>NC_062555.1:66098637-66753280 GCF_016906955.1 Phacochoerus africanus | reverse complement strand
GAGTTTCACTCAGCAGAAGGGCCCCTTCTAGGCCCTGCCTGCTGTCCTTGACTTCAGAGACCCTCAGCCCAGTCCTGGAGGCCAGGCCTCCCCCTGAAAAGATGGGAGTGGGCCTCCTGTCCATTCTGGCTTCACAGACGACCTCCCTGCCTCTTAGCTTCTGGCTTTTCTCTGGCTGGTGCTAGTGTCCTCCTCTACCCCACTCAGCTTAGCCATGTGATGGGCTAAGAGAACTCCTTCCCTCCCCCCTCCTGTCCACTTTCCCACCTTTACCCCATTATCTGATCCTGACTTGCTTGCTTCCTTCATGTACGGCTGTTCCCCCAGTCCTTCTGCTCTGGGCCCCCTCCTAACCTACTTTCTCTGCAATGTCATGGCAGGTGTAGGAGTAACACCTAACACTAGTCAAGTATCCACACCCTGCATCTTAGGCAAGTTGCTTAACTTCCCTCAACCTCAATTTCTGCATCTCTGAAATTAGTACAAATGTACATAAATCATAAAGTTGCTGTGAAGATTAAATTCATTCATGCTTCATTGTAGCACTGTTTGCCATAGCCAAGACAGGGAAACAACCTAAATGTCTGTCAACAGATGATTGGATTAATAAGATGTGGTATATACACACAATGGAATATTACTCAGTCATAAAAAAGAACAAAATAATGCCATTTGCAGCAACATGGATGGAACTAGAGACTCTCATACTGAGTGAAGTAAGTCAGAAAGAGAAAGACAAATACCATATGATATCACTTCTATCTGGAATCTAATATATGGCACAAATGAACCTTTCCACAGAAAAGAAAATCATGGACATGGAGAGCAGACTTGTGGTTGCCAAGGGAGGGTGGGAGTGGGATGGACTGGCAATCTGGGGTTAGTAGATGCAAACTATTGACTTTGGAATGGATAAGCAATGAGATCCTGCTGTATAGCACTGAAAAATACAGTCACTTATGATGGAGCATGATGATGTGAGAAAAAGAATGTATACATGTGTGTGTGACTGGATCACTTGCTGTACAGTTCAAAATTGACAGAACACTAAACCAGCTATAATGCAAAAAATAAAAATCATTATAAAATAAAAATAAATAAATTCATGCATGTGCAGTCTGTAGAAAGTGCTCCAAAAATATTAGCTTTGATTACCATTCTTGGGGTTTTTTCTTTGGGGGGGGGTTACAAAGAGCTCAAACTTTATAATCATACAAATAGCTTTTTGAGTCTCATCTCTGCCATTTACTGCCTATGTGACCTTGAGTAGATGTTAAAACTTCACTGAGCCTGTTTTCCTTCCAGCAAAAGAAGAAAAAACAATCACTGCCTTCCGAAACTGTTAGGGGGGTTAACTGAGCAAGGGATTTGTGGCATCTGGTGCAATGCCCACCTGACAGTAATAATGATAGTCTCTCCTTCTCCTTAAGCATGTTCATTTTCTAAAACTTTTACTAATCATTCTTTGTATCTTAACTCCTCATCTTGTGCCCCAACTGCCTCTCTCTGTCTTACTTTCTTCTTTCCTAAAAATCCTCTTTCTCTCTTCTCTCATTCTTAGGGCGATCTGTTTCCTCAATGCCACAAATCTTAGACTATCAGAAAGCAAGGGATCTACTCACCAGCTCCTGCCCCCCTCACAATGCTGGATGAATATTTGTAAGAGGCTGCGTGAGCTCCCCGAGCCCCAAGGAGGTTGCTTCTCATTCCAAGCATGAAGTTATCGTACCCATAGGGCTGAGAAGCCATGAGGGTGTTCTGTGTTCGACTTGTGACATCCTTATCCCAGTTTGGGATTTTTTTTTTTTTTAATCCCATCCACCCCAGATGTGAGCCTGATTCCCTTGTTACACTGGCCATCTCTGCAAGGGCAAAAATTTGAAATTATTCTTGTCAAATGTGCCCCTTCCAGATTGGCTAACTCAAAGATCAGAGCTGTCTGCACAAGAAAAGACTTCCTGGCTCAATGTGTCAGTTCCTTTTCATGTAGCTGGATCTTTCAATTTGTAGCATAACCCCTGCAGCACTATAGAGAAAAGATGATATGTCTGAAATGCTGAACTGCAGTCACCCCTGTCTGCCATTATGTTTCCACAGGCTTTCTATAAAAAGCTGCAAAACCGTGGGGTCTGAGATCTGACACCTGAAATGGCTGCAATCACTCAAAGGCACCCCTTTTCCTATCTCTTGCTGATTGACCCCATCCCGTTGTGCCTTTCAATACACAGCCCATGACTCTATATTTAGGGCGATGACCAGCGGTCCATGCCGGCTCCAAACACTTCCCACTCCTCGCTTGGATAGCTTCTCCTGTGAGTTGGGTGTTAGACTCAGAAGAATGAGAATGATGTTCCTCTGGCAGCCTGGCCCCTGACATTGTGATAGTTTATACTTTCTGGAGGTTTTGGAAGTCTCGTGCCCTACAAAATAATAAATAATAGTGACAGCTAATAGTGCTGAGGATGGGCTGCCTGCCAGATGTGATTCTGTGTTTTCCAGTGAGTATGTGTGAGTGCACAAATATTTTTAAACTTCACCTCACTCTTAGCAATGAGGTCCTTTTGCAAGAGAGGAAATTAAAGCCCAAACTCTCCCAGATGGTAAGAGGGGGAGCTGGGATTTGAACTCACATCGTCTTGCTCTGCTGCCCACATGAATAACAGAAGTTACTACTTGTTTGTGGTGCATACAATTACAGTAGCCTCCTTACCCACAGCAGTTCTATAAAGTCACCATGAATACGGAGTTAGCAAATACGGAGCCACTGCTCCCAGGGGAAATACAGGGTTCATTTCCTGCAAGCCTCTGGTCCCATCTTCATCCATTCCATCCATAACCCATCAGCCCATCCCCTTTGTTTATGTGGGTTTCTGCTTAAAGACACCTCACTTTATGTATATTGTTGACTCATTAACACTGAACTGCATTACAACTGCTCTACAGTTCATACCTGCACAAGCTGATCTAATGCACCTATTTCCTCTGTAAGGCACATCACCGTCCTCTTATGCTTAGGATCCAGTCAGCATTTCAGTACTCCTTGGAGGCCATTTTGAACAGTAAAATCACCCAAAAAAGCACAACATTGCAGGAAAAACGTGGCATTCAAGAGGCCACAAAAAGACACTCGCTCATGACATGAGGCTGAAACCAGAAGCCAGAGTGTTGCCTTGTTTGACCTGGGAACGTACACATCAGGTGACTCAAATTTTTTTGCTCTGTGCATGTCACCAAGTGACTGCAAAAGTGCTCTGAGGTCTTGATTTGGGGCTTCAAATGCATTTTAGTGGGTATTTTTCAAATACAGAAGCTGGAATGATGAGACATGACTGCAACCAGTAATTAGAAGAGAAAATCTCAGAAGATCTCCACACAAGAGTAGGAATAGTAGGTGGGGTTGAGAAGAGTCCAGTCCAGATGGGACACTTCCATTTAAAAGCTGGGGGCTGTTCCAGTACCAACGTGGGCTTTGTCTCTACCTTCCAAGGATGAAAATGAACTATTCTGGCCAACTGACCATGTGTTGAATAAGGCTTAATATCCAAGAGACGTGTGTGCATCTTGACTCCTCATTTCGGCTCTCAGGAAGATGTTTTATATCCTAGCTATGTACCCTCTAGGTCTACAGCTTATATTTCTCTTTCTGCAGAGGACTATAATGGCATCTGAGTAGTAGATATCAAAATGTGTTTTCATTACAGAAAAGATAGATGACGAGTAGGATAAAATAGTGGCAATTACTTCATTCCTGCCCCTACACCCAAAGCTCCTGGCATGCACAGCTCTGGAGTATGTTGTAACCACATCTGGCCTTGTCTGCTCAAATATTAAATGTAAATTGATTTATAAATCTGAGAAGCAAAGACGTCTGGGCTGGGGAAAAAAAGCTAGATTTCTTGTGTGGTTCTTCATAAGTTTGCCTCTCCAAGATGGTATGTGGACCAGCCACACTGGCATTACTTAGGAGCTTACCGAAAAGCAGAAGCTCAGCCTCCTCCCCTTTTCTGCATTTTAAACAAGATCTGCATGTTCTTCATCTGCACAATAGGATGGGAGAAGCAGTGCTTTGCAAAGCTAAGCCCAGATCCTACTCTGCTGTCCCTCTGGTTAATTATGTGCCTGTCCATTCTTCTCTTCTCTATAATCATAACTTTGACCACAATTTTTGCATAGTCCCAAGGTTACCAAAACCCCACAAAACTCTCAAACAAATCCTCTGTGCCTTTTGCACCAGAACACCAATGAGCATACTTCTTTTGCCAACTTACCAGAGTTCCTTTTTTTTTGCAATTTTACAGCCATTCTTCCCTTTAGCAGCTGGTGGGGTTTATTATCCAATGCTTGGGCTGAAATGTTTGTTTTAAGTTTCAAAATAATTCACTCAGCCTCTTGATCGAACATACGATGTTTCCCTTGTCATATATCCTAGACGTCAAACTGTGACGTTCTTAGCTAACTCTAAGCAGAATATATAGGAGAGTTTTTAATAATTCATATGTTTTTTTCCTACCTAAGCTTCTGTCCCAAATTTTGCCTACCTCAGAGGCCCATGGCTCTCAAAACTAGACAGTTGTTAAGTATTGAAAGATTCAGTGCAAATTCCTAACTTCCACTTAACCATTCTTTTCTCCCATGTCCCATTCTGTAAAAATAATAAGAAGTAGTAGTCCCTGCTCTATTTCACAGATTCCTGGTAAGTATCAAAATAGAAAGTGACCAAGTACTTTCAGAAGCATAAATTCTATGCAAATATAAATTATTTTTATTACTATTCCTAGTAAAAACAACTCAGTACTAATGTGCCTAGAAATCAGCTATTTAACTGAGACAAGGGAGAACATATATGTATACATTAATTTTGAGGCAGATAAAAAGTTTCCAGTCTAATGAGTATGACATTTCTCTAATCACTATCTGGAATCTAGAAAATCAGATTCCATCCTGTCTCCGCTTGGACATTTGCTTTTGACGGTGACTGCAGGACTATTGGAGCAGACAAGAAGACATCCTGTGGTCTGAGGTACTTAAAAATGCAGGGAAAGTGTTAGGACCGTTGTTAATGGAAATGTCATCCTTGATGTTTGTAATACCATCAGAGAGACCGCCAGTTCTCTTCAATGCCTCCTTTCAAGTTGCCCTTGCAGAGCATGAATGGTCATCAACTTGAACATCCAGTTATGCAGCCCTGCCCTGCACACACAGCCATATATTTTTCAAGCAAGTATATGGAGGGCTGTAATAGATAACTTTAACTCCTCTTCAGATTCAGAATCTGGTTGCCCCTCTGTTTTCAAAGGTTAAATCAAATGTGTATCATTTGGGGAGCCATTGTTTGAATAGCTCCTGAACCTTTCAACCCACAAGTACCCATGCAGTCATTTAACCCATGTCGATTAATGAACAGAGGGATAACCAGTGCCCAAGTGACTTCCTAGTGGTAAGCGTGGTGTTGAGTGGGACGTACTTACTGATCTGAGCCATTAGAATTCAATGGATTAGGATGGAACCAGCTTGTCGGGCCATGTACCCAAACACCGAATGGTACCTAATGAAATGAAGGGGTGATGGAATCATACTGAGAACAGACTGGCCAACAGTGAGTTCATTACTGGAGGTAATGGAACCCAGAGGTTGCTTTTTGCTTCTTTCTTTAAAACTGAAGATACTGTTTTCGAGTTCATGCCATGTGTTTCTGGGGCTGTGTGCCCACCTGGCATGTGGTTCTTCCACGCAGGAATGCATGTGTATACAGCAATTACATCCTGAAACTGTCAGAAACATGCAGGTAACTTATGGCATTTGTCCTTCCTTTTTTTTCAAATTTTCTATTGCTTTTCATTCCAAGATTCTGTTTGTTTTATTTGTGGTTTTGGTTTGTTTCAAAATGAGATATCTAGTGAGAACTTTGGGAAAACTTACCCCTTCATTTAAAAAGAGTTGGGCAGTTCCCATATTGGCACAGCAGAAATGAATCTGATTCGTACCCATGAGGACGCAGGTTCGATCCCCGGCCTCACTCAGTGGGATGGGGATCCACCATTGGCATGAGCTGGGGTGTAGATTGCACATGTGGCTTAGATCCTGAGTTGCTGTGGCTGTGGTATAGACCAGCGGCTGTAGCTCCAAATCAACTCCTAGCCTGGGAACTTCTGTGTGCCATTGGTGTGGCCCTAAAAAGCGCAATAAATAGATAATACAATAAAATAACAAGAGTTGGCAGACAGTTACCCCAGAAGTAGCAATATCATTGTAATAACCTTAAATTTCACTGCTTCATATTTAAGCCTGTTAAGGTCTTGGTCTTCTTCCATCAGAGTAGTTTGATGCTAGGCACCAGTCAAAGGTGAGAAGGATCTGTTTCTGACCTAGGATGATCATAATAGGGTGAAGACAAAGAGTAGAGTCACTAGGATGATAAGGATATTTGTAAAGGTTGGTATCAATCACTGCAGAAGCAGAGAGAAAGGGAACCTGCCAGTCCTCCAGCCTCCTAGATGCAGTGTTGTCTATGTATGAATAGGATGAGTAGGAATACATCCGATGAAGCAGGTGGGAGGGGAGATTACAGGGAAAACGTGCGAAGAGGTCCAGAGGTGTGAAGAACTTTCCTACAGAGTGAATGCTAAGGAGCTGAGAATTCCTAGAGGAAGCAGCCTTTTGGAGAATGGAGGAGAGTGAGGGGGAGTGGAGAGCAGATTGATGCCATGGGATGGAGTTCTGGCTTTACCTTTATTCAGTGGGGACTGGTGACGGGGTCGGGGATGAGAAAATGAGAGAATGGGAGTTGGGTGTTGAAATCAGCCCTGCCCTGCCATCACTCTGAGGAGGATGAGGGTGAGGCGCCAAGACCAGAAGCAGCGCAAAGAGAGGTGGGGGGGACTGGGGAACCAGGAAACTACCCAGTGGTCCAGATAAGAGGGAATGTGGGATTTATCTAGGAAAGCAAGAAGATGGGGAGCAGATTCAGGAAGGAAGCAAAATCCTCATGAATTGGAAGGGTGCTAGATGTTTTTAAAGGAGTGAGAATGGAGTCCTGAAGGAGAGGGTATCATGGCTGCGATGTTTAAGGTTCAAGTCCCTGGGTGGGTGGCTTTGCCGTTTATGGGAACGGGGAGGGCAGGAAGAAAACATGGGTAGTTGGAGATTCTGACCTCACCTGCGGAGCCTATGAAACATCCAGGTGGAGGTGGACATCCAGGTAAAGGTCTATGTCTAAAGCTCGAGAGAAAGGCATAGGTTATAATTTTAGAACATGTTTTAACGCCATATTGCTTGGTGACTCTCCTGATTTATTATGGGCATGTTTCAATTCAATATTCTAAGAACCAACCTAAACGCTTCCCTCTAAACAATATAATAATGGTATGGTTGTCATTTTAGGAGCTGTAATTCTTGCGTTTCTTTGAGAGTTTCTTTCTTGTTTCCTTGAATGGCTTATATTTGTTACAATGATATAATTTTTGGCCATTGACTATTTATTATTTTTATTATTATTACATATCATAGCTATATTATTTATTTCAAAATGTAAAACGTGCTTATTTGTGACTAAACATTATGTATAAAAAAGGAAAGCATTCAGCATCAAAAGGTAATATTCATATCCCTAAGTTTCAGATAGTGTTCCCTTAAAATAAAACTGACTCCCTTTCAGATCCAAAGAGCAGCAACAAAATATTATTCATCCTATGCTGGAAGGTTTCATATTATTTAGAAGTCTTTGTCACTTGATGGTTTTGTGAATAGTTCAATGAGTTTTTATTAAGAAAGAATCTTCCATTCCCATCTTAACATATTCTTTCAAATATCTTAGATGATTGCAAAAATATTCTCCTAGACATCTATGGAAAAGTTTATTGTAAAATATTTCAGCTTCTGCTTATTTTTCTTACAATAAAAAGAGAATAAGTGAATCTATGGCCGTCGTTGCTATGGTAACTAACATATTTTTATATATTGAGAAAGAACGTGAACATTTCTAAATGCATTTTCATCCTTCTGATATATGTCTCTGCATATAGAAGATCATACACTTGTGGTGACTTCAAGTCCAGGAGATTCTAGGACATGCCCTCTTGTAGCTGTTTCACACCGTTATCCCCACGTAGAAAGATGCCATCAGAACTGAGTCTTGGTGTTCAGTTTGCTGGACATGAACTGTACACATTGTGCAGGAAGTACACTGATCACTGCTATCTTAAAAGAAGATGGGAAAACATTCCTAATAGGATATTTATGACATGGCTGTTTATTAAATTCTATAAATATCTTAGTTTTTTAAAAATAGACTTCAAATCTGAAACTTACTGGTGAACCACCTCTCTGCCTGAGTCCTAGCTTGTCTCTAAATTGAGTGTGATGTACATACACTTATTAACAAATATTTATGACAACTTTCTAAATTTAGAATCTATGCTAGATTAACAATCTGGTAACAGTCACCTACCAGATAATTATATGAAATATGTGAAATGATACCTGCTGGCAGGCAAATATAAACAAAGTATCATTGGAACAGAGAAGGATCAATTAGACTGAAGGCATCAAGCAATATTTGGGGGCCAGGGTGGAGGTGGGGGAGTAGGAGAGAGAGGCAATGCCTGAATTAAATCTTAAAGAATCAGCCTTTCCTATAGGATATTTTTACCCCCAAATTAATGCTTATATAGAAAACTGAGCTAATATTTAACAAGAACAGCAAATGATATATGTTATGAACTTACAAACCTGTGAGAGTGTGTAAAGAAAAAAAAATCAAAGCAGCTGCATGATTAGATAATGAGATTTCAGTTAATTTGAATTTCCTAAATTATTTCCCACTCTGTTTACTATCATTGACATTGCCTATACTGTTTTTTTTAATGCAGTTTGCTTATAAAACTGAATTGAAATATAGAGACCAAAGGCACAGTGAGAGAGGGATTGGAAAAGATTTGAACATGTGGCATGCTGGAAAAGAAAGATTTAGCAGTGGGTCAAGAGTGTCTTCGAAGAGGAGAATTCAGCTTGGAAAAGATTGTTACGGAAAAGGCATCAGAAGGCTGGAGGCAGGAATAAGTTGCAGCTAAAGAATGAGAATAAATTTGCATGTGTTCTAAGAAAACATGGCAGGAGTAGGCAAGGAGCAGGATGTGAGGACCAAGGAGAACCGTACGTTGATTATGAACGTCTGACTTGTGGATCAGAAAGGGATCAGGAGATAAAAAAGCTAATCAGAAGCACAAAGGTGGTTTCTCGGGCAGGGAGGAAGTAGACTTTTTTGAGAAAGTAGAAACGGGGTGCTTGCTGAGCCTCTAAAACAGAGGTTAGCAAACTTTGACTTGCTTGTTTTTGTACAAGTGGTGAGCGAATACTTTTAAAGTGGTTGAAGAGTATCAAAAGAATATTATGTCTTCACATGTGAAAACACAAGACTTAAATTTTAGTGTCAATATACACAGTTTATGGGCACATGGCTCTGCTCATTTGCTTAGGTATGGCCGTGGCTGCTTTCATACCCCAAGGCAGAGCTGGGTATTCATAGCACATGGTCCATAAGGTGTAAAATATTGACTACCCGGCTCTTTGCAGTTTCCTGACCTCTGATCTAAAGACTAAAGGAGACATGAAGGAACACACAAATATTTAGGAAGAAAATTAAATGAGGATTGCTTGCTTGAAGTCAAGGGTAAGTTATATGGACCACTTGGTACTTATGAGAGCCTTAGTTCAAGTGGACAATAACGAAGCGGAGAAAGTGGTAAACCGTATACTATGTACCTATCTATACAGGGAGACCCTTCCTCTTCTAAATGCCTTCACTTACTGTGCCCTCTGAGCTGGATGCCTTTTCTCTGAACTTCCAGAACATCTTGTTTATACCTCAATGCTGGGCAAATTCATTAAGGATAAAATTGCATCTTTTCCCTGGCCTTGCTCAGTGGGTTAAGGATCCAGCGTTGCTGTGAGCCGTAGTGTAGGTTGTAAGCGTGGCTCAGATTCTTCATTGCTGTGGCTGTGGTGTGGGCTGGCAGCTGTAGCTCCAATTCAACCCCTAGCCTGGGTGTGGCCATAAAAAGCAAAAAAAAAAAAAAAAATTGCATCTTTATCATTTCTGTCTTTCCCAGATTTCTGGTACATAGTATGGGTTCAACAAATGCACACTGAAGGATGTGCATTAGTATACAAATTAATAACAAGCACTTGTGGGGTCAAATATAAGCAAGGTTGATTGAGGAGATAAGTGACTGGGCTAGATAGTTTGAAGGATGTGCAAATTAACTATATTGGTTATAAACCCTGAGCCCTTTGTAAATCCTAGATTATATATATATATATATATATATATATATACACTCCCAGTTTTATAAAAGGAAAAATTAGTGAAGATAAAAAATAATTTTCATAAGGTAAATTGTCCCATGGGGACTATAAAGCTGATTCAACATTTAACATTCAATCAATATACTTTATTGTAATAACATCCTAAAGGGGAAAAATAAAATGACCTCAATAAGTTCCAAAAATCTTTCAGTAAACCGGAAATGGAGATGTCCTTCACCTGATAAAGGCATTTGTTTTTAAAATCTATAGCAAATGTATGCTTAATAGGGAAATACTGAACAATCTCCCTGAAGATGAACAAGACAAAAACTCTTCTTCACATTCCTATTCAACACTGAACAGGGAGTCCTGCACCGTGTACTCAGGCATATTAAAAAGTTCTAAAAGTCCAAAAAAACATTCAGGATAAGAGATTTTAGAAAAGTTACAGGACACAAAGTCAATATACAGCAAATTAATATTTCTTTACACTAGTATAAAAAATTGGAATTCAGTGCTGAAAGTAACATTTACAATAGTACCAAAACAAAGCCATCATTAGCTATAAGTCTAAAAAGTAAGTGTGGGATCTATATGCTGAAAAGTTCAAAACAAAAATTAAAGAAATCAAAGAAGATCTCAATAATTGGAGAGACACACCTTGTCTGAGAAATGGAAGACTTGGAGTTCCCAACATGGTGCACTGGAAACGAATCTAACTAGGAATCATGAAAAGTTGAGGGTTTATCCCCAGTCTCGCTCAGCGGGTTAAGGATCTGGCATTGCCTTGAGCTGTGTTGTAGGTCGCAGATGTGGCTCGGATATGGCATTGCTGAGACTGTGGCATAGGCCAGCAGGTGTAGCTCTGATTTGACCCTGACACTGGGAACCTCCATATGCCACGAGTGCAGCCCTAAATAGACCAAAAAAAAAAAAAAGAAATGGAAGACTTAATATTGTTAAAATGTCCATTCTTACCAGTGAGCAATAGGTTTAACCCAATACCATTCAAAATCCCATTAAATTTTTTTCGTGTGTGAATAATTCTAAAATTTATATAGAAAGGCAAAGGAAATAAAATAGTGAAAACAACTTGTGACAGAGAACTGGAATCCAGAATACATAAGAAACTCAAAATGCAACAAGAACACATCACACAAACAAAAATCCCAGTTTAAAAAAAAAAATGGGTAAACTATTTGAACAGACACTTCACCGAAGATGATGCCCAGATGGCAGATGAGCTCATAAACAAATGCTCAGAATCATTAGTCATTTAGGAAATGTATGTTAAGACGACTGTGAGATACCATTATAAACATATTAGAGTGGTTTTTATGGAAAAGCACTGACAATACCAAATGCTGACGAAGATTTGGAGCAAGTGGAACCGTCGTATGCTGGTGGTGGAAATGCAAGGTGGTACAGCAACTTTAGCTAAACATACATTTGCTGTACTGTCCAGTGATCCTACTCCTCAAAATTTGCCCTAGCAAAGTGAGAACTTATATTCCCCCCCACACACAAATAAGTCAGCACGAGGTTAGCATCACTCAGAGCATAATTTGTCAATGTTTACGTTTGTTCACAGTAAATAAAATGTGTAAAGAGATAGATAAATTGCTAGGAAAATATCAATTGTGTGAGACCCAGAGTGTGGGAAGAATGGGGAGTTATTGTTTAACAGGTACAGGTTTTATAAGATGAGTTACTGAGATGGAGGCAGTAATGTTTACATAACATTATGAATGTGTCAAACCACTAAGCTGCACACTTGAAAACAGTTAAGTTGGTAAGTTTTATGTTATGAGTATTTTACCATAATTAAAAATTAGAAACAGGGAGTTCTCACTGTGGCAAAGTGGATTAATGATCCGGCTTGTCTCTGTAGAAGCACGGGTCCCATCCCCAGCCTGGTGCAGTGTGTTAAGCATCTGGCATTGCTGCAGCTACAGCACGGGTAGGTCACAGCTGCCGCTCAGATTATATCCCTGGCCCAGGAACTTCCATATGCTGTGGAAGAAAAAAAAAGAAACCTTAAAAACAATATTCAAAGATACTAATAATACAATTCAAAAATCTCAAAAATTTAAAAAATAGAAATAAAATCTGTGTGATTTATCTTACTGGGTAGTAGGAAACAAAGTTAATCTACATTGGCCCAGTCATTTAGATACGTGTCATTGGTAGGTCAGATTAAAAGTAAAATAAAGGAGTTCCCGTCATGGCTCAGTGGTTAACTAACCTGAGTAGTATCCACGAGGACACGGGTTCGATCCCTGGCCTTGCTCAGTGGGTTAAGGATCCCGGCATTGCCATGAGCTGTGGTTAGGTCATGGACACAGCTTGGATCCCGCATTGCTATGGCTGCAGCTCCAACTGGACCCCTAGCCTGGGAATCTCCATATGCTGCGGATACAACCCTAAAAAGCCAATAATAATAATAATATTAAAATAAAAATCTCTCACATCAGTTACATCCTAAAATTGTTAGGGTAATTTCCTGCATATTTCAGAAACAAATAGACCAAGAGTTTGGTCATTGTTATAGAAAAGTGCACTGAGACGTTTTTGTCGCTACCAACAACACAGTGCATTATTTTAAAGAATTTATGAAGGCTGTGACCTGTACCCTAGCTTGCTTTTGCAGAACTGGGTATGTTCCACCTGCCAGTGACCTCAGGAGTTTCCTCCCATAGTTTGCTTTACTGTTTATCTGCCATTAGTATTGACAAAGTAATATCCCATCATGGGTTCTTTTCCTGACCGCAGGAGATGACCACTTTCAGCAGATTTCAGACATTTAAATATGTTGGTACCATTAATGCTATTCCAAAGACCCTACCTACTTCCTATAAAGTGATGAAATGTGAATTTGCACTTCTTTCTCCCTGAGGTTCTTCTCCTCCTTAATGGTGGAACTACCCTGTATACTCTTTCTCTATTTATAGACAGACAGTTGGACTCCAGACAGGTGGTTCTATTGAAAGATAAACAAACTTGTAACAAACCCCCACCAGATCATAAATGGTCAACTGTGCTGACATAGCAGGCTTCAGGGCACTGAACCCATCCGGGAATGCTGGTCATTTACGACAGGACCAGGAATCCGGCAGAGTCTTTACCCAAAGAAAAGCTGATGCTGTCAGCATTTTTATCGCCAAAAAAAAAAAAAAAAAAGAAAGAAAGAAAGAAAAAAAAAGGTCATACAAACTGGTTAAAAATATCAGGTATGTTTTCTTCTAATAAACCAAATGCAAAAATAACCTCATACTATCTTTGCCTAAAGTGCTTATTGATTGTTGAGGATCTTTTAGAGGATTTTGTTGCACATTCTTGCCTTTGAAAATGTGACTTGGTCCAGCTGGGGTGGCCTCAGGCATCTCAGGACTCCTGCTTCCTCCCTTCTCCCATTGCTCCTTTTTCTCTCTTTCCCCACCCCTGGGGTGAGATCTTGGACATTGTTACAGGAAGGAGTGGATAAAGTATGACAAGAGTTCCTCTTTCAGGAATGGATTTCCACACACCTTTTCACAACTTCCCGCTCCTACGCATGGTCTCCTTGGATCTTTATCCCATCCAGTTAATGAACTCATATTGGATCTTCTTACTTTCTAGCGAATTAAGTCTACCACCATATACAAAGGATATATATGTGTCAAGTTATACACATACACATACATATATATATATACACACACATGTATATGTATGCATATATATGTGTATAACTGACCTATAACATATTAGTTGCAGGTGTATAACATAATGTTTTGGTATTTGTATATATCAAATGATCACCACAGTAAGTCTAATTAACATCCACACCGCAGATAGTTAGAAAACAATTTTTTTTGGAGTGATGAGAACTTTTGAGACCTATTCTCTTAGAAACATTCACATTAAAGATACAGAATTATTAGCTATAGTCACTATGCTGTACGTTACCTCTCCAAGTTATTTTGTAACTGGAGAGGTACTTCCCTTTCACTCATCTGACACCCATTCTACCTCTGGTAACCACCTGCCTATTAATGTGTGCTTGTTGTTGAGTTTTTGTATTGGAGGATTTTTCAGATTCCACATAGAAGCGAGATCATATGGTATTTGCCTTCCTCTGTCTGACTTCTTTCACTTAGCTCATGCCCTCAAGGTCCATTCAGGTTGACACAAATGACGAGATTTCTTTTTTTTCATGGCTGAGTAATATTCTGTTGATTACACATACCACATTTTCTTTATCCATTCATCCATTGGTGGGCACTTAGGTAGATTATTTCCATGTCTTGGCTATTGAAAATAACACGTGGAAACAAACATGTGGGTGCAAATATCTTTTCAGGTTAGTGTTTCGTCTTCTTCAGATCAATATAGCAAGTGGGGTTTCTGGCTCACATGGTAGGTCGATTTTTAATTTTTTGAGGAGCCGCCATATTGTTTTTCACAGTGGTACACCAGTTTACATTCCCACCAACTGTATCCAAGTGTCCCCTTTTCTCCATATCCTTTCCAACCTTTGTTATTCTTTGTCTTTTGATAATAGCCTTTCTAACAGCTGTGAAGTGGTGTCTCATGGTTTTTATTTGCATTTCCATGATGATTACTGATACTGAATGCCTCTTCACATACCTGTTGGCCATTTGTGTGTCTTTTTCTGAAAAATGTCTACCTATTTTTAAATTAGATTGCTTTTTCTATGAGGTTGTATAAGTTATTTTTATTTTTATATATTAATGCCTTATCAGATATATGATTTGCAAATATTCAATAGGTTGGCTTTTCATTTTGTTGATGATTTCCTTTGTTGTTCAGAAGAATTTTTTTTTTTTTGTCTTTTTGCTATTTCTTTGGGCCGCTCCCACGGCATATGGAGGTTCCCAGGCTAGGGGTTGAATTGGAGCTGCAGCCACCGCCTACACCAGAGCCACAGCAACGCGGGATCCGAGCCATGTCTGCGACCTACACCACAGCTCATGGCAACGCCGGATCGTTAACCCACTGAGCAAGGGCAGGGACCGAACCCGCAACCTCATGGTTCCCAGTTGGATTCGTTAACCACTGCGCCACGACGGGAACTCCCAGAAGAATTTTTGTTTGATGTTGTCTCGCTTGTTTATTTTTGCTTTTGTTGCCTTTGCTTTTGGAGCCACATCAAGAAAAAAAAATGCCAACACTGATTTCAAGGAGATTTCAGCCTATGTTTTCTTTCAGGAGTTTTATGTTTCAGTTCTTCCATTCATGTCTTTAACCCATTTTGAGTTAATTTTTTTTGTATGGTATAATATAGTGGTCCAATTCTTTTGTACATGGCTGTCACAATTGTATTTTGACTACTCTTGTCCAAGACTTCTTCTCTGGTTTAGTATCAAGAATTATCAAGAATATCTACTGGCAACTAACATCTTTCCAAGATATGGCCCAAACCAGTGAATTATTGCTCATCACGGAAATGGAAACTGCCCTTAAAAAGCATACAAGGGAGATAGATAGACAGTATATTTGGCATGTATGCATATGACACAGAAGTGATGCTTTATGATATTGAATACACTTTTTAGGTATGAAAGAGAGAGGTAAATTGCAGCACCAGATGAGGCTGGCAAAACACAGAAGGATTTATAGGATGATGGGGGAGATGACCCAGCCATGTAGCTGCAGGTTGGTAGCATTAGATACCTTCCACCCTTCTAGAAGTCATTACTATTGGGAATGATACATACCTGCAGTTTGAATTTGTCTTCCTTACCTGCAGTGCCTGTGTTAGCATCACTGTCAGTGGGCTCAAAGATTATTTCACTGTTCTATCAGGCTCTCAGATTCCTATGATGCAATTTATAGGAGGACCACTGGCTCCCATGGTCATATGCCCATCCTCATACCTCCTTTGCAGTAAAGTGGAGTGAACCATTTTGTTGCACAGTGAATCACTGCTGTGCCCATTTGACTTTATGAATTAGTGGTTATGACAATACCAGCTCATGATGGATATCTCAAGTCGCATAATCAATTGATAATGCCTACTTCATATTACAGTTAAAATGGATAAGCAGTGAGGTCATACTGTATAGCACAGGAAACTGTATCCAATCTCTTGGAATAGACCATGATAGAAGATAATATAGGAAAATGAATGCATACGTATATGTATGATGAGGTCACTTGGCTGTGTAACACTGCAAATTAACTGTAACAAAAATATGCCTAATTAAGGGTTCTTTGTCTATGAGGAGCCAAGTAACATGCTGGTAGCTGCCTTTCAAATGGCAGGATTGACTTAAGAATCCTTTACTTCTACATGGCCACTCCCCTTTCCACATCTTTATCTACTCTATTAGTGCAATATTGTCATTTGTAAGATATATATATGGTTATTCAGGTGACAAAACTATATTTCTTTTTTTTCTTTTTAGGGCCTCACCTGAGGCATATATAAGGTCCCAGGCTAGGGATCACATAGGAGCTGCAGCTGCTGGCCTACACCATGTCACAGCAATATGAGAGCTGAGTCACATCTGCAACCTACACCACAGCTCACAGCAACGCCAGATCCATAACCCACTGAGCAAGGCCAGAGATCAAACCTCCATCCTCATTGATACTAGTTGGGTTCATAACCCTCTGAGCCACAATGGGAACTCACAAAACTGTATTTCTTATGTATATTTGATCTTTGTCTATGAGTCCTGGCTCACAGCAACCAAGATCTTTGCAGTTTTCTGAGCATAAGTGCAATAGAAGCATCTTTTGTCATAATATTTGGTCTCAGCTCTTCAGAGCCATATGGGAAAAATGGGTGTCTTGGTATTCATAACACACCCCTTTCCACCACAACTGGGTTTAGGAAATAAATTTGTCTTTGGAAAGTACCTATATGGAATTTCCATTGTGGTGCAGCAGAAACAAATCCGACTAGTATCCATGAGGATGTGGGTTCAATCCCTGGCCTCACTGAGTGGGTTAAGGATCCAGTGTTGCTGTGACCTGTGGTGTAGGTCGAAGATGTGGCTCAGATCCTGCATTGCTGTGGCTGTGGTGTAGGCCAACAACTGTAGCTCCAGTTCAACCCCTAGCCTGGGAACGTCCATATGCCACAGATGCAGCCCTAAAAAGCAAAAAAAAAAAAGGAAAAAAAAGAAAAAATAAAACACCTATGGATAGGGGCTAGTTGCCTAAGAAACCAAACATGAATAAAGAGTTGGACTTTCAGTCCCACCCATGATTTCTGGGGGGAGGCGAGGGGCTGAATGTGAATTGGTCACCAGTGGTCAATGACTTAATTGGTCATGCCCATGTAATGCAGCCTCTGTAAAAACCCAAAAAGATGTGGTTTGGAGCACTTTTGCATTGGTGAACAGGTGGAGATTTGGGGAGAATGGCACACTAGGAGAGGACATGGAAACTCTACACCATTCCCCATTCCATGGCCTGTATATCTTCCATCTGGCTGTTCCTAAACTTATATCCTTTATAATAACCTGATGATCTAGTACGTCAGATGCTTCTCTGAGTTCTGTGAGCTACTCCCTCAAATGAATCAAGCCTGAGGAGGAGGTAATGGGACTTACAGTCAGTGTGTCAGCAGTGTAGACACTGACCCAGGCTTGCCATTGGCATCTGGATGGAAGGAGAGGAGGCAGTTTTGTGGAACCAAACCCTTAATCTGTGGAATCGGATAATATCTCTAGGTAGGAGATAGTGTCAGAATTGAATCGTATTCACATACACCCTGCTGTTGTCCAAGAATTTCTTGTTGGTGAGGGAAATCCACCCTCCAACATGAGAATTAGTATCATGATTATCTTTTAATTAACCAAAATTATCCAGAGAAGTGGAACTAATAGGGTGAATTGATGGATGAATAGACGAATGGATAAATTGATTGGTAGAGAGGTATGTAGATAGATAGCTACGTAGGTAGGTAGATAGGTAGATACCCTTTTTGTCTTTTTTTAGGGCCGCACCCACAGCATATGGAAGTACCCAGGCTAGGGGTCAAATCGGAGCTGTAGCTGCCAGCCTATACCATAGCCACAGCAATGCTGGATCCTGAACCCATGGAGTGAGGCCAAGGATTGAACCCACATCCTCATGGATACTAGTTGGGCTTATTACCACTGAGCCATGGCGGAAACTCCAATAGACGGATAGTTTAAAGAATTTGCTTATGCATGCAGTTGTGGAGGCTGGCAAGTCCGAAGGTATGCAGTAGGCCAGCCATAAAGCCAGGAATTCTGAAAGAATTTCTATGTTTCAATTCTGAGGCATAATTTCTTATACTTCAGGAAACCTCAGTCTTTGCTCTTCAGGCCTTCAACCAATTGGATGAGGCCTATCCATATTATGAAAAGTAATCTCTTTTACTTAAAGTCAACAGTGGTTTAATTTAATCTGAAAATATCTTAAGAGCCATGTCTGAGTAGTGCTTAGCCACAAACTGGGTACCGTAGCCTAGCTATGTTGACATGTACAGTTAACCATCATATCTGCCATGTGATGGCACAATCTACATGACCTACAGCATCTTTTCATCTACAGGTTACAGAGACTAAGCAGGAGAACTGCTGCTCTCTGGTATCACAGCCTCATATATATCCAGAACCCTCTCTTGCTCTCAGTTATTCTCAACATGGGTAGCCTTCTGAGCTACTCAATGAATGAGTCAGAAAAGAATTACTGTATATGGTATGTGCCACCTCTAAAATCAGAAGGGACTTATCAAACGTTGTGGGTCTTTCTTAGTCAAAGACGCTAAAAGGCAGGGTAGCATGTCACTCATCTTGGGGGATGTGTATGTTGCAGACCAATGGACTCCTAAAAACGAAGATACCATGAACATGGGTCCTTATCAATTGTAGTGTTTTTCTTCTACTTTCTGATACTCTTGTGTATCATCAGGGCATCTAGAGCACTTGACAAGTTTTCCTGTCCGGGACTGATTAAAAGGCTACCATTGATATTGTAGTCCAGTGTAATGAAGGAATGTCAAGTGCCCTTTGAACTGTATCGCGCCAAAGAGTAGGGGGAATAATTTGGCCCTGTGGCAAGATTATAAACGTGTAATACTACTCATCCTAGTTTAATATGAAATGCTCTTTATCCTTATCACAAGGATCAAAAATGTTGCATTTTCAGGATGAAGATAATGCATTTCCAGGGTAAATAGCCACCTACCAAGTTCCCAAGACTATATTTATACATCCTAATAAAAAATACAGTATTTGGCATGTCAGCTTTGATTAAGTATAATTTGTTAATTATACTTAACAAATTATTCCATATGTCATAATCCAGTGGTTTATGGAGGGGCAATACCCGTGAGTTAAGATTTTTATGATGGAGAATGCCACCCTACATACCTAGACTAAGGTAAGAGCAATACTAACACGAAGGGCAGTACTAATCCCACCTGATTTGTGCTGTTGCCTCTGACTTACTTTCCTGGCTAGTGGGAAGTGGGATGTTCAGAGTTTCCATTTGACTTCCCTACTGTAATGCTTTTTACCCCCTAAAGCAAGTAACCTGTGTCAGGAATCTGCCAGCAGCTAAGTACATTCATCCTAATTATTCACTCTGAATTCAGAGAAACAGTGATAGGGTAGTCTGGGGAACTATTAGATTAGAAGTCAGAAAAATGATTTCTCTAAAGAGCCAAGGTAGATATTTTAGGTTTTGCAGACTGTACAGTATCTATTGCAACTACTCAAAGTAGCTGTGAGAACACAGAAGCATACATAGACATTAAAAGATGAACGTGCCTGTGTTCCAATAAGTCTTTGTTTGGCAAATAGATGGTGGGAAGAATCTAGCTGTGGGACATAGTTTGTTGATTCCTGCTCTAGACCATGTGAGATGAACTTGGGGCAGGACTCTCTGTATCATTTCCTGATCTCTATAGAGTCTCACTCTAAGAGGGGAATCTTGATGACATTTTGTTTCCTCTGGTATAAGTGTCAGCTCAGATCACCTATCCAATGGGGGCTCAAGATCTTGGTATTCCCCTTTCCTGAGTAAAATGGCCTTCAGGACGGGCCGACAGCACTTGTTCTGTGTCTACTTCCTGTGACATTTCAGGGCCCTTCCGTTAAGGGCACAGTCTCACTTGCAATAGATGGGCTCCAGGTCTCAGAATTTGCTCTGGTCTAGAATGAGAGGAAATCATCATGATTTTCCATGGCAACAGTTGACATCTGCCTTCTGTTTCTTTGTTCTTGATTTCTTGTAATTGTTAAAATTGAGCCATATCCTCATCTCTGGTCCATATATCCATACCACAGATTTTTGCAGGTCAAGGCCCCCTAGTTGTCATTCTGGTTTTGCTGCATGTCGTAGTAATTATATCCATCTTGTCTCCAGTGATTAAATGCTGTCATTGGTCTTCGCATTCTAGAATCCTCTTATCTCAAAGATAGTAGAAAGCCCAGTTTCATAGCAGCTTCTTCCA
Organism: Phacochoerus africanus; assembly: GCF_016906955.1. Classification (NCBI taxonomy): domain Eukaryota; kingdom Metazoa; phylum Chordata; class Mammalia; order Artiodactyla; family Suidae; genus Phacochoerus; species Phacochoerus africanus. The sequence continues at coordinate 66,732,537 of NC_062555.1, read as the reverse complement.
CTGTCAAGACTGATGGACAGAGGAATGGATCAAGAAGATGTGGTACATATACACAATGGAATATTACTTAGCCACAAAAAAGAATGAAATAATGCCATTTGCACCAACATGAATGGACCTAGAGATTATCATACTAAGTGGAGTAAGTCAGACAAAGACAAATATCATGTAATATCACTTATATGTGGAATCTAATTTTAAAAGGGATACAAGTGAACTTATTTACACAACAGAAACAGGCTCACAGATCTTGAAGTCAAACTTATGGTCACCAAGGGGGAAATGTGGAGAGAAGGGATAAATTGGGAGTTTGGAACTAATATATGTACACTATTATATATAGAATAGATAACAAACAAGGACCTACTGTGTAGTGCAGGGAAAACTGCCCAATGTTTTGTAATAACATAGATGAGAAAGGAATCGGAAAAAGAGTAGATATGGGTATATGTATGACTAATTCACTTTGGTATATACCTGGAACTAACACATTAATGCCGAAAATCAACTATTCTCCAATAAAGTTTTTAAAAAAGACTGACTTACAGATGAGAGTCACCATTAAACACTCCCCATATATATGATGAGATTGAAAACCAAAAAAAGACATGTCACCGACTGATGCTTATTTTACAAAGACAAGATTAAAACACTTGACTGCCTATGGAGAAAGCCATGGATTGTCCATTGCAAAACCAGTCGGAGCACTTGTAATCCATGCCTAGCTTAACAAAGGGAAAGGTTCTCAACATACCCCTTCCCACTGAAACTGTGAAGAAGTCACTTCTCACCATCTCTCTTTACGTGCTAGCTGACGAATCACGTTTTCTTTCCCAAGTAGCATCTAACTGGTAGCGTGTATGGTGATATAATTGGTTAGGTATGGAGTGTGAAGGCAATTTTAATACTGAATTTATTTAGTCTGGAACGTTTCTTTTTGTACATGCAAGTGTAACTTAAACAAATCAATTCCATCTGATTAAACTGACTTTACATGGTTAATGTACCATGGACACTCTTTCTCCTCTGGTGCTTTCCCCAAAGATCACAGGAAGAGCCTTTAGATGTTCGCTTTGCGTGTCACCCTGATGTGCACAAAATCCAACAGATTCAAAAGGAAACATTGCATTAAATTAATTCAGCTTCAAGTTCAAATGCTCATCATGTATGATAAACAAATCCAAAGGAAATGATGAAATGCAGTGTCACATTTCATTTAATATCTAAATCCACTCGCAACAAGGTGGTATCTTATTCACTGTAGTCTCGCTGTATACTCGTATGGCATGGCTCCTTAGGGAAAGAAATAAAGCTCCAAGAACCTGGAATTGGCAAATATAATGTGAAGTTATAAATGATTTAGAGCAGTAGTTCTCAACCTTGGCTGCACTTTAGAATCACTGGGGGAGCTAGGTAAAATCCCCAGTTCTCTAGCCTCACCTCCAACTAATTAATTCAGAATTTCTGTGGTTAAGACCCAGGCATCAATATTTTTTAAAGCTCTCCAGATATTTCCAGTGTATGAGTAAGGCTGAGATCCTCTGATTTAGAGAGTGCTTCTGAAAGGTTGAGATGGTTTAGATCACCTGCAAGGCTTGTTAAGACTCTGATTATTAGACCAAACCTCAAGAGTTTCTTAATCAGTAGGTCCAGAATCTTCATGTCCAACAACTTCCAGGTGATGTTCTTTCTGTGGGTCTGGGGACAACAGTTTGAGAACCACAATTTAGACCACAGTGAACCTCAGATGAGAAGTAAATCCTCTGAGACTACCAATGATATAGTCATAGAAAGATGGCAAAAGATACATCTCAGTAAATCTCTCTGGGGGCAAGGAGGGAAACCCATGACCCCTGAGTTCTGCAGGAGTCTAAACTATTCTAAAATAAATAAAGGCCCTATTATAGAAACCCGAATTTCTACAGAAGGAAAAACTCAACCAGCATGAGAACTTAAATATGAGTGTGAGGCTGGAGAGGAGAGAGGAATATGTTTGTGATTTGAAATGTTTAGGCCAAATGAGAAGGGAGAAATACCTAAATCTTAATACAAATATTCATTAATGTGGAAAACTCAGGAACAAATTGTTTTACTGGTGACTTTCATTATCAGCATTAAGGTAACAGAACAATCTAGAAAATAGTCTAATAATGATGGTGCTGGTTATAAATTTGTATTGATCTTGGAATATATAATTCACATGGTGTCTTTGACTATTCATGGTTTCATGTTCTGCAAGTTAGAAATGTTTCATAAAGTAGGACAAAGGCTCAAACAGAAGAGGATTTGTTTCAACTTCTTCTCCTGTGCTAGGCTGATAGGAACGTTGGATAAAATTATCTGTATAGTGCCTAAGTATTCACTGACATGGAGAGGAGTCCGAAATAATTTAACAAATACAATATGTCGTACACAATCTTGTATATCACACAGATGTGAAACTGAAAGCATATACCATAAACATTTGCCTGTGTTCTTTCATGGGTAAGAATTTTTAGAGATCTTGTGTTTCTATATTTTTTTCTATTTTGTAATTTTTATATTATTTACTAACAATAATTTTCATTGCAAAAATGAAAACTTTCAAGAAAGTATTAAAAAATCATCTAGATAAATGATAAACTAAGAACACAGTTTCCAAAATAAACTCTGCAATTCCCAGCTCCTTTTTTCTTTTTTATGGCTGCATCTGCGGCATATAGCATATGGAAGTTCCCAAATTCGAGCTGCATCTACAACCTACACAGCAGCTCACAGCAAAGCTGGATCCTTAACCCACTGAGAGGCCAGGGATTGAACCCACATCCTCATGGACATTATGTTGGGTTTTTTTGTTTGGTTGGTTGTTTTTTTTCTTTTGTCATTTTAGGGCCGCACCTGCAGCATATGGAGATTCCCAGGCTAGGGGTCTAATTGGAGCTGTTGCTGCCAGCCTACGCCACAGCCACAGCAACACAGGATCCAAGCCATGTCTGCAACCTACACCACAGCTCATGGCAACATGAACGAGGCCAGGGATCGAAACCACAAACTCATGGTTCCTAGTCGGATTCGTTTCCACTGCGCCAGGACAGGAACTCCTCATGTTGGGTTCTTAACCCACTGTGCCACTTCAGGAACTCCCCCAGCTCCTTTTTTTTTTTTTTCCTATTACTCAATGAATTTATTACATTTATAGTTGTACAATGATCATCACAATCCAATTTTATAGGATTTCCATCCCACAACCCTGGCGCATCCCCCACCCCCCAAACTGTCTCCTTTGGAAACCATAAGTTTTTCAAAGTCTATGAATCAGCATCTGTTCTGCAAAGAAGTTCAGTCTGTCCTTTTTTCAGGTTCCACATGTCAGTGAAAGCATTTGATGTTGGTGTCTCATTGTATGGCTGACTTCACTTAGCATGGTAATTTCTAGGTCTGTCCATATTGCTAAAAATGCCAGTATTTCGTTCCTTTTAACAGCTGAGTAATATTCCATTGTGTATATGTACCACATCTTCTGGATCCACTCCTCTGTCAATGGACATTTAGGTTGTTTCCATGTCTTGGCTATTGAAAAGAGTGCTGCAATGAACATTGGAGTACATGTGTCTTTGCGAGTCATGGTTTTCTCTGGATAGATGCCCAGGAGTGGGATCACTGGATCAAATGGGAGTTCTGTTTGTAGTTTTCTGAGGAATCTCCATACTGTTTTCCACAGTGGTTGCACCAATTTACAATCCCACCAACAGTGTACTAGGGTTCCTTTTTCTCCACCTCCTCTCCAGCACTTCTTGTTTGTAGACTTTTGGATGATGGCCATGCTGGCTGGTGTAAGGTGGTACCTCAGAGTGGTTTTGATTTGCATGTGTCTAATGATGAGTGATGTTGAACATCCTTTCATGTGTTTCTCGGCCATCTGTATGTCTTCTTTGGAGAATTGTCTGTTTAGATCTTCTGCCCATTTTTGGATGGGGTTGTTTGTTTTGTTGGTATGGAGCTGCAGAAGTTGTTTATAAATTTTGGAGATTAATCCCTTGTCAGTTGATTCATTTGCAAAGATTTTCTCCCATTCTGTGGGTTGTGTTTTTGTTTTGTTTAGAGTTTCCTTTGCTGTGCGGAAACTTTTAAGTTTAATCAGGTCCCCCCCCTCCCCAGCTCCTTTTGAAAACAGTTATTATCATGTGCCCAAAATATGGCTGTGGAAATGTAAGCATGTGTCATGTGTGCCTTCCATTGAGAATATTTAAAGGGACAGGAGCATGTCTTCCTCTTCTTCCTCCATCCCTCCATGCCCCACCCTGTCTCCTTTCCTTCATTCTTTTATTTAAAAATTAAGACTGTATTTTAAGAACAATTTTAGATTCACAGCAAAATTGAGAGCACATGTATTTCCCATATACCGCCTGCCCATACGCATGCATACCCTCCCCCGTTATCAACAGTCTCCCACCATTTGTTAGAATTGATGAACCTACATTGACACATCCAAATTGCCCCAAGTCCGTAGTTTTCACTGCAGTTTCCTTTTGATGCAGTATATTCTATTAGTTGGAGCACCTGTGTAGTAATTTATATCCATCATTGTGGTATTCTGTAGAGTATTTTACTTCCCTAAAACTCTGCTGTGCTCTACCCAACTCTCACCCTCTGGAAACTGTTGATCTTTTCATTGTGTCCATGGTTTTGCCTTTTCCAAAGAGTCTTTTTCTAAGAATCATATAATATATAGGCTTTTCAGATTGGCTTCTTTCACTTAGTAATATGCATTTAAGTGTCCTCATGTCGTTCCATGTCTTCATTGCTCATTTCTTTTTTTATATATATTTATTTATTTAGCACATTTCCTTTTAGTGCTAAATAATATTCCACTGTCTGGATGTTCCTCACTTCACTTATCCGTTCAACCTACTGAAGGCCACTGTGGCTGCTTCCATGTTTTGGCAATAATGAATAAAGATACTATAAACATCCATGTGCAAATTTTTGTGTGGACATGAATGAATTTTCAACTCCTTTGGGTAAATGCATAGGGAGTATGCTTTCTAGACCTTATGGTAAGAGTATTAATTCTTGTTAGAAACTGCCAAATTATGTTCCAAAGTGGTTGTACAACTTTGCCTTCCCATCAAGTATGAGTGAGAGTTCCTGTTATTCCATATCCTTGTCAGAGTTTGGGGTTATTGATGTTGTGGGTTTTGGCCATTCTAACAGATATGAGGTGGTATGTCATGTTGTTTTAATCTGCATTTCCCTACTGGAAGGTGACGCGGAGCATCTTTTCATGTGCTTATTTCCCATATGTATATCTTCTTTCATGTGGTATCCGTTAAGGTCTTTGGCCCATTTTTTGTTGTTGTCTTTTTAGGGCTGCCCCTAGCATATGGAAGTCCCTGGGTTAGGGGAGCCGCAGCTCCTGGCCCACACCACACTGACAGCCAGGCAGGATCCGAGCCTCATCTGTGACCTACAGCACAGCTCACCGCAACACCGGGTCCTTAACCCACTGAGCAAGGCAGGGGATTGAACCTGTGTCCTCATGGATACTAGTCAGGTTCATTACTGCTGAGCCACAACAGGAACTCCTTTGGCCCATTTTTAAATCCATTTGTTTGTGTTCTTATTGTCAAATTTTAGGTGCCCATTTTGTATTTTGGATAACCACTCTTTATCAAATGTATCTAATGTGTCTTTTAAAATATTTTCTCTTAGGAATTCTCTTCATGGCCCAATGGTTAACGAACCTGGCTAGGATACTTGAGGATGTGGGTTTGATCCCTGGCCTTGTTCAGTGGGTTAAGGATCCAGCATTACCGTGAGCTGTTAGGTCGCAGACATGGTTCAGATCTCATGATGCTGTGGCTGTGGCATAGGCCGGCAGCTGTAGCTGCAGCTCTGATTCGACCCCTAGCCTGGGAACCTCCATATGCCACAGCGGCCCTAAAAATAGCAAAAAAAAAAAAAAAAAATTCTCTTAGTCTGTGACTTGTTTTGCAGAGCAGAAGTTTTTAATTTTAATGAAGTTCAGCTTAATAATTATTTCTTTCTTATATCATGCCTTTAGAGTTCTATCAAAAAGGCATTACCATACCCAAAGTCATCTAGGTTTTCACCTGTGTTATCTTCTCAGAGTTTTATGCTTTTGTCTGTTACATTTAGGTCTATTTTATTTTTTTTTTTTATTTTTATTTTTTTAATTGTAATAAATTATTATTTCCGCAATACATTTTTTTTCCTACCGTACAGCATGGTGACCCAGTTACACATACGTGTATAAATTCTTTTTTCTCACATTATCATACTCCATCATAAGTGACTAGACATAGTTCCCGGTGCTACACAGCAGGATCTCTTTGCTAATCCATTCCAAAGGCAATAGTTTGCATCTATGAACCCCAAGCTCCAAATCCATCCCACTCCCTCCCCCTTGCCCTTGGCAACCACTAGTCTATTCTTCAAAAAAAAAGGGAACCCTCCTGCACTGTTGGTGGGAATGTAAGCTGGTACCACCATTTTGGAGAACAGTACGGAGGTACCTTAGAAAACTATACATAGAACTACCATATGATCTATTTTAATTTCATTTTGGGGAAGGCTGTAAAGTTGTTGTCTAGGTTCATTGTTTGCTTGTAGATGTGTACCTGTTCCAGTACCATTTGTGGGAAAGACCGCCTTTGCTCCATTGTATTACCTTTGCTCCTTTGTCAAGTCTTAACTGTCTATATTCAGATGCATCTACCTCTGGAATCTCTGTGTCTGTTCTCTTACCCCTGCTACACTGTCGTGATTACTGTAACTTTATAGGAAATCCTGTAGTGAGTGGTGTCACTTCTCTAACTTTGTTCTTTTCTTTTAATGTTGTTTTTACTATTCAAAGTCTCTGGCCTAACCATATAAACTTTAGAATCAGTTGATCAATATTCACGAAATAACTTGGGATTTTATTCAGAATGCATTGAGTCTATAGACCAATTTGGGGAGAAAGACCATCTTGAAAATATTGTCTTTCTTTCTATAAACATGAACTGTCTCTCCCTTAATTTAATTCTTTGATTTTATTCATCAGAGTTTTATAGATTTCCTCATGTAGATCATATTTTGTTAGGTTTATACCAAAGTATTTCATTACTTTTTTCTTGTTACGTCCACAATTGTGCCATATGGAAGTTCCCAGCTAGGGGTCTAATCAGAGCGGCAGCTGCTGGCCTACACCACGGCTCATGGCAATGCCGAATCCTCAATCCACCGAGCGAGGCCACAGATCAAGCCCCATCCTTTTGGTTGCTAGTCGGCGTTGTAACCCTCTGAGTCACAGTGGGATTTCCTCCCCAAGGTATTTCATTTTGAGAGATGCCAGCGCAAATGGCAATGTGTTTTTAATTTTAAATTATACATGTTCTGAATACTGTTATATAGAAAAGCAACTGACTTTTGTATTTTAGCCTTACATCTCACAAACTTGCTAAAATTGCAAATTAGTTTCAGGAACCTTTTTGGAAGTTCTTTTTTAATTTTCCAAGTAGATGATCATGTAATCTGTGAACAGAGATGGTTTTATTCTTTCTAATTCATATACATTTTATTTCCAATTCATATACATTTTACTTCCTGTTCTAAGAATAGAATATCCTTAATACATTAGCTAGAACTTCCAGTATGAGGTTGAAAAGCAGCGGAGAAAAGGAAGATCCTTGCCTTGTTCCTGAGCTTAGTGGAAAAGCTTCAAATTGAAACCATCAAGCCATGATGTTACCTGCTGTTTATTTAAAGATGTTCTTTAACAAGGCGTGTAAAATTTCCCCCTCTATTCTAGTTTACTGAGAGTTTTTACCATGAATAGGCATTGGATTTTGTCAAATACTTTTTTCTAAATCTATTGATATGATCATGTAATTTTTCTTCTTTATCCCATTGATATGAAGGATTGCATTAATTGATTTTAGAAGGTTTAACCAGCTGTGTATATAACTGGAATTAGTCCAAAGTGGTCATGATATATGATTCTTTGTACATGTTGTTGGATTCCACTTGCTAATATTTTTAAAGGATTTTTGCATCTGTGCTCATGAGAGATATTGGCCTGTAGTTTACTTTTATTGCAATGTCTTTGCCTGGTTTTGATATTGGAGTAATGCTGACCTCATGGAATGAATTAGGAAGTGTTTCCCTCTGCTTCTCTTTCTGTAAGACTGTAAAAAGTTGGTATAACTTCTTTCTTAAATTGTTGGTAAAATTCACCAGTGACCCCATCTGGGACTGATTAGCTCTATTTCAGAAAGTTATTATTTATTGATGTATTTTCTATAATTGATATTGGGCTATTAAGATTGTTTATTTTTCCCTGGGAGAGTTTTGATAGATTGTATCTTTCAAGGATTGGTCCATTTCCTCTAGGCTATCTAATTTGTGGGCATAGAACTGTTCATATTATTTCTTTGTTATCATTTTAATGTCCATGTGATCTGTACTAATGAACCATGTTTTATTTCTGGTATTAGTAATTTGTATTCTCTTTTTCTCTTACATAGCCTAGCTAGATACTTATCAATTTTATTGATCTTATCACCAAACTAATGTTTAGTTTAACTGATTTTCTCTATCAATTTCCTGTTTTCAATTTCATTGATTTCTATTCTATTTCTTATTATTTATTTTCTTCTTCTGACTTTGATTTAATTTGTTCTTTTTCTAGTTTTCTAAAGAAGAATTTAGATTATTGATTTTAAATAATCTGTGCTAGGAGTTCCTGTCGTGGTGTAGTGGTTAACAAATCCGACTAGGAACCATGAAGTTGCGGGTTCAGTCCCTGACCTTGCTCAGTGGGTTAAGGATCCGGCGTTGCCATGAGCTGTGGTGTAGGTTGCAGATGCGGCTCGGATCCCTCGTTGCTGTGGCTCTGGCGTAGGCTGGTGGCTACAGCTCCGATTCGACCCCTGGCCTGGGAACCTCCATATGCCGTGGGAGCGGCTCAAAGAAATAGCAAAAAGACCAAAAATAAATAAATAAATAAATAAATAAATAAATAAATAAATAATCTGTGCTAATACATACATTCAGTGCTATAAGTTTCCCTCTAAATACTGCTTTCACAGCATGTCACAAATTATGACAAATTGTGCTTTTGTTTTCATTTGGCTCAAAATGTTTTAAATTTTTTTTTCCTTAAAATTTCTTCCCTGAATCATGTTTTATTTAAAAGTATGATGTTTAATCTCCATATATTTGGGAGTTTTCCAGTTATCTTTCCATTATTGATTTCTAGTTTAATTCCAGTGTGCTCTGAGAGTGAACATTGTATGGTTTCTAATATTTAAAAAGTTTAAAGTTGTGTTTTATGTCCAAGAAGGTAGTATATCTTAATAAATGGTTAATGTGAGCATGAGAAGTATGTACACACATAACTTGGAGATATCACAGGTTTGGTTCAGGTCACTGCAACAAAGCAAATATCTCAATATAGCAAATCACAAGAATTTTCTGGTTTCCCAATGCATATAAAAGTCATATTTATACTATAGTCTGTTAAGTATGCCATAACATAAAATAATGTACATACCTTAATTGAAAAATATTTTATTGCTAAAAAAATGCTAACCGAGACTTCAGGGAGTCATAATTTTTTACAATAGTGACATCAAAGATCACTGAAACAAAGATACTAAGACTGAAAAGTTTGAAATCTGAGAATTAATTATCAAAATGTGACAGAGTCATGAAGCAAGCAAATGCTGTTGAAAAAAAATGACACCATTTTTCAACCTGTTCAGAGTAGTGTTGCCACAAACCTTTAATTTATAGTAAATGCGAAGTTCGGTAAGTGAAAGACAATAAAACAAAACATGTCCGCATGTTCTACTGGTTTTGGATGACAACAGTATACGATGTCAATTATACTCAGTTGGTTGGTGATGGTGGTGCGTTCAACTATGTCCTTGCCAATTCTATGCCTGCTGGATCTATTCATTTCTGAGAGAGGTATGGCGAAGTCTCCAAGATGGCAGCAGACTCATCTATTTCTCTTCGCAAGTCTATCAGTTTTTGCCTCATGTTAGGTGCAGAGATATTAAAGATTGCTGTGTCATCTTTGAGTATTGACCCTTGAGCATTACATAATGCCCCTGTGAATCCCTGATAATTTTTCTGTGTTGAAGTCTGCTTTCTCTAAAATTCATATGGCTACTCCTGCTTTGTAAAATTTGTATTATCATGCTATATTTTTCTCCATCTACTTTTAATCTATATATGTTTTTATGTTTAAAGTTTTTTTTAAAAACAGCATATATTTGGATCTTGTTTTTTGATCCACTCTGACAATCTCTGTCTTTTAATTCGTACATTTACAACATTGACATATAAAGTGACTATGTATTGATATAATTTGATTAATATTTATTTATTTATTTTTGTCTCTTTTAGGGCCACACCCACAGCATATGGAGGTTCCCAGGCTAGGGGTTGAATCAGAACTATAGTTGGCGGCCTACACCACAGCCATAGCAACGCCGGATCCGAGCCGCATCTGCGACCTATACCATGGCTCCTGGCAATGCTGGATCCTTAACCCACTGAGCAAGGCCAGGGATGGAACCTGCATCCTCATGGATGCTAGTCAGGTTTGTTAACCACTGAGCCATGATGGGAACTCCTGATTAATATTTGTTACTGTTTTCTATTGATTGCCTTGTCCTTTGTTCCTATTTTTGACTTACACTTTTTTCTGCCTTTTATGGTTTTAACTGAATATTTTAGATGATTTTATTTTTTCTCTTTTCTTAGCATATCAGTTACATTTAAAAATTTTTTTCAGTGGTTGCATTAGTCTGCACTATACATTTGCAGCCAATCCAAGTCTACTTTCAAATAACTCTATGGCATACCATGGGTAGTGTAAGTATCTTATAATAACAAAATAATCCAAATTCCTCCCTCTTATCCTTTGTAACATTACTGTCATTCATTTTACACACACACAAATATATACATAATTAAATACATTTGTATTGCTTTTGAAGAAAAGTATCTATTAAATCAATCAAGAATAAACAAAATAAAAGTCAGTTTTTTGACTTTCACTTATTCCTTCTTTGATGTTCTTTCTTGACTTTATGTGGATCCCAATCTCTGACCTATATTATTTTCCTCTCTCTAAAGAACATCTTTTAACATTTCTTGAAAGACATGTCTACTGGCAACAAATTTCTTCAATTTTTTATTTTTCCTTACTTCCGAACAATAATTTTACAGGGTACAGAATTCTAAGTTAGTAGGTGTTTTTTTCTTGCAGTACTTTAAGTATTTTACTCTTCATTAATTTTACTTCCCCCTATGATTGGGGGTCAGCTTTTAGAGAGGTTGTGTCTCTGGATTGTGAACCCTTCAAGTGTTTCTTAGGTCTTTCTCTCCCCTCTTAGATGGAACAGGATGACAGGAGTGGGCTCGAGTCGGGCATGTCCTTTCTCCCATGTGTAAGTGGAAGGGACTGGACTGCCTTTGGGTATTTCCCTGGTTTGTTGGGCCCTGATAACAGCCCAGCAAGTTAGGCTCCAGTTAACTAGTTTCCCCTGACCGCAGGCCTAGTTAAGAGGAACAGATCCTCTTCTGTGTTCCCTGGTGGTTCCTTTCCTTCTCCACTCTCACAGAAGAATGAGGGATTTTGTTCCACTATGTACGTGAGAACTTGATGAAGCTCCTGGAGGTAAATCTCACAGTATTTCAGGGCTGCCCCCAACGCTGGATCCTCCTGGATTTTTTTTAACTCTCAGACTTGTCCACACTAAGCCTCCAGTAATTTTTCAATTATAGTTCAGGCTTTCATAGTTTTTGCTTATGAGTCTCTGCCTTGTAAGCCAAATTTCCCTATCTCTCCAGTACTGGAGGCAGCGATTTGCCTGTATTCCTCCGTGTCTGTGGATTCAAGGAGGGTCACTGGTTTCTCAGTCAGTTCAGCTTTTTACTTGTTCGTAGGATGGAGTGGTGACTTCCAAGCTCCTTACTGGAAACTGGTAACTGGGGCATGTCTTTCTTTGCGCCTTCCTTCTTCCAACATTGCGGATTCGATGTCTGGAGCATGAGGAGCTAACAGAGACCATGCAGGAAGAGCCATAGGCTGGGGGGTGGGGGGGGAGAGAACCTCCATCCCCACATCATGGAAGGCCATTCTCACCCTGCATTCCTGAATACACACTCTTAGAACATGAGAGAAAACCAAACTGTAATTGCTTTCAGCTCCTGTTGTTCTTCAGATTTGGGGTCATTCAGAACGGACCCATATCGCAAATGTCACGTGATGAGGAAGAAGGTCTGCTTTCAACTCTTGGTTTCTAGGAGATGTTGGCCGCATGAACACAATTAACAAGGTTGTGATCACAACTAGACCGTGGCTTCGGCAGAGGCAGATGATGATCGGTAGTAATTTCTGAAGTCCCGGCAGGACGTGGAGCTTTTTATTACGTTTACAGAAAAAAGATTCCTGCTGATATACCACGACAGGATAAGTTGGAAAGACGTCCTTTGAAGGGGTCTTCCATAGGCAGGAAGTGAACGGCACCTCTCCGTTCATTAAATGAGTTGTATTAACTCCTTGAAGGCCAGAAAATTAAGACAGAATGGAGGAAACTTACCTCCCAGTGAAACGACATTTAATTAGTAGAATTTTAAAAGTTACTTTCCTAGCTTTAGTTTTTCAATTTAGAGCTTTTCTGAACAGCCATTATACTATCTTAACAAGAATGTACAGAAAATCAATAAACTGAAAAGTTCAGTGCAGTGTAATATGACTAAACTTGAAAATATTGTGCAATATGGTATTATCATGAGCTAATCCTACCAGACGTTTTTCTTGTTACATTTAATGCATTGTAGTCCTCAGATAATATACCTTTTTTTTTTTTTTCTTAAGTCCTTTCTCTACAGCAGGAAGTGATCCCTTGAGGAAATTTGATCTTTATTTTTTTTTTAAGGCAAAATGAATGTCAGGTAAAATTTTTAGATAACCCCTGAAAACTCAAAACTCATCCACAGTTAATTCTCAGTGTGAAAACCAAGAATTAGTGAAAGCATAAAACAATAAACACAGTAGCATTCCTTTCAAATTAGTAACAGGTTACACAATGCTAGTGTAATTCTGAAGCACAGCAATGTGCATATTTCCCATCTCTTTGGGAAAAAAGTCTGTGAAATTCTCATCGTGTCTCAGCAATAATGAATCTGGCTAGTATCCATGAAGATGTGCGTTTGATTCCTGGCCTCGCTCAGTGGGTTAAAGAACCGTCATTTCCGTGAGCTGTGGTGTAGGTTGCAGACATGGCTCGGATCTTGCATTGCTGTGGCTCTGGTGTAGCCTGGCAGCAACAGCTCCAAAAGGACCCCTAGCCTGGGAACCTCCATATGCCATAGGTGTGGCCCTAAAAAGCAAAAAGCAAAACAAAAACAAAAACAAAAAAAAAGGTCTGCAAAGAGGTCTACACTTAAATTTTAGGAGGAAGGGTTCTTTTTATTCTATGAATTTGGGGGTTGTCAAATTTAGCTGGCTTCTAAAATCAGCATATTTGCCAGTTTAACTCATGGATGAGTCTCAGAATAACTAGGCATTCAAATATATTCAGTTCCAAACCATTTCCTTCTTCTCATTTTGTAAATACAGCCCCCTTCCCCAGTGTTATGAAAGGGTTGAGCTCCTCTATTTAAAATGCTTAACTCTTTTGCAAAGTAGCCTAGCTGCCAACAGTCCACTGCATTTCAAGTGTGTCCAGGGCTCCTCCACATTATTGTCCTGGATATGAGATGGGGCAGAGAAGCCAGGGTTCCCCAGACTCACCTACCAGGATGAATCAGGTACCAAATTAGCTGTTCCTCCTTTTGAAACTGACAACAGAGAAGCCAGGAAGGCAAAATGCATAATGCATGGTATGCAACTGCCTCTGCACATGGTCGCCATTTGTGTCTTTAAGTCAGGCAAGCAGAAACATACGGAAGCTGGGTTCTAGCAAAGAGAACCAGAGGAGTAAATATGCATAAGACAAAGCGTGCAGTTATTTTGAATCATGATCACTGCTGGCTGCATTCAAAAGTGTGGCTCATGCGATTGAGGGCTGGGGTAGTTTTCAAGGGCTTAGAAAGGAGACTGGAAAGAATAAGACCATCAAGGTGTAAGGAGACAGGAGTTCTTGGGAAGACTATCAGACACATACTCTGTAGCAAGGACAAGGACAGATCCTCCATTGAACTCAAGTGGTTCAAGTTGAAGAATTCTGACCCAGAAACCCCAACATCAAAATTGAGGTTAGCTTTGACTGGGAAGCAGTGAAAGACCTAAGTGGAAACTGAATCCTGATACTTAGAAAAATAGAGAAATCAGTGGTTATGGGTCTGAAACAAGAAAAAGAAGAGTAGGGAAGAGGAGGACAGAATCGGAGGAGAGAAACAGAAACAGGAGAGATATTTAATGATTCTTTATTCTGTACAAGGAACTATTCTAGGCATTACTCTGTGCAAGTGAACAATATTCACGCATTGACTCCTCACAACCCATCGCAGTGGATTGAGCCGTGGCTCCCAGAAAGATACATCATGTCCTAATCCCCAGAACCTGTGCATGTTACCCTCTTCGGAAAAAAGTGTTTGCAGATATAATTAAGTTAAGGATCTTGAGAAGAGATCATCCTGGATTGTCCAGAGGGCCTTGAATGCAATGACAAGTACTTTGAAGAGACAGAGGAGGCCATGTGACCAGGGAGGTAGATTGAAGGGATTCAGCTGTAAACCAAGGAATGTCAGTAACCACCAGAAGTTGGAAGTGTCGAGGAGCAGAATCGCCCTTAGAGTATCTGGAGGAAGTGTGTCCCTTCTGACGCCTGAGGTTTGGACTTCCAGCCTCAGAACTGTGAGCAATTAAGTTTCTGTTGTTTGAAGTCACCAAGTTTAGGGTGATTTTTTTTTTTTTTAATGGCAACCAGATGAAACTGCTACACCCATGAAGTAGACGCTACCATTGTTTACATTTTACAGATGAGGAAACAAACCCTCCAGAAAGTTGAGAGAGGTATCCAAGGCTGTCTTGGTATGAGTGGCAAGACGTGAATTAGGATCCAAGCAGTGTCATAGCCCACGCCCTCAGCCCTACTCTACATCATCGATTCTGTTACTTGGCATATCATTATAATAGACCA
Source organism: Phacochoerus africanus (assembly GCF_016906955.1). NCBI lineage: Eukaryota > Metazoa > Chordata > Mammalia > Artiodactyla > Suidae > Phacochoerus > Phacochoerus africanus. The sequence goes on along the minus strand of NC_062555.1, from coordinate 66,717,391 downwards.
GTGGGCTGGAGCTGCTCTCCAGAAAGATCAGAAAAATAAGGCAGGCTGGCACTTGTTAAGTTACGGTGACTTTGGCTGTGGCACACTGGGGAGATGGGAGATGAGGAAATGATGTAGAAAGGTGCATGACTGCTGCAATAATTAAACATCTGTTAGGAGTGCTTATATTATGTTCTCCGGCTAATGTACTCCACAAAGAGGACACCAGTAAACAGGATTTTAGGAATGTAGTAGAAAGCCAGAAAATGATTTAAAAATATATGAATCTACTAGAAAGTTTTTTTTTTTCCTAAATGTTTTATTTTATTTTTTAATTTTCATGGCCATACCCACAGCGTAGGTAATTTCCCGGGCCAGGGATTGAATCTGAGCTGCAGCTATGACTTGAGCTGCTGCAGTTGATTATTAAACCACTATACCACTGTGATAACTCCTACTAGAAAGTTTTTTAAATACCACGAGAATAGTGTAGATATAGAGATTTATTATTTCTTTTGTCAAAAATACGGTATGCCTGAACATTACTGAATTGACTCAGGAAGGATGAAAATAATCTATGCTATTTTTTGAAATAGAAGGAAAGATTAGAAATAAGGGGTTTCAGTAGAACTGGAACAGCTGGGCTTGGATTTATGGGGCACTGAGAGTGCAGACTTCAAACCATGTATCCTCATTCAGGGGCCATGGACTGCGGTGCAGAAAGAGGTCATGAAACTCACACATAGTTCAGATCTTATCAGAGGGCTACCTAGTCCCTTGAGATTTTTATTTTTCCTGTAATTTCTTCCCTAACACATCTTGGGCCACCTTACTTAAGTCCTCATCTTCTTGCGGGAAGTGCTTCCTGGTAAATACTTAACAACCTCGCTTTCCACAAAAATGTCCAATTTCTAACATTTGTCAGTGTCCATGGTGTAAGTGCTCCCACCATAGCCAAGTTCAAGTTACCACAATGCCTTTACTGAATCTGGAGTAGGGAAGGGATGCACAGTCACCCACCACTGTATTATATTTCCATTATGTAGTAGACATAGATAATTTCAAGCACAGAGATAAATTTAAAAGGTAGTAAAATTATTAGGAAGTGATGGTTTGAGTACTTATGACTTCTGTTTTAAATGTAATCTATTTAATTATGTTTATATAACTTAAATTTTATGAGTGCCTGTATTTAGTAGGAAGCTCACAAAATTCCTAAAATTGTAGCAATTGACTCTTGTGGCCAGTATAAGCTGGCTCCAGAACCTTCAGCTGCTTGTAGCTCATGAAACTAGTACTAAGACACAAATGTTGGGTAAAAGGAAAGATAGCTTTATTGAGGAAGCTGGCAATCCTGAGAAGAAGGTGGACTCATGTCCCAAAGAACCAACTCACAGTTGCTGATCAGGGGGCAGAAGCCTTTAAAGGGAAATTGCAGGAGTGTATAGGAAGAGGGAGGGGACTACATGCAGAGCCACACAGTCGTCTCTGATAGTCATCTTGAAACTGGTCATCCAGTGGTCTGATCAGCATCATCTTGATTTCTCTAAGTAGAATAAATCTTCAGTTCCAGAGTCAGTTTGTTCCCATTTCCTTGAGTCCAGTTCTTGAAATTGTGCAAGTTGAAGCAGTGTATGTCATGACTACAGTCTGGTCATCATGTAATTAAATTCTTTCACCTGGTGGAGGTTTCAGTGCCTGCACAACAGCTCAAAGGACCTGACTCAGAATATTATCTGTAGCCCTTGAGGAGGAACTAAAAGTGCTTGACTGTGTTTAATGGCTAAACTTTTATTATTTTGTCTCATTTGACTATTTTCCTTTGCTTCTGCATGTTCTCACTTCTCTGATTAAATTTATTCTTTGGCACTCAGGGAAGGCCTAGGAGGGAAAAGTTTTTCTATTGACAAGAGGCAGGTGGAGGTCATGGGGTGGGAGGGGGGTCTGTTTCAGGAAGGCCCCATAGGGTCCTGCTCAGTTACATGTCCACTGTGGCAGGATATGGTTCCTGATGATCTCTGTCTTTGAATTTCTATTTCTTCCCAGTTATTGGATTAGTTTACCACCACATGCCTGCTTTTCCTTTGTAACCCCACTCAGTGCCCATTCTGAACATGATTTTAATTCTTCTCTAAAATATGATTGATATAGTGAGTAATATGTGTTTGTGGATATTTTAGAATGATGGGCTTTTATGTTAAAATGCTCTACCCAGAGTTCCCATTGTGGCTCAGTGGGTTAAGGACCTGATGTTGTCTCTGTGAGGATGCGGATTTGATCCCTGGTCTCATTCAGTGGGTTAAGGATCCAGTGTTGCAGCAAACTGTGGTGTAGGTCACAGATTGGCTCGGCTCTGGTGTTGCTGTGGCTGTGGCCCAGGCACTTCCATATGCCACAGATGTAGCCATAAAAAGAAAATAAAATACCCAACTAACATTGGAATATTTGATATTTGATATTAGATGATCTTTAGTCTTAAAAATTATGAGACCACCTTGGAATTTCTCTTTACCTATCTCCATAGACTTTGACTTTCTTCCTCATTCACAAGCCACTACCTTCTTTTTCTGTTTATTCCTAACTAAAAATCCCTATTAATTTATTGTAAAAGGTATATTTATTAGCAGTCTTCCCTTAGTTATCTTTGAAATCATATTCTGCAAGCCTCAGCATTTCATATCTAAGGAAATCTGGGAATTTTTATTTTTATTTTTTGCTTTTTAGGGCCACCCTGGTAGTATATGGAGTTCCCCAGGCTAGGGTCTGAATCAGAGCCTACACCACAACCACTGCAACGTCAGATCTGAACCACATCTGCAAACTACACCACAGCTCACAGCAGTGCCAGATCCTTAACCCACTCAGTGAGGCCAGGGATCGAACCCACATCCTCATAGATGCTAGTGAGATTCGTTTCTGCTGAGCCACAGTGGGAACTCCTAATCCAGGAATTTTTAACATATACGTGGTTCTCAATCTAAGAAGAGTTCTAGAGCTATTTGGTAAATTAATGTTGCCACACCAACCAGCACTTCATTATCAGAAGTCATGCCTAGGAAGTCCGTCAGAGACTTTGATTGACACAACAGGAGGTAAGATATTCCTAGTTATCAGATGCCAGAGCAAGTCAGAAGGAAGGCATGACAGAAGGAGGTTGGGTTCAGGGAAGTATCATAGGAGTCCATCAGGTGACCTCAAAATAGACACAAGAGTCTTGCTTAGGAAAGCACTTATAATATGCTTCCCGTTAAAACAGAAGTCATCACACAACAAGGGTAACCCAAGCCTACAAATAAGCAAAACCAGACCCTAGAAAAAGATAAATGTGTAGCTTTTGAAAAGAGAAACTGTACTTTGTCTCTACCTGTTCTTTGCCTAATTCTAGAAGCCCAGGCAGTGTTATTGTGATCCTCACATTACCCACACTGTTCAGCACAGAGAGTTATTTAATAACAGGGGCTTTAATGTATAGATAGAGAAGCTAAATCGCACATTCAGAACAGCTGTGGGCCTCGCAAAGCTGCTGTATTCTCCAGCCTCGGGTGATGCATTCAGAGTCGTCAGTGATGTGAATGGCAACTCCAGGCATACCGCCTTTCATCATATTAAAATGTTACAAAACCGAGAATTAGCAACATGTCATTTCTGTTGCCTTTACTTTAATATACAACTATGCCTCTGTGACATAATTTGTAACTATGTCTCTGTGACAATGTTTCTGATGCCAGAGAGCATAAGGACCAAGAACAGTTCTACACTGAACATTTGGTATTACACTATCTTTATTCTTAAAACCTATGAGGCCACCTTGGAATTTCATTTAGTTTTCATTTTATTAAATTTCATTTAATAAAAGTAGCCCATTACTTATATTTAACCCAATTTTCCATATTATAATTTCAACCCTGCTTGTCTTGTCATTGAGCTAGAACCAATCTTCTATAAAAATAAATTACTAGTCCTTAAAACGTGTGTGTACATTTCTGTAATCCCAAAGACCATTACAGAATATAAGCATATTAGTTGACTTTTGTGAAAATAATCCTGTCCTATTGCATTTCATATAAGAGAAGAACATGCTATATTAGACATGGCATAACAGGCATATTAGTTTGAAATGCATTTCAGGTAAAATTCCCATTTTACCAAGCTTGGTTAGATATCCAAATTGCTATGGTGTAGTCAAATAATCATCCACATAAAAGTTTCATTTCTAATGCATACACAGGGGAGACTCTATTGTTTATTGGGTCTTTTCTTATTTGTTTACATAAAGCAGATGTTTAATGCACATTCTTTTTACAAATAATAAAAAAAGCCAAGAGAAGACTATTGTGGACTTACAATACTGTGTTTCCTAGGAGTGAAAATACATTTGAGCCTGTGTGGATCTAATTTTCTCTACTTGTATTTGAATGTGCTGTGAGAGTCTTGATGAAATTTAATGATGTCTAAAATGTACTCTTTTTTATGATTTTTTTCCATTATAGTTGATTTACAGTGTTGTGTCAATTTCTACTGTATGGCAAAGTGGTTTAAGCTGACCTCTCCCTAATTCCACTTCTCCAGAGACCTGCTGATAACATTCTTATGAGCTCTGAAAATTTTACCCCGAATCTTACGGATACCTGTGTCTCTGCCTCCTTCATCTATTTACTCTTACTTACATTTTTCTACCCTGTATCACCCTAAGACCACAGACTTTCACACAAATCATTAGGCAAGTGAAAATGGAAACATCAGTGCAGTCAACAGCCTGTGAAAAAACAGATTGTCTTCCCACAGTTGGTACTCTTATTCAAAAGAAAAGAAGGAGGAAGAAAAGGAGAGAGGGAGGGAGAAAGAAAGAGAGGTAAAGAACATAAAAATGTTTATTTTCTTCCCACTAAATGACAGTTTGGGAAAAAAAATCTAAATGTAAAGACTTTATGTCTTACAGTCAGAACACATACAAACACAAGTTTATACACAGAAATAATGTGGGAAAAGAAAATCCTAAGCTTGTTCTCTGCTAATGACCAGAGATTTGTAAACGTTAATTAAACAGAATTTTCATTGCATCATATGACATATGTCATCGCTTTAGAAACTGATGTTGATTTTCCTTCAGAGACGTTGCCCACAGTTTAGGTCATAAAAATAAAACTCCATGGCACTTGAGGAATCATTTCCAAGTGAGTTATCATGCATTCTCACAAACATAGATAACTAATCATAGAATTTTTAAATTCCCAAATACATTGGCCACATTAAATGTATGCAGATGTGTTTTATGTCTTTAATTGTATAATGCTGATTTTTATTTTATTTTATTTTTTGTCTTTGTCTTTTTAGGGCCACACCTGAGGCACATGGAGGTTCCCAGGCTAGGGGGCTAATCGGAGCTGGCCTATGCCACAGCCACAGCAAAGCTGGATCCGAGCCACATCTGCAACCTACACCACAGTTCACGGCAACGCCGGATCCTTAACCTACTGAACAAGGCCAGGGATCAAATCCACAGCCTCATGGTTCCTCCTCGGATTTGTTTCTGCTGCGCCACGACGGGAATTCCTAATTTTTTTTAATTGTATTTATTGATTCAGTAAATTTTCTTTCTAATTGTAAAACTGAAATTATGGAATATCTCAATTCTCTTGAGACTTCCATGAAGTGACCCTTTTTATCCATATCATTTCATTCATTGAAGGAACATATATTAAAATGTTAAGTTCCAGCCAGTGTGCTCAGCAGGAGAGTTGCGGAGATGACAGGTGTGGTCCTGCCTTGGATGAACCTACAGTCTAAGGAGGAAAACAAAGAAGCAAAAGACAGAGATCACAGCCTGAGGAAGTCAGGAACATTTCTTGGGAAGAGATGATGTGGAAATGACCTCTCGTGGGTGTGGAGGGGAGCAGTCATGGTTAAAGCCCAGTGGGTAGCTGTCACGGAGAACCTTGCACATCATGTTGTGACATTATAACACGTTTTAGGAGGCCATCACTTTTTCACCTTTGCTCTTTACAAAGATGACCGTGGTGCCATCATGGGTTTGAGGTCAAGCGGACCGGTTAGGAAACAGCTACATCATCTGAGAGAAAATCATGGGGCTCCGAATCAAATCAGTAGCAGCAGGTGCAGAAAGAAGAGGGGGTATGTGGGAGCCATAGAAGTGCCACAGGGGTTTGCTTTTGAGAAAGAACTTGATGTTTAGCTGTAAGAAGTGCCGTTCGCCAGCCTCCTTTAGTTGCAGTATCTCTGAGCTCTGTTGAGGATCTAATTTGAAAACCAAGAAGGTTTTAAGAATACCATTCAAGGTTTCTTTGAAAACCAAGAAAGTTCCATTTGCCTCTTTGTCCTTCTTTTAAAAATCCAATTGTTCTTAAATTGAGATATAGTTGACACATAACATTATACTAACTTATAACATATTAGTTTTGAGTGTATAATGCAGTGACTCAATATGCGTCTATATTGTGAATTCATCACCATACATAATTAATTTTTTCCCTTATGATGAGAACTTTTAAGATTTTCTCTCAGCAACTTTTAAATAGGCAATACACTGTTATTTATTATAGTGGCCATGCTGTACATGGCCATGCTGTACATGCCATCCCCAGGACTTAATTATCTTATTACTGGAATTTTGTACCTTTTGATCATCTGCGTGCAACTGTAATAACTGCCAATCATTTCTCCATGTCCATGAGTTCAAATTTGTTGTTTTATAGATTCTGCGTGTAAGCGAGGTCATATGGTATTTACTTTATCTGTCTGACTTATCTCTTAGGCTAGTGCCCTCAAGTTCTGTCCATGTTGTTGCAAATATCAGGATATTTTATGGCTCTTCATTATGGATAGACATAGATTCATTCATTCATCCATAGGTGGCTTACATATCTTGGCTATCGTAAATAATGCTACAGTGAACATGGAGGAACAAATATCCTTTTTTATTTAGCGTCTTTGTTTCCTTTGGATAAATATCCAGAAGTGGCATTCCTGGATAAAGGGTAGTTCTATTTTTTTTTTTTAATTTTTTTGAGGAACCTCCATGCTGTTTTCCACAGTGACTGCACCAGTTTGGACAAGGGCTCCCTTTTCACCATATCCTCCTCAACACTTGTCATTAGTTATCTTTTTTCTAATAGCCATTCTGACAGGTATGGAGTGATAGCTCCCTGTGAATTTGACATGCGATTTCTGGCAGATGAGTCATGTTGAGCACCTCTTCATGTACCTGTGGACCGTATGTACATCTTCCCCGGAAACATGTCTATTCAGATCCTCTGCCCATTTTTTAATTAGATCGTTGTCTTTTTTGCTACTGAGTTGTATGTTCTTTATATATTTTAGATATTAACTCAGTATCAGGTACATGAGGTACAGATACTTTCTCCCACTTTGCAGGTTGCTTTTTTATTGCATGGATGGTTTCCTTTGTTGCAGAAGCTTTTGTTGCCTTGGCTTTTGGTGTCAAATCCAAAAAAATCATTGCTAAGACTGATGTCAAGGAGGTCATTTCCTAGGCTCTCTCCTAGGCTTTTTTGTGATTATATTCAAGTCTTTAATCCATTTTGAATCAATTTTGTGTACAGTGTAAAATAGTAGTTTAGTTTTACTTGCGTGTGGTTGTCCAGTTTTCCCAACACGATTTGTTGAAGGTACTTGTCCTTTCCCCGTGGTATATCCTTGGCTTCTTTGTCATAAATGAATTGAATGTAAATGCTTGGGTTTATTTCTGGGCTGTCTATTCTGTTCCACTGATCTTTGTGTTTCTCTTCATGTCAATACTATACTGTTCTGATAACTACAGATATGTAATATAGTCTGAATTCAGGAAGCATGATGCCTTCAGCTCTGTTCTTATTTCTCAAAACTGCTTTGATTTTTTGGAGTCTGCATGGTTCCATGGTAATGTTAGGATTGCTTGTTCTATTTCTGTGAAAATTGCCATTTATATTTTTATGGGAATTGCATTGAGTCTGTAGACTGCTTTTGGTAGTATGGACATTATAATAATATTGATTCTTCCAGTCCATGAGCATGAAATATTTTCCCTTTATTTAGGTTTTCTTGTTTTTTTAATCAATGTCTTATAGTCTCAGTGTACAACTCTTTTACCTCTTTGGTTAAATTTATTCTAGATGTTTTTTATTTTAATGTAATTGTAAATGGGGTTGTTTTCTTTTTTCTTTCTTTTTTTTCTTTTAAGGGCTGCACCCACAGCATATGGAAGTTCCCAGGCTAGGGGTTGATACAGAGCTAGAGCTGCCAGCCTATGCCACAGCCACAGCAACGTGGGATCCAAGCCACAACCTACACCACAACTCATGGCAACACCGGATCCTTAACCTACCAAGCAAGGCCAGGGGTCGAACCCACATCCTCATGAACTGGAAATGAATTGGATTCATTTCCCCTGTGCCATGAAGGGAATTCCTGGGTTGTTTTCTTAATTTCTCTCTCTAGTAGTTTGTTATCAGTGTATAGAAATGCAATTGATTTTTGTATATTGATTTTGTATCCTGCAACTTTGCTGGATTATTCATCTAACATTATTTGGTAGAGGCTTTAGATTTTCTATATGTAATATCATCTGCCCATAAAGACAGTTTTACTTCTTCCTTTCCACTTTGGCTACCTTTTATTTCCTTTTCTTGCCTAATTGTTCTGGCTAGGACTTCCAATACTATTTTGAATAAAAGTGGCAAGAGTGGGCATTCTTAACTTGTCACTGATCTTAGTTCAGCTTTCACCATTGAATATGATATGAGCTATGGGCTTGTCATATTTGACCTTTGTTATGTTGAAGTATGCTTTCCCTATATCCTCTTTGTTGAGAGTTTTTGTCATAAATGGATGTTGTAAGGTCACGTTTTCTAAAGCTTTTGATAGGACTCATGGCCTGATAACAATATTTTGTTCCATTTAAAAGTGCCTATTGATAGTCTAGAAAAAAACAGTGAATTTGCCAACATGTTGGAGTTTTATGATATTTAAATTTTTTTTTTTTTGTCTTTTTGCCTCTCCTAGGGCCGCTCCCACAGTATATGGAGGTTCCCAGGCTAGGGGTCTAATCGGAGCTGTAGCCGCTGGCCTATGCCAGAGCCACAGCAATGTGGGATCCAAGCCGTGTCTGCGACCTACACCACAGCTCACAGCAACGCCGGATCCTTAACCCACTGAACAAGGCCAGGGATCGAACCCGCAACCTCATGGTTCCTAGTCGGATTCGTTAACCACTGTGCCACGATGGGAACTCCTAAATTTTTAATAATGATAAAATAGGATGTTTGAATTGAAGCCTATCCCAGTAATTCTAGAGTAAATGGTCATCTTAAGTATGGGGTCTGATTCCTGTCAATCATCCTACAATATTGTCATTTTATGTAAATCAACTTAGGGCCTGAGTAAAAAAAATTCATGTTCTCAGAACCCAGTGAATAATATATAAAGACACTAGTAGTTAAAATAAGGCTTTAATGTTCACGTTACCTATTCTCTTCAAGTTAGCCTACATTTATTCATATACCAATGCTGGTGGATTTTTTTTTTCCTTTTTTTTTAGTGTACATATAATTTAGACTATAACTTAGCATTAACCTCTGCGTTGATTTATTTTAGACAGCAGGAGCGTGACAAGTTCAAATGCAAAATTATTATATATTCTGAATGGAATATTGTATCTGCTTAGCAATTCAATTTATACAATATTAATTACAACTGAATTCTGTATCAGGGTTTGTTTCCCTCTAGCATTCAGAGGCCTCAAGTTCACTCTATATTTAATTTCAGGTCAGCACAGGCTGCTTAATTAGCAACTAGTTGAACTAGTAGAAATTCAAAGCAATTCCACTCTGATAGTTTTAACAACTATAATAGTATTTCCTACACAACTGACTCATAGAAATGATAACTAATAGTACCTGACTTCACTTTCCACCCAATGCAAAAATTCCTTGGCACTTGGCCATTCGGCTTTCACCTACCCTCCATGATGGCAACTTCACTATCTGATGAGGTGGTAGATTTTATGGTGTGATGGCTCCACATTTCAGGCAATCCTACAGTGTGTACATGTTCACAGTTCAGCAAATTTCTTGGCTATTCACTCTATGGCAGAGATAAAACAATTGATTAATATTAAAGTGACAATTTATTTTTAATTCCCTTTAAATGTAGAGTGAATTTTATAAGCTGTAAATAAAGGTTACCCCGTTTATCTCATTCAGAAGGAAAAGGTACCAGTAATTGCCCCCAAGTATTAAAACCAACAGGCACTGCCTTCTCTACCCTATTTCCGGAGCCAGTGCTCAAATCTCAATACTTCCAGCCTTTAGCTCTTTATGTTTTTACCCCTAAACACTAACATGTGTCTGCCACTGCTGTTTGTAATAACTGAATTACCTCACCCCAAATCCTTGTCCCCAGTTTGGTGACATAACTTCTCTTGGATTACTTTTATTTCAGGATTCAAATTTACCATCCTTGACATTATAACGTATTCTGGCTTTAGTGGACCCAGCTCCCAGTTTTGCAAAAGAGACTTAGGTCTTTTTCTGACTACTCTTATAGGTAGCCTATTAATGGCTTTACAGACAGAGAACTTTAAAGAAATGCCCAGCAAAATATATCAAACGCAACATAGGAAAAGAATAGAAAGGGCACACTGGCTGACCAGCTGCATGGATCATGGCTAAAGATGAGTGGTGAGAAAGAACCAGTCTCACTGTTTTCATTTAAATTTGCCACTTTTCTCCTTAAATGAGCCGCCTTTAGATTGAAATTATGTAGAAGAAAAAAATGGCCTGCATGGAAGATAACATGTGCTTCTCATGAAAATTCGATCCCCTTAATATGTTTTAGCAGGAACTTCAGGCTCAGAAATAAAGATCAAGCACACAGCACCTTCCAACAAGTCCCACTGAGGCATGGGTGGCCCTGGAGCGGGTAGGTGTCTCAGGATATCGTTATCTGGCTGGAAGTACTTGAAGGGGAATGTCTGGGGCAGAGATCTAAGGAGCTCACAAAATTCAAAGCGAGGTGTTTGGATCTCTGTTTGAAAATTTTTGACAAATGCTGCAAGATGCAGAGGCAAGAATTACAAAGATCCCATTTCTCAGCCTTCTCTGGTCCCCTGCAGAGCTCCCATTGATTTCAAAGACACACCAGGCTTGCATCAGCTCTGTGGGGCCTGGACCCAGAGGAAGAATGGACCAAAGAGAGGTAGAAAGAAAGGCTGAATCGGGGAAAGAAAAGTTCTGTGGATGGATTTTAGTACAAAAGAGTTCTCCTTACTTCTGACCTACATGACTGCTCATACAGCTGATATAATATCCATCATATATTTATAAAATATGTTTCTAATAGAATCTATATCATATGTAAGATTTAGAGATGTATGAGTATGTAGCGTATATGGGATAGATAAAATGTGTATTTTCTTTTTTTAGAAAAGTTTAACCTGAGAGAAACTTGGTTGGATCTGAGCAGTAAGGTTATTAGACAATGCCACTGCAAATCCTACTTGTTCATTTTCTTTCTTACCAATTAACCTCAGATTACTATTTTTCATCAGAGAGACCATAGTGAGCGATGCCATAGTGAGAGCATATTATCCAAATTAATTTAGGGCCTTAGTAACGGAGGTTCAGAAATCGAGAGATTTTTCTGGAGAAAAATGTATTCGTATGAAGGCTTTATAAAATAGGTATATCTCTTTCTTCGGTAGTTCTTAACTTTTATTTTCTTACATTCAGGTTTCTTTATCCAGGTGGCATTTATTCTTGGGTATGCTATGGCATGAGAATCTATTTTAAGTGTTTTTATATACGTAACCATTTCTCCCAATCATTTGTGAAATGACTTCCTTTTCCCAAGAGTGTACAATGAATCTTTTTCATATTAAGCTCCCATCTAGGCTTGGGTCCACTTTTCCATCCAGTATTTATCCTTTTTTTTTTTTTTTTGGTCTATTCCTATGCAAGTACCAAACTATCTTCATTGGTATGGCATTAAAATAAATATCGATATATGACAGTAACACCACAATACACCCCCCCCCCCTTCTTTTCTTCAGAGTTGGCTATTTGTTTTGTCAAGTAAATTTAGGATCAGATGGTCAAATTCCACTAAAACTCTATAGGGATTTTACAAAGTTATGGGAGTGAGTTTACATCTACACATCATTTAGTTTTTCTATCTATTAACACAGAATTAGAATCTAATTTCCATAAATTCCAAACAGCACACCTATGCTGCTGCCGCTGTCTGCAGCAGGGTACACTTTGTGCTGCTAAAGACAAAAAATCCATGTTCCCATCGGAAGCCAGTCCTACCTGTCTTTCACTCGCTTTTGCCTCATCAGGCACATCTCTCTAGCCCTTCCGTCCTTTTTTCTTACATTCCTCACCAGGCTGACCCCCCCTATTCAAAGATGATGCATTTCCTGCCATCTTAAGTTACCTTCTCTTGACCTCATTTCTCCTTACACTTACTTGTTTTCCCTATGACAGAAAAGTATTCAAAAGCATTTTCACACCAGTTCTTCTCCTTCAAATCTCCCTTAAACTCCATTGAATCAAGATTTCTTACCAACCCACTAAAACTGCTGTTGTCAGTATAACCAGTGACCTCCACAATGTTGCATCCAATTGAATTTCTATTTTTCTAGGAAACAGCCCAGTTCACCTGATTCCTACGTGTATTGGCATGTAATTATTTACTATATAATCTTATGACATTTTCAATGTTTCCAACATCTATAGAAAGAGACTTTTGTGTTTTATTTCTCCCTTGTCCATTCTGGTTTTTTTTTTTTTCCTTTTTTTCCAAATTAGTATTTTTCTTTGTTGATTTCTTTTTATCAGTTTCTACCCTTCCTGCAATATTTTCTTAAGATTTTAATTTTTCTGTTATGGTTGATTTATAATGTTCTGTCAATTTCTGCTGCATAGCAAAGTGACCCATTCCCAAATACATATATATTCTTTTTCTCACATTATCCTCCATCATGTTCCATCACAAGTGACTAGATGTAGTTTCCTGTGCTATACGGCAGAATCTCATTGCCTATCCACTCCAAATGCAATAGTTTGCATCTACTAATCCCAAACTCCTCATCCATCCCCCTTGGCAACCACAAGTCTGTTCTCCAAGTCCGTGAGTTTGTTTCTTTTGTGTAGATAGGTTCATTTGCACTGTTTATTAGATTCCAGATATAAGTGACATCATATAGTATTTGTCTTCTCTTTCTGCTTACTTCACTTAGTATTACGAGAGTCTCTAGTTCCATCCGTGTTGGTGCAAATGGCATTATATTTTGTCTTTTTTATGGCTGAGTAGTATTCCATTGTATATATGTACCACATTTTCATAATCCATTCATCTTCGATGGACATTTGGGTTGTTTCCATGTCTTGGCTATTGTGAATAGTGCTGCAATGAACATAGGGGCGCATGTATCTTTTTCAATGAAAGTTTTGTCCAGGTATATGCCCAGGAGTGGGATTGCTGGTTCATGTGATAGTTCTATATTTAGTTTTCTGCAGTACCTGCATACTGTTTTCCATAGTGGTTGTACTAATTTACATTCCCACCAACAGTGAAGGAGGGTACCCTTTTCTCCACACCCTCTCCAGCGTTTGTTATTTGTTGACGGCCATTCTGACTTGTGTGAAGTGGTATCTCATTGTAGTTTTGATTTGCATTTCTCCAATAATTGATGATGTTGAGCATTTTTTCATGTGTTTGTTGGCCATCTGTATATCTTTGGAGAAATATCTGTTCAGGTCTTCTGCCCATTTTTCAGTTGGGTTGTTGGTTTTTTTGCTGTTGAGTTATATAAGTTTGTGTATTTTAGAGATTAAGCCCTTGTCAGTTGCATAATTTTAAACTATTTTCTCCCATTCTGTAGGTTGTCTTTTTGTTATGTTTTCTTTGGACTCATTTTGCTATTCGTTTTCTACTGTCTTGAGTTCGAGACTTAGGTTTGTCATTTTTCCTCTTTCTGTTTTCTAATGAAAACAGCTATGTTTCTAAAAGTTTTACAAGTGGCATTTTATTACTGTTAACTTCAAAATATTTTCTAACTTCCAGAGTGATTTTTTTCTTTGATTTATGAGTACTTCGACATTGATCTCTCAATTTCCAAGCATAATTTTTTGTTATCCTTTAGATCTCTATTTAATTGCATTGAAGTCAGAAAATATGCCTTATCTTATTTAATTCCTTTGAAATTTGTTGAGAATTGGTTTATAACTCAGCATATGATCAAATTCCTTACATTTTTTATGTGAACAGAAAAGCATATGTATTCTGCCATTATATATACAGAACTCCATTTAGTGACTAGATGAAGTTTGATAATTATGACTTGAACATCATAACGATATTCAAATGTTCTGTATTCTTGCTTATTTTTGTCTACTTGTTCTGTCAATTACTAACAGAGTGGTATTAAAATTTCCAATCGTGACTGTGAATTTCTCTTTTTATCCTTCTAGTCCTGTCTATTTTTGTGTCACATATTTAGAGTCTATGTATGCAATGCCTACACATTTAAAATTAGAGTTTTCTGGTAAATTAAACTTTTTATCACTGTGAACTAATCCTTTTATGCCTAATAATGCCTTTGCCTATAGCAAGTTTCTCTTGGAAAGAATTAATCTAGTATATCTTTCTCTGTCCTTTTAATTCAACCTTTCTGAATATTTTAGATATATCTCTGGTAAGGAGCATGAAGTCAGATTTTATTTGTTATTATTTTGTCTTTCAGCCTGAAAAATCATTTGTTTTCTTTACTTAGAGCACTCAATCCGTTTCCAGTTAATGTAATTAATGATATATTTGGATTTATTTGTGCATGCTTTCTTTCCCCACCTGTTCAGTATTTCCTCTTTTGTTTTTCTTTTCTTTTTTGGGGGGGGGCTTCTTTTTAATATATTGAGCTTTCCCTCCTCTTTTTCTGTTTTTAGCATTTACTAGATTGGCGTTTTACACTTTCTTTTTAAAGAACTCACTTTTTGAGTTTGTTTCTTGTGACAGACAGAGTGCTAAGATGACACCGGTGAGCTATACCTTTGTGTGACTCCCTCCCCTTCAGGGTAGGGGGATTTATGCACATGATGGGGATTATCCCTGTGACTGTGGTACTTCATACTGCAGAAGAGACTTGGCAGTTGTAATGAGGGTCCCTAATCGTGTGACCTTGAGGTGTTCCAAGGGGAGATTATCTTGGAGGGGAGGGAGATGCTGACTTAACAAGGTGAGCCGTTAAAAGAGAAAGGAAGTAGCTGCAAAGAAAAGCACGTGTATTAACAGGGAAAGGATTTTAAAAGCAGATCACTAACTGACTTCACAACGGCAACAATGAAAATCAAAAGTTATGGGATTCACATCTTCAATGTGCTGAAAAAAAAAGTCCATCTAGAATTCTATACTAGACAAAAAAGAGCTGTCAAGAATGAGGGTAGAATAAAGAAAAAAAAAAGGTTTTTAAGGCAAGCAAGGAACAAATTTTTCACTAAATGAAGTCATGAAGAGAAAATTCTGAAGTATAAATACAAGTCAGAAGTGATGTTTTCCAGGTGAATAGTATGAGATAGAAGAAATAATAAAGAACAAGGGAAATCGTAAGTGGTCCTGTAAATATTAATGAGCATTGGTGGTATAAACCATGAAAACCACAATGCCCTATGGCACACTAAGAAAGTAACAAAACAGGCTTAAGATTTAGTAAAAGTTTAAAAGTATTAAAGTTGCATTATCTCATTGAGGGTAAATGCATTCATCTTAAAATATAGAAACTAAATTTACATTCAGCCTTATAATATAATAGTGAATTTATTGGTGTTCTATCCCAAACTAGCAAAAAAACTGGGACCTTAAAACAAATTAATTATTTCATAGTTTCCATGGTCAGGCGTATAGTAGGTGTTAACTAGGTGCTCTGCTCAGGCTGAAATCTAAGTTTTGGACAGGGCTGCAAAATGTGAGGCTCAGAATCCTCTTTCAAGCTCACTCTTCTAGGAAGAAATCAGTTCCTGGTGGTTGTAGGACTGAGCACTCAGCTCCTAGAGACCACCTGACATTCCCTGACATAACACAGGCATGCCAAGTCAGGCTGCCTAATAGTTCCACTACTCTTTAGCTACTAGAAGAATTGTAAGAGAATGCAAAATGGATAAGCAAAGCCTGAGAGAAGTAAAATTATTTTTAAAACATTTTACTTACCCCAAATAAAAGGAAATGTAAATAAAGTGCTCAGTTTCTAGAAAAACTAATTCAGGAAACTGGCAAAGAGGATAGAAGCTCTGAGTAGATTTGTGTATGTATTAAAGATACTAAATCTGTAGTTAAAATCTTTAATATGTTCAGATTTTTTTTTTTTTTTTTTTGGTCTTTTTAGGACCACATCCATGGCACATGGAAGTTCTCAGACTAGGGGTTGAATCGGAGCTCCAGCTGCCGGCTTACACCACAGCCATAGCAACGCCAGATCCGAACCGCATCTGCAGCATACACCACAGCTCATGGCCATGCTGGACCCTTAACCCACTGAGAGAGGCTGGGGATCAAACCTGTATCCTCATCGATACTAGATGGGTTCATTACCACTGGGCCACAATGGGAACACCAAGTTCAGATATTTTAACTAGTGGATCCTTCCAAACACCGAAGGGAGAAATTATGTCCAAGTCTTCCAGAGACTATGAAAAGAAGTAACGAGGCCAGTAGAACTCTACTGGATTTGATGGCACACCAAATTCTTAACTGAGTCACTGATTCCCTTGTTGATTTGAGTGTTGGCAGCTAATAGTTTTTAGGTGAGTCCTTCAGTAGACATTCCTAGTGGCCAAAGAGAGCTACATTCCCCCATGAGCTCACCATTGCAGGCAACGTCATCCAAATGCTGGATAAGTGAAGTGAAGGGTGTAGGTGCCCCACCCCATGGCCTAAAGGAAGGATAATGCTGAAGTATCATCCTGGTGCATGATCTTCTCTCATCTGCCTGAGGTCTTTAATGGGATATATTCTATGTCACAGTAAAATCCTCTTTTTCCACACTCCTGTTTTTTTACTCCCCCATAGGAGTTGTTTATCTGCATGTGAATCTCTGTTTCAGAATCTTTTTTCCTGGGGAATCCAATCTAACATGATAATTTCCATATTAAAACCTGAAAATGATGTTATAAGAAAAGACCAGCACAAGTCTTTACCTCTCATGAGTGTAGATGTGAAACTCCTAAAAAAAAAAAATGTTAGAAAATAGATTCCAGCAGTATATAGTAAGGATAATACATCTTGACCAAGTTGAGTTTATTTCAGAAATTCACAGTTAGTTGTTTAGTCATTTGAAAACATCAGACGTAATTCACCAACTTGATAGGAAAAATTATATGATCATTTCAGTAAATGAAGAAAAGTCTTTGATGAAATTCACCATTTATTTAGGCCAAAAAACATCTAGCAAATCAGTAATAGAACCAGAGTTCCTTAATTTTATGGGCAGAACCTAGAAAATTCCTATAGCAAACACATAATAATAATGAAATATAGTAGAGGTTTTCCTGTGGTTGGGAATGAGACAAGGGCAGCCTTTATAACCAGCTTTATCCATGATTATATTCTACGTCCTAGCAAATGCAATAAGACAAGAAAGAGAAATTTAAAATATGAGGACAGGGGAAAAGAGGAAATATAGCATCATTTCTTGCACATCATAAAATTCCATATATAAAAAATACAAATATATACAAATGAAATAGAATTAATAAGTGAAATTGGCAAGGTTATCAGATATGAGGACCATATACAAAAATTACATTTTTATATAGAAGCAAAACAAAACATTTTAAAGATTCAATTTATAGCAGCTTCAAAAAACATTTAATACACCTAAAACATGTGCAAGAATTCTCCACTAAAATTGAAAAATTTTGGAGTTCCCACTGTGGCACAGTAGGTTAAGGACCTGGCATTGCCACAGCTGTGGCAGAGCTCACAGCTGCAGCTTGGATTTGATCCCTGACCCAGGAACATCCATATGCTGCAGGTACAAACAAGAAAGAAAAAAAAAATTGGAAAACATTGCTGAGTACAATTAAAGAAAATCTAAATAAGTACCTTTATTACCATGTTTATGAATTTGCAGACTAAATGTCTCAAATTCTCCAAATTAGTCTCTAGATTTAATATTATCCCAGCCAGTCTCATAGTATTTCATTCATTTATCTTTCTTCTTTTTTTTTTTTTGTCTTTTTGCCTTTTCTAGGGCCTCTTCCCATGGCATATGGAGATTCCCAGGCTAGCAGTTGAATCGGAGCTGTAGCCACCAGCCTACACCACAGCCACAGCAACGCCAGATCCGAGCTGTGTCTGCGACCTACACCACAGTTCACGGCAATGCTGGATCCTTAACCCACTGAGCGAAGCGAGGGATCGAACCCGCAACCTCATGGTTCCTAGTCGGATTCGTTAACCACTGTGCCACGATGGGAAATCCCTTTCTTTTTTTTTTAGTGTGGAAATCAATAAGCATATTCCAAAATTTTTGTGGAAGTGCAAAGAGCTAAGAATTGCTAAGATAGTCTTAAAGAAGAAAGGTGAATAGGAAAGTGTTACACAAACAACTGCCAATACTTATTTTTAAACTATAGTACTTAAATTACAGTGCACTGCTGGGGCAATGATAGAGACCTAGACATATTAAATAGAAAACAGAGGGAGTTTCTGTAATGGCTCAGTGGTTAATGAACCTGACTAGTACCCATGAGGACGTGGGTTCGATCCTTGGCCTTGCTCAGTGGGTTAAGGATCTGGCATTGCTGTGAGTTGTGGCGTAGGTCACAGACTCAGCTCCGATCCCACATTGCTGTGGTTGTGGTGTAGGCTCAGAACTACAGCTCCGATTCAACCCCTAGCCTGGGAACCTCCATATGCCATCGGTCAGTGGGATATTTCCGATCTGGGAAATATATTACAAGCCCTACGTCATACCATAAACAAAAAATTAGTCCCAGATAGATTATACATCTGAATGTGCAAGAAAATGTGTTAAAATTCTAGAAGAAAATGTGGAAGAATCTCTTCATGATCCTGAGCTCAGCAAATAGTTCTTAAACAGGATACATAAAGCATTAATCATGAAGGAAAATGCTTGATAAGAAGGACTATAGTAAAATTAATCATTTCTGGAGTTCCCGTCATGGCCCAGTGGTTAACGAATCTGACTAGGAACCATGAGGTTGAGGGTTCGATCCCTGGCCTCCCTCAGTGGGTTAAGGATCCGGCGTTGCCATGAGCTGTGGTGTAGGTTGTAGACATGGCTTAGATCTGGCATTGCTGTGGCTCTGGTGTAGGCCAGCAGCTGTAGCTCCGATTAGACCCCTAGCCTGGGAACCTCCATATGCCGCTGGTGTGGCCCTAAAAAGACAAGAGACAAAAACAAAAAAAATTAAATTAAATTAATCATTTCTGTTCAAAAGACCACAATAAGAGAGTAATGTAGCAAAGTGCAGAATGAATGAAGTACCATCTGCCCTCATTGTTTATGGATTTCACATTTTGTGAATTTGCTTTTAATGCTATAATTATTTGTAATCCCCACATCAGTACTCCCAGTGCTTTCATGTGCAGGACGGCGGAAAACTTGAGTCACCCAACGTGGGGATGTTCCCAGTTGAGGTCGAACAAAGTGACCCTGGGCCTTCTTGTTTCAGCTCTCACTGTGGATGAGTATCCTTTCTGCAGGATACTTAGGACCAGCTTTTTGCATTTGGGGGCTGTTTTGGGTTATTTCACTGTTTCAAATGGTGCCCGTGCATAGTGCTGAAGTGCCATTGAGTATACCTGAGCATGAGAAGGCTTTTCTGTGCCTCATAGAGAAAATAGGTGTGAGAGATGCTTCAGAGGCATCAGTTACAGGGCTGTCAGCTGTGAATCTAATGCTAATGAATCCGTAACATATCTCAGTGCCTTTTTAAAAAATTGAAGTATAGTTGATTTACAATGTTATATTAGTTTTGGGTGTACAGTAGAGTGATTCAGTATTTTTATAGATTATACTCCATTTAAAGTTATCATAAAATATTGGTTGTGTTACCTGTGTTGTACATTACATTCTTGCTTCCTGTTGATTTTAGACTTAGTAGTATAAGGAGTAGTTTGTACCTCCTAATCCTCTTCCCCTATCTTGCTTTTACTTCCACCCCACCCCCACCATTTGTTTGGGTTGTATCATTTGTTCTCTGTATCCATGAGGTTCTTTCTATTTTGTTATATTCAATTATTTATTTTTTAGATTCCATATATAAATGAAAACATATGGTATTTGTCTTTCTCTGACTTAGTTTACTAAGCATAATACTCTCCAGGCCCATCTATATTGTTGCAAATCAAAATTTTCAATCTTTTATATGACTGAGTAATATTCCTTCGTACATATATATTCACCACATCTTCTTTTTTTTTCTTTTTTTTTGCTTTGTTTTGGGCTGCACCCACAGCATATGGTGGTTCCCAGGCCAAGAGTCAAATCAGAGCTGTAGCTGCCAGCCTATACCACAGCAATGCAGGATCCAAGCCACATCTGCGAGCTACACCACAGCTCACAGCAATGCCAGATCCTTAACCCACTGAGCAGGGCCAGGGATCGAACCTGCATCCTCATGGATGCTAATCAGATTTGTTAATCACTGAGCCACGAAGGGAATTCAAATATCACTTGGGCCTGTATTTTATTTACAGAGCTTGAAAAATATTTGGAAGTAATGTTTCCTGGGAGTTACAGAACTAAATTTATGGGAGTTTAATTGAGGGTCTCAGTATTTTCTCAGAGAATTATAGGAATGATGAAGTTAAATTCTTGTGCAGGGAAAAAAAAAAGTAGAAGAACTGGAAGATTTTAAGATTATCAAATTCTACCTAGACAATTTTGTCAGGATCTCTTTAAATCTGCTATTTGCTTTACCACTGCTGGATCTTTGCACATGCATTTCCTTGTATGACAATTCCTATTGCTAACCGTAGTTCACTGCCCAGATAAAAATGTTCTTTTTCCTTTGAAGTCTTTTCTCGTTTCTCCTCTAGGAGTAATTCCTTCTGAGTTTCATTGTACTTCTCTGACATTTAGCTCTTTCCAGTCTACTTGGCAATATAGTTATTTATGTGTATATTTTATCTTCCATACTATTATAAATCCCATCCAGGGGAGAGACAGTGCACATTCCCCATTTAAATCCACGTAGTGCCGATCTTACACATCACTTAAAAACACTTGAGATGCATTCCATTATGCATTCCATAAATACTTAACAACTTAAAGACAATGTACTTACAATAAGTTTTAATCATCATTTCCTAGGGAATGAAAAATTTTAAAAAGTAGGCAGGGAATAAGTGGGACAAAAACAAACAAAAATCCCAACAACAGCAGAAAATAAGCAGAACAAAGTTGACAAAAGCAGTTAAGGAAAACGTGAGACCAAGTAAAGGAAATTCCTTTTCATTGTACTTTTTTCTCTTCTATATCCTGCTCTCTCTTTCTCTCTCTCTCTCTCTCTCATGTTTCTGCTTTCCCTGTTGAGTTCCATTTTTCACTCTGCCTTTGACTGCTGAGTTCTGCTTTCCCTACGCCTCACCACCCTGATGCTAATCAGAGCTAAGCCTGACTGTAGCCACGCCAGGGCCAGATCTCTGATTACCATGCTTTCATCATCTTTCCCAGCCATAAAGTTTACAGCCATATTGGCTTCTTGAGTGCCCAAGCCTTGTGCCATGAGACAAAAGACATTTCCTATCTACCTTCCGCGAGACATCCTTTTTTAAAATTTTGGTAGCCAATTGCCTGAAAAACAGTCCTAGGTGCCATATTACCACCTGATGAACCTGTTTAATTTGGGGAAGTCAGTTGATTGTTTACCAATAAGAACAGTCTCTCTGAAATACCTTTGGGTATTCAGAGCAATGGGAATCAATTTTCTCATGATTATCCCAACAGATAGATATGCTCATGTTCAGTACCTATGAATCAACATATTCTTGGAAGTGTTACATTTTGAACTGGATGGGTCACTGCCCTGCTGGAACAGAGAAAAATAAATAAATAACATAGCACCTGGGAGAGTGCCTGAAGCAGAGGATGACTAACAGGAGTGGATGATGA
The DNA here is from genome assembly GCF_016906955.1 of Phacochoerus africanus. Lineage (NCBI taxonomy): Eukaryota > Metazoa > Chordata > Mammalia > Artiodactyla > Suidae > Phacochoerus > Phacochoerus africanus. The sequence goes on along the minus strand of NC_062555.1, from coordinate 66,695,262 downwards.
TGTTTAAAGCGATGTTTTTCCTTCGCCTCAATCTTGAGAAAATACACTGTCCCAACGCTCTGGAGACAGCTGCTTTTCTCATGGCAACAGCTGGAGCGATCTACCCCATGGGCAGCCTCAGATCACTTCGTGGACCCTGTGTTTCCCAGGAGACCCTCGTTAGAATCTCCCCTTACAAACAAAGGACACATCAAAGGAAACAAAACAATAGGGAGAGTGAATGATTTAATGGAGCCACCCAAATCGTTTCAAGCCTAACCTCAGAAAAAAAAAAAAAAAACAACTCAGCCTTACCTAAACTGTGTTACAAGCTGATAAAGTACACATCTGATTAAAGATTCATCATCATTAGCACCATAATTACCACCCTCATCAAAGACTGGAATGAATTGATGCAGCGCCGGGCCAGGTGGTAAGCTTGGGAGACACGCAAAGGATGAGACAGACATCCAGCCTTCTTCCTGAATCCCCAGAATCTACACTTCTGATTGCCTCCTGGGCCGTTGCCTCAGATTGTCCCTGGAGTAGAAATGCACTAAACTTTAACTTAAAAGGTCCAAAACAAACATCAAGTTTCCCTTTCCCTAAAGTTTCTCTACCTCCTATTTCATTCTTTGCCTTATGAGCGGAGCCAACATTCACCAAGGTACCCAAGGTAGGAACTTGGGAATGATTCTACATGCCTCCCCCCTCGCACCCCTCTGGTTCATCAAGTTCTTTAGGTTATGTCACTGATATAGTTCTTTATGCCCAACCGCTGCCTCCTCTTGTCACTTCTTACTGAATTTCCTTCAAATATATACTGTCTTAACCCATTCGGGCTGCAACGAAAATTCCATAGACTGAGTTGCTTTAATAATAGACACTGATTTCTCATAGTTTCAGAGTCTGGGACTTCAAGACCAAGATGCTGGCAGATTCTGTGTCTGATGAGGGCCCACTCCCTGGCTCCTAGACATCTGGCTGTGTCCTCACATGGCAGAAGGGGCAAGGGGGTCTCTTTTATCAGATCATTAATCCTATTCTGAGGGCTCTTCCCTCATGACCCACTCACCTCCCGAATTCCCCGCATTCTAGCAGAACCACATTGGGGGTTAGGATTTTAACATACAAACGGGGGTTCCTTCCATGAAATACACCTTCATCCTCATCTTCCTCCAATCCATTCTCCACATTTTGCCAGAAAATAATAACAACTTCTTTTGCTAACCTGTATGAAGCATTGCCTCACTTCCTTTGGCCTTGGGGTAAAATGCAAGCTCTTGAGCATAGTATCCAGAAGCTTTAATCATGTGGGTGCAAGTATCACCTCCTGCTGACCTCCACTGTTTTATGCTTTATGGTCTTGGTGCTGAACTACTTTCATTTCCCCAAGTGAGTCCAACCCACATGTTTCCATCCTTTGCAATGCTTCCTCTCTGCCTGAAACCTATTTCCCTTCTCTCACCTGTGCCTACGGAGCATCACCTTACCTCTGAACCTCTCACAGATGGTTCTCTGAGGACCATTTCCTGACCTGTACCCTCTGCTTTGTCCCTGTTCCCTCCCACCTGGCTCTCCCTTCGGCCACACTTCCATGGTTGCTTTAATCCCCCTCTCGTTGGGTCATGTACCAGCCTCCTCATCTAGATATTAAACTGCTTCCTAGAAGCCAGGGACCGTGTCTTGGATACTGATCATGAGGACCTGGCACAGTCTCTGATGACACGTAATAGTCACAGAATAAATATTTCAAACCGAATGGGATTGGATTGAGCTGAATTACAATCTCATGGCTAAGGGAGTGCGTGCAAATCAAAAGATTCAAATGCAAAGTGCCAGATGAGGGCTGAGAGCTGCTTGGAAGGGAGAGCGCAGTTATTCTGGGCTGCAGAGACTTGGATGAGCAAAAGCATTAGATAATGCCAGTGTGTATTTCCTGGACACTTATGTTCATTTCAGTCCTCCCAGAGATGCAGTCGGTGTGGGAGTGGCTGATTGAGAAGTACTGGGATGGTGTCAGCCACTCTTCTGGTTCATGATGCATTCCTTAAAGCCCTTGGAAAACCAGACAAGAGATGTGTCTGTGATTCTAGGGGAAAGGAAAAGTAGAAAACTAGCTAACCTACTCACAGTAATTGCCCATCTGTTGTAAAAAGCAATGCTCCCTCCCCACCATGGACCCCACTTGCATAAGAACAAACAAACTAATTATGTCCCAGGAAGGAAATACTTTCATCTGGATTTCTTTGCTAATATCCGGAGTTCATCAAAGGCCAGTAAGTAGATGCCCGTCTTGCATATTTTGACACAAGGTTTTACCGGAACAACTTCTGTCAGCCCCAAGAGTCAGCTTAAAGACAAATGGCCTTGGAGTGCCCGCCGTGGTGCAGTGGTTAATGAATCCGACTAGGAACCACGAGGTTGCGGGTTCGGTCCCTGCCCTTGCCCATTCGGGTTAATGATCCGGCGTTGCCGTGAGCTGTGGTGTAGGTTGCAGACGCGGCTCGGATCCCGCGTTGCTGTGGCTCTGGCGTAGGCCGGTGGCTACAGCTCCAATTGGACCCCTAGCCTGGGAACCTCCATATGCCACGGGAGCGGCCCAAGAAATGGCAAAAAGACAAAAAAAAAAAAAAAAAGAAAGAAAGAAAGAAAAAAAGATAGATGGCCTCTTCTGTCCATAGAGCATTGAAATAAATCCTGATGACACTTGGGGGAAAATGTTTTGTCCCTTTTTCCAGCTTTCGGGTTTTCGGTAATGCTGAGTTCCAATTACAGAGCATCCTGTTGCAAAAGAAGTTGAAATAGCAAGAGAAAAAAAAAAGAATATTTTTGTTTCTAATTTATTTATTATTGAACCAGAGAATTTCAACACCCATCAGACTACAACAATGGCTCCTCCAGGCATTCCCTCTTTTTAAACGCAGGCAACCGTCGGCCAGGTGACAACGTCTTAGATGTCAGCTGTGCTCCCAGCCATCCCAGGACACTGGGGATTTGAACTCCATGTCCAGGTCCATGGCCTTTCCTACCCTGACAGCTTCTCCTCTTTAACTTGTGCCTGGAGAGTCCACCAGTTCCTGGAATCCCTGTGGGAAGAGGTCTGTCTTTCTCAGGTACAGTTATTCAGGAGTTGATTAGGGCCGTCATGGCCAAACCCCCTCGGTCCTCTTAAGGGAACCAGCGCTTATGGTCCCCTGCTTGTAGGAAGGGCCCCTGCTGGCTTCTTGCTGTGATGCAAGGATGTGCTCCCCTATGACCAGAAGAGGAGGTAGGAGGTGTGAACATTTTGTGAGGAGAGCAAGTTACCATGACTGTAAAAAAAAAAAAAAAAAAAAAATCTCTGAATACAAGCACTTTTGGTTAAGCCAGTTCCAGGCCCTGGTTCTGATAAGTTTGGGTGAGGAGCCCTCACCTTTAGGGAGAGGAGACTACAGAGGGCTGTGTCCCCACTTTGTCCTCGTCCATCCCGTGGGGCCAGGCCTCAGCCTGGTAAAAAAAAAAAAGCAAAATAAAACCCGAGGCCCTGCTGAAGCTTGAGACTCTCCTCACAAGAAGAACTTCTCTCACACAGAACCCGTTAGAAAGCCCGAAATGTTCATTCCTTCGTGAGTCCTGTGACCTATATTCTGCAAGAGGCCGCTGGTGCCTTGGGGCCGGTGCCTGCAATAGGAAGGGGCTGTTGTAAGAAAGTTGGGTCTGCGTCCACCGTCCCGTTCAGGATATGTCTCCCAGCTGAAAAACCAGGTTGCATCATTCCAAAAAGCTACCAGTGTAACCCAGGCATGAGATGCCCTTCCTTTTTTCTGCCAGGTGATTTGGTCTTGCAGTCTTCTCCTGAAGGGACCAAGTCTTTTTTACAGCTTGTAGCACCTGCAGCAGCCCTGTTTGGTAATGATCCATTCACTGCAGGGGGGAGCATTGGATTTTCATTTCTGTCTGGGCCCCCCGAGATGGCAGAGATAAGAAAAGTCACCATCCTGTACCCACATATGTCCTGCTCTTCCAGCCTTACTCAGCCTAAACACCAAACCAGCTCAGTGGAAGGCCAGAGAGTGTCCTAGTCAGCAGTCACGTGGATCTCTCGAGTAATACAGGGTCAGGCACACGTGATTTATATGCCATTAATACACGTGTCTTGTTCTATATACATAGAGTCCTCTTGGTTCAGGCTGCAGTAACAAGTCCATGGACGGGGTAGCTTACAAAGAGCGGAAGGAAGTGTATTTCTCATGCGCCTGGAGACTGGAAGTTGAAGATCTGGGCACTAGCACTGACTGGTCAGCTGAGGACCTGCTTCCGAGCTGCAGATCGTTGTCTTCTGGTGCTGACCTCACACTGCAGATAGCGGGTGAGGGAGCTCCCTGGGGCCTCTTTCATAAGGGCCTTCATCCCCTTGATGCGGGCTCCACCTTCATCGCTTCATCACCTCCCAAAGGCCCCACCTCCTAACACCATCACCTTGGGAGCTGCGATTTCAACATATCCATTTGCAGGGAATTCAGTCAGTCCCTCACGATAGTTATTTACATTTTTGAGCTAAAGCAGCTGTGTTTAGCTTATTTATTTCCTTGTACCAAGCATCAGAAGGGGGTCCTGTAGAGGTAGGCTTCCTGGGAAAGGCAGCACCTTCTTAGACGCATGGAAAGCTGTGCATCCATAGTCTCCCCACCCAGACCCTTTCTCTTCCACCCCTCAGGCCTCTGCTGTTCGGAGCTGAGTTCTTGGTAATGTCCACCTCTCACCGCAGCAAGTCCGTGCTGATTAACTCTTTAGCTGACCCAGGGAGCCAGTGCCCATCAGCCAAGCCAAGGCTGTGTTTCTCCAGAGAGAGCACAACCCGGGCTCACTTGAGACAAGTCTGGCCCTCCTGCTAGCCTGGCCCCAGCTTCTTCCAAACAAAAGGACAACGGCATTGCTCTGAGGAGCACTGGTTCTTTTCTGGGCCTGCCTTACTTGCAAGAACCACCAGGAAGCGGTCAGTAGCTTTTCCCTTGGCATCAGGATTGGAGGTATAAACCCTGATTCGTTTATTTTTATTCCACGTATGAGTCCCCTGCATTCCCACCCCATTGCCACTTAAAGGGGAGTGTCTGGATTATTCTGCCACATTCATTTAGTACAAAAATATATTAGTAAACGTTTCTATTCGCCTGCCTAAAGGATATATGCAGACAGTGACTGTATTTGAGAGTGCATGCATGAGTCATGTAGTGGAGACCATTTTCGTCTCGTTAAAAAGCCATGTAGGACTGGGATTTTTAGCTCCGGCTCCTCCCCAGGTAGAGTGCTGCATTCCGTGGACATATGGACAAGCGAATTTAGAAGAGCCCAAAATAGAGAGTCTGTAAGGTGGGATCCAGTTTTTAAGGGGAGAGGTGTTCTGCCAATCAGGAAATCAGAGGCATTATCATCATTTCATGATCAATATCATTTAAGAGTTAAGAGAAATTAACTCTTAGGTGACTCCACTAACAGAAAGAGTGCAGGAGTTCCCATTGTGGCTCAGCAGGTTAAAAACCTGACGTAGAGTCCATGAAGATGCGGATTTGCTCCATGGCCTCGCTCAGTAGGTTAAGGATCTGGCATTGCCGTAAGCTGCCATGTAGGTCACAGATTCGGCTTGGATCCTGTCTTGCGGCAGCTCTGATTCGATCCCTAGCCTGGGAACTTCCACGTGCTGCAGGTGTGGCCCTAAAAAAAGAAGAAAAAAAGAAAAAAAGGCATCAGAATGTAATATAACAGGAAGGAAGGTGTTGGGCTATTTTCCTTGTAGGAATAAATGCACAGTAGGAAAGGGTTATTTCCTTAGCCATCAGAACACAAAGCACTAGCTTGGTAAGCAAATGATATTTTTGCAAACCACTCTTGAATGCTTTCTCATCTTGAAAGTATCACTTTGAGGCCATGAGTTTTGTTTTCTCCAAATAGACCCTCCAAAGTTGAACATTTTGAATTGTAAATGTAATACAGAACTCATGGTTGTAAAAGCTGACCTTAGTATCATAGGCAGTAACATTATTTTACCACAGAATCCGGACACAATCTAGCCTCTCTCAGATACAGTCCATGAAATTCTGCAGCTGTTTTACTGCCAAATGGCCCAGTGTAACCTTTTATTTCCAGTTATTTATTGTTAGGATATTTTATAAGTTACTTTTATTCAAGAGCAAATAAATACACAAGTAAATAAAAAGATCTGAGCCTTTTAAACTGCTGCCCTAACTCTTCATTTATTCATTGATTTACTAGACACTCACTGAATATCTTTGAAGTTTCAGATCTCTATCAAAGCAATAGGAGTGGGGTGAAAGGTACGGAAGGAAGAAAAGGGAAAGAAGAAAGACACTCTTCCTGCCTGCAAGGCTCTTGCAACCTAGTGGAGAAAATTAGAGTAGAAAACAAAGAATTAAAATATGAGGCAGAATGTCATACGTAGCATGAGAAACATGCACATTAAATGCTGGGGGGGGGCGGTTAGAGAATGGGTTATTCATGTCCAGTTAGAGACATTGAAACAGACAATAGAAGGCGTCATCTTTGAATTCGATCTCGCAAAGCTACCCGGCTTATGTCGGAAAATGCAGATCACAGCACTGTCTGGAAAAAGATGGTAAAGGAAGAAATGTAGGGCAACCCTATAGGCCATCAGAGGCCCCTAGACCCGTCCCATGACATCGCATATGTAATTCTCCTGTGGGAGGGTCCCCAGCTTTCATCAAAATCTCATGAGGGGGTTCACATCCCAAAAATGTTTAGGAATCCGCTGGCTGTCTCTTGTTCTGGAATATGCAAGAATATTGCATAGCAAGGAATATGAGTTAACATGTAATACGCATCTTGCCTAGGGACAGTAAGCCAAAAGGGAAGCCGTCTCACCCCCTTCATTTTTAAGTCAAGAAAATGGGATTCTGAGAGGTGATGCGTCTGCATCGTAATTGATAGAGGGAAGGCTGAATTTTAGAAAGCCTTTCTTGAAAATATGTGAAGAGTGGGCTTTATTTACTAGGCAATCGAGAGTCATTAAATTGTCTTGGGACAAGGAACATATATGGGGTGAGCAGAAGTGTTTGTTGTTTTGGAAAAGGTGGAATCCAAATTCCAGAAAGCCAACTGGAAGTACACTGCAGTGGCTCAGATCAGAACCCAAGATGGCCCAAAACGCAGTCATGGGCAGAGGGGGTTGAAAGGAGGTAAGAAATTTTTTTTTTTTTTTTTTTACAAAAAAGCTTAATGAAAGTGGAATCCATAAACTTCAGAATGGCACAGATATGAATGGTGAAGGAAAATAGACATCAAATATGCCTCAGATTTCCCTCTTAGGAGGAACTGGAGATGCTCTGAGGTATATAACATGCAGGGAGAGTGAGTTTCAGGAGGTAGGTGGTAGGGGCTTTGGAAGATGAATGGTTCGATTAACAGAATAAATTATGCCAACTTCCTAACAAAATTTATGGCTTTACAGTTACTTTTCAAATGAGAATTGGCATTAGCCCAGCAACAATTTCATAGTAAGAGCTGACATCTATTTATTAGCCTGGTATTGACTTCCTTCTAGGGTGTACATACCATTGAAAGTTAAAAAAAAAAAAATACAGTTAATTAAGTCTGTTTGGTGGCCACTGCCTGGAATAATAAATGTAGAAAAAAATCAGAATGATTTGTTTCTTTCCCATAGGTTTATGAATATTTACTACCATAGTTGCATCAGTCCCTATAGCTTATAAAAAGCATGCTACTGACTCAATTTAATGTTTTTATTTTTACTTTTTTAATTTAAAAAAATTTTTTTGCTTTGTTTTTAGGGCTGTGCCTGCAGCATATGGAATTTCCCAGACTAGGGGTCTAATCGGAGCTACAGCTGCTGGCCTATGCCACAGCCAAAGCAAGGCCAGATCTGAGCCATGTCTGCAACCTACACCACAGCTCACGGCAATGCTAGATCCTTAACCTGCTGATCAATGCCAGGGATCGAACCCACAACCTTATTATGGTTCCTAGTCGGATTTGTTTCCGCTGCACCACAACAGGAACTCCGAATAAGTTTTTAATGGTATACAGAGGAATGATCTGCTAGTGGCTGTGGTAGGTACTTTTAAAAGTGGGGGTTTGCAAAAAATGGAAAACTTTGTCTTGAACCTTCAGTGATGTGTAATTTGGTTAGGGCTGTCAGAAATAAATATAATCACGGATTTACCACTGATACCACCTTGTTTATCTAAACCTAAAGTGCTAGAAGCCTTGTAAAAATGTGCATATCCCTTTTGTCCTTCCCTTGAAAATGGTTTTACTCTGGTAGAGTTTGGAGGCTGAAAGGATCAGCTAAAAAGTCAAAAAATAAACCTCTTGGAGTTCCCGTTGTGGTTCAGTGGTTAACGAATCCGACTAGGAACCATGAGGTGGCAGGATTGATCCCTGGCCTCACTCAGCGGGTTAAGGATCTGGCGTTGCCGTGAGCTGTGGTGTAGGTCGCAGACGTGGCTCAGATCTGTCATGGCTGTGGCTGTGGTGTAGACCAGCAGCTGTAGCTCCAATTCGACCCCTAGCCTGGGAACCTCCATATGCCATGGGAGCAGCCATAGAAAATACCAATAAACAAACAAACAAACAAACAAACCTCAGCTTCTCCATGACTTTGACAGTAGCCTTTCACTGCCAGAGTCAAAAATTAAATTTCAGCCTTCTAGGTATACCTTTTGAGTTTCAACAGTAATCCAATATGGACTTCTCTAGCATCTGACTATTGTAGGTCTAGTCTGCACAAACACAGACGACTTGACAAGTCCCCTCCCTCTTAAATCTCTAATTTCTATACTATATTTCAATATCCTTGACTTCCACTCTAGGTTCTCTCTCTCTCTTCTCTCAAACTTTCCCCTTCTTGCCTGGTGGCTGTAAAAGTTTTACTTTTCTTTCCATTAGACTTTTGTTGAGGTCAGGGTGAAACTAAATGATTCAAAATGAGAAGATAAAGCCAGGACACGTGCCAGATACTGGGTGCTCTCCGCCCACCATGCCTTTCGTCCTCCTGCAGGCTGCGGGTTTCTCTGAAGAGGTTCCAGCCTTTGTTACAAACCCTGGAGCTCTGGACCAGCAGCTGGCACATGTCATAATGACTTTAGAGTTGGACTGTTCTGAGAGCATCAAGAAATAATGAGATTTGCCTGAACAATTATTAGCACATCTTAAAATTTAAATCAGGGTTTGCCTCGCCTTATGCTGAAGTGTTAAGTATGTGAATGGTATGGTCTGGCAGAAAAATGGAATCCTCCTCCAGCCAGTGTGACCCGCACAGAAATAGGTGGGTCAAAGTAAGAGCATCTGAGCTTTGAATATTTGCAGTGCCGTGAGTAGCAAGTGGAGTTGTTTGGGGAGCAGGAACGACCGTGCCCTAGCAGTTGAACTGAGACCTGAGGGACATGTCTCAGAGGACCCAGCGAGCTTCAGAAGTAAGTTGCTCCTGAAGCTCTGCAGATCAGCCCCTGGATTTTTGACATTATTATTATTATTATTGGAGTATATTTGACTTACAATGTTGTATTAGTTTCAGGTTTGTAGCAGATCAAATCAGGTGTATGTATATATTTTTGCTCATTCTTTTTTCCCATATAGGTTATTACAAAGTATTGAGTAGATTTCCCTGTGCTATACAGTAGGTCCTTGTTATCTATTTTATATATAGTAGTGTATGGGGGTTAATCCCATCCTCTCAATTAGTCCCTCCCCATCATGCTTTCCCCTTTGGTAACCCCAAGTTTGATTTCAAAATCGTTTCTCTTTTATAAATAAGTTGTTTTGTATCATTTGATTAGATTCCACATGCAAGTAATATCATAGGGTATTTATCTTCCTCTGTCTGACTTGACTTCGTATGATAATTTCTACGTCTAATCATGTAGCTGCAAATGGCATCATTTCATTCTTTTTTGAGTCATACTCTATCGTATCCATGTACTAGCTTTTCTTTATCCAGTCCTCTGTCCACAGTCATTTAGGTTGCTTCCATGTCTTGGCTATTGTAAAGTGTGCTGCAATAAACATTGGGATGCATGTATCTTTTCATATGATGGTTTTCTCTGGATATATGCCCAGGAGTGGAGTTGGTGGATCATGTGGTTAATTGCATATTTAGTTTTTTAAAGGAACCGACATACTGTTTTCCATGGTGGTTGTACCAATTTCCATTCTCACCGACAGTGCAGGAGGGTTCCTTTTCTCCACATCCTCTCCAGCATTTATTGTTTGTAGACTTTTTGATGATAGCCATTCTGACGGGTGTGAGGTGATGCCTCATTGTAGTTGTGATTTCCATTTCTCTCCTCATTGGTGATGTTGAGCATCCTTTCATGTGCTTTTTGACCGTCTGTCAACACCCTGTCTTAGGGAGGTTTTTCCAGTAGAGCTGTGGATGGTTAAGGCTTTCCCTCCTAAGAGCAGCCTTTTCCATCCAAAGGCTGTGGAATAGGATTGCTAAAAACGTTAGTGCTCTAGAGTAAGATGATTTGATCTTGAATCAAACTTTGCTTGTCACCTACTAGACATGTGACCTGAAGCATTGCTTCACCGGATTGTTTATGCCAACGCGTCCTCATCTACACAACGAGATGTCAGCCCTGCTTGATAAAGTATTTGTGATGATTAAATGAAATACGGTGTCTGAATCGTGGAGCAAAATGCCTGGTCATTTGTACACATTCAATAATTTTTTTTTATTGTTGTTGTATACCCTCAATGTTTCAGAGGGTGTTCTGGCATCTCTTCCTGAAAGGTTTCCCCTAGTGACTCGGCTCAGTGATGCCCTGACACATTAATGGACCTTTCTTCTCCAAGAACCCACTTCTCTGTACGGATACCACTGTCCTTTGGCCCTCCACTCCTGTCTACCTGAATCCTGCCCCCATGACGGCGGGACATGGAATTTGTGATGAACTGACAAGCTCATTCTTTTTTTTTTTCTGTTGCTAGGAGTCAGTTTTGTTTGTCTCAGAGCAATGTCTCCTTCTGAATCTTGTCCAGCATCACTTCTGTTCTGTATCACCTCCTCCTTTATTATCTTGAAACTGACTAAAGAAATGTAATTGGACTTGAAGAAGTATAATTAAAAAAGGACACCATCTACAAAGACCGTGCATTGAAACATATTTATTCTTTTAAGTTCAGGGCGTAATTTGCTGTTTTGATTTACGGGAGAAAAAATTTCCATTTTAATGATTCCTCCTTTTCCTCAAATCAATTTCTAGACTCCTACAGGTTGTTCATCATTCAGAAAGTTAAGTCAGGGAAAATACAGTCTGTTAATCTGTTTATAGATATGGATTCCACCCTAAGAAGTGTTTAGTTTAGTAGGAGATATCACAGGTATGTACATATTACGGACGGTAGAAAATGGGTTATGGAACACGTTTAGATGACGTGCCATGGGGGTTCAAGGAACAAAAATAAATTTCCCTATAAAGAATCAGGGTCAGCCTCTTAGAGAAGGAGCTAAGTTTTGAAAGATTTGGGCTTGTGACTGCGGTGTGCATGTCCGTTGAGTGCCTTGCAGAAGTGTCGTGTGTACGGCCAGTGAGTTTACTTGTGGTTACCTCTTAGGCTCCCTTTTATCCTGCCATGGAAATATCTATTTTATGCTCATCTCTCTACCCCAAATATTACTGAGTCAATGGAAAGACAGCTTACATCTTTGGCTGCCTTCTTTAGTCTATAACAAATGTCAACAAGTGTTTTCTCTAAAGAGCCAGAGAGTAAATATCTCCATCTTTGTAGGCCACAGGGTCACTTCTGCAACCACGCCTCTCTTGCTGGTGCAGCGTTTTGAGAGCAGCCGTAGACAACGTGTAAATGGCGTGCATGGCTGTGATCGAATGAAACTTTGTTCACAAAAACAGGTGGCAAGATGCGGCCAGTGGGTGGGGCCAGTCTCTGGTCCATGGCACAGGCATATGGACATATCCATCAGTCCAAAGAAAATGTTCCTGGAGTCTGACGCTCATAGGAGTGGTACCAGAACAAATAGGTAGTTGGCCTTCCTACACGAGGCCGAATAGCCAGCTGCCAAGAACAGCAGAGGGTCTGGAGGTTTCTTTCTGCTTGCAAGTGAATGAGTTAACCTGACCTAGTTTCAAGGATGCTGGCATAAGAGACAAGATTCCTAGATCAGAAACAAAGGCAGATGTATTGCTCACGGTAATGCTGCTGTTACCACGAGCAATCAGAGCATCTGCATTTCTTGTGCCAGTTCCCCAAGCCCTAATTCCCACAAGGCAACACAAAAAGAGCCAGGTAATAACTGCACACATAGTGTGTTGTGTTATAGGGAAAAAAAAAACCCTGGGTTTGGAGAACACGAATCTTTTATAATTGGCAATAAGCCTGCCTGACATTTGTCACTGTGAGAAACAGTAACTATTATACTAGACAGTAAGTATGCCTGCTTTTTACTCGAGAGAGAGAGACGCCACCTCTGTTTCCCAAGGCTGTTCACCACATAAACATCCGTGAATAGATAATCCAGAACAAAAGCGGTTAGTGCTTCTGTCTGTAAGATGCGCAGAAACGCCAAGGACTCTAGGAGAATTGCCTCCCAACCCAACATCCCTGTGTTCTTGCAGGTCTTGAATGGTTTGATAGAAATACAGCGTTAAAATGAATGCGCCTCTTTGTCCACAGAAGTTACTAACACACGTATTAAAAAATTAAGAAATAGGCAGAAGCATTCCGGACATTTTTTAATGCGAGACCCCAGCTATTCAACAAAGGTGAACATCAGCCCTCATCCAGTCCCATCTCTGGAAACGTATTCCTTTAAACAAGATTACATTCAGGTCAAATTCTTTCAGTGCCCGCTTATTTATACTATGATTTTTAGAACTTACAACATATGTATACATGTGTGTATGTATGTTTTATGTGTGTGCACATAGGTGGGAAAGTGTTCTTTGTTTCCATATCAGAGTTTACAAGAAAAAGACAAAAAATGATATTGACTTAAAAATGGTTTGAGAGGCTTCAAATTTTAAATAAACTGATTGAAATTTTCAGATGTTTTATGAGATGCATCTTCTCAGAGTTTGTAAATTGAGAGTCTCTAAGAATTCAATAATCACGTTTTCATTATCACTGACTATATTCCACACTCTGTATATTTCATCTCCATGGCACATTTATTTTGTAACTGGACGTTTGTACCTATTGATCTCCCTCACCTATTTTGCTCATCCCTGCCCCTCATACCCTGGCAACTACCTGTTTGTTCTCTGAATCTACGACTCTGTTTGTGCTTTGTTGTGTTTATTCATTTTTGTTTCTTAGACTCCATGTATAAGTAAGCTGATTCGGTGTGTCTTTCTCTGTCTGAATTATTTCACTCAGCATAATACCCTCCAGGTCCATCCATGTGTTTGCAAATGACAAGAGCGTATTATGGCTGAGTAATATTCCATCATATGGAATTAGGTTTCTTCTGTATCTTGGGTATTGTGAATAATGCTGCCATGAACATAGGAATGCATACATGTTTTTGAACTAGTGTTTTTGTTTTCTTTGGAAAAATACCCCAAAGTGGAATTATGGGATCATACAGTAGTTCATATGGTAGTTCTATTTTTAACATTTTGAGGACCCTTCAAGCTGTTTTCCACAGTTGCTTCTCCTATTTACATCCACAATGGCAGTACATGAGGGTCGCCTTTTCTCCGTGTCCTCTCCAACACTTGTTGTTTGTTGTCTTTTTGATGATAGCCATTTGGGCAGATGTGGGATGCGACCTCATTGTGGGTTTTATTGTCATTTCTTTGATGATTAGTGACATTGAGTTATCTTTTCATGCATCTATTGGCCATCTGCATGTCTTCTTTAGAAAAATGTCTCTTCAGATCCTGTGTTCATTTTTTACCCAGGTTTTTGTTTTTTTTGACATAGCGTTGAATGAGTTCTTTCCATGTTTGGGATATTAACCCCTTATCAGAAATATCATTTGCAAATATTTTCTCCCATTTAGTAGATGGCCTTTTCATTTTGTTGGTAGTTTCCTTTGCTGGGCTGAAACTTTTTAGTTTAATTAAGACCCGTGTGTTTATTTTTGCCTTTGTTTCCTTTGCCTGAGGAGACATTAGCAAAAACGTATTGCTAAGACCAATGTCAAAGAGTACACTGCCTATATTTTCTACTAGGAGTGTTAGGGTTTAATCCATTTTCAGTTTGTTTTTGAATATGATGTGAGAAGGTAGTCTAGTTTGATGCTTTTGCATGTAGCTGTCCATTTATCGAAGAGGCTGTCTTTTCCCCATTGTATATGCTTGCCTCCTGTGCCATAGGTTAATTATATAATATTAATTGTAAGAGATGACCTGTGCTATTTCCAATCTTCCATACTGGGAAATAGGGTTTACTGTATGTAAAACTATTTGACTAAGACCAATAGGTAGAATTGGAATGAAGCCCAAATTTTAAATATTTTATTTTCAAGTAAAATATCTCATGTATTTATTACTGAACCAACTTGCTAGCAAAGAGGCATTAAAAACAAAGAAAAAAAATCATTATTCTCCCAATAAAACGTGTCCAACTGTCCAGATGGTGGTGACATTTTCAGTTTGATATGGTTAGATGCTGGTAACCTTGGTACTGCATGAAAATGTGACCTGTCACAGGTGCCATTCCTTGTAGACCCACATGTTTCTTCCCCAGTGTCCTCTTTGGAGTTGTACTTGATTTTATTACCAGTTTTTATTCAAATATGTGGGGAAATGGGACAATTCTTCTTTTGTTTCTTGGCCAGGAGTGGCTTCATCCTGAAAGTCTTCTGAAAAGACATGGTGAGGAAGGGGCCAGCCACACACACCATGATGGCAGACCCAGAGAGAGAGGTTCAATCCTTTTTTTTAATGGATGACTGAAAATTTTTGAAACTCATGCCCAATATTTTGAAAAATGTATAATTTTTCAAAGTGAAGTGAAAAATGTATAATTTTACTCCCACAGTCACTTTCCAGGCCTTCATATGTTGCTGCAACAGTAGAGAAGCTTCTGTGCAGGAAGCAGGACATAGCATCACAGTCAGTTTTTGTAAAGATGCTGTGTGAGGGATATTGGTGCACCTGTGCCAGACACACATGTAAGCAGAATGCACAAACATGAGGGCACCCTGGTCACAGCAAGCAAGAATGCTAATGGCTAAGAGCTGAGAATAAGAGGCCCTGTGCTGTGCAGCTCCTGCATGTACATCTGTGCCTCTCTGAACAATTACTAAATAAGAGGAGAAAGGTATTTGTGTGCAAATGGCAGATGGATGTGGTGTGTTTTCACTTAAGAAGACATTTTTCCTTCCTTTTACCCACTGGCTCTTTGGGAATCAGGTATCTCAGACTGAGTCATTTCTAACTTGGACTTTTCGAACTAAAGACGCTGATTCGTTTGACAGATATTATGTTCCTTCCTGGGTATAGACTTTTTTTCAAGTGTGCCCCTGTTTATAGATATGGACTCAAGACTCCTGAAAAAATGCTATTGATGTGTCTCTCTCATGCTCCACAGAAATGGGAGGGATGATTTGGGAGTGAGAAGAGAAAGCGATGGCAGGCATCGGGGTTTGGCTTTATTTTTATGGTGCTTGTGCTTTGTTTCACTCTTGGTAGCAGCATGATGTCAGTCCCATTTAAATCAGATGAAAACCTGACTTTTTCATATTAATTAAAGTTCAATGGATTCTTTATAAAGAATACATGAAAAGATCAGCAGTGATGGGGGTGGGGGATATCACATGGGGTGGATTTTCTGCAGATTAACTGTGGCTGACTTGAACTTCCTCCTGGGTTTTCTGGACTGATTCCAAATGTAGGAAGAGATTGACAAACAGGGTCACTTTATCTGGCATGATTTTTTCTTCCCTGGTGAAGAGGACCGCAAGGGAAGGAGAAGAAATGCTTGAAATGAGTAAGGATATAGACATGTTTGTGTATGTGTGTATATGTGTATGTTTACTGTAGTTCTCCCCTGAAATAACCAAAAAATTGTGCAAAGGAAAAAAATAGAATAACAAAGCTTCTCTTTGTGCATGTATTTCTAACAGCATAAGACAGGCAGCATATTAAGATCTGTGCCCCTCAAACCCCCTATTCCAGCTGTAACAGGCGCCCATGACAGCACCTGAAGATTCAACTAAAGTGGTACCCACCCGAGTTCCTAGATCATCACCCTGTGACAAGTTGAATCCATCTGTGCTCAGCTGTTTATATTCTAACTCATAAATGCAGATGTTTGAAGTCTATGTATTTGATAAAGACACAGAAAAGGGGAAAATCAACACTACGGAGGCATTTATCGTCTTACTCAAACTCAAGAGAAATCCGTCGATGTCACTCTAATGGAACCCCCGGTTAAACATTCTGAAGGTTCATAACGCCTGTCCCTCTGAGTGGGGGAGAGAGTCTTCGTCCTTATTCCGACCTCCTCGGGCTCCACCCACCCCCATCCAGTCAGCTGCCTGCTCCCCTTCAGGTTTCTCAGAAGACCCTCACCATGGAAAGTCCCCGAGGCTCTGCGCCCTCAGAAGCTTCAGACTCCTAGTGCCTGACGTCGCAGTCATGTTATTACTGTTCCTGTGCCTGCTTTCACTATCTGTCTCTCCGTGGTTGTCTCTAATTTGGAGAAGCTAACCTATTCTTTTAACCTTTCCCACTTGGCTTGGGGTGCATTGCCTTCAACGGTCATGGTGCCCATTTCCCCACATGGCATTAACGCATCATGTGACCCCACTAACTCTTTCTCGAGGCTTCGCTTGTTGTTTGGTCAATTGGCTTAGCTGAGGTAGATTTTCAGATATTCAGTCCTGAGGACCCAGTATATCTCTTGACAGTGATTGTCCAATCATGGGACATGAACTAGCGTAATATACAAAAGTATGACAATATATGTAGCCATTATTGGGATATTAACAAAAATCACAGACATGTACAATTATGCTAATCTTTAAAAAAAAAAGCAAAAATTTGGGTTTCTATCATGGTGGGGAACTGAGATTCTTTGATATAGTGATTGGTTGATATAAGACCCATAAAAGGTGAGAACCACAGCTCTGGTCACTGAGACATGTGATTTCCCTTGACCCATCTGCCTGCCTTACCATGGCCATTGCACCCTCCTTTCCAAATGTACCTCTGCTGTCATATGCCAGAAGGAACAGTTTACCCTTTCCTCATGCTTCTGAGAAGAATGAATAACTTCTAAAGACAGTCCCTCCATGAAGTGCCTGTCCCCTGGAAACCACATATATTTATCTCTGATGCTTTTTTTTTTTTTTTTTTAATATCCCAAACCTCCATGCAGTGGGACAAAGGGTAAAATGGCCACGTGAATATGCATTTGAAGGGTTTTCATAATGACAAAAAAAAAATGCCTTTTAAATATCTTATCTTTGTTGGGCCTCTGCATTGTTATCGTAACACCCTATTGACCTGCCAACTGCGAAAAAGTCAACTTGTGGCCAAGTTTAATGTAGCATAGTGCGCTCCACGTGATCTTTGAATTGTTGGGGATTTAAATTGAGGGATTGTTTTTAAGACTAAATAAAACATTATGACATGTTGTGTAAGTCAAAGAAACCAAAAAGAAATGGGAAGTGCCATAAAGTCAGAAGGTAGCTTGGTAGGGGATATGAAAAAGAAATGACTGGTATAAATATTCCATAATCATGCAGCTTGGTTGAGATTAGTTTTAAGACGTCTAAAAAATAATCACCTGATATTCAATTTGATGCATTCAATGAATATGAAAAATAGAGTTCTGTGGCATTTCATCACTATTACCTACTATTTGACAAATAATTTGCAAAACCTATTCATTCTCTCCCTCTCTTGGTTGCATCTAACTTTTGTGCACTGCCCTCTTGGCTAGAACTTAGTGAAGCAGACAAGTGAATAATCATAACTAAACCAACTGATACATTCTATGGTGATAAAACAGGTTTTCCAAAACTGAAGATGAACATGCACACTTCTAGTATAAAAATAATGTACCTCAATAAATAGTTTTGAGTGCTTACTCTGTGCCTGTCACTGGTCTAGAGTGGCATGTTTTGGTGAGCAAAATAAGGGTTAATTCTCCAATAACATTAAAATGTGCAGAACAGATATTTATGATGAATGTTTGAGCCTTTAAAAATCATGATGGTTTGTTTGTACTGATTTATAATAAGAAATAGAAAATTTGTTTTCAAAATTGTTTTTGAATACTCAATGATAAATTTGAATAAAGCCAGCCATCATGAATCTGCTAAACGCGCTATGAATCACTCACTACAGGACACCAATGCCTTCCTTGACTTTAATAGTGAAAGACATGACTCAAATGTTTTATTTGATAATAATTGAAAACCTTGGTATTGAGCAAATTTATTTCCTACCATGAGACAGTTTTCATGGAACGAATGCAACACCTTCATTCTAATCCGTCATTCAAAGGCTATTTTCCTTCAATTTGGAATGTCCTTTCCTTTTTTAGGATTGCTTTTTCTTTTTTTGGTAAGAAAAAGGAAAGAATAGAAAAGTCTTCCTTAAAATTGCATATGCACCTTTCTACTTTATGATTGACCAAACGAAAAGATGATGTTTTTGTATCTTTCTTTGAGGGGGGTGAAAAAGTGATTTTTATCTTGTGTCTTTCCTCCTATAAGCAGAATGCTGGGTCTCCTCAAAATTCACTTGTTGAAATTGTAACCCTCCATGTGAGGGTATTAGGAGGTGGGCCTTTGGGAGCTGATTAGGACTTAAGGGTGGAGTTCTCCTGGCTGGGATTAGTGCCCTTCTCTAAGAGACCCCTGCAGAGCTCCCCACCCTCCACCACATGACTTTCTCCTGAAAAGGAGAGACGAAATCTGCTGGAGCACTGATCTTCCAGCTTCCAGAACTGTGAGAAATGTATGTCTGTTGTTTATAAGCCACCCAGCCTATGGTCTTCTGCTATCACAGCCTGAATCAACTAAGACACCTCATTATCAATATATAGATCCTAAGAGAAAGTTAAGACATGATACACTGCAGAATTCAACCCTGCTGACAGAGTCCATTATTAAAAGAAAACCAAGTGTTTGGATGATTTTCAGAAAACCTCTACAGGAAGCCAGAAGAGGGGAGCTTTTTTGATTAAGCCTTGCTCAGTGGCCCAACTTTAAGAAAGAAAAGCTTCTCCACATCTTCTGCTCTCAGAGTGAATGATAAGCATAAAAGGACCAGCATTCATAATGCAAATCACTGGTTCAATGGAGATATTTGGGGAAGGAGAAAAACGTTTCTTCCCTTTTCACTGCAGCAACAATTCTCTTGGATATTAAGAATGGGATGAGCCAATTCATTTATGAAAACTTTTCTGGGGGCCAAAGTGAATTCCTAT
This sequence comes from Phacochoerus africanus, assembly GCF_016906955.1. Lineage (NCBI taxonomy): Eukaryota > Metazoa > Chordata > Mammalia > Artiodactyla > Suidae > Phacochoerus > Phacochoerus africanus. The sequence goes on along the minus strand of NC_062555.1, from coordinate 66,675,897 downwards.
TCTGGTTGAGAATACCAATGAATAATAACTACAACTGCTTGTTTATTGCCTACTGTGTATCTGGTGTTTTGTGCCCTTGTCTTTAATCATGCAACCACCTTTCAAGTCAAATTTTTACTACCGTCATATTAGAGATGAGCAAAATAAGATTTGAAGAGCTTAAATGATACACTCAAAGATAAAAGAGCAATAATTTTTTAAGCTTGAATTCCAACACAAAGCTTCATCTCAAAAAATAGAGATCCTTTTTTTGGCATCAAACTACCTCCTCAGGGAGTGAGATCCTGCATTAATTCATCTGGAAAGGCCCCTGTTCCCTAAAAGAGCTCTACAATTTAAAATAAGGCAAATTTAATGGAACAAAAAAGAAGAAAAATTGAATAAAGACATTTATGTCTTTCTGTCTTTTTACGGCCGCACCTGCGGCATGTGGAAGTTCCCAGGCTAGGGGTCAAATGGCCTACACCACAGCCACAGCCACACCAGATCCGAGCCACGTCTGCAACCTCCACCACAGCTCAGGGCAATGCCGGATCCTGAACCCACTGAGCGAGGTCAGGGATCAAACCCGCAACCTCATGGTTCCTAGCTGGATTCACTTCCCTGTGCCACGATGGGAACTCCCAGAATAAAGACATTTAAAATCACTAAACTTGGAGTTCCCATCATGGCGCATAGGAAATGAATCCCACTAGGAACCATGAGGTTTCAGGTTTGAACCCTGGCCACCCTCAGTAGGTTAAGGATCTGGCATTTCTGTGAGCTATGGTGTAGGTTCCAGATGAGGCTTATATCCTGTGTTGCTGTGGCTGTGGTGCAGGCCAACAGCTGTAGCTCCAATTCAACCCCTAGCTTGGGAATCTCCATATGCCACGAGTGTGACCCTAAAAAGCAAAAAAAAAAAAAAAATCACTGAACTTATTTTAAGCTTATTTCTTAAAACATCCTTTGCATTTTGTGCTGAATTTTGTGGTTGGATTTTCTGTTCTACAATATGAAAATTATAATGAGCCTTTTAGGTAAGAGTAACTCCTAAGGCTTGGAAGATTCTTTTAAGAAAGTTTACCATTAATTTATATTAAATCAGAAAAAATAATCAATTGCATACAATTTTTTACCCAATGAAATGTTAAAAGTCCAGTTTAAAGACGCAAATATTTTCCATGGTTCACTCTCCAGAATTTAGATAGATGGAAAATATGTACTCTTTAAATAACAGGTAAATTATAAGAACTGCTATCATTCGAATAATTGATCCTAAAGAAGGAATAAACCTCCAGATGATTCAGATTTTTTTTTTTAATCTGGATTCTTTGGCCATAATTAACATCTGAGTCCAGACTCATACTGATTGGAAAAATACTAGATTTTCCTCTCCCTATTTCTTTATGTTAATATTTAGTTTGCAAGGGACATGACTTGCTTATTCAAAAACAAGGGGGTGGTTTATTTTTGAAATCGTTTGATAGGTCATGGAATTGAAGAAAGAGCTATGGTTTAGCTCAGGAAAAAATTGGAGTCACAAATGATATCAGAACTCTGTTTTTAATCTTACCATTTTGACTCCTCTCTCTTTTTTCTTTTATCTCTTCCTCCCTCGTTCCCCACATCTCTCTCCTTCCTTCTCCATCATCTCTCTCTTTTTCTCTCCCTCCCTCCTTCTTTTCTGCCTTCCTTCCTTAGTCTAAGACGTAGTCCCTTCCTTTCTTTAGTCCACATGACAAGACACAATGGCCTGTAAGACCCAGGCAGGTTTTCCTGTAGACACCATCTGGTTCGACATCCACCTGGCTCCTAGAAGGGCTGAAGACCCAGTCAGCTGTGTCTCTGTGTGCCCAGGGTTATGTGTACAAAAGGGACATGGACAGAGGTTATCAATTCCCAAATTGAGGCACAGACTTCTGGGAACACAATCTCATAACTGTGACTGCTCTATAAATTTAAATCACCTCTTCACTGTCAATCAGGGAGAGTTATCACATTAACTTATCCTTCTGCTCATTCAGACCATAAGATGTGTCATCCAGTGCTTCTTGACTCACCACAAATCAACCGTAACTTCAAGATGAACACCGCTTGGTTCAGTTGTTTTCAGAGTTTGGACTCATGAAGCATCCCAACTGTACTTGGCACGAGATACTGAGTATACTTAGAGAGCTGCCAAAATGTGCAGAGTATCTTTGGCAGAAGAAAAAAACAGATGGTCCCATCAAATAGATCACGTTCATGGACAGTGAATTAGAATCGGAGAGAAAAAAGTGATATCTGACTAGAGATTATGTTTTAAAGGGTTAAGTATCTCAGTTATCATAAGCTCGGACATAAAGCTTCAGGAAAATGACTGCGAATTTGAGCACAGGCCAGATTCCAGATAGTAAAATGGTGGCAGAAAAGGATGTTTCCCAATCTGAAATGCTACGACGGAGTTGCTGGGGGCTAGGAAGTGCTTAACGGTTCACACTGGCAAACAGAGTCAGACATGAGCAGAGCTAGGGTGAATCCAAGCATCCATGTGCATGACCACAAGACAGGGAAGCAGGCTTTCTAAGGTCTCAGGTGTGCAAGCAGTAAAAAGGCTTCCATCAAAATCTGCAGTGACGTTAGAGCACAAAGAGAACTGGGAGATCGTTCAGTCTAAACTCTTTATCTTGCAGTGAGGAAACAGAGGTCAAAAGAGGGAAGCGAAGCACTGGAGCACCTGTTGTGGCTCAGCGAGTAAAGAACATGACTAGTATGCACGAGGGTGTGGGTTTGATCCCTGGCCTTGCTCAGTGGGTTAAGGATCTGGCGTTGCTGCAAGCTGCTGCTTAGGTCGCAGTTGCGGCTTGGGTCTGGTGTTACCATGTCTGTGATGTAGGCAGGCAGCTGCAGCTCCTATTCAAGCCTTAGCATGGGAACTTCCATATGCTGTGGGTGCAGCCCTAAAAGGGGAAAAAAAAAAAAAAGAGGGAAGCATCTGGAGAGGGTGTGAAATAAAACAACCCTCCTACACTGTTGGTGGTAATATATGGTGATGTGGCCACTAAATTGGAAAACAGTATGGAAGAGGTTCCTTCCAAAACTAAATATAGAGTCATACAAGGAGGGATACTGCTGTCAATCTCGGGATAGGACTCAGCCAAAAATTCAGTTTAGGTTTAATGACCTTGGTAAAATTCATGCCACCTAAGATTAATTGAATATTGGAGGTGCAGAGAGACCTGTCAACATCCATGCTTTCCCTCTGTAGCACAGAGTCACTCTGGAAAGTAACTGGCCAGTCGGGAACTGCATTTCCCTTCCATTATGCCCAGATGAGAAGAGGACGGGTGTGTGTGCGTCCAGCCCAAAGGGCTTCCTCCACACTCTTTCCACCTGACTATTGGCTGAAACCAGAGAATTCTACAATGCTAAAGATTGATGGAGCTACAAGTGGGAAGGCATTGGGTCCCTACATCTCTTCATGGAGGAAAGTTTTCCATAATCCAGGAACATACATATTCTACTGTTACTGGAGCAAGAAATACACCTCCATAGGATTGAACTATTAAAATTTTGTTATTCATTAAAGTAGCTAATCCTACCCCAATTAATAGACTATTTTCTTATGTAGAATGCTATGTTATATATGTCTGAAAATTCATGACAATAGGTCATGTTCCTAGAGAAATATTTATATTTTGGGCGTCAAATTATTTCTTTTAATTTTTTGAAGTTTTATTGAAGTATAGTTAGTTTACAAGGCTGTGATAATTTCTGCTGTACAACAAAGTGACCCAGTCATTCATATACACGTAACCATTCTCTATCAGATTCTTTTTCCATGTAGATTATCACAGAATATTGGGTAGAGTTCTCTGCACTATATAGCAGGTGCCTTTGGCCAATCATTCCGTAGACCTCAGTGTGCGCAGGCCAATCCCAAACCCCCAGTCCCTCTCTCCCACCTCCCCACCTGTCCCCTTTGGTAACCCTAGGTTTTTCGAAGTCTGTGAGTCTGTTTCTGTTCTGCAAATAAGTTCGTTGGTATCCTTTTTTTCAGATTCTCTATATAGGTGATATCATATGATGTTTGAATAAAGGAGCTCTATTAGAAATGCATAACCTGCAGGAATTTCGGGCCTGAGCATTTTTTATTCCACCAGCATTTCTTTGGAGCTTCAGAGCTGATCTGTCTCTTTGTATAACAGAAGATAAAGTTTTATGCTAAAATAATGACTTATAATTTGAGGCCATGGCTTGATTTAAAGAATACTATTGAAGTGAAATCTCTAAAGAACTATTGGAAGTGACAAAAGCTGCAATTTCAAATATACTTCTCTAAGGTACTTCCATTCGGTCTAAAACAGCCTATTTATTTGTGCCAACAAGGACACTTCCAAGAAGATGACCAAGGCACTTAATACCCCATCAAATAGCACAGAGCCTAAAGGGATATTGATATGGTAAAGGCACACAGGATATCATAGTAGGACAGAACCCCAGCAGTCATCTTGCCCAATATCTTCATTTTACATAGGAGAAAGCTGGCACTTTTGCTGATTCTTTAAAATGTTTCTATTATTTTATTTTTTAATTTTTAAAATTTTTTACTGTCTTTAATGTTTATTTATGGATTTATTTTTTGCTTTTCAGGGCTGCACATGCAACATATGCAAGTTCCCAGGCTAGAGGTCAAATCAGAGCTGTAGCCACTGGCCTACCCTGCAGCCGCAGCAGTGGAAGACCCAAACCAAGTCTGTGACCTGCACCACAGCTCACGGCAACACAGGATCCTTAACCCACTGAGCGAGGCCAGGGATCAAACTCACATCCTCATAGATACTAGTCGGGTTTGTTACCACTGAGCCACAACAGGAACTCCTGGCTTTACTTCTAAAGTTATATTCCTCGGATAACAGTGATTTAAGAGTAATGAGACTGGATTTCCCTTTGTGGCTCAGTGGGTTAAGAATCCAACATAGTGTCTGTGAGGATACGGTTCACACCCTGGCCTCACTCAGTGGATAAGGATCCGGTGCTGCCTTTGCTGCTGCCGTGGCAGTGGTGTAGGCCTACAGCCGAAGCTCTGATTCAATCTATGACCAGGAACTCCCATATGTCTCAGGAGCAGCTGTAAAAACAAAACAAAACAAAAAGAATTCTGAGACCTTTGACTTTTATAAGAAAACTCTGGTTTCCACTAAGAAACACTCTTTTCAATATGAATGGATCACAAATACATATTTTCTTTTAGTTATCTCTTATTTTCTTTGCTTCAGAAACTGAATTTTTGTCTGATCCCTGTACACAGGGGACTTAGAAGCAGCCAACACTGAGATCTTTTCGATGGATATAAGCTTTTCATAGCTGCGTTTACTTCTTCAAGTCTTCAGAGCCATTCTGGGGAAGTATAACTTTCCTTGCCAGTAAGTATTTGCCTGAAAAATGTAAAAGCATGGCTTTAGTGTTCCCATCATAACCAAGAAAAAATGTAATGGTAACACAAGAATGTGGGAGAAACTTTTTTTTTTTTGCCTTTTTTTAGGGCCACACCTGTGACATATGGAGTTTCCCAGGTTAGGGGTTGAATCAGAGCTGTAGCTGCCAGCCTACACCACAGCCACAGCAATGCTAGATCCTTAACCCACTGAGTGAGGCCAGGGCTTGAATCAGCATCCTCATGGATCTTAGTAAGATTTGTTTCCACTGATCCACGATGGGAATTCCAAGAATGTGGGAGAAACTTCTACCCTTCTTTCTAATACATACCTTGTGAGAAATGGGGTGAATTTTTCAGTGGGGCAGTGGGCACTGAGACCCCGAGTTCTTGATTCTATGTCTTGTGCTTAGTTCCTTAAGTTAGAAAGAACAGTAGCTACTTGCATTCTGTACATATCTATGCAAATTTTCTATTAAATAGAGCATGTTTGAGCATTGATAACATTACTTTTTCCATTAGTTGTACAGGAAAAAAATATTCAGTTTCATTCAACTTCTCAAGTGTAAGATAGGAAGTTCTTAACAACATGCTTGCAAGGAGAAGTAAGAGAAATCAGAGTCATGCTTTCTTCTTCCTTATTGCTTTCACAGTGTATATATATTTAAGCTTGAGCAAAGATGACCACACTGCTAATGCATTAAAATCTGGAGAAATTTTGCTTTTTAGAGGGAAAAAAATCTGCAGTGAATTTTATGCCAGATGATTTTATTGTATAGACATTGTATAACACCCCTTAGGGCATGACAAATACAGGGCAGATATAAATTACTGCATTGGCAAACCACTGGAAAAGAATGAAGATTTATAATCTCAGTTATTGATCACTAAAATGATAGGAGCATCAATCTCTGCCAAGAGAAAGTGGGAAAGAGGAAAGAAACTGAGGGGGGAGAAAAGGAACTCTCAGTAATGGAAGTCACAAAAGATACCATCAGGCTCTTCCTCTCATAACAAAGAAATGAAGGCCATGTTGTAGCAAAAGACATAATTAATTCGCATTACCTATTGTGGAAGCCAACTAACCCCAGAGAAAAATAAGCCCCTTGGACATGATGTTCGTGGTAGATAAAAAAAAACACATTACCCTGAAAATGTACACAACCCTTTGTGTGTGTGTATGTGTGATTATATGCACTGATCCTTAAATAGATTAAAACATGGTTAGATAATAAGACATGACCCCATCACAAAAATCACCCTTCAGACTTAAATGTATGGAAATAATGCTCTCAATAACAAGATGAGACACCAATGAAAAAGAATTTTGAAACAACATTAAATAATGATACAAACCAAATTGATTATAAATCATCCAAAGAACTCTGATGTTTTATAAACTCTGGTCCTAAAACTTTCTAAATTTGTATCCAAGTTTTAAAAGTTTATTTAAAATACAAAGTATTGGAGTTTCCGTTGTGGGTCAGTGGTAACAAACCCGACTAGTATCCAAGAGGACGCAGGTTCCATCCCTGGTCTCGCTCAGTGGGTTAAGGATCCAGCATTGCTGTGAGCTGTGGTGTAGGTTGCAGATGCGGCTTAGATCCCTCATTGCTGTGGCTGTGGTGTAGACCAGCAGCTAGAATGCTGATTCGACCCCTAGCTTGGGAACTTCCATGTGCTGTGGGTGTATCCCTAAAAAGACAAAATAAAAATAAAATAAAATAAAATAAAATAAAATAAAATAAAATAAAATAAAATAAAATAAAATAAAATAAAATATAAAAGGTATTATTTGCACTCTATAATGGAAAAGACCCAGTAAGATAAAGGTGTCAGGATGAGCAATAATATCATTCAGTCTTCAGGAGTATGTAACTTTCATCCATTGTTGGACCCAGTTGTATTCTGTTTAGAAATTTATGTTGAAGAAGTAATTCAAGAAGCAGGCAAAAATTGACAAAGGAGGATATTAATCACATTGTTATTTAAGTGATAGTTGTAATAAAAATTAGAAACTGCTGAACATAGAGGGGACTAGATAATAGCTTTTGATGTTGCATTATAATTCCTGTTTTGATATTTTTATTTGTAAGTTATTATAGGCACATGGTAAAAAAAAAAAAAAAAAAGAAGAAGTAGTTTCCGCAGTGAAAGGTTAGCTTTATTTTCACTCTCACCTAGCAATTATTCTCTCTAGAGGCAACTACATTCCAGAGATATTATATATCTATCCATCTATCTATCTATATATATACACACACATATATAAATTTACACACATATATAAATAACACTCTCCATCCCCCCAATTTTCTTCTCCCCAGAAAGTTTCCTTCACACCTTTAACCACCGCACCCCATGTAAATACTGATTTGATTTTTATCAGCATCAGTTAGTTTCGGCTGTTACAGAAATTTATATTTTCAGAATTTAACTCTATGTATTATTTTATATTTGACTCCTTTCACTAAATATAATATCTGTAATAAGGATCTGTGTTCTTGAGGGTATCTTCAGTTTACTGATTTTTTTTTTACTGCTAGGTAGTATTCTATTATTTAAATCACCAAAATTTCATCTGCTAAATATTTTCTTATTTCTAGTTTCTGGCTATTATAAATAAGTCAGTTATTAACATCAGGTACAGTTCTTTTGGGGACATATGTTTTTATTTATTTTGGTAAGATTCCTGGGGACTCAACCACAGAGCAATTGGGTATGCACATCTTTAAGTCATAATAGATTTTGCACTGTATATTTCTGGCATGTCCTTGTCAGACTTTGTTATTATAATAATGAGAACCTCATAAAATTAATCGAGGAGGTGTTCTGTCCTTTTCCATTTTCAGAATACTTTGTGTAAAAATGGACATTATTCATTTGATAGGATTTACCAGTATATCTGGGTCTGGAATTTTCTTGGCAGGAAGATGACATACCTGATATATGTCCTCATGTCACTGAGACCAAGAGATGCCCAGCTTTAGCTCTACTTTTTTCTGCTATGTTTGGGAGTCTTTCTCAGAGCAGAGCTGGGGTGAAGTTGGTGCTCACCTCACGTATTTCTCTTTTCCCGGAGATGACATTCCTGAGACGCTATGATTTAATATCTGCGGTTGGTTGTTCCATTTATTTGACCCAGTTTTATTCTTATTCCTAAAAGGAAGGTGAGTCCAATAGTTCATTCTTCCATTGTGGCTGGAAGTTGAAGTCTTTTTAAACATTGTTTTCCCATTTTGTCTTCCTTATATATCATTGTAGATTTCTTTGTATTCATTCTCTTCAGGTACTTCCAAAAAGTAAAGTTTCATATTTTTTCATCATGAATTAGTGGGAAATCTTTTTTGTTTTTTTCCTGTCTTTTTAGGGCTGCACCCATGGCATAAGGAAGTTCCCAAGCTAGAAGTTGACTTGGAACTGTAGCTGCCAGCTTACACCACAGCCACAGCAGTGCCAAATCTGAGCTGTGTCTGCGACCTACACCACAGCTCATGGCAATGCCTGGATCCTTAACCCACTGAGTGAGGCCAGGGACTGAACCCGTGTCCTCATGGATCCTAGTTGGGTTCATTACCACTGAACCACAACACAAACACTGGGGAAATCTTTATTTATCAATATCTTCCCTCATTGATTCTCTTTATTCTTACTTTCTAGAATTCTGATGTATTTGTTACAATTCCCTACCATATGACCTAGAAATCCCACTCTTGGGCATATAGCTGGACAAAACATTCATTCAAAAAGATATATGCATCCCTGTGTTCATAGAAGCACTATTCACAATAGCCAAGACATGGAAACAACCTAAATGTCCATCGAAGATGAATGGATTATGAAAATGTGGTACATATATACAATGGAATACTACTCAGCCATAAAAAAGACAAAATATAATGCCATTTGCACCAACACGGATGGAACTAGAGATTTTCATACTACGCAAAGTAAGTCAGAAAGAGAAAAACTTTTATCATTTATTTGTGGAATCTGAAATATGGCACAGATGATACTATCCACAAAACAGAAATAGATCATGGCCAAGGAGAGCAGACTTCTTGTTGCCAGGGGGATCGGGGAGGGAGTGGGATGGATGAGGAATTTGGGGTGAGTGGATGCATACTGTTACATTGGAAATGGATGAGCAATGGGCTCTTACTGTACAGCCCGGTCACTCTGCTGTATGTGATTGGGTCACTCTGCTGTACAACAGATATTGAAGAAACATTGTAAACACCTATACGCTAATAAAAAAAAAAAAAAAATTCCCTTGTCTCATCCAGTATTTCAGCTGATCTAGGTTGCCAGTGCTTTCATTCCTGAGGAATCTGGGCTTTTTTGCCTTGTCTTGCTATGGTTGCTTCGATTATCTGCTTACTCTATTGTGGGCATGAAAGTACAAACTTATGAGACTCATATCCCAAAAACTCACAATATAATCCTTAGTATATAACGTTTACAAACCAAAAGAAATGTGTAACACACAGTATGCATTTTTTATAACAGCACAGTAACTAGAAGTGTGCAACAGATGATATATAATATATATGCACTTTTTATAGTAACCAAATCAAAACAAACATATAGAAACAACCCAAATGCTATTAACAGAAGAGTGGAGAAATAATTTGTGTTGTATTAACAATGAAGATTCCACATGAGTGATTCTACGTTATCTACAGCTACAGTGGCTACATGCTTATTAGAAATCTAATACTAAGTGAAACAAACCTCAGAAGACCAAGTACAAAAATAAATAAGTAGAAATAATGTTATACTGGGGGGAAATAGGATGGAAGTGTTCATAGCACACCAACTCTCCCATTGGGAATATATGAAGAGCCTGATACATTATAAAATAAAACATTTGAACATGCCATAGAGCTGCAGAGGGAATAGGGACTAAAGAGAGTCAAATTCTAAAGAGGAGGCAAACTTTCAGGAGTGAAATGAGAAGCTGAGCTTTCCGTGGAGGTAGTTTTCAAGCCTGGGCGTGTACATACGAAGACCTGGTCTTGGCCCAGACAGAAAACAACCTCTGAGAAGGAAGAAATCTGCAGATTTTGGTTATCTGAGGCTTGTCTTCATACTTTCTTATACTATATGGTTTTGAATATATTTGTTTAAATGTTTACTATATTTACTGTAAGGCTCTCTTTTAAAATACATTTTGGGTTTTTAAACTGTCAGTCAATAATTTTGCTTCTTCTGTTAACGGGCTTCTTTTGTTTTTCCTCAATTCATTTAAATGTGATAAATTATTTAAAGATTTTGAAACAGAAATCTCTGTTTCGTAGAGGAAATTTGGCATATAGCTCGAGCAAAGGATTTTGCATCTTCCCTGGGTTCTAGTTTCTCACACTTTGGTTGAAATTGCTTTGCTTTATAGATTCATTTGGGGAAAATTGGCTCTCTATGACATTACGTCACTCCAATATTCACATCCTATGTTATATATTTCAGTAATATTCTATAATATTTTATAATTTTGTCCAAGACCTTGCACATTTTTGTTAAATCCATTGCTCAGGATTTCACAACTTTGTTCCTCGTATCTAGAGGGTTGTGTTTTCTATTAAATTTTTTATTGCCTAAGTATAAAAATATTCTTGATTTTCAGATCTTTGTTTTGTAACAGTAACTTTAATGATCTACTGTTAATTATAACCATTTATATGAAGAGTCTCAAATTTTTATATAGATAAGTATATCATCTGAATAAAAGACAAATTACTGAGTTTGTCTCTCGCTTCTCAAAATACACATTGCTTATATTTCATTCCTCTTGCCTTATTATATTGGCTAGAATCTCCAAGAAAATATTGAATAAGTAAGGACAATAGAAGTCACTGTTATCTTATTCCTGATTCTAATGGGGATGCTTCTGAGTTTCAACGTGAGAGACAATGCTTGTAATTAAGTACCATGCCTTAGGTATTTACTAGCTATACACTAGCTATATTAAACAAGTGTTATTCTATCAACATTTGCTAAGAGATTATTGTTACTTAAGAAATGGTTGAGAATTTGTTTAGGGTGCTCTATTCTAGACACTGAGGATGTAATTGCTAATTCATTTGAAGAAAGTTGTCCACTTCCTTTTCCCACTGCATGCAGCAAATTCATCTATTCCCATTTCCCTAGTTTCTTCTTAACTTAGTTTTCTGGATGCTACACAGATGCCACTTCCCTTTGAAAGGCACATCTGATCCCTCAGCTTCAGTTAGAACTATGCTTTCTTTGTCATTCCATCGTTTGATTTCCGTTCCGTTCCTGTCCTGACACTCATCCCTCATACCTGCAATTATCTGTTAACTTGTCTTCATTCCCAGGAGCCTGCAAGTAAATGCAGCATCTTGATTCTAGTTATATCTTTAGTAACGTGGACATTATCTGGCATAAATTAGGTTCTGAATACTTGTTTAACTGATTAAGTAATTCCTTATTAGTTAATTTCCTAGGTTATTTTAGAGCTGAGGTGAAGTCAGAATATTTTTCAGCCTAAAATTATCATCACTCTGAGCTTTGATAGAAGAACTATGGCTTATTTATGGGCAAATGTAGGCCCATCATATATAAAAGATAAATGTTTGTGCTGAGAAAGTTGTTTCATACCCCATGCTGACACCTCTCTGCAAGACCTATGAGAGAAATGCCTCTCTAGTTTCTCATCTCAAAGATCTATATTCCTCCTAAACAACTAGTTTGTTTTTATCTTATGGACAGAATGACACATAAAACTGACTGTGTTTTCTATTTCACGTTGTTTGGAAAACATAGAACCAAATAGCAGCTTACTTCTACCAAAGGTAATATACCATCTTTTTTTCCATTTAATTTCTGATTTTCTTTTGTATTTGTACTATTACTTTTTCCCTCTCCTCGATGTCATTAAATTGTATTTTATATGGTTGAATTATATGTTCCCCTGTTAACTACCTTAAATCCTTTTTCCACCAAGCAAGGTAAAGCATTATTAGAGTTACCTATTATTGAAGACATTCTCATCATTTTAACTCATTCTAAATGCTGCTAGTAGGTTTGTCTATTAGCAATACATATATATGTGTGTCTTGCTCCTGAGTAAAATTCTTTCAGTGACTTCTCACTGCTTCTAAGAAGAGACACAAAATTCTTAGAAAGTAGGGCCTTCATACCCTTTGACTCAGTGCAGTCTTGACATATGATCATTTAAGTGCATTATCTCTGCATTTGACGGGTTGATTTGGAAATAAAATATACAAATAAATATCTATGACAACATACTGGCTTATCTTTCTATCAAATTATGGAGAGAAACATTTTCTTTTCACAGTAGTTTTCTTCTTATTTTGTTTTTTTGTTTTTTTTTTCCCCAATGATAAATATTGGACTGTACTTGGCAAGAAATGGAAATTCTAGAAAGTGTATCTGATATTGCAGAAAATGGAGAAGGAGCAAGAAAGAGTGGAACCATCAACCATTCAATTGTTGCCTAAATAAATAATGAAATCTTAACATGCTGTGCTCTATGGAACAAACTGCCATGTAGAGGTGAACTCAGAGTCCAGGAAAACTTGTGCCTGCAATCACCAAGTTTGAAGTGGCTTTAACTTAAATGAAAGTGGTAGATTATTTCAGGGGGAAAAAACCCCAAATACTAAAGAATATTTTCAGGATTCAAATATAATCTTCCCTGCTATATTATCCCCTTGGTTTTTCTTCCTACATCTGTACTTTAACTCACATGTTCTGTGTGTTGTCCACATTGATCCTGGAGTGTTTCCTGTTGGCATATTAGTCATAAAAATGTGTCACTCTAAATGAAGAGACATTTTGTTGTGTTGGTTTTTTTTTGTTTTTTGTTTTTTGTCTTTTTGCCTTTTCTAGGGCCGCTCCTGTGGCATATGGAGGCACAGGCTAGGGGTTGAATCGGAGCTGTAGCCGCTGGCCTACACCAGAGCCACAGCAACGCTTGATCTGAGCCGAGTCTACAACCTAACCACAGCTCACGGCAACGCCAGATCCTTAACCCACTGAGCAAGGGCAGGGACCGAACCCGCAACCTCATGGTTCCTAGTCGGATTCATTAACCACTGCGCCACGACGGGAACTCCATGAAGAGACATTTCTAAAAACATTATTGTTGCCTTTTCTATGTGTATTTTGAGCTCTGTATAACTTCCTAGAATTCTTCTTTAAAAGGAAAGTATTGAAAAAAAGGCCCCTTGAAATTACAGAATGCTTCAGGAAAATAAAGTCTCTCTTCAATTAAATCTTTCGAAAAATCTATGCATGACACTTTCGAAGCCAAAGCATGGGTTGGTTTTATTGCATTTGATGCTGTGACAAAATACCCTAATTAGCACTTTGGTATAATTTACCACTGTTTCATTAAAGCTGATTGCCTAACTACCTGGGAAGTTAACATGGCTTCTTGAGTACTCGATCTGCCTTATTTTTCTCCACTACAGCTGTTTGTGGGAATGGAGCAAAGAGCATTCATTATCGAGAAAAAAATAATTCTGATAAAGGTTATAATACAAGAAAAATATGTAATTTTGCTCTGTACCTCCTCAGCCCTTTGCATTTTTAATTGGTTTGGGTTTATGATGAGACCTCATGTGACAGCATAGATACCTGGCATTCAGCTAATCTTTTACCAATTTGGAAAGCTAAATCAAGTTCATTTCATTTATCTTGTTAATCATTTCAGTTTTGAAAATCTGCGCTTGAAAACTGAAGTGCATTAAAGTCCACTAAATTAAGCCCATGCTGGCTTTCAGGGGTTCTACAGATTACACAGAAATAGTGAAATCCATTGAAATGGTTTGAGGTAGGGATACAGGGGAAATGTTTTAAAAGATACAAAAACTAACAAGCAAGGGTAGATGAAATGCTGTCATGTTTGTAAGAGTAATTTCCTTTCATGTTTTCAGCCATTGGTGAAAATCCACATGCGTTTTATCTTTTATTCCTTAACCACCCCATCCCCATCCCCAACTATGAGACATGACACATCCATCAGCATGGTACTCTGATGGATGCTCTACGGAAAATCCATACTTTAACAGGAGAACCAATGATATCTACCATTATAGAAGCTATGATTCGGATCAAGAAGCAAACCTGCAGATAATCCATACTCCAGGCAGGCTTGTAGTAGCTTCATAGCAAAGTAGCCCGTAATAGCCTCATCTGAAAAGAATATTTAGAAAACAATAACAAAAAGCTTGTAAATTCTGGTTAAGCCATTTACATCCTAACAGAAGAAGAATGGGCTTAATTATCTTTCGAAATTCCTCTGCTACAGACTGACAGTAAGCTGCACATTAAGTAACCATTTTATTTTTGTTGCTAAAATTAAAGTGACTTTCTATAGGAGATACTTTAGGTGAAATCTGCAGTGAAGACCAAATTTAGCTCTACGATTTTTTTTTTTTTAGCTCTTCCCCTAGTTCATAAATATGAAAATGAACTTTTTGAATTTAGTTGCAGGGACTTTTTACATTAATATTTCATCCTTCTTAGAAGTTTCTGGTGCTTTTGGAAACTTCTTCCTTGGCCCCTCTGTCCCTTGAAGTATTCTCAACAATGCATGCCCATCCCCCCCAAAAAAATATATCAATGGAAAAGGTGCAGCCTTGGTAATCTTGGTATTTCTCTCATTCCTAGAAATTGCAGTGTTGAGGAGTTAAAGGAAAAGACAAGAGGGAGTCTGTCTTGGAGAGGAGGTCAGGACAGTAAGAGATGCACGGATTGAAAATATACAGATAATAATAGTGAAAATGTAAATAACAATATTAACATTATTTTACAGATTTAGAAAAAGAGAAAAGGAAAGAAAAAAAAAACAAAACAGTAATCAAACCCCATCATCATGAGCTATGGTCTATCCATTAAAATGGAAGGGAATTACATGCAAATGCTTCAAATAGAAAATGCAGAATACCTTTCCACTGATGATTTTTAGTTGTCAGGACAAGTGAGACCCAAACAGCAGACAGAATGGTCCCAGCATGCTTGTTGCCTTTTTTGTTTGCACAGTAGCTGTCAATTCCAGCCTTGCAGGTAGTAGAACCCAGCGGGAGGCAGGGGCGGGACCCAACCACGCAGCCTGAACTGAGAGCAAATTTAAATTACTGAGCCTTTTTTCCCCCTTTTTTATTTTTCTACTCTGCGACAAACTGAAAAGATTCCAGCACGCTAATTTAACCACCCTGCTTCTTCTTTGCTTTTTTTTTTTTTTTTTTTTTTTTTGTCTCCCTGCTTCCAGGATCATTAAAAGAGAAACCTGTAAAGGCAACATTCCTGTAACCGAGTTGGTGCTGCAACGTGCTGGTAAGAACACATATTTATTTTTTTTTATCCTTTTTTTTTTTGCTTTTCCTTTATTTTTTTATTTTTTATTTTTTTAAGAGCTGAAGGCTTTGTCTGTCTAATGCAGTCATAAGCGTGGCTTCCCTGCCGTGAGGGGTTAGCATGTAATGAAAAGGTGTAATTGCCTGATATGTGACCTTCGCGTCATATGTATAATGGGTAATAACAGATGCCTGTGTACCCTGATGATGCTTCTCTCCGCGAATTGATGAGTCGCCCAGTTGCAACAGGGCTAGGACTGTCGCACCATGGCAAGGAGTTGTTGCTCGTTTAAGGCTGGCATTTCCGTGTCCTGTCGGGGGGGAGAATTCTTGAGTTCTCCAAGTTATTTGCTTGCAGAGGTGTCGTGGGTTTTAATAGGTCTCTGACAGACTGTAAGTGCTTTGTTATTTACTCTCCAGACAGGAAGTACAATGATGAAACTTTTTTTTTAAAGTAACCCTGTAATTATCCTAGACTTCCTTAGTCCAGATAATGAGGAGACCAAAGTGAGTTCTGGGTAGCGTTATTTTAATCCCTTTCATCTACAACTCATCAGGAGTTCATTAGACAATCGACGGGACAGCCTAGATCATCGGGGGACTGTGAACTTGAGACGGCCACTTTTTTCTTCAAAAGGACGAATTTTAATTCAGCCCAATTAAATGCAACAAGTATTTCTGTATACATCACCTGGGACTAGAACAGAGAATGTTCTTGTCTGATAGTCTTTTGCGGGAAGAGATGTCCAGCAGTGGGCTTTGCATGCTACCGTAAGGACTGATCAGATCATTTAAGACACGTTTCAAATGCAGGACTGTTGACGATGAGATAGTTGCCAAGGTGAAGTCTCTGACAACCAATGTACTTCTCTTCCTCCTGTGCAGGCACATTTATGTCAATTTGCAACGATGGTTAGCACATTTTTTGACTGCATTTTAAAATTATAAGGAGAGGAGATAACATAGAAATCTTTTCTTTCTTAAAATCCTATATCCTTGTGGCAAAGTTTGAGCTTTTACCCCAATGCTGGCCTCAGAAGCTAGAAGACAGCTTCTAGGACAGGTTTAGATTGGAAAATGAGTGTTCTTGGACTGGGGTCAAGAAACTTAGGAACAGATTTTTTTTTTTTCCTTTATAGCCTTTAAAAACACACGTAAAATATCAAGGGATATTTTTGTCTGTGTTCGATGGTTGTCTGTAAACTGTGGTCATTTTTGGGTTTGTGCCTTTTGTTTTCGGTTTTTAGTTAGATAAGTAAAAATGGACCGGGAAGATGGTCAAAAGAGAATGTAGTTACCCAATATCCATGAAGACCTTTTCCTAAAGAAAAAAAAAAATCTCTCCTTTGGAAGTTTGAAGATTGTATGCCATGTGCATCTGGTAGGGAAAGTGGCATTCTACATCCTGGTAACATTTGGTCTCTCGTCTCTGGAGCTATTCTATCTAATTGTGTCATTTCTACATTTAAACAACCCTGAACCGTGCCGCCCTGCAGGTCCTCACCCTTGGCCCCCAGATCACTTGCAATGTCTAAAAAGACCTTGGAACATTAGAAAATGTCAATTGTTGGAATAATTTCTGCCTCTCATAACAAGAGAAAATACTGTGGATTTAATAGTTCGTTTCTAAAATCCATTTTTATCCACCAGTAACTGTCTATTAGGAACATTTCCGTTATAATTGGAATAAATTGTTGCCCAGTAACAAGCAACTAACTCTGAAGCTACTTGCCATAGAAATCAGTGACTAGAAATAGCTACAAAGAGCTTAATGCAAGTCAAACCGCAGCACTTGCATTTCTTAATTTTTTCAAAAGAAAAAGTATTCATTTTTTAATAGTTTTATTATACTACTTAAATTCTTGACTTTTTTTTTACTCAAGGTCCCTCTTCTAGGAAAATTTCTAATTGACCCAAATCCCTGGTGTGAAAAATAGAGGCCCATAGACCTTTGGAAAAAAATGTTTTTTCTTTCTGACTCAAAGTAAGAATGGGAAGGGATGAGAACACTCTCTCAGACTATGAACGTGAAGAAGATTCTGGGCCGGCAACCCCATTACATGTGAAGAATGGCGATCATCTCTTGCAGAACGTAATGCAAAATTACGGGTTTCCCTGTAGGACTCTGTCATTGGAACGAGTAATCAGTCCATAATTCTATAGATTGCTGCAGGTAAATGATGCTTCTCCCCATTAATAAAATATGGAATAACACTGAAGTTACTTTAGTTAGATTTTTACCCTATCCATTTTTTTTTCCAAGAGAAACAGATCCTCATAAACCCAAATCCTGATATTGAAATATACTTAATACCAGAATGTATTTTCTTCTTCCCTAGCTGAAGGATGATAATATCACAGTTTCAAGGGCAAATTTCTTCAACAATGGTTCTGCATTTTCCGTTTAGCTCTGGCGGCAGTGGGGGATAGTTTTCAACCTTCTAATTGCACACATGTTGGGATGAAAAAACACTGTTATTTTAAACACAGACACACAAACAGACAAAATTATAAACACTAGCATGAAAATATCTAGCAAATATAAAGGTGTAAGTAGTGCTTTCTGAAAATATGACAGTAAAACTGTTGACAGGGTATCAATTATTTTAGAATCTATGGGAGCACTAAGAATGAAAAAGCCCTATCTTGGCCATCCAGGGAATGACAGTGTAGTGGAAGTTTAGCTGGTGGCCTAGAAAGCAATTTGATTAATTAGCCTATGAGGAATTTTACATTGTGTATGGTTCTCGGGATCAAATAAAATTATAATGTATTGTTATGACCTCTTAGAACAGGCATATTCTTTACTTTCCACTTTTGCTTTAGTTCTTCTGTTGGCACATATGTGTTTTCTACTTCTTGTGTCTTTAAAAGGTTGTTCCTGTTAGACAAATAGTCAATATCTGTATTTTTTCCACTATAAAAGAGACGGAGCAAGAAGCACAAGGCTGGGTATCAGGAGATACCATCCGAATCCAAAATATCCCACTGATTTTGCTACTTCATCTTCCAAGGCCTCTGTCTCCTCATACAAAGAGGAAGTGGCCTCATCCCACAGCAAAAACGTGTCGGTCCCACTGTGGTAAAGATGGGTAACTTGCCATGAAGAGAAAGAGGAATGCCAGTTATGGAAGGCATTCTGGTCCAGTGGTTTAAACAGAGTACCAGCGAATTACTGACACAGAAACTCCAAGTTCTAGCCTCTGCATTTGGGCTGAATTGAGTGTGGTTGTGCCAGCTCCTTAATTTCATACCCTCTGCTCTCTTGGCTGACGAGGTAATGCCCACAGGACTAGAGAGAAGCACTGCAAAAGAACAGCAAGTGTGTGGTGATGAGTGCTGTGCTACCATCAATTGAAATGCTTCCTACATGGGACCCAAGAAAATAAAGAGAATTTCTCTCACTTTGAAACTGAAAGGTAGAGCAAAGATGAGTTCCCTCAGTGGGTTAAGAACCTGACGTAGTGTCTGTGAGGGTTAGGGACCTGAGTTTCTGCAAGCTGGGGTGTCATTCACAGATGTGGCTCTGATCCTGCCTTGCTGTGGCTGTGGTGAGGAGCATAGATTTGGCTCTGGAATATCCATATCTCACAGGTGCGGCGAAAGAAAGAAAGGAAAGAAAGAAAGAAAGAAAGAGAGAGAGAGAGGGAGGAAGGGAGAGAGGGAGGAAGGAAAGAAAGAAGGAAGGAAGGGAAGAAGGAAAGAAAGGAAGAGTGAGCAATGCTTTTCTTAAAACACATAAAAATTATTTTGTGTGTAGTAGTAGCTATCCTTAACACTTTAGAGTAAGGAAATAATTTTTGAGAAGTCATAGTTAACCACCACACATTATTAATAGAAAATACAAATGTAAAATTAGAATTTTTTCTAAACCCTATTTCTGAAATATCTGTATTATATTTCCTGTGTAAAAACATAAATGTGTAGGTATACTAAGTCTCGTAATCCTTTTGTTTTCTTCCTGCCTCCATGGTTTCCTGTTGTTTTTAACAAAACAAAGATGGACAAATGCATAGGTTGTACACATCTGAGAAACTAGCTTAATTTGTTTCTTTATTCCCATACAAATGTGAATTAATCTTTTAGAAACTTAGAGTTGGAGGGAGATTAAAGAGAAGATGAAGAGTTCCCACTGAGGCACAGCAGGTTAAGGATCCAGCGTTGTCTCTGCAGTGGCTTGGCTCACTGCTGAGGCACGGGTTCAATCCCTGGCCTGCTGCAGTGGGTTGAGGATCTGGTGTTGCCACAGCTGTGATGTACATTGCAGCTTCAGCTTAGGTTTGATCCCTGCCCAGGAACTTCCACTTGCCATGGATGGAGCAAAAACAAACAAACAAACAAACAAACAAAAAGAACAAACCAAAAAACACAGAGACAATGCAAAAGACAAAAGAACTTGTGGTTTCTTCATTCTTTCAAATGTGTTCTTAAAGGCATGAGTACATCCTGTTTAAGGAAACATACATGGTTCCAGTCCTCAAGAAGCTTAAAACATAAGACATTTTAAAATAAACACAAAATATGTCATCACAAGTGGTGTTAAATGCTATCAAAGTTAGTTCAAGTACTCTGATAAGGAGACCAGGTAAGATTGATGCGCTCAGGGGAAGCTGTTCTAATGGAAAGACAGAGATACGAATTCTTTCTAAAGTGAAAAAACAAAAACAAAAACTAAACTAAACCTTATTTCTACGTCCTCATGTCTTCAGATGGTGGATTAAGGAAGTCCATGGCTTGCCTGGATTTTTGTAATAACACCCTGGGGAGTCCCCTGCTTCTACCCTAGTCTTCACCCAGCAGTGTGCGAGGTCCAGTAGAGATGTGAGTCATATTGCATCACTCCTCTGGTCCAAACACTGCCATAAAGAAGCCTGGAAAACTGATCATGACGGCTGCATCCAGGAAGGGAAACACACAGGTGGGAGGAAGGGCACAGAGGTGAAAGGAAGGCTTGCATTTACTGTATACCTTTTGCATCTTATGAATTTTTATATCATATCCGTGTATTACCAGCCTGATTAAATCATTTTAATTTAATTGCCATTTCACAAAAATCTCTCCAATGCTTTCCATTTCATGCAGAGTAAAAGTCAATTCCTTATAGGGCTTTCAAGTCTACACTAGGATGAGTGTATAATTTTTCATTTGAACCAGGACACTTTTGAGAGTGAAAGGTGTTAATATACATAATTACGACAGAACAACCAGCATAAAATAGAGCAGTCAAGGGCCAACAAGGGTACAGCTAACCCTACTCATCCCTAGACGCTCTCTCACTGCTCCCTGTACTCCAGGCATGACCGTGGACTTATACACAGAGCACACCAGGTACTCTCCCACCTCAGGACCTTTGCACTTGATCTGGATCATTCTTCTGGACGTCTAAATCAATTGCTTGCTCACTTGCTTCATGTTTTGTTCTCTGACCACCCTATTCCCTATTCTTTTCTGCTTTATTTATATCCATAGAAGGTATCACCCTCTACGATAGTATACCATGTGTTTTGTATTTGTTTCGTGTTGGTCTCTCTCCATTAATATAGATGTTCCATAAAGGCAGACTTTTGCTCTATTTTGCTTATTGCTGAATCCCCAGTATCTCGATGTACCCGGCATGTAGCAGGCGCTCAGTAAATATTTATTTAATGAATGTTGGATGTAATCAAAAATGCCGACATCATCCTAGTCAGTAGACTCAGGGCTGTGTTCCAGGCTGAGTTTCAGGAGCTGGGTCTGAGTGCAGAAGGGCAGGAGACTGACGTGGAGATGGGGGGAAAGGGGTCAGGGAGGCTCAGAAAGACTCAGAAACAGAGAAGCCTAAAAATTGAAGTAGAAGACCCAAATAAGTATCAAAGCCAAGGGTGCAGATGAAGACACAAGGAGAGGTGGTGATACAAGACATAATCACAGTGGAGACAAACCCGACTCGTATCCATAAGCATATGGTTTTAATCCCCGGCCTCCCTCAGTGGGATAAGGATCCAGCATTGCTGTGAGCTGTGGTGTAGGTCACAGACACAGCTCGGATCTGGCGTTGCTGTGCCTGTGGCTGTGGCCGGCAGCTGCAGCTCCAATTCAACCCCTAGTCTGGGAACTTCCATGTATTGTGTCTATGGCCCTAAAAAAAAGAAAAGAAAAGAAAAGAAAAACACCATTAGAGGTGATAAGATACAGGTAGGTTTCATAAGATGCATGGCAAGCAGGGCAGTTACAGAAAGACTTTTGCCATTTAGTACATGGGTAGGATTTATTGGTAAGTGGACTGGATCATCTGGAAGAAGTTCAGTGCTTCCCAAACTGTACCTGTGGCTTTGCTCAGGTTTCTAAAAGACTTTTCTAAGGAACAACTGTAGTGGACTTGAACGGTAATGAACTGATCTAATGAGTGAGAGTCGCCTAAAAGAAAGCACAGTTTGAAGGAATTGGGACAAATTTAACTAAAGTTGTTTGTATAACCCTATTGTACAGTCAGATGTTTTCTGCGTACTTTTTAAAAGCAGCCCTTGAACACTGCGAATACCATACCTGAGAGTCTACTTGTTATAGGACGATGTATGCAGATAAATAGATGAAGCTCATTCTTGTGGTCAACTTTGCTTCTATCAGATTTGTGGATTAAAGCAGTTCCTATGTTCTACGGATGATGCTATGGGAAGAGAATACGGTCTGAATCGTCATCTTTTTAAAAGTTATTATAAAAAACAGGGGAGTTCCCGTCGTGGCTCAGTGGTTAACGAATCCGACTAGGAACCATGAGGTTGCGGGTTCGATCCCTGGCCATGCTCAGTGGGTTAAGGATCCGGCGTTGCCGTGAGCTGTGGTGTAGGTCACAGATGTGGCTCGGATTCCGAGTTGCTGTGGTTGTGGTGTAGGCTGGTGGCTACAGCTCTGATTCAATCCCTAGCCTAGGAACCTCCATATGCTTTGGGAAGCGGCCCAAGAAAAATGGCAAAAAGACAAACAAACAAACAAACAAACAAAAAACAAAGATGTGAAAACATTCTTTTCTGGCAAGGAGATAATTTAAAAGTGTTCGATTTTCTGAATGTTTTTATCACCCTGTGCTGTTAGTAAACTTATGTTATTGAGGGGTTTTGGGTGAATCCCCATCTGCCCTCATTTTGAAAGGTGCTTGGTAGGGATCTTAATCAACTAAGTTGACATGTAATTTATATACAGGAAACCACACCCATGGTTTGATGAGTTTCCACAACATGTACACCTAGGAAACCACCATCACCATCAAGATACAGAACATTCCATCCATAAAGGAGTTTCCTGTGTCCCAGTCATCAGTCCTATCCTCCATACAACCACTGATTTGCTTTCTGCCACTATAGATTAATTCTACATTTTATCAAGTTTTAAGTAAATGGAATCACACCGGAGGTACCCTTTTGAGCCTGGTTCTTTCGCCCAGCCTTATGCCTTTGAGACCCATGCATGTTGTTACATATGTGCATAGATTCTTAACTGCTGAGTGGCCTTCCACGGCATAAATACGTCCCATTTTGTTTATCTGTTCACGTGTTGATGGCGTTTGGGTAGGTTCCGTTTGGAAGCTCTTATAAGCACAGGTGTATGGACACTCACATACAGAGTCTTTATGTGGCTGCAGGTGTTCATTTCTCTGAACACCCACGGCCACATAAAGCTGAAAATGATAGAGTGGAAAGTAAAAACCTGAAAGTGAAAATGCTGGCTTTTAGGAGAGGTGCCTGTTTAATTTTATATGGAAAACACAAAGTTTTCCAAGGTGGTGTATACATTTTATGCCTCCACCAGGAATATGTGAGCGTTCCAGTTTCTGGGCATCTTTGCCAAGGTTGGTATGACCAGCCCCTTCCATTTTAGGCATCCTGATGGGTATGTGGTGGTACCTCACTGTGGTTTCAATCGCCATTCCCCTGAAAACTAAAGGTGTAAAGCATCCTGTCATATGCTCATTGGCTTATTGTGAAGTGTCTATTCAAATATCTTATCCCCTTTTATTGTGCTGGGTGTTCTCTTAATATTGGATTATAGGAATTATTTCCAAATTTTAGATAAAAGTCTTTTTTAAAATGTCTGTATGGAACATATTTTCTCCCAGTATGTGACTTTTCTTTCTATATCTTTTTTTTGTTTTTTAAGAGCTGCTCCTGCAGCATATGGAAGTTCCCAGGCTAGGGGGTGAATTGAAGATGTAGCTGCCAGCCTACACCACATCCATAGCAATGCCAGATCCGAGCTTCATCTGCAACCAACACGACAGCTTGCAGCAACACCAGACCCCTAAACCACTGAGCGAAGCCGGGGATCCAACTCATCCTCATAGACACTCTGTCAGGTTCTTAGCCCACTGAGTCACAATGGGAACACCTCTTTCTGTGTTTTTAATAGCAGCATTTTTAAACTTTGGATTAATTCCAGTCAAACATACCATATAACAATATATCATTTTTTCCTTTTATGGGTCACACTTTTTGTGTTTTTTTCTAAGAAATCCTTGCCTATTAGAAAATGACAAAGATTTTCCTTCTATACCTTCCTCTATATGTCTTAGAATTTTACTTTTCACATAGAGATCTCTGATCCATCTTATTTTTTATGTCTGATATAAGGTAAAAATCACGGTTCATTTGTTATATGGATATCCAATTGTTTCAGCACCATTACTGAAAAACTTACTCTTCACACCATTTAATTTCCTTGGACCATTTGCCAAAAATATATGACCATGAATGTGTTTAAAACAGATAAGTGTAATTTCTCTAGCTTTGTTTTTCTTCTTTAAAATTGTTTTGATTTTTCTAAATTGTTCTCATTTTCATATAAATTTTAGAAGTAGCTTATAAAATTTTTCCCCAAATGAAAAGTCTGCTGAAAATTTTCTTGAAGTTGCACTGAATATACATTTCAATTTGTAGAACTGACATTTCAACAATATTGAGTCTTCCATCTAGAAATATTTATTTAGTTGTTTCCCATGTATTTAGTTATTCTTTAGTTTCAGCAATGGGTTATAGTTTTGAGTATATGAGTATTTCATCACTTCATTAAGTTTATCCCTAAGAATATGATATTTTGAGATATTATTATGTGCAATTTTATTTCATTTTTCAACTTGTTGTTCTTACATATAAATATTACTGGTGTTTATTTATTGGTCTCCTACTTCCATCCTGACAAATTCACTTATTAGTCCTAGTGGATATTTTTCACATGTATATCTATCAAGATTTTCTAAATACACTATCAACTCTTTGATCAAAACAGTTCATTCTTTTTAATCTGTATTTCTTTTATCCATTTTCTTAACCAATTGAAATAGCTAGGACTTCCAGTAAAATACTGACCAGAACGAGTGAGAGTAAACACCCTTCACCTGTTCCCAATCTTAGGGGGAAACATTCACTCTTTCCCCACAAAGTGTGATTTTAATTGAAGTTTATACCATTTATTATATAAATAAGTCACATTCTTTTTGTAGTTTGCTGAGAGATTTTACCATGGGAGTTTTACAAAGGATGGTATCCTTTATACACTGAGGATTTGATTTGCTAATATTTTATAAAGGATTTTTGTGGCTCTATTCATGAGAAATACACTGGTTGACTTTTTTACTTGTAATGTCTTTGTGGAGTGTGCTCTTAGAGAAATACTGATCTCATAAAATAGATTGGAAAATATTCCTTCCTTCTTTATTTTCTGAAAGATTTTGTGTAGGATTTGTATGATTTTTCTGCCTTAAATGTCTGATAGAACTTATCAATAAGCTATCTGGGTCTGGAGTTTTCTTTGTAGAAAGACTTTTAATTACAAATTCAATTTCTTTCATAGGTATAGAATTATTTAAATTTTCTATCTCCTCTTAGGTGAACTTTGGTCATGTGTGTTATTCAAGGAATTTATATATTTCATCTCCGTTATCACAGTTATTGCCATAAAAGGTTCATCATGTTCCCTTATCCTCCAAATGCTGTAGGCTCTATAGTAATGCATCCTCTTTCTTAATTTTAGTAGTTTGCTCCTCTTTGTGGGAAAAAAAAAATCAATCTATTAGTTTTCTACTCTCCTATAGCAGATTGCCACAAACTTTGTAGCTTACATGATACAAGTTTACTGCTTTATAGTTCTGTGTATCAGAAGGCAAGCACAAATCTCACCAGTCTAAAATCAAAATGTCAGAAGGAGCCACATTCCTTTCAAGAGGCTTTGGAGGAGGGTCTATTTCCTCACTCATTTAGATTGTTAGAAAAATTCAGTTCCCTGTGGTTAGAGGACTGAGACCTCCATTTCTTTGCTGGAAATCAGATAAGAGCCATTTCCAGCTTCTAAAAGTCATGCCCATTCCTTGGCTTATGGGCTGCATCCTCAGGCTTCAAAGTCAGCAACAGTGTGTCAAGTCCTTCTCACACTCACATCTCCTTTACTTCTTCCATATCATCTCTTTAACACAAATGAGAAAGGTTCTCCACTTTTAGGGACCCATGTGATGAGCCTGGACCCACTCAAACTTTACTGAACAATCCATCATCTCAAGATCCATACCATTAATCACATCTGCAAAGTTTCTCTTGCCGTCTAAGGTCACATATTTACAGTTTCCAGGGATTAGAGCGTAGACATTTTTGGAGTCTATTTTTCTGCCTTCTATGCCAGAAGTTTATATAATTAGTTTTAGCCTTTTAGAAAATGTTCTAATGTAAACCTTTAAAGCTATAAACGCCCCTTAAGCACCACATTAGCTTGTGCCACAAATTTTAATTTGTTTTATGTTCATTATTTATTTAAAATAATTTTAGTTGTTTTAGTAATTGCTTCTTTATCCTATGATTTTTTAGATGTTATTTAATTTCCAGATAATTGGGGTTTTTCTGCATGTATTAATTTAATTCTATTCTCATCAGAGAATTTAACAATATCAAAATTTTAAAATTTATTTGTCAGAGTTCCCGTCGTGGCGCAGTGGTTAATGAATCCGACTAGGAACCATGAGGTTGCGGGTTCGGTCCCTGCCCTTGCTCAGTGGGTTAACGATCCGGCGTTGCCGTGAGCTGTGGTGTAGGTTGCAGACGCGGCTCAGATCCCGTGTTGCTGTGGCTCTGGTGTAGGCAGGTGGCTACAGCTCTGATTGGACCCCTAGACTGGGAATCTCCATATGCCACGGGAGCGGCCCAAGAAATAGCAAAAAGACAAAAAAAAATAAATAAATAAATAAAATAAAATTTATTTGTCAACATATGGCTCACCTTGGTGAAAATTCCAAATGTTCATACAAATAATGTGTATTATGCAATTATGTGTATTATGTAGTGTTCCGTAACTGCCATTTAGGTTGGTAAGGTCTTTCTGAACTTCTATTTTCTTAGTGAATTTTTTTTGTCTACTTATTTTATCAGTTACTGAGAGTAGTATAAAGTTTACCTCCATGATCATAAATTTGTCTGTTTCTCCCCTTTAGAGTCTCTTAGATTTTGCTCCATGTATTTCGAAGCTTTATTACTAGGTGTATATTCATTGTAATTGTAATATATTACTGTTACATTAACTTTTTTTCATTATTAAGTGCCCCCCTTTTATCTAAAATTACCCCATTTTTGTTAATTTTTCCTTCTCTTCTTTCATATTAATAGATGTTTTTGAAAATTTTGAAAATTTAAAAATTCTGTTTATTGCTTTTCTAGCTATATCTCTCTGAATTATTTTCCCATGATTGCTTAGGAATTACATATGCATTTTAAAGTTAATATGGAAAGGTTTTTCTCTTGTGGCAGAGCAGGTTAAGGATCCAGTATTGTGACTTCAGGGGCTGGGGTCACTGTTTTGACATGAGTTCAGTCCTTGGCCCAGAAATTTCCACATGCTGTAGGTGTGGCCAAAAAAAAAAAAAAGTTAATATTGTTAATATTCCAACATTATGTTTTTTATTTATCTTCTTTCTTTTGAGCTAGTATTGTCATATACATTTACATACATTATAAACCCATCAATAAGATTTTTTTTTGCTTAAAAGAATCATTTCCCTTTTAAAGATATAAAGAGAATGCAATATATTTATATAATTGAAACATCTTTCTATATATTATTTGTAATGCAGTTCTCTTGATAATAGATTTTCTCACTTTCTACTTATCTCAAAATATTTGAATTTTGTCTTTATTTTTTAGGATAGCCTCACTAAACATAGAACTTATTATTGGAGCTTTATTTTTTTCAGTACTTTCATTGTATCATTGCAATACATTCTGGCCTCCTTAGTTTCTTAGAAGCCAATAAATCACATCTGTTATAATGTGTATGTTTTCTTAGGATTTTGTTTGCTATCATTGGATTTCAGCAATTTAACTACAAATGTGTTTGGAAATGCTTTTCTTTGTTTTAATTCTGTTTGAAATTTATTACATTTGTTAAATCTGAATTTAATGTTTGCTACCAAATTTAGGTAAAACTGTGTCATTATTTGTTTAAAAAATTTTTTTCTGTTTATTTCTCCCTCTCTTCTTTCTTTTAAGAATTCCAATTGCATATATGATAGTCTTGTTGATATTCTTCCACATGCTCTATTGATTTTCCTTTTATGATTTTTTTCTTTGATCTTCAATCTGGGTAATTTTTATTTATCAATATTCAAATGTACTGATACTTTATTCTGCCATATCCAACCTACTCTTGAGCTCATCTAGTTATTTTTAAAGTTTATCAAATTTTTCAGTTGTCAGATTTCTATTTTTTTCTATAGATTTATTTCTCTTTTGAGGTTTCCTTTTCACTCATTGATATTATACTTTCTTTAATTCTTTGAACAAATTTATAATTACTACTTTAAAGTTTTTATCTGTTTAACATAATGCTTGGCACCATTGGTAGTCAGTTCTATTGACTCTCCTTGTTCCTGTTTATGAGTCACACTTTCCTGTGTCTTTGCATGTCTGTTTTTTTGTTTGATTGTTTGTTTTTTTTGCTTTTTTAGGGCTGCCCCCAGGGCATATGGAGGTTCCCAGCCTAGGGACAGAATCAGAGCTGTAGCTGCTGGCCTTCACCACAGCCACAGCCACAGCTACACTAGATCTGAGCTGCATCTGCTACCTACACCACAGCTCACAGCAACACCAGATCCTTTACCCACTGAGCAAGGCCAGGGATCAAACCTGCAACCTCACAGAGGCTAGTCAGATTCATTTCTGCTGAGCCACGATGGGGAACTCCTTTTTGGTTTTTTTGGTTTTTGTTTAGTTTTTGCATGTCTGGTAATTTTTGGTAGTAAACTAGAAATTTATGATAATATATTTGTGATAAACAAGTTTATGATAATACATTTGTGGATTCGGTAGTGTACTGAAAATTATATTTTTTATTCCAATATTCAGTTAATCTGCCTATAGATGATCCATAATTTTTTTTCTCTATAGCGTATAGCTACTGGGATCTCTGGTCTGCTCTTATGGCTTCCAAATGCTACTTTTATTAGTTTGACCTCTTGGAAGTCTCCCTTGTGCCTGTGTATTTTGGCAACTAGGGATTTTTGGCAGAGATTTCACTGGGCTTACCCTTTCAATGGTTTCTTTGCTTCTAGGAATTTCCTGCTAAATTTAGCTTGTATGGAATATCCTTAGGAGCTCAACTTCTGGTACTTCCAATCCCTGAGGCTTCAGCTTTCTCCTGGCTGTGTTTTATGTAACTGTAAAATATATTCAGCTTAAAAAGCAGAAAAAGTATATGTCTTGTGCTACGTGTCTTTCATCTTTCAAGAATAGATTCCTCTCTGACCTCTTCTTGCTTTGTTGTCAGGCCCTATAGAAATTCTCCTCAACATGCATAGTTTATCTGTCAGCCAGACACTGTGGGGTTTTGGTTTCATTTCTCTGCAATTACCTTGTTCTCAGGACTTCATCTTTAAATTTCTGGGTGCTTTTCCAGTGCTGAACTCTGATCTCTGAAAACACTTGCTGACAAGGCTGTGTTTTTCCACTACCATTTGCTTCTGCCATGGCCATGATTGTGAAAAACCTTACAGTTCTTACCCTTTATAATCATGGGTGTTTTTTTTCCCCAAGAATAAATATCTCCAGATTTTGTATACTGTGGACACATCCCACTATTATTGAACTCTTAGAGTCTTTTTATTTTTACCCAGTTTTTATGATTTTATCTGGAAGTGTTTACACAACCACTTAAGTCCACTGCCATGACTGTTAATTCTTTTCAGAGCCATATTGATGCATTTTCTCTGTCTGATGTCACAGGGACTATTTTAAAAGTAAGAAATAAAACTAATCCAAAGATTAGATTCCTTGACTTTCTCATTTATGTCAATTTTAAACCTGCCCTACAGTCATTACGCTCTCTTATTAAATGGCTAATACGTTCACATCTCACTCATTTTATGAATTGGAAGCATAGAATTTTATTAAAAGTCTATAAATGAATAGCATTTCATAAGATTTCTTTTTTCTACCTTAGAATAAAGTGACAATATTCCAACCTACTAATCTAACAACTTGGAGATCTCATTGTTGTTGGGGCTTCCAGTGTTGGTCATAGAATTATCATTTGGAAATTCAATAATTCAGTCGTCAGTTGTTAATCTCATTCCTCAATTTGAACCTTAAACAGTAGCTACCAGGAGAGAGCCAATACCACTGAAAGAAACTGGACAATCCCAGTATCCATTGTTGATATTCTTCTCCAAATAAATGCTGTCTACAATGATAATTAACAAATACACCTGAAAAAACATGCATTAGAGAGAGCAAGTAGTTCACTTGTGTCTATGAAGATATGTATTAAAATGAAGATCCTTGCCATTGCACTTTGGGATAGCATTGTGGCTCGTATTGTGTTCCCCCAACAGTTATCATCAAGTCTTAATCCTCAGTGCCTCACAGTGTGCCTTTATTGGCAATAGAGTCATTGCAGATGGTATTGGTAAAGTTAAGTTGAGATCATCCTGGCATAAAGTGGGCCCCTAGTCCAGTTATGACTAGTGTCCATGTGACAACAGAGACACACAGGTAGAATACCTTGTGACAGTGAAAGCAGAGATTAGAGTGATGCAGCTTCAACCCAAAGAACATCAGAGATGGTTGGCAAGCTGCCAGAAGCTAGAAGGAGGCCGGAGAGTGTTCCATTACAGGTTTAAGAAGGAACGTGGCCCTGCCAACAACTTGATTTCGAACTTGTAGCCTCCAGAACTATGAGACAATAAATTTCTGTTGTTTTAAGCCACCCAGTTTGTGATACATTTTAATGACAGCCCTAGGAACCTAATGGAGGTGCCATTGTTAGATATGTACCTAGTGGGTTTCAGTAAAGACAGTCACTCTTTGAAGGAACAATCTGAAGAATGAATTCCTGGCGAGGATGGTATAGTCATTGTAAATTAAAGAGAAGTTTGGTTGTTCTTGGTTCTCTTGAGGTTTCCTTAAATGTAATGCTTATATTACCGTGTTTGTTCATTGTATTTGTTATACACCTCAAGGGGAATAATTAAGTCATTAAGGTTTTTTTTTTATTTTATTTTTTGAGGCTCTCCATACTGAATTATTTGTCAAGAGTCATATACTAAGCTTTGGAAGAGCTGAAAAAAAGAGAAAGCATATCATTTTTCATTCTCAGTTTGTCCTCCCAACCATATCTGAGCCACTGAGTATTAAATATCTGCTATTTAATATATTTTTAATCACTAAAAAAGTCAACATCTGACAGAGTTTGAAGTCAGACAAACCAGGGATTATAAATTAAAAAGAAATTTCTCGTGCGCTATTTTAAATTGCATAACAGTGCTATTTTCTGTAAGACTATCAAGGGAAACCTCTCAGAGTTTAGAGTGATGTGATAGAGGAAGTCATAGGATTTTGAGGTTAATAGTATCCAAGGGCAAGAGGAAACAGCATATAAAATAGCGCAGTAGCAAGAACAAGCATAAAAGAGTAAGCTATCAGCATGACTGAAGCAGACTAGCAATGAGAAGGATGGTAGGAAAGAAGGGAGGTCATACCCTGTGGGCAGAGGTTGGCCAACTTTTTCCGTAAATGCTTGATAGTGAATATTTTAGGCTTTATGGGCCATAATGTCAAACAACTCAACTGTGTGCTATAGAACGGATGAAAGCAACGGTAGATAGTATGTAAATAGATCAACATGGCTGCGTTCTAATAAAACTTTATTTGTGGGCACTGAAATGTGAATTATAGGTAATGTTCAAATGGAAACCATAAAAAGAAAATGGTAAGGAGTTCTCTTGTGGCTCAGCAGGTTAAGCCTTTGGTGTTGTCACTGCTATGGTTCAGGTCGCTACTGTGGCACAGGTTCAACCCCTGGTCTTGGAACTTCCATGCCACGGGCGCAGCCGAAAATGTTAAAAAATAAAAATATAAAAGCCATTCTTAGCTCATAGGTTGAACAAAAACAGTCATTTACGGCCTCCTTATGTGGAGCATTATAAGACATGGTGAGGACTCGGGATAAAATTCTCCCTGCATAAGAGGAAGTCATTAGAAGGGCTTTGAACTGAGGAGTGGCGGATTTGATGTTTATTTTTAAGGATCACTGATGCTGCTCTCTTGGTGGCAGACTATTGGAGGAAAACTCCTGGCAGCAAGAAAACAGTTGGGTTAGTCCTGTAAGAGAAGATGGGGCCAGGACTAGAGTGTTAGCTCTGGAAGTGATGAGAAAGAGGCAGCCTTGGGACAGAATTGAAAAGAAGAACTGAAAGATTTCTCTGATAAATTTGGAATGTTGTCCCTCACAGAAAGGTTGAAAGGAAAGATGGAGAAGAGGATCGACCAGGTTTCGGAGTCAGAGTTTCCAAAGTCTTATTCCTAAAAATACTTCAGGGGCTCTCATATTGGAAAGGAGAGTCATGGGCTGTATTTTGAACAGCTCCACCCAGTTACATTTCTAGAGCACTCTTCTATGAAACCACGGAAAGACTCCTCCTACATCTCTCTGATTTGGGCGGGCAGTTATTATGGTGCTCACTCCAAAAATGAAGCAGGTGTGCAGAAAGAGAGTACGGAACTCCTTCCTGATAGTCTCCCCCTCCTGTCCTTTGGTCCCATGTTCTCTGACACGTGACCAGGACCCATACCAGTTTGCCTCTGCCTCACTCATACAGACATAGCTGCATCAGAAATGCAGCATACCAAGTGACCACTGTTACAGATCAATTATTGGCAGAATTATCCAAGCTCTTGTGCTTGGCCACTCAGAGAAAAAACAGTAGAAAAGCAATTTTATCTTTCTGCTTCTGGATCAACTTTTCAGGGTGGCATCATCATCTCAGAAGAAACAAAAATGTAATTATATAATTTAAGGACCTCTTTATGGGGAACAAGTGTAATTCCGTCCATCGGTAGAAAAGGACCCCAAACCCCTTGTGCCATAGTTAAAATATTTTGTCCCCTAACTCATATGCTCAATATATATTGTTCTCATAGGTAATTTAACTCAAGCAAAAAAAAAAAAAAAAAAACCTCCTGGTTATTTAATAACACTTTGTTCAGATCCTGCGTATTTTTATGGAGAAAAGGGCTTAACTTCTAAATAATGAACCCTTAAACTCCCAATTTTGAGCATTTACGCTCCGGGAGTGCATTTTTCTTTGAGTGGGCAGACATTTTCTTCCTTTTCTTCTTTTGTGTATTCCACTTTTAAACTGTTTAGCTCTTTCCTTTGCAGCTGTTGTTGACAATTCCCTTTCATTTTGTGTACTCTGGCTTCTGAGTCACTTTGGCACCTGTTCTACTACAGTTAACTATGGATTGCTGCCTTCCAATACCCAGACTGCTGGGGTTTTGTTCTCTCTGGAACACCTATTCCAAGGTAGACTGTTGGTTAGCAGAGATTAGCAAGAGGCAGTTGAAAAAATAACTTGGTAAACTTTTGCACACTCAAGAATGCCCTTGGCAAATGCCATGGTTTCAACTCATTTCGAGGTCATGCCATTCATGTTTGCAAGGAAAGATTTTTTTTTTTTATCACTCTAGAACTCTCCTTTCTGATCTAATTATACAGCCCTCCCCCTCTGCCTAACCCCATGTGGTCCAGTTAAACGGCAGGAATTACTCAGCTTTATGTTTTCTATCAAGAAAGTATTTTAGAAATAAGTTTGATGCTGAGGCCAAGGGCTAATCCTATGTCTAGGTTGTCTTTTATTACCAAGGTGAGAACATTAACAGTGTTATGCTATCAACATCTCCTCTGGGAAAAGGACATTAACTCCAGAAACCAGGAAAGGGGATATAAAAGGAATCCCATCTTGCTGGTGCTCTACCATTGGTGCTTGAGTGGGTATCTATGCAGTCATCCTATTCTCAAATATCTTTAACCTAAGGATTTTTATAGCAATTAAAATTCTGCATGAAATGTATTTGCTAGCATGCAAG
Organism: Phacochoerus africanus; assembly: GCF_016906955.1. Classification (NCBI taxonomy): domain Eukaryota; kingdom Metazoa; phylum Chordata; class Mammalia; order Artiodactyla; family Suidae; genus Phacochoerus; species Phacochoerus africanus. Next base: position 66,641,785 of record NC_062555.1, on the reverse strand, counting down.
CTTTGAAAAATGTAAGTATCAAATGCCCTAACACGTAACCAACTTCATGGTGGGAAAGCACACATTGTTTCCTCATCAGAATATTGGCAGATTAAAAAATAGTTTTTTAAATGAGAACCTTTGAATTTCCTTCAGTCACCACGTTTTTTGCTTTTTTTTCCTCAGAGCCATGATTTCCTGTATTCCCCACACTCTTTGTCAAAAGGTTAATAATCCGTCAGTTTGTCCCCACTTTGGCCTTTAACGTTCAGGTTCTTTTAGACCATGATAAAAGCTCAACATTAACCTCCACTCATATACTTAAGTAAGTATCTTAGCTGTTCTTCCTTTTGGTCCTATCTGGAAACCAGTGTATTTTTAATGTATATTTATGTAGGAAATCAGAATATTTTGAGGGCAAACAAAATGTCATTGAAATTTTTCTCAAAAAAAGAAGGAACTCCAGCAATTCAGATAGTTTAAGCAAATACATTATTTTTATTTAAGATCCAAAGCAAACAACTCAAATATCTGCACACATGCGAGAGACTAGAGAAATAAAGAACTACTGTGAATTAAACCACCTTGCTGAGAACAGTGACCATTCGACACTGTTAGGTCTTAATTGGACATTTCTATAGCACATCCCATTAAATCAAAAAATAAAAGCACAAATTCAACATATTTTGAAATAAAGTTGTTGAATCAACAGTAGCACTCCTTAGTATTTACCCAAAGGAGTTGAAAACTTGTGTCTGTACAAAAATGCGCACATTTTTTCATGATTGAAAAAAAACTTGAAATCAACTAAGATGTCTTTCAGTAAGCGAATGGATAATAAATTCTGGTGCATCCAGACAATGGAATATTATTTAGTGTTAAAAAGAAAGGAGCTATCAAGCCATGAGAAGGCATGGAGGAACCTTAAATGCATATCACTAAGTGAAAGAAGTCCATCTGCAAAGGCTCCATGGTGTATGACTCCAACTATATGACGTTCTGGAAAAGGCAAAACTGTAGAGATCGCAAAACATCAGTGGATGCCCAAGGTTGGAAGTGAAGGAATGATGAGGCAGATCGTAGAATATTGTTCACGGCAGTGAAACTCCTCTGTGGTGGTGGCTACGCATCATTATACACTTATCCAAACTCATAGAATGCACAACACCAAGAATGGACTTTGGATGGTGATGCTGTGGCGATGAAGGTTCATGGATTGTACGAATCTGCCACTCTGATGGGGAAGTTGATAATGGCGGAGGCTGTGCATATCATATGCAGGGGCTGCAGGGACTTACATAGGAAATCATTGTCCCTTCCTTTGATTTTTGCTGTGATCCCAAAACTGTTCTAAAAAAGTTGTCTTTAAAGAAATAAGGTTGTTGGAGATAATGGACAATTGAAAATACAAATCTGTCCATCCTACTTTGGGGCCACCTTTAGTTGAGAGGGGTTTTCTATAGTTCCTGAAATATAATAGTAAGCCCGGAAATACTTCCTCTCTCCAGTTTCCCCAAGACCTATTCACAGCAAAGCAGGAGGGGAAAGTGAAACTACCTGGTGGGCATTCAGACATTTTTAAAATTGTGGTTGATGTATAATGTTCTGTACATTTCTGCTATACAGCAAAGTGCCCTAGTCATACATATATTTATATATATATATATAAATAACCATCATATGACATATGTATATATTATTTTTCTCACATTATCCTCCATCGTGTTCCATCATAAAGGATGTAATCCATTCTTAATTAAAATCCTCATTGGTCACATCTGTAGCCCCTCCATGTCCTATCTTTTCTTAAAAATTTTATTGAAATATAGTCGATTTACAAAGTTGTGTTAATTTCCCTTACTTCTTGACTCAACATTGTTCTAGAAGAGGATTCTCATTACATAATATCCCTGAAAAGTAAATGCAATTGACAGACCCATAGCCTACTCCTTAGTAGCCCTTTGGCAAAGCGTGTTTTACCCTTTTAAGATTTGTACGAGAAAAGAGAGAAGGAGGAAAGGAAAGGAAGAAGGAGGGAGGAAAGTAAGAGAAGAGTGTGAGAGACAAATAGGAGTCCGGTGTGACCTGCAATACCTAAAATGGTTACACTCCGGCTCTCAGTGGAAAGGGTTTGCCCACCCTTGAACTATAGAATTTATGATATTTTAACCTCTATAACATAGCAGCTTTACATTCCTCATACTATTTTAGTAAGAATATCAATAAACTGCTCCCCAAAGGAAATAGATTCTGCCTGTAATGTGGCAGGCTCTTTTTTTCTCTCCTGACAATATCCATAATATGATGTAATGCTATAGACATATGATTCCTTCAGAAGTTGTTTTGATTCTTTCTTACGGTTGAGTCATTGCCAAACACCAGTTAAAAATATCACTCAGATACCAGTTTCCATATGAGTAGTTTTCCTACCTGTCCTTCAAGAAAAAAAATAAATAAATAACCATCAACGTTTCTACCTTTTATCTGAGAGAAGATTATGTTGGTGGCATATAAATTGCTTTTGTGGGCAGGTGAGCCAAGACTTGGATGGGAAAAACGAGAGACCCCAATGCTATTTAGTTCTCAATTACATTATGGATCTCTACCCACCCAAAGCTAAAATCTGGCCCATGTTAGGCTCTTTTATTTATTGAAGCTTACAACCCCAGGTATACTTTCTCATCATAAAGTATATTACACATGTTGTACATTGGATTTGTGCCTGCTGAGACTCAGACATTTACCAGAAAATTCTTAATTCAGAATGAAGGGCCTTATGTACACATTTCTCTTCCTAGGCTGCGATGCAGTTGGGGCATTGTTACCATAGCTAATTTTAGATTAGGAAAAAATCTGTTATAGACGACAAAGCCCTCTCTAAATTTGCCCACATACAAAAATTGAGTTATAGTCATTCAAGGAAAATTATTTTTCAGTTTTATTTGGACTTATGATGGATATGGCACGTGAGAGAGAATTCTAAATAAATTTAAATCAGAATGACAGAAGGGACTGCCAAGCTGGGACTGGGGCTGTAAGTCAGCAGCTCATAAACACAATTGGCTGAGTCTTTCTTTAGCCCCAGATAGTTCTCAGAACAGGCCTCCATCCTCTCTGGGTGGGACAATTTCACCTTTAAAAGCATGCACAGTAAAGTGTAAATTTTATACTGGCAGCAACTGAGTATTTTCTCTGGGTTGGGAGCAGTAAGAGGTAAAAGCACACAGCATAGGTTAAGGTAATTGATTTGTTTGGTATGGCTCGGGCCAAACCAAAAGGACTTCATCTATCTTCTGATGATGCGCCCGGCCCGGCAACCCCTGCCCCTCCAGTGTCTCATTGTCAAGTCCCACGTGCAGCTCTGGGTTTTTGTCACTGCTTCTTTTCTCCTCAAGCAAGGATGGGTTCTCACATCCTGAAACAGATCAAGCGGTCGGGGGGGGGGGGTCCTCTTTCAGTCCTTTCCTTAGGCGTCATTAGAGGTAGTTCATCTAGGTTGACTTCCAAATGGCATAAGTTAGGCAGGTAACTCATAATAAAAGGAATAGGATCATTATCACGGCTACTTCATCAGCTTTTCTGTAATTCCCACCACTGAAAATTGACAAAGCCCTGCTTGCTCTAAGATGTGATCTGATTGGAAGTTATCCTTTTTTTTTTTTTTTTTGGTACAGTGCTTTTTTAAAAGAGTGCGCTTGTGCCAGTCTCCTGATCATGACCCAAATAATTCATCTGTATTCATTCTACATAGCAGACCATTTATTTTCATGCTCTATGACACTAAAATTTATCCATCCTATTGTTGTTTGTTTTATGTTTTTCTAATTTTGGTTGGAAGTGGTTCCAAGGTAAGTTCTGGATTAAGAGCACGATCTCTGGAGCCAAACAGATCTAGATCTGCCAGAAGGTATTGGGCAAGTTATTCAATATCTCCAAGCTTCAGCATATTCACTGGGAAAATGGGAATATTAACATCTTCCTCAATGATTTCTTGTGTGGAATTAATGGTGTAATGTGTGCAATCCTATAACTTTGATAAGTAGAAATTATTATTGTTATTATTATTCACAGTGTAACCCTGTTCAGTTTTTTTTTTCCTGTGCAAAGAAAACATAACTAACTGTGCATTAAACATCTTAGCCAAGCATTATCAAGAATGACCTATAGGGAGTTCCCATCGTGGTTCAGCAGTTAACCAACCTGACTAGGATCCATGAGGATGCGGGTTCGATCCCTGGCCTTGCTCACTGGGTTAAGGATCCAGTGTTACCATGAGCTGTGATGTAGGTCACAGACATGGCTTGGATCCTGCATTGCTGTGGCTGTGGCTGTGGCCAGCAGCTGTAGTTCTGATTCTATCCCTAGCCTGGGAATCTCCATATGCCCCTCAGGTGCAACCCTAAAAAGCAAAAAAAAAAAAAAAAAAAAAAAAAGAATGACCTATATTTTTGACCTGATTCACGGCATCTCACTTATAATTTCTGGTCTCTAGCGTCTTTTTCATGGACTCTTGACCATGCCTGGTCTATGGAAATAGAGTTCCCAGCTCTTTCATCACTACATACTTCAATGATGTTTAATCTATTAAAAGCTAAAACTTTTTCCAAGTGAAATCATATGTGTAACTCCAGTATACAAAACCATCAAAAGAAGTGTTACTCTAGTTTCACATAAGTGGAGCCCAAGCCTTACCCTATCGGCCTCTGAGCAACATCTGGAGGAACCTATACTTCCATTAATCCCTTTCAAAAGCCAGTGGTGGGTTTGGTTCAGTGTCCAGCTTCACTGCAGAACCAGCTCTCTCTCCTTGTCTGGCTCTTCTTCTGAATGCAGATGGCTCCAGCCTGCTGCTCCCTCAGTTTGAGGGTAAGTCAGAGCCCTCCTGAGATGTAGCCCCTATTAGAATCACGAAAGATGCGGATGAAGTATTCACATTTTAGCATGCATCCCAAGGGAGTGAGAGGCTACCTCATTTGAGAATCGCAGATGTAAAGAATAAGATGGTCACAGACTTCCTAACTCCCAGACTGAAGGGAACAAACCTTACCTATGGAACATTAACATTTGCAGATGGCTGTTTTAAAGAAAACTCAAAGTGGTAAAAGAGTCGTCTGGATTCCGATAAGTTAGTTTCTTATAGGACTATTTTCTACACATTCCGTTGCCTTACTTTTCATCTCCAAACACCACTAATCATTTTTATTGTTGTTTACACCTCAATATTGTTCAATGATGAGTGTCTTTTGAAAGGAGACAGATTTGAATGAAAAGCTTTGCTCTGGTCCTTTCCGTCATTTCAGTTTAAATAGTCATCTCCCTGGAGTGTCCTTCCTTGACCACTGAATTCATAGCAGCCAACATGTCATTTGCTTTCCCAGCAAATGATTAATTTTCCATATATCACTTATTTCTGTGTTTTTTCATGTTTATTTATTTATGAACTTAATTGCTTAGTTGGTTCTTGTCATTTCCATTTCTAGACTTTACACCATCATGAGCACAGGGATTTGTCTTCCATCATATGCCTGGCCACGTGGGCTCCTAATAAATGTCTGTTGAATGTAGAATAAATAAATGAACTATTTTAAGTGAGCCTTCACTTTTAAATACCATACCGAGAATTCTTCGGGGTAAGAAGGGGAGAATTCTCCCAGCAGCAATGTACCCCGAAGCTGAGGTTACTAATTTTTCTAATTTCCATTTCCCTCCTTTCGAGTTGGTTGTTTTACACTCAGAGTTATCGTCCCAAGCATAGGTTTTCTGAAAAGTCTAAACATTTTGGTCAGTGCCTTTGCCATTTGGGTTAATATGATATAATTGGAAAATTTATAATTGGGTCAGCAAGACATAGAAAGATGAGGAAGAAGGGAAACTATCATTCCTTTGTTTTCAGAGTTCAAGATTTTGTGTGATGATTTTTTTTCGCCTTTTAATTGTAAATTGTCATCTCTATTCTCTAGTATGGGGAAAATCATGCAAATGTTATGCTTCATTTTCCTTCTAATAACTCAAAATTATTCACTGGCAGAAACACCAGCTTAGCAGTACATGAAATAATACAGCATCAGCTCTCATCGCATATGTAGAAGGTCCAATTTAGGCAAAAGTTATTTCTAGCAATGCATGAGTCTGAATCCTCAATGGCTAAGTTTTGGATATTCTTAAACTTATTAATGTTAAGAATCATTTTCCTGTCTTTTTAAGCAGATCTAGGAGTTAGCATTATAGGAACTGCTGTAAGTGGGTGCATGATATTGATTTGTGCATGTACTTAGTGTCTGTGAAGAAGAATTGCAAATGGTTTGCATAGTAAATGTTTTGAGGAGATGATTCCATTTTGGAAATTGTTGCCTGTGTTCATACCTTCATTACATGGGGAAAATTCTCTTTAGAAGGATAATTGTTCCTAAGTATCCCAATGCATGTGGTAGTTTGGGGGAAACATTATAAATTATTGTTGATACACAAAGTGTATAAAATGCATGGTGTGATTAATATTCAACAACATATTGATAAAAGTTACCCAATTTAAAATATGAAAAAAAATCGGTTTAGAAAAGTGTGGTTTTGTAACATTAATGTTCTGCTAAATGTCAATAAGTGTTAACTGCAAAGGGTCAAATCAATTTAAGGAACTCTGGTTAAACAGTGTTAAAAAGGTCACTTGACTGTAGACTTCATGCAAACAAATATGCTAATAGGCACTGTGAATATTCATGTTAACTATAAAGTTTGCATGATTTACCAAATTTACGCCAATTTCCTTCTTCAAACAACAGTGTCTTTTTCTTTTCCTACTTTTTATGATACTTTAAATTCCTAAGGGCCTTGCTAAACCTTGACAGACTATCCCTCCCACAACTAATTCCTAAAGATAGAAAACTTTCCACCTGTCTTAATCTATTTAGCTGCTATCGCAAAATACCACAAACCAGGTGACTTACAAACACTGGAAGTGTATTTTTCACAGCCCTGGAGACTGAGAAGGTCAAAATCAAGGCACCAGCCTGGCCCCATTCTAGCGAGAGCTCTCTTCCCGGTTCATAGCTGGAACTCTCTCTCCGGGTCCTCGTGTGGAGGAAGGATTGGGGAGTTCTCTGGAGCCTCTTTTCTAGGAGCACTAATTCTATTCTTGAAGAATCCCCCCAAAGTCTGCCTCCTAATTCCATAATAGTAGGAGTTATGATTTCAACATACAGTCATCCCTCAATATCTAGGGGGGATTGATTCTGGAACACACTATGGGTACCAAAATCCTCAGATGCTCAAGTCCCTAGTGAACCCTCCTATCCATGGATTTCATATCCATAGTTTCAACCAACCCCCAAAAGTCTTACCTCCTAATTCCATAATACTGGGAGTTATGATTTTGACACATAGTCACCTCTTGGTATCTATGGGGGAATTGGATACAGGATCCACCATGGGTACCCAAATCCCCAGATGCTCAAGCCCCTCATGAACCCTCTAATCCATGGATTTCTTATCCACAGGTTCAACCAATCTCAGATCATAAAGGCAACATTTGATCCATAATTGGTTGAATCCCTGAATTTGGGACCCGTGGCTACATAGGGCCAACTCTATTAACTTGGGGTGGGGAGGGTACAAACTTTCAAACCACAATACCTGCTAACAAGCCTTTCATATGCAACCCAACCAATCCAGAGTCCATGGCCCCAATCACATCCTTTTTCTAACTCTCACATACCAGGCCAATAGCTCCCCTGTACCACATCACCCCAGGGATGGGTACTGGACAATTAGGAACCAGCCCTGTAGTCTGGAGCCCACTGAAATTATTCCAGCTGTCCCATCCTGATGCCAAAATACTGCTTACCCTGCTTCACACCTTGCTTCCTATGGAAAACACAATAAAGTTTCAGGTCATGCGTGCCCTTCACTCCTCCATCTCTTGGTCAAACCTGCTGCCTCCCCACATAGCCCTGCGGGGCCTGGCGAGCCCTCTTCTCTTGGAAACTGTAAGTAATACAAACTCGCTTCAATGTGTCTCTCTATGTCCTCACTCAGTCACCTTATAAATTAAGATACAATTGAGATAAACAGTTTGGTCAACACCGCTAGAGTAGAAGAGAGCATAAGCTTTGAAGTCAATGTTGGAATAAAAGCAAGCTCTGTTTCTTACTACCTGAAATAACAGGGGATAATTTCTCCAAGTGTCTATTTCCTCATCCATAAAATGGAGGCAATAGTAATAATCCCTCAGAAGGTACTTGGAAGTTTAATAAGACAGGGTACATAAAACCCAGTTCCTGGTAGCAGGTAGGAGTTCCAGTGTTTATGTATGTATATGTGTTAAGCCTGTAAATAGAGGAATGGCCACACCTAAGAATGAGGAAAGTTTTATATCAGCCAGTTATTATCCTCGAGATATGAAGAAATTATATTTATTTGCCTGTAAATAAAATCAACCAGTTAAGACAGTTTTTTAAGATTGCTCTCTGTATCTTTTGTCTTGCTTCACCTTAATTTAGTAGCAAAATGAAAACAGAAGTCAAGTCTTTCTAAGATCAATTTCATCTTTTATACCTTCTATCTACCAGGCTAGTCCCTAAACTTGTATTTCTCCAACAAAAGAATGAAAGGAGGATTTAAAAAATGCAGCAAATTAAGTGATTCAAGGTATTCTTTTTTAAAATGTTTCTCTTGAACTCTACAATTTATAAAATTGTGTTTCTCTTAAGATAGCTTTCAACTAGTGTATTTGTGACTTTTAGGTACATTAGGAACCCAAGCTATTCTCCTGTCTATATGCAACTAACAACAGTTGATCAAAAATTAGGAGTTCCTGTCGTGGCTCAGCAGAAATTAATCTGACTAGTAACCATGAGGACTTATGTTCAATCCCGGGCCTTGCTTAGTGGGTTAAGAATCCAGCATTGCCGTGAGCTATATGGTGTTGCAGACACAGCTCAGATCCTGCATTGTTGTGGCTGTGGCATAGGCTGGCAGCTATAGCTCCAATATGACCCCTAGCCTGGGAACCTCCATATCCCTTGCAGCCTTAAAAATAAATAGGAGTTCCCACTGTGGCACAGTGGGTTAAGACTCTGGTGTTGCTTCAGCTGTGGCATAGGTCACAGCTCTGGCTCAGATTCTGTCCCTGGCCCAGGAAGTTCCATGTGCTGTGGGTGTGGTTGAAAAAGAAAAAAAAAAATTAGCTCAACTTCCAACAGGTGAAGAATCTAAACATTAAACATATGAAATATCATATTGTCATAAATCACATAATGCCATTCTTAGGTAGTACACCTAATAATTACACAGGCAAAACATCTGCTTTTCCAGATATGGGTTTTATTTTTCAATCCTGCATTCCAAATCAGTCATGAGGAAGAGGTATTTTCCAGTGGAGATATGAGCTCTTTTGTTGAAATTTTTCTTTTTTGATAGCTTCTTGATGATGCTTTATGGACAACCTGTGCTTTGTATCTCTTTATGGACTCTTTTTGATTTTTCCAGAAATTGCCCTCTAGGGACACTATGGCATTTCACTGGGGCATTTCAGTAATAATTTTTACATCTCTGCTGAGGGGACCAGCCTCACATGAGAGTCAACTTCTTATTCAGTCATTGATAATAGATTTAATTACATCGACTGCCATTTCTGAGCCTGATGGCTGAGATAAAATTCATGCTGTTACAGCATTATCTTTATTACAATGTTAAAAGCAATGATGAGTAAAGCCAAGGACCTGGCATTTATAAGGCGTGAATTATGGAGGTGACATGTATTTATTTCCTTGTTCCACAGATGCTCTAGCCCATAAACAATCCTACGCATTTTTATTTCAGTATACCATGGGAACCCCTTCCAGTCAGGTTTGCAGGGGGAAACACCTGCATAGGTATCAACTTTCAAGCTTGGGATATTGCTTTTCCACCACACAAATGTTTAGGTCACATCTATTGGATGATTCCCCTTAAGAAATGGAAGGGAAAGAGCTGTCCCTGCCATGCAGTGTGCGAAAATCAGCCCTGATCTGTGTGTGGCGCTGGCAGATCTGTATTAACAGTGAGCACAGCACACCTATCTCAGGAGATGTTACGAGGATGCATTCAAGCCTCTTTGCAGACTGCTTTGTGTTTATCTAGCACGTCTTCCCAGAATACTCCCAGGAGCAGAGTGGCCCTTGTCACTGATATTAACTAACTGTCTTGGTCCTGGCCAACTCCGGAAGAGGCATAGACGTACAAAGCCGAATTTCAGAACATCAGCCTAATCAAGATGAATGGGATGCTTATTTGCACCAGAAAAAAAGTCTGAAGCTTCCAGTGTAGACAAATCCAGGAGAGCGAGTGAAATCACACGCATGATAATCATCCGTGTTTATGATCAGAGACTTTTAGATTCTCTCCTTGGCCGACATGTGAAGAGAGACACCACTTTAAAATGAGTTCATTGCACCCCTTAGAGCATGGAGTAGAATTAGAGTCAGAGCCCTGCGGAAGGGCGGCATCTGGAAATGGAAGAAATCTTAGAGTTTCTGCAAGATGATCCTCTTTGTTCTCCTGGAAAGGTCAGAGAGCCTCCAGGAGCTGGTAGTGGAGGAGTCGACACCCTGATCCTCTTGCAGGACCAGGCAAAGCAACAAGCAAAACAGGGAACAGGTACTGTGGGCACAAAAGCAGAGAACCTAGACCTTTTCATTTTCCCACGGGTGAACTCAACACACGCACGCACACATAAACATAGAGACACCTGTACCGAAAAAATTAATGCTGGCCCCTGTGATGACCTTTTGATACCATAATTTAGTTATTTGTGATTTAGCAACCACAACCGCTAACCCTCAGAACTCAAGTCTTTCAAATAAATTGTATTTTCAGTCTTCTATACAAAAGTAACGTACACTTTTCACACCATCACACGCTATTTTATTTATTACTTCCTTCATCCTATTTTCTTAAGTAATCTAGGTAAACACCCCTAGGTTGTGATCCTGGAGTTAGTACATGAATTTAGGAAGCAGTTGCCAGGGAGTTAAAAGCAGAAGGAGCACAGGGAACTCTACCCAATATTCTGTGATGGTCTATATGGAAAAGAATCTGAAAAAGAATGGACATGGGTACATGTGTAACTGAATCCCTTTGTTGTAGAGCAGAAATTATCACAACGTCATAAATCAACTGTACTTCACTAAAACTTTGCAGAATGAAAAGAAAAAGGCCGAATCGCTACATTATGCACCTGAAGCTAATATCGTCTCGTAAGTCGATTATACTTCAATTTTTTAAATGTAAATAATAATAACTGATAAGTAAAATTTAGTACATCCATTTCAGAAAGCAGAAGGATTCCCCATAAATGATGAGAAGGATTAGTCAGCTAAGATCAGTAAATGGAAAAAGGGAGCAGAGAGGGTTTTAAAGAACTTAAGGCAACAAGTTAATAAATAGATCAACTGTGTTTCTCTGCCCCATCCTTTCCTCAACCTCCCTCATATAAAAGGAAATTTCCCTTTCACCGTAGTATTTATCTGGGGATGGTTTTCATTTGACTAGAGAATGTGTGAGCCTTTTGCACTTAGGGCCATCATTGTGAGACTGTTTTCGAAGTAGAATTTCTCCCATGATTTCTGGAATGGCTCTCAGAGAGCCACATGTAGGATGCTGTAATGTCTTATTTTATGCGTTCAGGACACCTCTTCTCCATCTGAATGTTCAGTTTCTTTATCATTGTTATGCATGGGTGGTCAGTGCCTCACTCATAGCACAGTTATAAAATATAGATTGTGGAAGGGTCCAGTGACCATATCAGAAATCAGAGCCCAGAGTTCCTGTCGTGGCTCAGTGGTTAACAAATCCAACAAGGAACCATAAGGTTGCAGGTTCGATCCCTGGCCTCGCCGTGAGCTGTGGTGTAGGTCACAGACGCGGCTTGGATCCCGTGTTGCTGTGGCTCTGACGTGGGCCAGCGGCTACAGATCCGACTGGACCCCTAGCCTGGGGACCTCCATGTGCTGCAGGTGCAGCCCTAGAAAAAAGACAAAAAGACACACAAAAAAGAGAGAAATCAGAGTGACAGAAAACCTCACTGGTAATTTATCGTCAAAACTTCCCTCTCTGATGTTTCTCTCAGCTTTGAAAAAGCCAGACTTCAGCCTGATTGGTTTGATTTCCCATGGATTGGCTTGGCTCTGAAGGTCTGTATATTTTCCTCTAGAAATTTCCAATCAAACACACCAGAGGACATTAGTTTGTGTTGTTAACTGGTGGTAGTTTTCCAGTGATTTCTACGATCCCATCCTTCTGTTGGATATTATGCTACTATGTCTACCCTCTGAAGAATGGAAACTGCTTGGGTGCTCCCTTTAACACTGGCTGTTTCATGAAGAAACAAAACATTATACTTTGATACATATTTGAGAAGATAATGAAATAACAATAGACTCTTTAACTGGTAAATTATAATGGAATCATTTAGAAATTATATATTATATCTACATTGATACCAAATTAATACATCATGATTAAAGGTCTTCTAATGAATACCAAATGAATTAGTAATGGTGGTCTTTATGCAGAACCCTTTCAATTATACCACAGTGTGGTTTTAGCAAATAGTTCAACATGAGAATGAGAAATTGAAGTTAAGTAAGTTGTATTTGTAGTACAAAGACTGCAAAGTTTTAAAAAACTTTTTATTGAAGTATAGTTATATTAGTTTCTGGTGTGCAGCAAAGTGATTAAATTATAGATATATTTTTTATATTCTTTTTTATTATAGTTTATTATAGGATATTGAATATAGTTCCCTGTGCTGTACAGTAGAACTTTGTTGTTTATCTATTTCATTACAGTCTTTTGTATCTGCTAAGTCCAAACTCCTAATTTATCCCTCCCCCATCACCTATCCCTTTGGTAACTATAAATTTGTTTTCTATGTCTGTGAGTCTTTTTCTCTTTTGTAAATAAGTTCATTTATATCATATTTTAGATTCCACATATAAAGGATATCATATGGTTTTGTCTTTCTTTTTCTGACTTAGTACAATAATCTCTAGGTCTAGCCATGTTGCCACAAATTGCATTATTTCATACTTTTTATGGCTGAGTAATATTCCAGAGTGTGTGTGTGTTTGTGTGTGTGTGTGTGTGTGTGTGTGTGTGTGTGAGCTTGCCGTTTGGACAAGTTCCTCTTCTTTATCCTCTCATCTTTCACTGGACATTTAGGTTGCTTTCATGCCTTGGCTATTGCAAATATTGCTGCTATGAACATTGATGTGCATATAGCTTTTTGAATTAAGAGTTTTCTTGGTATATATGCCCAGCAGTGGAATTGCTGGATTATATACTAAGTATTTTTAATTTTGAAAAAACATCTATTCTGTTATCTATAGTGGCTGCACCAATTTACATTCCCACCAGCAGTGTAGGAGGGTTCCCTTTTCTCCACACCCTCTCCAGCATTTGTTTTTTGTAGACTTTTTAATGATGGCTATTCTGACTGGTGTGAAGTGATACCTCATTTTAGTTTTGATTTACATTTTGCTAATAATTAGCAGATGTTGAGCATTTTTTCATGTACCTACTGGCCATCTGATATCTTTTTTTGGATAAATGTCTATTTACATCTTCTGTCCATGTTTGGGTTTTTTTTTTTTAATGCTTTTTTTTAGGGCCGCACCTGCAGCATATGGAAGTTCCTAGGCTAGGGGTCTAATCAGAGCTACAGATACTGGCCTACGCCACAGCCACAGCCACAGCCACAGCAACGTGGGATCTGAGCCCAAGTCTGCAACCTACACCACAGCTCAACACTAGATCCTTAACCCACTGAGGGAGGCCAGGGATAGAACCCATATCTTCATGGATCCTAGTTGGGTTCGTTAACTGCTGAGCCACAAAGGGAACTCCCCCACTTTTTATTGAGTTGTTTGGGGGTTTTTTTTGATACTGAGTTTTATATTTAGGATATTGAGCCCTTGCTGGTCATGTCATTTGCAAATACTTTCACTCAGTCCATAGGTTGTCTTTTCATTTTGTTTATGGTTTCCTTTGGTGTGTAAAAGCTTATAAGTTTGATTAGATCCCATTTGTTTATTTTTGCTTTTATTTCTGTTGCCTTGAGAGACTGACTCAAGAAAACATTGCTATGATTTATGTCAGAGAATGTTTTCTGTATGTTCTCTTCTGGAAATTGTCTGGTGTCATGTCTTATATTTAAGTGTTTAAGCCGTAAGGAGTGTTTTAATGTAATTGATTTACACATGGTTGCCCAGCTTTCCCAACACCACTTGCTCAAGAGATTATCTTTCTCCATTGTATATTCCTGCATCCTTTGTTGAAGATTAATTGACTGTAAGTGTGTGGGTTTACTTTTGAGCTCTCTGTTTTGTTCTGCTGATCCATATGTCTGTGTTTTTGCCAATACCGTGCTGTTTTGATTACCGTAGCTTTGTAGTATTGTCTGAACTCTACAGTGTTATGCCTCCAACTTTGTTCTTTTTCCTCAGGGTTGCTTTGGCAAATCTTGTCTTTTATGGTTTCAAATAAATTTTAACATTTCTTGTTCTAATTCTGTGAAAAATGTCATGGGTAATTTGATAGAGATTGTATTAAATCTGTAGATTGCTTTGGGTAGTATAGCCATTCTTTACAATATTAATTCTTTTAAATCCATGATCATGGGCGATCTTTCAATTTATTTAAATCATATTCAATTTCTTTATCAATGTTTTATAGTTCTCAGCATATAAGTCTTTCACCTCCTTGTTGAGGTTTATTTCTAGGTATTATTTTTGATGCAATTTTAAAAGGGATTTTTTTTTTTTTACTTTCCCTTTCTATTTCATTAGTGTAAAGAAATGTAACGGCTTTCTGTATGTTAATCTTGTATCCTGTTATCTTGCTGACTTCGCTTATCAGTTCTAGTAGTTTTTAGGGAAAGTCTTTAGGATTTTCTATATATAGTATCATGTCCTCTGCATATAATGACATTTTTACCTTTTCTCTTCCAATTTGGATACCACAAGTTTTTATTTACGATCTTTTCAGAATTCTGTCTTTGTTTAACAAGTTTTCAATGCCTGATTTACTTTTATAGAAAAAGAACCAGGGTATCATTATTTAAATAAACAAATTCCAATAAATAGTTTGTGGGGAAACAAAAATTCCCAAAGTGAAGATAAACCTGTTATATTCTGCTGTTATGAAACATTCATTTTGAAGTCAACTTGATTTATCATTTATTTTTTAAAGCATTTCATAAGAGTGTTTTCTCATTAAATTGACTATCCATACAATAAAGTCCTCATTCTGAAGGAATCATATAGCAACCAAAACAAATGACCAGGCTAGTTAAATGGTTGAAAAACACTGCCCTAGGTCAGACAAACCTTGCTTCAGATTCTAGAAAAGTAATTCATTCTCCGTGTGACCTGGTCAGATTCTTTAACTTCTTGGTGTCTCGGTTTCCTCATTTCTAAGAAAGGAGCTACAAATATTTGCTTCACAGACAAGTTCAGAAGCAAATATGATGATTTATGAAGACTGTTTAGTCTGGTGCCTGGCATCTGGATTTCTAAGACTGTTCTCAGGAAAATGCACTGAAGGTTTTACTCTGGTTCCTTTTTCTGGACTCATTCAGCCAAAAACACTAGTGGATATTCCCCATGAAGTCACACATGTCTTTGATGATTTTGGAGAAGAAGAAGTATTTTTAAAGAAATGAAAGTGTCTTCCCTGTCAATCCAGAGATTATAACCTATCTTCTGTCTACCCAGAAAGGGAGCATATACACAACAACGTGGAAATTATTCATCCACACACATGCATGTGGGTAGACACCTTACTGTAAGATAAAACATATTACATGGAACTAAGAAGAGGAGGAAGAAGGGAAAGACATAGGAATATGTGTGCAGGTTATGAATTAGTACAAGGCTCTGGGCTGAGGACAGTCATCCTTGTCCCATCTGAATCCTGGGAGGTACACAGATTTGCTATCCTGAGGAAACCAAGAAGCAAAAATTGACACCTGTTGCCCAAGGGAATTAATAAAGGCTACTTGGGAGTGAAGGTCAACTTTGATTTAAGTGACAGAGTCTTAGAACCTGAAATATTTCACCTCCACAAAGATGACCTCCTAAACTGAAAATGAGAAGATCACATAAAAATACAGCATCAAGGGAGCAGATGCTATGAAGTTTTCACAAAATTAGTCATTATTTGCTCCCCAGTGACTGTGGTAAGAAAATCAATACTATTTAAATGTCTGTAGGGGGACAGGCTAAAGAAAACTTAAATCTCATCACAGCTAGAAAACCACTTGATTCCACCTTCTCTGCAGCAGTTTATCTCCCAAGGTCAGGTTAGAGAACCTTGCCTGGCAACGCAGCTTCCCCAGAGGAGCCAACAAATGCGTCTAGGTACTTCAATCCAGCCCCTTTCACTAACATTAAAATCTATTCAATGTATTTTATTCAATGTGTTTCAAAAATTTCATCCAGACACATTCAATAAATGCAGAATTGTCTTGCACAGAAATTATACTTGTTTGCATAGCATATCCATTCTAAAATATGACTAAATGAGGTTTCCAGCGGCGTCTGCACTGGAAATAGTTTTGAATTCATTTGCTGCTCTTTTGCTCTTCCTCTTCAATATCTTTAGGAAGATAATCTTCATTCTAATCACTCTTAAAAACATAAGCTCATGGCCCTGTGATTCCCTGAATCTGAGCAACTGGATCTTATTCCTATCTTAGGATTTTCTCAGCTGAACTGTAAGAAGTCCATTGCTCCAAACTGCTTATAATGATTTCCCTATCATCCTGATGGGGTATGTGGGAGTTCTTTTGGAATGTGAATTCCTATCTCTAATCTCTAAAACCAAAGTGTGTTTACTATTCAAACCCCAAAGCGGCATGATCTTTTTGTTGGCTATGTAGATAATCCTGTGAAGCCACAGTGAAAAAAGTGATTGAATCAGCTAGGTCATCCTAGAAGGCTTATTTGTATATGAAAAACATGTATACCTCTTTCATCTGTTGCTTTGTCCACCACTTCTCAAATACAACCTAATAGATTTTCAAAATGGTTTTCAGTTGCCTATCAGCCAATATAATCATCTCTTCGTAAACATATTCATAAGATCATTTTCTTTCAAGTCTCTTTTCTTTTTTTCTTGGATCCCCCCCACCACTCCATTCTCCTCCTATTCTTATCTCATCTCTCCTTTCCTCTCACTTCCTGTGCTATTCCCTTCTCCACCCCTTCCCAGGTAACTCACTTAATAACCAAGGGTTTATTCCTTCTTTAATTTTCCCCATGTCAGGGACTGGTTATCAGTGATACCATGATGAACAAAATTTCATTAAGCACTTGATTGCGTATCTCTGAAAGGCTCTGCAATTTCTCATCTGTCTTCATCCTCAGAGGGTCAGCCTTAATCCCCCTCTTCCTCATCTCCAAGCTGTGTCCACAGCAGCCTCGCTCCAGCCTCACTCGTCCTTCTAACACGCAGCAGGCATGCAGGGAACTCTCTCAACCAAATGGATTAGGTCCTCGCTAGCCTAAAGTCTTTTAAAAAGCAGACCTAATTTGGATCTATAAAAGGGTGAAGTTTCTATGGAAAACAGGACAGCGGTTCCTCAAAAAATTAAACAGTGAATTACCATATCACCTAGAAACTCCCCTTCTGAGTATCTCTCCAAAGGAAAGGAAATCACTGTCTTGAAGAGTCAGGTGTTCTCCCGTGTTCACAGCAACATTACTCACAATGGCCAAAAGGAGGAAGCAACACAAGTGTCCATCAGCAGAAAGGTGGATAAATCAAACATGGTATCTGCATGCAATGGAGTGCTAGTCACCCTTAAAAAAAATGAAATTACGACATGCGCTACAACGTAGGTGAATCTTGAAGACATTGTTCTAAGTGAAATAAGCCCATCACGAAAAGACAAAGAGTGTGTGATTCCATGACATGAGAGTAGTCAAAATCAGAGATAAGGAAGTATGATGGTGGCTGCCAGGGGCTGGGCAAAGGGGTTGGAAGGTTTGTGTTTAATGAATACAGAGTTGTAGTTTTGCAAGATGAGAAAAAGTTTTGGAGATGGATGGTGCTGATGATTGCACAACAATGTACTATGATGTCACCAAACTGTACACTTAAAAATGGTTAAAACGGCAAATTTTATTGTGTGTGTGTGTGTGTGTGTGTGTGTGTGTGTGTGTGTGGCCACAGTAAAATAAATCCATTGGCTACTCTTTAACCCAATTCCTCCAAGCCTTACTCATGATGTTCCTTCTGCCTAGAAAGTGCCACTTTGCAAACCTACCTCTGACCTTTCCCTGACAGTCCAAAGCAGAATGTGTTGCTGTCCCCTCAGAGACCCAGTGGTTTTTTGTTCTCTTGGGCCCTACAGCATCATTACCATCAAACCTCTGAGAGGGTTATGCTGGCATCTCCGTCAAGGGAGGACGAATCTGAAGTAGAACAGTCTACCCGGCACATTTAACTAATGAATGAATTTCGGTCCTGTACCATGTAGAACACTCTTTAAGCATCACTCTCTGTCCAGTGAACCATTTTTCCATCAAAGGAAAGGTTTTGCAGGAAGCAACTGTCAGAAGATAAATGGAGCAGGACTCTGAAACATTGGGATTTAATATGTTTTCCTTTAAAGTTGCATCGGCTTGGTGTAAGCACTTCCATTCCTAACAATGTATGGACATTTTCTTTTGGTGGACTTTGGTCAGTGAAGTATTGAGAATGAGTAACGCAGTGTCTTTGACCATTTTCAGTTAAAGAAATGGGCCTTCTGAGATCCCACAGAATATTCTACCTTCTCTTAAATGTCAGGGGCCCCTTATCAATAACCCATCTTACAAATGGGAATACTGATACTTCAAAAATCTGATAGGAGTTCCCATTGTGGCTCAGTGGTTAACGAATCCGACTAGGGACTGTGGGGTTGTGGGTTCGATCCCTGGTCTTGCTCAATGGGTTGGGGATCTGGTGTTGCCATGAGCTGTGGTGTAGGTCGCAGATACAGCTGGGATCCCACACTGCTGTGGCTCTGGCATAAGCCTTCAGCTAAAGCTCCAATTCGACCCCTAGCATGGGAACCTCCATATGCCATGGGTGTGGCCCTAGAAAAGGCAATAAATAAACAAACAAACAAATAAATAAATAAATCTGATAGATTTGTTCTAAGTCATATAAAAGGAGTCAATAGGTATATGATCAAGGGATCTAATATCTCCTTCTTCAGCCCATTACTTTTTACTCACGTCAGACCTCTCACCCTGATGTTCTGTATTACGGTTGTTCTCATAGTCACTCAGCCAATCAATAAGGGTTTTCTGAGCACCTATTATGTCTCCAGCCCTGTACTTGACCCTGGGGATAAGAGGGAAGGGTACATAAAATATGTAAAAGGCACAGTCCTCCATGTTCTCAAAGGTTTACTATCTAAATGTCACAACCCCTATCAAAGGGATCTATAAAAAGCATCTATGAATAAACTCGGCTTCTGATATCTCAGACAAACATTACATGAATCTATATGTACAACACAATCTATAAACAAACCGAACAACAGTAGAGAAAATTAAGGTAGATTAGGATACCATCTGCTTGGCAAGTTAATTAAGTTAATATTAGTCTACAATCAATGAAGCGTTGCATTTAAGCTCCACCTTGCCCCATTAAACCATGTATCCTTTTGTAAATAAGAAAATAAAAAATAAAATTCACATTATGTCTGGAACATTAGCTAATTAGGGGCCATGTTAGCAAACAGCTATGTGGCCTTCATATGTTATATATTGAAAGGGAAATTTGTACTTTCCACTCTGCATCTAAAATAACCCCTTATCTAAGAACTAGTATAGAACTTAAGGTGACTGAAACAGGTATTATCTGTTGGGGGGGGGCCTCAAAATTGCCTTGAAATCATTTGCCTTTTAATGCGTGTTCCTGAACTTGAGCAAGCAGCATAGTCCATTAACAAACCAGATCCTCCACTGAATGCCTTCTGCTTTCTCCCCTTCCTTAAAAAAAAAAAAAAAAAATTTCTGGCAGAGGAAATTGTTATGTGCTACTGTCTGACAGTAGCACAATTAAAATGGCTATAGATGACCTTTTTTGCTCAGTGTTTAAAGCGACATGGTCTGAGTTGCGGGGGGCGGGCGGCGGGGGAGTTAGTGCAGTATTACAATATTTCTATTTTTTGTATTTTGCAATGATTCTGTCCCACCCAAGCAAGGTCACCAGTGTTTATACTTAATCCACTTTCTGTGGTCTGTTAGCATTTTCTCCTATATGCACATGTACCAGGAAACAATAGGTGTGATTTAATGGAAATAAAGTGTTAAATTTTTTTCTGTTTAATAGAGTATAGTTCAATCTGCTGGAAATATTTATTTATCACTCTTTCAATATTAACATTAAACATTTATTATTGTGTAAATAGTAACATATTGATCACTCAGTAACAATAACCATACTTAAGAGCAATAGTAACATATTTGTCACGTATTTTGTATTTTGCGCTGGACCTTGTACTAATCCCTTTACTTGCATTGCCTCATTCTTTTCTTGGAAAAAAAAAAAAACCTATGAAGTGGGTTTTTCCCAAATCTCCAGCTTACAGCTAAGGAAACTGAGGCTTGGAGGGGTTAAGTAACTTTGCCCAAAGCCATACAGCTAGTAAACAGAAGAGTTGGAGGAATTCAAACTCAAATCTGTACCACTCCACATCCTGCAAATTCATAAGCCACTCCTTTCTTCTCTGACAAATCAAGTTACCTCATCCATTTGGTAAATACTTTGGGAAGACTATTCTATGTAAGCCTTTAATTGTCTCCCACATCTGTCTACTTATTTCCTTCTGTATCACCCTTCCTTTAGAAGCTACCTGAATCTCCTTCTTATACTACAGTAGTGATCTCATCCATCTCTTCTTAGCTGCATCCCTGATCTTCATTAAAACCTGCAGGTTCTTCTGGGACATCTGTGTTTCCACGAAGCGTTCACATTCCCGGAGCCCTAGCCCAGGATCTAGCCCATAGCGGGGACTCCACCAATAAAAAATCTTGGTGAATTCATGTATGCTAATAGATGGGGGGGAAGGGTGGATGAATCTAAGCAAAAACGATGTATGGTTTTTGATCCTAAAACAGGTTACCAGACAAAAGGGAAGAGGACACCTACACGTATGCCTATAACCCAAGATAGAAATGAAAAGTCTTCATGATAAACAATAAGGAGACTGTCTCTGGGTGAACGCCATCTGTTCCCTTGTTCTGCCCACCCTGCAGGATCTGGAGAATGTAACGCCTCGAACCACAGTCAGAGGTCTGGGATAAATGAAAGAGGGGAGAAAGGGGGACTGTGTGCTGGAGGCAGGGTCAGCAGGGAAGAGAAGGGAGATGACAGAAGAAAGGAAGAGGGGAAGGAAAGTACTAAAGAAAAGATGGGAGCACTGAGAAAAAGCCCTTGGGATACATCTACATTTGGGAAGCAGAGGGAGAAAAAAAGCCAAGAACAGAGAGGACTGAACAAAGGGACAGAGAAAGAAATGGAAAGACACAAGATGGAGGAAACCATCTTTTTTTTTTTTTTAATTTAAAAATTTTATTTTTATTATTTACAGAATAAAATGCATACAATTAAACACAATTACATTCACACAGATTATTATATCATGGATCTTAAGAAACAGATTAAGTGACTCCCACTGGAGAAGTGGAATGGAAAATATGCTGAGACAAATAGGAAATTTATTCAATACTTTATCCCATTTTTATGGTTTTCATCTTTACTACTTAGTTTTATCTATTACATTTCAATTTTTCTTTAAAAATTAGCGTTATGTTAAAATTGTTATATTATGCAACTAAAATTTATAAAGAAGAAAGCCTTATATGCCATTAAATATTTTACATAGCATAATAAAAGGAATGACTTAACTGGTAAGAATAACAAAAATAATACACCCTCTGAAAATAAGTAAAATATAAAATGCATAAATTGGTTAAAAAACAATGTAACTATATAAATATGTCCTCACAATTTGTTACATCTTATTGATTCTTCAATATAGGCATTACACCATTCTAGGTGATGTGATAAACAAGACATTATAGACCTTACATTGTACCATGGAGAGAAATGGTTATTAATAATACAATTGTAGAACTGTATTATTTAATTATACAGTCACATTGTTTAATTATAATTATCATAAATTCTTTGATGGAGAGGAAATCAGAATCCGATGTAAGACTTCAGCATTCCAAGAATGATGTCAAATGACCCCCTTCATGGTGGATTATGCACTTATTTACTATGAGATCTATTTCTTCTCCAGAGATTCCTTGTTTGTGTACCAATTGTAGATTTTTGGTTTGCAGTTATTCTGAAGTTGTGATGTAAGAGTCTATATGTATATGAGATTGTTTTAAGTTCTTCCCTTTATTGCAAGTTCATCTCCAGTGTCCCACATTTGTACCCACCTCTTCTCATGATTTCTGATTTTGGTGGTATAATTGTGCATGGATGATTTCGTATCTTTATGGTATATAAACCTTTACTGGTGAGCCTTGTCATTTGTGGCATTTTTGTTTCCTGTTGCTGTCTTTTCTTTCCTGCCTAGAGAAGTTCCTTTAGTATTTGTTGTAAGGCTGGTTTAGTGTTGCTGAATTCTCTCAGCTTTTGCTTATCTGAGAAGGTTTTGATTTCTCCTTCAAATCTCAATGAGAGCCTTGCTGGGTAGAGTAATCTTGGTTGGAGGTTTTTTCCTTTCATCACGTTAAGTATATCATGCCACTCCCTTCTGGCCTGCAGAGTTTCTGCTGAAAAATCTGCCAATAACCTCATTGGGGTTCCCTTGTATGTTACTTGTTTCTTTTCCCTAGCTGCTTTCAAGATTTTCTCTGTCTTTAATTTTGGTTAGTTTGATTAATGTGTGTCTCGGTGTATTCCTCCTTGGGTTTATTTTATATGGTACTCATTGTGCTTCCTGGACTTGAGTGAGTGGTTCCTTTCCCATGTGAGGGAAGTTTTCAGCTATTATCTCTTGGAATATTTTTTCTGTCCCCTTCTCTCTCTCTTCTCCTTCTGGCACCCCTATAATACGGATGTTGGTGCATTTAACATTGTCCCAGAGTTCTCTGAGACTCTCTTCATTTGCTTTCAATCTTTTTTCTCTTTTCTGTTCTGCATTTGTAATTTCCACTAATCTGTCCTCCACCTTGCTTATTCATTCTTCTGCCTCCTGTATTCTGCTGTTAGCTGCTTCTAGTGCATTTTTTATTTCCGTTATTGTATTTTGCATCTCTTCTTGTTTAAGTTTTATATCTTGTATCTCTTTGGTCAGTGTTTCCTGTAAGTTATCCATTTTTGCCTCCAGTTTATTTCCAATGTCTTGCATCAACTTCGGCATTGACAGTCTAAAGTCTTTTCCCTGGAGGCTGAGAATCTCCTCATTGCTTAGTTGATTTTCTGGGGTTTTTCCTTTCTCCCTCATCTGAGTTATAGTTCTCTGTCTTTTCATTTTTATAGGTTTTTGGTGTGACGACCTTTTTATAGATAATAGAGCTGTAGCTTCTCTTACTTCTGGTGTCTGTCCCCCTTTGTGGCTGAGGTTGGTGGGGGGCTTGCTGTAGGTTTCCTGATGGGAGGGGCTGGTGCCTGCCCACTGGTAGGTGGAGCTGATTCCTATCCCTCTGGTGGGTGGGGCTTTGTCTCAGGATGAGATTAGAGGCGACTGTGTGCCTGGGGGGTCTTTAGGCAGCCTGTTTACTGAGGGGTGGGGCTGTGATCCCACCTGGTTTGTTGTTTGCCCTGGGGCTTCTCAGCGCTGATGGGAAGGACCAGATTTTCCCAAAATGGCCCCCTCCAGAGAAAGGCAACTGCTGAATATTCCCGAGAGCTTTGCCTTCAATGTCCTTCCCTCACAACAAGCCACATTCACCCCTGTTTTCCCAGGATGTCCTCCAAGAACTGCAGTCAGGTTTGACCTAGGTTCCTGTGGAGACCTCGCTCTGCCCTGGGACCCAGTGCACGTGAAAGTCTGTGTGCACCTTTTAAGAATGGGGTCTCCGTTTCCCCCAGTCCTGTGGAGCTCCTGCACACAAGCCCCACTGGCCTTCAATGCCAGATGCTCCAAGGGCTCTTTCTCCCAGTGCCAGATCCCTGCATGTTAGGGTTTGATGTGGGGCTCAGAACTCTCACTCCTGTAGGTGAGTCTCTGTGAACCAGTTAGTTTTCAGTCTGTGGAGCTTTCCACCCGGGAGGTATGGGGTTGCTTATATCACGAAATCACCCCTCCTACCTGTGGATGTGGCCTCCTCTTTTTCTTCTGGAGTAGGGTATGGGTTTCCGGTCCATTTGGGTGGAGATTGCTCAGTCTTTAGTTGTGAATTTTGTTGTTTTTAGGAGAGAAGTTGAGCTCCAGTCCTTCTATTCCGCCATCTTAATCCCATCTCTAAGCTGCAGCCAGAAACCATCTTTCATTCAGTTCTTGCAAAAATATTTACTGCATATCTCCAAGGTGCCAGGCCCTAGTCTAGGTGCTGAAAATAGAGCAACGAAGAAACAAAAATATCTGCCCATTGACACGGAGAACAGACTTGTGGTTGAGGTGTGGGGGGAGGGTGTGGGATGCACCGGGAGTTTGGGTTTGGTAGTTACAAACAATTCCATTTAGAATGGATAAGCAATGAATTTCTACTGTACAGCACAGGGAACTATATACAGTCTCTTAAGATAGAACATGAAGATAGTATGAGAAAGAAGAACATATAGGAGATGTATGGAAGATGGAAGATAGTGTGAGAAAAAGGTTGTGTATATATATATGTGTGTGTATATAGGTATATATGTGTATATGTGTGGGTATATGTATATATATGTATGTGTGTATGTATGTATGTGTGTGTGTGTGTGTTTGTGTGTGTGTGTATATGACTGGGTCACTTTGCTGTACAGCAGAAATGGACACAACACTCTACATCAACTAAACTCTAATAAAAATAAAGTTTTAGGAGTTCCTGACATGGCTCAGTGGTTAACGAATCCGAATAGGAACCGTGAGGTTGCAGGTTCAATCCCTGGCCTTGCTCAGTGGGTTGAGGATCTGGCGTTACCATGAGCTGTGGTGTAGGTCACAGACGTGGCTCGGATCCTGCGTTGTTGTGGCTCTGGCGTAGGCCAGTGGCTACAGCTCTGATTCGACCCCTAGCCTGGGAACCTTCATGTGCCACGGGAGTGGCCCAAGAAATGGTAAAAAGACAAAAAATTATAAGTAAAAATTTTAAAAAAATAATAAGGTTTTAAAAATTCTGCCTAGTGGAGGAGAAAAGCACTCTACAAGACTGTTAAGGCCAGTGTGTCCTATGTGAAATACTGCTACAGATGATAAATAAAGCAGGGATGGGAGAGGTGACGTGTAAGGGCTCAGAGTTTTCAGCTTCGACACAGGTGATGGAGGGAGACCTCAGGTAACCCGCTGAAGCCTGGTGGAATGAAATTGGCCATGGTGCTCTCTGTGAAAGACCATCTCAGATGGAGGGAGCCACTGGGTAAAAGTAGGAGGTCTTGAAGCAGGAGTCTGTTTGGCATGAACTAGAGGAGCAAAGGGACCAGTGTGGTGTGGATGCACCAGAGTAAAGGATGCTGGGACAAAGATGGGCAGAGCCAGGGGATGGCTCAGTGGGAATGAGCCCGACTAGTATCCCTGAGGATGTGGGTTCGATCCCTGGCCTCGCTCAGTGGGTTAAGGATCTGGCATTGCCATGAACTGTGGTATAGGTTGCACGCTGCTTGGATGCATTGCTGTGGCTGTGGTGTAGGATGGCAACTGCACCTCCAATTCAACCCCTAGCCTGGGAATTTCCAAAAGCAAAAAAAAAAAAAAGAAAAGAAAAGAAAAGAAAGAAAGAAAAAAGGGAGGAGCCAATGGTACAAGCCATTGGAAGGACTGGCTTTTACTCCAAGCAAGATGGGATGCTGATGGAGGGGTTTTTCCTGCCTCACAAGTGCTACTGTAATTCCCGTGACCATGAGGACTATTGCAATAATCCAGGTGGGGGGTGAAGGTGGATGGGTGAGGGTGGTGGTGATGGAGGTGGTAGGAAGTGCTTCAATTCTACATGCATATTGAGGAAAAACAAGCAAGGTTTGTTTATGGACCAGATGTGAGGAGGGAGAGAGAGAAAGTACAAGGAGCAAGTTTATGGTGTTATCAGCAGCTCATTTGTGGACATGTTGATTGTGAAAAGCTAATGACATACACAGAGGCACATCATGAGTAAGCTTTGCATATTAAGGAGAATGGGGGGTGGAGGAGACAACATTGATGAGTTGGGAGTGGAGAGTATTATAAGTAAGGAGGTGGGTGGTTGGGGCCAAAAGCTGCAGATGGGCTAACAAGGGTGAAACTGCGCCAGATCTCTTGGATTTGGTTAAGAGAGAACAATTTGAGCTCAATTACTGAGGGCAGAACTCTGGCTGCTGATGGTTGAGAAAAGAGGAAGACGTGGGGAAGAAAGCACAGCCTAAGAAGACTGTAGCTAGATGAAAGAGGCTAGATAGATGTGGTGTGTGATGCCTTCCAAGTTCGTGAGACAAGACCTTTTTGGCAAGCGTTATTTTGCAGCAGGTAGCCAAGCTTCCCTGTCCTCTTCCCTCTGGCTCACCCTGGAGCTCACAGCTGATGCAGAGACACATGGCTGGAAAGCATCATGTAACAACAAGCCATGCAAGCGAGAGCGTGCCCACCATGAAAAATTAGGGGGTGGGGGTTTGCAGCGAAAATTTGATTGACCCATTTTATTAAAAAGGACATTTACACACACAATAATGTAACATAATTAATGGTCTCATTAAAAAATTTACTCACAAATTAGAGAAGGACTTCAGGGAAGTGGGGGTATGTTGGAGAAGGAAGAAAGGACAGGGCAAGCCTGCATGTTGTTATTTTTCTAGTCCTGCCTTATTCTCCTTTGCTAAAATCCAGGTGGGAGAATTTGAACAGAGGCTTCGTGTCCCTTCCCAGCTCCCTCACAACCACCACCCTCATGCGAACCAGTGGCTCGTCCCCATGCATTTTCCCAATAGGAGAGTAATTTGAATTCGTCTTGCTTCTTTTGAAATTATAAGGCATCCCAGAGGAAGGTTAAAACTTGCTGGTAATTCACACCTGATTATGTATGGCTAAGGTGAGTTTGCTTAGTAGCTGAGCTTGGCAGGGCGGTTAGAGCAAACACAGAACTGGAAGGAAAGAATGGTAATATGGATCTCCTAATGCAAAAGGGTGGGGATGATGCTAGGCAGAAATGGAGATTCTTTTTGTTTTATTTTTTATTGTAGTTGATTTACAATGTTCTGTCATTTTCTGCTGTACAGCAAAGTAACCCAGTTTTTTATACATATATATATATATATATATATATATATATATATATATATATATATACACACACACACACACACATTTTTTGTCATATTATCTTCCATCATGTTCTATCACAAGTGATTGGATATGGTTCCCTATGCTGTACAGCAGAATCTCATTGCTTATCCATCCTAAATGTACTAGTTCCCATCCACTAACCCCAAACTCCCAGTCCATCTGACTCCCTCCCCCCACCTCCTTTCAACCACTAGTCTGTTCTCTATGTCCGTGAGTTTGTTTCTATTTTGTAGATAGGTTCATTTGTGCCATATTTTAGATTCCACATGAAGTGATGTCATGTGGTATTTGTCTTCCTCTTTCTGACTTACTTCACTTAGTATGAGAATCTCTAGTTCCATCCATGTTGCTGCAAATGGCATTATTTTGTTCTTCTTGATGGCTGAGTAATATTCCATTGTGTATATGTACCACATCTTCTTAATCCATCCATCTGTCGATGGACATTTAAGTTGTTTCCATGTCTTGGCTATTGTGAATAGTGCTACAATGAACATAGGTGTGCATGTATCTTTTTGAATGAAGGTTTTATTTGGATATATGCCCAGGAGTGGGATTGCTGGATAATATAAAAATTCTATATTTAGTTTTCTGAGGCACCTCCATACTATTTTCCATAGTGGTTGTACCAGTTTACTTTCCCACCAACAGTGAAGGAGGGTTCCCTTTTCTCCACACCCTCTCCAGCATTTGTCATCTGTAGAGTTATTTATTACAGCCACTATGACCCACATGAGGTGGTACCTCACTGTAGTTTTGATTTGCATTTCGAGATTCTTGGTGTGGTGACACCAGGCACCAGAAACCAGGACCTAGGGCAAGAGAAAAACATAGATGGAGATAAGGTAAGTCAGATACCTTTTCACTTTTGCGCTAAGTGTAGGCTTCATGAAACAAGGGGGAGAGACACCCTCACCATGTAAACTCAAGAAAGGAACCATGTTTTATTAACATTTACATGTGGCACGGGAACTAAACCCTGTAAACAGAAGCATCTGATTATCTCAAGTCTCCTTCTGGAACTACATAATAACGATCTGTCATCTGGGGGTAGGGTCCATTTTTACTTTGTTGCCTTAAGTATTATTACTTACTGTATTCACTTAGTTTTTTATGATTTAATTAAACTTTTCATTGAGATTGTGGTAGAGTCACATACAGTTGTAAGAAATAGTACAGAGAGATCCCAGGTATCCTTTACTTGGTTTGCCCCAATGGTAACATCTTGCAAAAAAAAAAAAAACAAAAAACTACAGGAAAATATCCCAGCCAGGTTACTGACAGTTCCGTCACCACCAGAATCTCTCACGGTGCCCGTTATAGCCACACCTGCTTCCCTCCATCTCCTCCTAAACCTCAGATAACTGTTCATCTGATCTCCATCTCTATAATGTTATCATTTCAAATAATCTTATGTAAATGACATCACAGAGTATATAACTTTCCGTGATTGATTTCTTTCCACTAGTCTATTCTCTTTAGATTCTTCCAGGTGGTTGCATATATTAATAATTTATCCCTTTTTATTACTGAGTAGTATCCCACACCTAGTATCCCAGTTTGTTGAACCGTTCACCACAGAAGAACATCTGGGTGACTTCCAGTTTGGGGCTATTATGAATTAAGCTGCTATAAACATTTCTTTTTGTTTGTCTTTTTTGTTTGTTTTTTGTCTTTTTGAGGGCCAAACCCATGGCATATGGAGGTTCCCAGGATAGGGGTCAAATCAGAGCTGCAGCTGCTGGCCTACCCCACAGCTGCAGCGACAAGAGATCTGAGCCTCATCTGCAACCTGCACCACAGCTCAGGGCAACACTGGATCCTTAACCCAATGAGTGAAGCCAGGGATCGAACCTGCATTCTCATGGATGCTAGTCAGATTCATTTCTGCTGAGCCATGACAGGAACTCCTATAAACATTTCCGTACAAGTTTTTGAGTGATCATTTTTCTCTATTATAAAGGCCAAGGAATGCAATTGCAGGGTTGCAGGGTATTTACATGTTTATTTTTTTAAAGAAACAGCCTACATTTTCCAGATTGGCTGTACGATTTTACATTCCCACCAGCAGTAAGAGTGATCCAACTTCTCTGCATCCTTGCCAACATTTGGTTTTGTCATGACTTTTTCATTTCAATCATTCTGCTAGCTATGTAGTATTATCCCCTTGTGGCTGTAGTTGGCATTTTCTTACTGGTTAATGATGTTATACATCTTTTCATATTCTTACATCACGTCTGCTGCCCTCTTCCATGAAGTATCTCCTCATGCTTTTGCCCATTTTAAAGTTGTTGGATTTTTGAGTTGATTTTTTTTTTTTTTTTTACTGTTGAGATTTGAAATTTCTTTGGATATTCTTGCTACTAGTTCTTCATCAGATATATGGTGTCAAAGATTTTCTCCCACACTATATAGCTTCTGTTCTCATCCTCTTAACGGGATCTCTTAAAGAAGAGATGTTTTTAATTTGACGATGTCCATCGTGTGAGTTTTTTTCTTTTATAGATTATGCTTTTGGTGTTAAGTCTATAAGTTCTTTGCCTAGCCCTAGATCCTGAAGATTTTCTACTATGCTTTTCTTTGAAACTTTTATAGTTTTATGCATTGCATTTAAGCCTTTGATCTATTTTGAGGCTTAGGCTAAGTTTTTTTTCCTTTGCCTGTGGTTGTCAACTACTCTTAACCCAATTTGTCAAAAAAGATATATCTTTCCTCCATTCAGGAGCGTTGCATTTCTGTCAAAAATCAACAGTTGTACAGATTTGTGTGGATCTGTTTGGGGGTTCACTCTTCCAGTCCATTGGTCCATGTGTCCATTCTTCCATCACTATCATGTAGTCTTGATTACCGTAGCTGTGTAATAAGTCTTACAATCAGTTAGACTTATTCCTCCCACTGAAATATTTCTTTTTCAGAATTATTGTAGGTATTAAACTTCCTTTACCTTTCTCCATAAATTTTAGAATAATATTACGAAAAAAAACTGTAGTTTTTCTAGGCATTGCATTAAACTTATAATAGGGATACTTAACATTTTTTTCTGTGTTGTCATCCAAACCTTGCTGATAGTCTGTCTCTCCATTTATTTAGATCTCCTTTGAATTCTTTCATCAGCATTGTGCAGATTTCAGCATGTAAGTCCTAACCACATCTAAGTATTTGGGGCTTTTTTGCCTTTTTTGGAAGTTGCAAAAAGTATTGTACTTTTTATTTTGGTGCCCATGAGTTTATTGTCAGTATATACAAATAAAATTGATTTGTATATGTTTATCTTATATTTTGCAACCTTAGTGAACTTGCTAGTTTTAGTTTTTTTAAATAGATTTCTTAATTTTCTATGTAGATAATGATGTCATCTGCAAATAGGATATTTTTATCTATTCCATTATAGTATATATGTCTTTTATTTCTTTTTATTGTCTTAATAAACTGGCTATGATTTCCCACACTTTGTTGACTAGGAATGGAGAGCAGATATCTTTGTCTTGCATTGATCTTTGGGGGAAAGCGTTCAGTCTTTGACAATCAAGTATGATGTCTGCTGTCGGTCTTTTGTACTTTGTTTGTCAAGTAAGGAACTTACCCTCTTCATACCCCTGTTTTTCCAAGAGCTTTGATCACAAATGACTGACACATGCTTTTTCTTCATCATCTGTTAGTATTATTTTACTTTTCTTCATATGCTTGCTAATATGGTGGACTACATTGCCTGATTTTCAAGTATTTAACCTGATTTGTATCCTTAGAATGAACTCTACCTGATCTTTGTGTATAGTTTATATACATATGAATTCTATTTGCTAATATTTTATTAAGGATTTCTATATTCATGAGTGATGTTTGTATGTGGTTTTCTTTTCTATGAACTGTCTTTGTCTAACTTTGGTATCATGGTGATACTAGCTTCAAGAATAACATGGGGAAGTGTTCCCTCCTGTTCCATTTTATGGAAGAGACTGTGTAGAAGGGGTGTAAATTCTTTTGGTTTTGATTTCAGGGTTGTACATTCTCCAGCCAAAAATCTGGACCTGGAGATTTATCTTTTGAGTGTTATAAAATTATGAATTCATTTCCCTAATAATTATAGGGCTATTCAAACTATTTCATGTGGGTGAATTGTGGTAGTTTATGTTTTTTGAGGAAATGGTCCATTCCCCCTACATTGTCAAGTATACGTAGGTAAAGTCATTAATGGTATCTCTTTATTGCCTTTCATGTCTGCAGGGCCAATACTCATGTCCCCTGTTTCATTCCTAATATTAGTAAATTGCATACTCTTTTTATTTTCTTTGTCAGTCTTGCTAAATAGTTGTGATTTTATTGATTTTTATAAAGCTCTATTTTTGTATTTGCAATTGCAGTATTTTCTGCTCTTATCTTCATTATTTCCTTCCTTTTGCTTGTTCTTGGTTTATTTTGCTCTGTTATTTCTAGGTTCTTGAGGTGAAAATTTATATTTTGATTTGAGACTTTTCTTCTTTTCTAATACATGCATTTAATGTTATAAATTTCCTTCTCAGTATTCCTTTAGCCATGTTCCACAGATTTTCATGTGTTGTATATTGTCATTCAGTTCAATATTTTTTCTTATTTCTCTTGAGACTTCCTTATGATCTATGGATTTCTGAGACGTGGACTGCTTAGTTCCAGTATGTTTAGGTATTTTCTTATTATCTTTCTGAAACTGATTGTAGTTTAAGGGCACTGTGATTTGAGAACACACTCTGTGTAATTTTAATTCTCTTAAATTTATTGAGGTTTGTTTTACCTACAAGATAGGGATTATTTTGGTATATGTTCCATGGGTACTGGAAAAACCTTTGTATTTTGCTGTGTTGAGGAGAATGTTCTATAAATGTCTATTAAGTCCTGTTGATGGATGATGTTGCTGAGTTCTTTTATACACTTGCTGTTTTTCTGTCTAGTTATTCTATCAGAGTCCTCTTATGTTTGTCTTATATATAAAGAACAGAGATTCCAGCAGGAGGAATTTTTTAAAAGTATACCTACTCCATCTACCTAGAAGGAGAAGTCAGTGTTGGCTTATATATATATATTTTATATTTTACTTATGAGTCAATTGTTATACCTCCTGCAACAGTAAAATACAGAAGAAAAACTTCCTCAGGTTTTTTCATTTTGGTAGGGAATCACCATTTCTTTACTCTTGAGTCCTGTGGGGTGTTTTGTTTTGTTTTGTTTTGTTGCTTTTCACTCAGCTCTTTATCAAATCCTGCAGATGTTCATGTCAGGCATGTGTGCATTTGTGCCTGTGTGCATATATGTGTGTGTGTGTGTGTGTGTGTGTGTGATAAGAAATAATTTGAACCCATCCTGAATCTCTACTGCCAACTGATTTTGCAATGAATGGGGGTCCTTAAAAGCCTAATATTGGATGCTCTTCTGATCAAATCACAAAAGCTACCAGAAATCACTTGATGGAACGTCGGTTCCAGAAACACGCATCTTATTCACCCGCTCACTCTCTGCCCATCCTAGTTTCCTCTAAGGAAAAGAGAAGGCTCTAGAACTTGAAGGAATTTAACCTTGGGAAGCACAAGTTCTAATCCTGGGCTCTGGAAAAATGCATACATAGCACACGATCCTTCCTGCTCCAAGCCCTGTGTAGTTTAAAGCCTGTGCCGTGATGGGCAGACAAGGGATGTGCTTTGTAGTCCAGACGATGAAGGTTTTGGAGGTTGGCTTTTCAGGTCATAGGACCAGCCAGAAGGAATTCATTTGCTAACTTCAGGTGCTCCTGCCTCAAGTTTCAAGGCCTTCAACATTAGGTTAAAATGAGCCCTTTTCTTTTCTTCTTTCTTGTTCCTGTTTCAGTAACCTAGCTGTAGTTATTTCTTGATTCTGTAGAACTCTAAGTCAAAAACATGAAAGGCAGCATCTAGGCATATCTCATACTAACATCCAGAAAGTCATCAGGGACAGCCCGATTTTGAGAAGCAAAATATCCACCAACTTTTCTCTGATACCACCACCGATTTCACAGGCTTCTTTGTTTTCTTTCATAGTTTTCCTTCCAAGCAGCACTGTGCTAAGTAGAGGAGTCCCTTCCCCCGCACCCCTCCCCCAATCCTTCCTGCATCTCCACCCCTACTGGGAAGGACAGCATGGAAACCATTTGGCAAAATGCTTGGGCCAGACACTGCTTTGCAGGACCTGCTTCATAATCGCCAAGATGAAAGAGAATAAGCAGCCACTTTGTCTTCTTAAATCAATCCCCATCCCTGCTGTAACCCATTTCAGTAAATGCTATTAGAAACACAGGGCTTTCCTGGTTATCACCTTTTGGCAGAATTAAACTCTGAGTATAAGTGAGATCTCATAAATAAAACAAACTGGGAAAACCCAATGAACTCTGATCCAGGCGCCCTCTATGCCTAATGAGAAAGGATTACTCTCAAAGTTTTAAGAGATCAGATGAAAAGGCAAAAAATTCCGCAAAATGTTTGGGATTAGGCCTGGGAGTTGGAGGTTCTCATAACTGCCTAATCCAGGAGACATGGTATGCCTCTGCGTAATCCCGTGTGGCAGAGACAGAGCAGATGCGGAAGAAGGGGAGGTAGAAAATTTCCAAATAAGTGAATCTCCAGACTTGCATTGAGAACTTACAGCAAACTGAGGGACTTGGGTGAAAAGGAGAGGGAGTTGTGGAAAAGGAAGGATATATAGCATTAATGTGGAATTCTTCTGAATGTCTTTGAACTCCATTCTCCTCCACCCAAATGGAGTCTGACAGTATGAAACAGCACTTGGGGAAGAAAGATAGAGAACAGCGCTGAAAATAAGCACATCCTAAGAGATCAGATATGATCTTTAATATTGAGAGCCCTCAAATTTAGCAGAAGTTTGAAGGAGTCAAGCCCTCTTCCAAGGATACTACTTAATATAATCTATAGCTTTCTGAATCAATATTTGACAGGCAAGAAAATAAAATGAGAAATAACTAGCTTTCCACAGCATTTCCCTTTGGTTTTGTGTGTTACATAAGGCTCCAGGGGAAAGAGCCCTTGCAAAAATAAATAACTAAAATAAAAATAAATAAGCCCAGAACAACTTGGAAATATTACCTAAGTCTTGAACTGGTCCAAACTGGAACTCCTAGGAGGTGTCTGTGCTGTCTCACACAGACAAATCAAAAATTCATGCGCTTTGCAATAGGCAGCCAAATTGTGCATCCTGCCTCCAGCAGATAAGCCTTGATGGTTGTGCAATG
This sequence comes from Phacochoerus africanus, assembly GCF_016906955.1. NCBI lineage: Eukaryota > Metazoa > Chordata > Mammalia > Artiodactyla > Suidae > Phacochoerus > Phacochoerus africanus. The sequence continues at coordinate 66,607,127 of NC_062555.1, read as the reverse complement.
CTGTCTAGCAGGTAAAAGGAAAACCACTGACCCCACTGAGCCACGTGCAATACTACTTGAACATGGAAATACCAGATGGATTGAAAGTGACAATCCTAATAAGCAACTTCCAGAATCTGCATGAACCTAATTGCAGAAAATCCTTGGTGCAGCTGCTTCCATTTGCCTCCTCAAATCCTTAAGCCAAACAGCCCAGCTCAGAAAGCTTCAGCCTGCTCTTGCACTTCCCAAGCCAGCTTTAATGTACTGTTGGATTTATCTGAGCCAGGGCTCCAATTAGGAATTATTCAGGGAGATTTCCCAATATTTCACAGGGAGGGATGTCACTTAAGGATATTGGTTGTGTTGGAGTCTAATTGCTTACATTTTAAAATACTTCTTTCACCCTGATTTCTTAAAAGGAGGGGAAGAAGATTTTTCAATTAATGAAATCATAATGATCAAATGTCTTGAATTTTAAAGTGGCTATACGGTTGGGTCAGCCTAGAACATTCTTTCAACTGACAAATACGTAGTTTTTCAGAATTTGATACTCAAGAATGAGAGGCTCTGCTTAACTTTATTTTCTATTGTTTTGCCTGCATGTTGATTTCCCTTTTGTAAATACTTTCAGGTACTGGAGGTGCTTGCATTGAGATGGAAAGGGTGGGAGATCCCTGGCTCTTTTTGAGTAAAGTATTCAATTTCCATCATGCCTGCTTGTGATGGTCTAGTATAGAAAAAACCCCAGCCTGCTCCAGGGGGAAATCTTCACTGTAGAGAATACTCTCTGAAACTCCCTGGCCATTCTTTAGCAGAGTTCCTTTAAGATTAACCCTATGTCCTGCCAAACCACTATTTCAGCTTAGGGGCAGAAGTAGGACAGTGACCATGGCAGTCCCACTGCAGAAAATCTCCAGGATGTCTTAACACATCCATAGAATTAGGTGTCTTTTCCCAGTTCCCCATCACCACGCACACTGGTAAGTTAGGAGGTGGAAGGTATGCCAGTGATCTTGCATAGGTCTTGCTAGCGGATTTGCTTTGTGCTAGTTCTATGAATAAGGTCTAGCTAGCATCTGAATAGGCACTGCTGCTGACCAGGGGAGAAAGTCTTCTGAAGCCGTCTGCCCTTGTCCATGCATTATACTAGCAGATGTTTTCCGGAAAAGAAATTACACTTATCTGAACCATAATTGCCTTTCCTATTAATTTATTAGGTCTTTCTTGGTTGAGGCTTGATTTTAGTGATGTACATTTCATCAGGATATTTTTCTTTTTGTTAACAAACCTCTAAGTGCTCTTCTCATGAATGAAAATTAGACATTTTCACTGATGAAAAGTCATCCTTTAATACTTGATTCAGAAAGCCAGTGGCTTCTAGCCCCTTATGCAACTATCTATCTAGTAAAAGGGGCTCTTTCCAATGTTTCTTTAGGAACGCGGTGCTGAACAACATGAGAATGAGGGCAGAGAGAAATAAAATATCAAAATCTTTTTGCCTTTTCCCTTGACAAAAGTTTCTCTTCCCCAAGGTGATCATCTATCTGTTCGTTCATTTATTCATTCATTCACTTACCAAATACATATCAGCACTGATACTATGCTGGGCTGTGTCACTGGGGTTGCAGCAGTAAACACAAATGAATAATCCCTCCATCATAGAGGTTTATATTCTAATAGCAGTAACAGACAGGAAACAAATGCATAAATAATACATGACCAAATAATGATGAGTGTCATAAAGGAAACACAGCAATAAGGGAACAAGGGGGCTGGATGGTGGATAATCACTGTAAGTTACGTCCAGAGAAGCAACATCTGAACAGAATTCTCAATAAAATGGGAGGGAGCCATCCACCCAGCTGGGGGATGAGCCCTCTAGAAGGAGGGAGTAGCACTCACACAAGACTTTAAGAGAGAACAAGAATGAGATACTCGCAGAATACAAAGGCAAGAGCTCTTAGGGAAGATGGATAGGGGCTGGAGGGGCTAGAGTTGGCAGTGGCATAACACAGGGGTCTGAACACGTTGGGGACAACCCTGGCCTGCAGGAGAGCCTGAATTCTATTCTGCCTGAGATGGGAAGCCAAAGGAGTTTGAACCAACATGTGCCATGAACTGTTTCACATTTCTAAAGAAATATCGCTCTGCTGTTTGGAGACCAGATTGTAAAGGAGAAAAGTTAAAAACAAGAACAGAATCTGATAATCAAGGAAAGAAACTCAGCATTGAAAGGCCCCTGTGGCCTGGGGCTCTTTGTCTAAGGGCTGGTGTGTGGAGTAGCAATCAAAACAGATCTGGAGCTTCTCCCCTGAGCTGAGATGCTGGCGCTACCATGAGACTTTGGAGAATGCATTTCAACCTATCTGTGCCTCAGTTCCCTTATCTATGAAAAATGAATAATAAATATCACCCACTTCAAGGGTTGTTGGAAAAACATATGAGAAAATATAGGTAAACCACTGATCACAATCTAGAGCACATGATAAGAACCATAGAAAGGTTTGCTATTATCACTCTCTTTATCGAGGCTAAAGGTTTGCAGTTTCTCTTTTCAGACTGACTATCAGATTTTGGAAAGAAGTACCCATGTCTTTTTCTCCTGCCTAGTTGTCATAGAACCAAAAAGAGATTGCAAGAGTTAGGCCTTCAGTATGTAGATATCTGTTGAATCAAATGACCCTAACCTCAAAACAAAACATGTCTATTCCTGAAGGACCATGGGAATCAGGAAAAGTTACCCTCATTTTTTTCCTCTCTGGTTATTCATTTTTTTTAATAAACTAACAAGCTACTTGCTCCAGGGTATACATAAAACAAGCAATTTAGGAATTTTCTGTGATCAAACAGCACGCCTTCTCTTCACTCTGTATTCCTATGGTAGGAACTCGGTAAATATTTGTGCTTCTGATGACAATGCCTATAGCAACAGGATTTAGAATGCCTGGCACTAGGTGTCAAGAGTCCCAAACCAGGATAATGGAAAACGATTTCTCTACGGCCAGTGCACATCTAACAGGAGACCTTGTTTCTTCTGAAAAGCCCAGTGTAGGCACCACTGGGAACTCTTTTAACAGAATCAATTAAAGACGTTTTGATTTCTGCTCTTTGGCAGGTACTACCCTCCTGCTAAAACACAGTTGTCTCTCTAGTTTCTGTTTTGAATTTCCTTTGGCAACAGAAGATAGAAAGATGAGCTATGAGTCTTCATGGGTGGTCAAGTTAACACTCTGGCCTCCATCCCAAGCTTCAAGGAAATAATCGACTGATGATTTTAGCCCACTCCTTTCTAGGAAGCTGCCTGTTGTCTAAAGTTGAAGTCCACAAGTTGAATGACTGATCGGATACCATAAAAATGGCATGAAGGTGGTTGATTTTTGCAGAGACATCCGCACACCCACTCTTTCATTTACTGTTCTTTCTGTGTATGACACAATGATAATAATCAGTGTCCATTAAAAGATTCAAGTTAAGCATGAATAATCCACCAAACTCCATGCGCCTTAATGGTTCACAGAGCACTGGAAATTTTTGTCACTTTTTTCCCTCATGAGTTGCGATTTCATACCTAAGAAATTATATCACCCTATTGAGTCCAGTGATCCAAGGGTGATAAATGTCACAGCCAGATCATCCTTGCAGCCAGTCCTACCCATCCTGATTTGTCAAAAGAGAAACACTTCTTTGGCCCCGAAGAGTTCCCTTTTCCGCTTCCTCTTTTGAAACTGTTTTAAAGGAAGATGAAGTCAATCCCTAAAAATAAATACTTTTGTCTGATCATATGAAACCTTTCTTAATTTAACATAAAGTGGAAGAGAGGGAAAAAAAAGCATGGGACACCAAAAATAAAAGTAATAAGGAAACCTCAGTTTATCCTAGAGTTTCAGGATTGTTTTAGCAGAGCTACCCAGACATAATAGAAAGTTCCAATTACAGTAAAATAGCCAAGATGATAGTATCCAAAAGATATGTCATAAATCTAAATTGTGAAGCATTTACATTCCTTAAAAATTTTTCATTTTTAAAAATATATGCACTCAGCTTCCACTTTGCTACAGACCCTGCCACCGTCTAAATTAGCTCTAAACAAGGGGCAAAAGTCACACATGTAAGCAAAACCGAGCTTCCTTCCATAAACAAAGCCTCAATTCTTTCTCTAGCTAGCAGATTTCCCACCTTCCATCACCTACTCAAACACCCTGAAGCCATCCACTCCTGATGACTGCCATCCTGACAGCCTCATTCGCATTCTTTGCCAAGTACACAGAACCCCTGAGGGTTAGGGAAGATGTGATTCTCTAGATCCTCAGGGGAGGTGCACAAATATAAAGTTCTTGATTTCAAGTGTTCTGGAATGAGAGGTGGTAAAACTCAGTGTGGAAGAGTGGGAAGGGAGATGTTTACAGAGAGAAGTGGCCCTAGACAGTATCTGTAGTCTGATCCACCCGTGGAATTGGTTTTCCATCATTGATCAAGGACACAAGGGACCTACTGGTAGGTAATGACCCCTGGATGAAACGTGCCTTTTGTTTTGAATCGATAATGACTGAGGAACATCTGCATGTTCAGTATCATCCAGATGAGGTAGGGGGTAAAGAAAAACGAAAGACAGGGTCTTAATCTTCCGCAACTGGCATAAAGAACAGCAGCACAGGAAGCAACAGGGGCAAGGAAGAGAGGATGGCCAAGTGCTGGAAACTTCATGGTCCAGAGGGCTTCCTTAGGGCAGTTCCTTGAGCCTCACCTGAGAGGTTGAGACCAAGATGAGCCCCAGGGGAGAAAGAGGATGCACCTGTGGATTTGTAGAGTAGCTGGTGTGGTTAGGAGTCCTTGGAGGCTCATGGGAGCTGCACAGACAAAAAAAAAAAAAAAAAAGATGCTTTGGGGGTCCTTTTCCAAAGAAAACACAACAGCAAGAGATGATTACATGGCTTAAATGGAGAACTAACAAGTCAAAACCCTGAGTGATAATTCCAAAACTGCCATTGTGTCACCATTTGGTATGATTCAAATTATTGCTCCCAAGTCAGTTTTACCCTCTGTTTCCTCATCTGCTAAATCAGGATAACCTCTGGATGCCTGGCAAAGCATAGCTAATTAGCATTTATTTGCAAAGACTCACGGAAGGTGTTATATGACTGTATCATAGCAACAAGGACCAAAATGCTTTGCCTGTGGCGGTTTGAGTTAAAAGGAGATCTGAAAATAAAAAAAACAATAGGAGTTCCCACTGTGGCGTGGTGGGTTAAGGATCTGGCCTTGTTGCAGCTGTTGTGTAGATCATAGCTGCAGCTCAGATTCTATCCCTGGCCTGGGAACTTCTGTACTCTGTGGGTACAGCCATTTAAAAAAAAAAAGGAAAGAAAAAGAAAATCCAAAAAATAAATCAAAATCCACCAGGTAAAGTAAGAACTACTGAGGACTGAAGGTACGGAACAAGTGAAACCCCTTCTGCATTCTGTGCAGGGTCACGCTTCTAAACATCGAGCTGAGTTCTCACAATCGGTTCTGTATAGGTAAGGAAACTGGTACATCCTATCGTGTGTGATCTTGTGCAGGTTACGTATTAAACCCAGTCATCTATATGCAATGACATCTTTAACATTCTTCCTCTGGAGTCACACCATTGATTGTCTTCATTGTTTTGACTAAAGGTCATTCACTGGAGCTGAAATTTCTCGTGCTACTCTCATTTTCCAACATTCACCAATAGTAGTTGAACATTTATGTTTAATAATTAGGGGGAAAATGAACATGATTCAACCTGGAAAAAAAAAAAAAGAAATCGAGTGACCTTGAAGAGAGCAAAGAGGAGCCTTTGAATTCACAGGAAGCTTTTTTTAGCCCAGTCCCCCGCCGTGCCTTACTAATACACTATCATTACCACTGTTCACTTCGCTTTAAACAAAGAAGGCAAAAAGGGTCGCACAGAGAGAATTCGCACAGAGTACAGAATTCTCCTCAAGATCCACAGTGCTGGCCAAGCCAGGTCAGAAAGATGTCTTTCTGGAGTCAGAACAGGAGACTAGACTAGACTCCTGGTTTTGCCACTTAGGAGCTATGTGATCTCCGATATGTCCCTTGGCCACTCTCGCCTCTGACAAGTGGAGACGTCAGATTTCATCGATTCTGAGATTACAGTCTTGTCTCTCACTGAACATCCTCTCTGAAAGGGGAAACATCGTAACAATCCCTGTTCCAGTACCGTTTAGCAGGTAGTGCTCTTTCTTACTCGGTGGTAAATGAAATACCAGCACGCGTTAACATCCCTGGAGCTTAGATTGGATAAGAGACGTAATAACCAACTCTGATGAGAACCTGGGAGAGGGTAAGAAGTCTGGGAAGGGCATGCAGGTGGATCTTTAGCTTGGGAAAGTCACACCAACCCAGGAAGCTCATTCAGTGACTGAATTTGCCTGGTGGATAGAATATTAACTTTAAAAAAAATCCTCACGTTGTCGTCTAGTACAAACTTTTGAAACACATGACGATGAAATCTAACACCCTTGAAACACCCTGCCACGAGTAAGGATTAGGCATTGCTCCTTCAGTGCAAACAAAACCATCAGAAACTTCATGGAATATTTCTGAACTTGATTATTTAAACCTGAATTCCATATTAGCTTGTCATCTTGATATTTTTGACAAGTGCATGTAAGGATTTTGACACCAAGGAAGTTTCCAATATACTTTTACTATGTAAAAAAAAAAAAGTAAAAGACGTAAATATGTTTCTAAATTGCTACTGTTTATTTTAAGAAATAAAACATTCATCATCTTAAAATTCTGTGCTTCTGTACACTGATTGCTATGTGCTAAGTGTGCGGGTAGCAGCATATTATGGTCAATTCGGCTGCACAGATAAACTGCAGCTGTTTTTAGTTCGGTTTCTGCAGAGTCCGTAGTGGAATTCAGAATTTCCTGAGAGCTGGCTTGTCTCATTTCACTGGCAAGGGAATTGCTGGCTTAATTACCCTCGGGGGTCCTGTGTAAATTACGTCCGTAGATCTGGGGAGAGAAGATGGCAGAAAATAAATATTTGGCAGCGTTAGAGAGAGAGAAGGGAGAGAGAAACTCACCTTTGCCGAGCATGGTTTTCTCCCTTGACCCCTCTGAAGTTGGGCAGGGGACAGTCTCCTCCAGGTCCCGGATGAACCATTCGTTCCGCTACACCATACCCCTCTCAGAAGCCTCTCTCCTAGCCGAGACTCTTCATTCACCAAGATGGAATAAGCCCAGGCTGGGAAGCCTGCGTTTTGCATGGAGCCTCTCCATGTGTCTGCCACCCTGGCCACGTTTCCACTCTTGGAGAGAACCTTGCTCTTAACATCACCCTGGCTCATCGCTGACTGCTAGAACTCCCGGGGGGGGGAAATGCACAGATGCATTCGTGAATTAAGGTGTGGCCAAAGTCGTGTTTTCCCGTGAAACAAGGACCAGTAGCATAATATCTAACCGTGATTGAGAATTGCCGCTGTGACAGAGATCGCATTCAAGCCTCACCATCCCTGGTCATAGGCAAGTGTTATTGGGAGCATTCTTAATCCAGTAGCTGAAGCGTGGTGCAGCTTGCGGATGATGGCACTTGGATCCAAGCATCCAGGCTGAGAAGAAAGTAACTGGTGGGAGGAGGAAGAAGGGGAACCAGCTTAAGCACAGGCTGTCTGAGCCTGGAGCCCACACTTTAGCCAGCTGATTCCTTTTTGGCCTTCCTGGTACGAGACTTCTGGGCCTAGAGGAAGGAAGGAGCAAAACAGAAAGGCTGTCAACCTTCTCAATCCTGGCCTCAGTCAGCTCCGCTGGTGTACTAAGAAATAGGATATTTTGACATGTGACTCCCTCCTGGAGTTCAGGCTGACACGCTGAGCCCGTGTTTTACATCTGAAGTCTGGCTCTCCCCTCCATCAAGGGCGTTGAAGCCACCAGCACCTGCTAATGCCAATCGGCTCATGAAATCAGGCTGGTTTTTGGAAGCAACTGGGATTGGCAGAATGAAAAAGATAGGGCAAGAGAGGGGTGGGGGTGCGTGACCTCACCAGGTGCCGAAAGGCTGCCCTAATTCCCATCAAGAGCTTTGAGGTCTCTCCAAAAGCCATCCCACGATGCAATTATGTGGGAGAGGTCTGCGCTATGCCCAGAGCTCACCATCGAGCTGAGGAATTAGGTGCTTAATGTGCTAGAAAATCCTTTGTAAACCAGCATTGCCTCTACCAGCTTCCCAGCTCCCCACACTCGGGATGTGCCAGTTTCTTGTGTAAATACGGCCACCTCCCCGGCACTCTTGTATTTCATTCCCACTGGAAAGGTAACAGAACATATCATAACCATCCCCTGTCTCCTTGAAACCCATCCAGCAACCCGGACACCCCATCACACCTAGCATCTCTTTCCTGTCCCTAATAGACCAGGTAGCCTCTCAGTGACAGCACCCAGCCCAGCTGTTACCATCACTCTGAAAATGATGCTTCTCCTTGCTGTAGCTGCTGCTGCCTTTTTTTTTTTTTAATTTTATTGGAGTATAGTTGATTCACAATGTTGTGTTCGTTTCACGCCGTAACATCTTTACCTTTCTCTCTAATCTGATTGAAACTGTGAGCAGTAGTGAGAATATGATTCTTTCTCCTAGGCTGAGCACTATACCTAGAAATGGCCATAAGACAAATATTGGGCTTTCTCCAGCCCACATTTCACACAGACACGTGCATTCATTATCTGTGTGTGACTGAAACTGTGATAAAGAAAAATACAATAGGAAGCAGGATAGTATGTTTCCACCTTGGGGGTCTGCCACTGTGTGAGCTCAGAAAAGTTGCTTGACTTCTCTGGGTTCTGGTCTCCTCGTGAATACTGAGAGAGGATTGTACTGAAGAATGTGATGGGCTCTTTTAGTAAAAGGATTCTTTCATGCCAAACGCCGCAAGAGTAGGAATGCTCTCTTATTACCTTGAGCTACAAAATATTAACTGCGACTCAATAAAATTCTTAATTCAATACGAAGTGGTGATGCACAGAATCTGAAAGAAGCTGAATGCTGGCATCCAGCATTGGCATGGATGTTTACCTGGTAGACACCAGGGTAGGTGGAGCACACCACCAAACAATAAGGGATGAACAGACAGAAGAGAAGCAGCCACTTTTAAGGACCATCCTATTGGTGGCCCAAGCTCCAAAGGTGCAGAAGAAGACAGCTTGGCTGAGAGGCTCCCATCAGAGAAAATCAGTTTCTCTGTGGGTTGAGGAAGCACCTTGCTGGGCACCTGAGATGAACCCAAGCGAGCTTTCCAAGTGGACAAAAATTCACCAGGAGCTCTGTAAAAGTCAGGAAGGGGATGACTAAGAGCGAAGTTTGGGGGAAAATAAGCAGAATTCCAGGAAGTCAGTGACGAAATGAGATAGGAGTTTCCGTTGCGGCTCAGCAGGTTAAGAGCCCGACCCAGTCTCCACGAGGATGCAGGAGACTTGATCCCTGACCTCGCTCAGTGGGTTAAGGATCCGGCATTACCATGAACTGTGGTGTAGGTCACAGATGTGGCTTGGATGTGGTGTAGACCGGCAACTACAGCTCAGGTTTGACCCTCTAGCTTGGGAACTTCCAGATACCACAGGTGCAGCACTAAAAAATAAATAAATAAATAAACAAACAAATGAATAAATAGGGTGATCTGAGGCCCCATGGAAATGCCCATCTGAGGGCAGCCTGGCATGAATGTGGGGGAGGCAGGACCAACAGCAAACCGGGAACAGACTTTAGCAAAACAGGATTTGCTCAAGTGTCAGGATAGGCATTGGGGAAGGTTTCTCTTGGCTGTTTGGGGACAGGTTCTTGGTGTATGGGAAGCAGTGCTTCTACTGATCTCTGAAATTGATTGTCTTTTAAAGGGCCAGGCTCACGAAGCCCTATTAAAATAAAGACCTATGAATACTTTGAATAAATATACTCCATAAAATTAAGAAAACCTAATATTAGGCTAAATCAAAAAAAAAAATCAGACTGTGAATGGGTACGTTAGAACTTTAATAAATGAAATGGCCCACACCAGTCTGTCTCTGCCAGTCTTTGTGCTGGTATGTCAGACATGTCTTTCTTATTACCATTTAGGAAACATTATAGAAGCTTCGGAATTTCACAAGTCATCACCTAATTTGACTTCTTAGTGGGAAAGGAAAAGAAAAATCATCCTGACAAATGTACCCCCATGAAAGCCAAGTGCTGAAAAAGAAAGAATGCCTGCAAGGTGCCCATCAGGTCCCATTCTCCTCAAGAAAGCTATCTCACAGGTGCCCAAGCGCAGATTTTTCCATTGGTGCAAACCACCTCTCAGACGCTCAGCTAGGCCAGCCCACAAGGCCAGTCCCAGCTTCCAAGATGAGTAAGAATGGTGAGTTGGCCCCAGCCGAGGGAGTAGCTTTCATTTGTGTTTACAATTCAACCAGCAAACACCCAGTTCAAGAGACACCCATGAGATGGGGGAGTGAACGTGCCCCCCTGCTGCCCTGGGGACTCCAGAGTGGTAGAGGTGGTCTCCACAGAGCAAGGCAAGCAAGGAGTTCCTCGGTGTAGACAAGCCCAAAACCTCTGGCTGGTGAGTGCAGCTAAGAAGGAAACGCAGGAGAGGACCCCTCCCACAACAGGCTTCATGGCTCCATGTTCTCGTTCATAATTGGGTCTTCTAAACGCTCACTGCACCAGACCAGGCAATGGGCTACCAAAGACTGGAGCCCACGTCACATTTTGAAAGATGAACATGACAGGGAGTTCCCATGGTGGCTCAGCGGGTTAAGAACCTAACTAGTATCCATGAGGATGCAGGTTCAATCCCTGACCTCAATCAGTGTGTTAAGGATCTAGTGTCGCCTTGAGCTGTGGCATAGTCTGGCAGCTGTAGCTCCAGTTCACACCCTAGCCTGGGAACATCCATATGCCACAGGTGCAGCCCTAAAAAGTTAAAAATTAAAGCATAAAAAAAATTTTTTAATAGCATAACAACAATGGACAGTCCCCAGACAACTCTCCAAGGATCCGTGTAAAGATCCGGAAAGAAAGCTGAAATTCCTACCAATTTTCACAGGAGTGGGAAACAGTGGGAAGAACTAGTATAAAAGCCCCTTTCATACCTGATGCCTTGTCCAACATCCACTGAACTCAACACAGTCTTCCACTGAACATCATAGAATGCCCAGACCGTGACGTCACACTGTGGCAAGAAGTCCAGGCTGCTGGGTCCGGGTAGGTCAGCTTTCCAGAACATACTGGAATGGTTTAGATTTTGTGTTAGGCGCTAGAGACCACAAAGCCAAATATTCCTATTCTCCAGTGCTTAGGAATCTGTCCTGAAGCATTCACCCAGCCAATGATTCTAGGGAAAGCAAAGCCCACACTGGGTTTTAAGCTGCCAGGATGAAATGACACGCAGAGGGAAAATGAGGGCACGGCGCTAAAGGCAAGGCTAAGAGAACAGGGCGTGTGTAACATGGGAACGACGGCCGGGAAGCAAGAGCGCAACAATAGGAGATGCAACCAGCAAGAGAAACAAAGGGCAGCCAGACAATATTTCACCAATACATTAGGAGCAAGACAAAGGAGAATGGAGACCCGCTAATTAGTGGGGAGGGAAAACAAATAGCAGATGCATCAGAAGACTTGAGCTCTTAATACCTATTATGCTCCAGGCTTCACAAAAATGGTTAGCTATCATCAGACGCTGAATAAAACCACGGGAATGAGCACATGGAGGGGAAAGGGAAGTTTAAATGGAAACCAAACAGATTAGTAACTACTTAGTCAAGCTAGATGGTTTCCAATCAGGACCTGACAAGAGCCAATGTGCTATGGTAACGAAATTAGCTTCCGAAAAGCAAGTTCTTACAAAAAATATTCTGTCCAAGGCACGGGGAGATTTCTGGTGGCTGCGTCTGAGGCAGTTGCAGGGTCAGCATCGAGCAAGAGGTGGTAAGAAGTGGCTGGAAAGGGAGAGAGGAACACAGGTATCCCTGCTGCGTGGCGGTCAAGGTGAGTCAAGGAGACAGAGTCATCGGCTCAGACCAAGTGCAGAGAAGAGGGAAACTCAACCAGCAAGGGCACAGGGATGAGGTGTGGCTAGTGCCACATCCTGAAACACACCTTCCATTTCTGCAGAAGGTGGCAGGCACTAGACCAGCATAGGCAAAGGTTGGAGTTTGGGGTGGACCTGGGGAGCTGCAGATGGAGAGGATAAGAGGACAGCAAAGGCTTGGGAAGCCAAGTTAAGGTTTGGTGCCTTTAGTTTTGGGATGACTAATAGCTAAAAGAGGAGGTCCCTGGTGTCTCAGCAGGTTAAGGATCCGGCATTGTCACAGCTGTTGGTCTGGTTACTGCTACAGCTCAGGTTCACCCTAGCCCAGAAACTTCTACATGCCTTGGATGCAGCCAAAAAAAAAGCTAAAAGAATTGGCATCCCTACCTTGTGTCATGCATATGCTAAATAGTTTGTATGCTTTTAAAATTTTTAATATTCTCAATAACCTGATAGGCTAGGTACTCTAATTACCTACATTTTTATAAACGCTTTAATTTCCCTGGGCCTCAGCTCCTTCCTGTAAAAGACCTCAAGGTGTGGAGCTCGGTTGCCATGAGAAAGGAAAGTGGCTCCATTGATTGATCTGCTTCTGTGCTCACCCTAAGCTGCATAATCTATGCAACCTCTTTGATTCCTTAGCTAAAGCAAAGATGCAAAATTTAGTTTATTAAATGAATTCGTTACCTACATGTGACTCCTAGGGTTCTGCTGAGATGCCCACACCACTTTTCTTTAAGTCATAAACAGATGTGTTACTTTAATAAATGAAAACGATGAGCCTCTGTATACTTATTGCACCTTCCTCTAATGAAGGAGAAATGAACAGGGTACCTGGGCAGTGATGGTCCATACTTGGCAGCAGCCAGTGAAAAAGAATGGCCCCAGCTTAGCTAGGGGCTCGCAAAGTGGCAGCATCTTACTGAGGTCACTTTCATCTGAAACCAGAATGACCAAAATGAGCCAGTCCCACACAGTTGCTGCACCCTTGGGCAGATATTGCTAAATCACCCCAGAGAACTCTCTCTTCAGGCTCACCTAGGGCCCCCAGAGTTCTTCTCCTTTCCAGAGTAGTCTTTCTTCTGTTCGTCAAAATACTCACAAGTACTCTATGGTTAACTCTTCTTGGTATCAAGGTATCTAGGGCATCACATTAACTGTCAGTAGGATGCTTGGTGAACGGGGACCCAGAAAATGCACTCCCTGGCTTGTTCTTTTTTTTTCTTTTTCTTTTTAATTCATTCATTCATTCATTCATTCATTCATTCAAGAAATACCAGGAAACTCAAACAGGCACAATGGATTACCATATCCCTGTCAATCTCCGGCATGCTGATTTCAATTATAAGCCTATTTAAATTGCATCTAGTGAGGCAACAATTCCCAAACTCGGAGCTGCAGTTGGAACATCTCCCCATAACACATGTGAATCCTATAGGGAACTCCGTGGTCTGTGTTTTTGAAACGTCAATAGCATATTCCTGTTGGGGGACCAGAGGTCATACCTTTATTCCTGAAATGACGTTAACACAATGTATGGACCTAGATTAAATTTGGGACAGAGTCAGAAAAACAGAAAGGATGCTCCATATAGAGGTCTATACTGAAGAGTCGAAACTCTGTCAGTACGGACTCTAGGCTCGTGGGAATTCAGACCGGTCCCCCACCAGGCATTGAGAGGGAGGCACTGGCAGTCAACCGTGACCTAGCAGATAAATTCTCATGGGCTCCTACTATCCAATCCTCCCTTATATATGTACCATTGAGTCATTTTAGGCCGCTGAGTTGTAATGCAATTAATTAGGTTACAGTCCTCTTTCATAAGCATCAAGAATTGACTGCACATATATCTTTCCATGGATAACTGGGAACACTTCTGATATGTTACATGCATTTAAATTATTTCTCAGAGTGGGTTAGTCTGCGCATGGCCACATACATCCTTGGTACTTCAACTTGTATCGACTGAACCATCAGAAGCTGACTTGTCCCCAGAATTTGGAGGCGTATGACTATTGTGCTATGTACACTTAACTGTATGTTGCTGGAGAACTGGTGAAACTTAGTCTAAAACCAGTATAAAAGACCCCCTTAGCCTCTACCATCAAAGCTGCCATTTCCCAGAGCTAAAATAAGAAGTTGTTCCTTGTGGCGGGACTGGGGACATCATGCGCCCTCCAACCTCCTTTCCACACGTATTCACTTAAGAAATGTTCATTGAAGTCAATTCTTCCATGACACAAGGGCTGAAGCCATCAAAGCAGACACAGTGCACCGTCTGCCTTCACGTCGCTCGTGGTCCAGGTGCCTGAAGGTGATGATGGAGGGGTGCAGACATGACGTCAGAGCCGCCAAGACAGCAGTGAAGGAGTTACCTCCAACTTCCCTTTAGTAAGTGAAAGACAGGATTTTAACCTGCTTGGACCCTCAGTACAACAGGAGCATCCTAAACCTGTGAATGGCGCCATCCAGTGTCTGGGGTAAGTTCCTCGGCCAGCGACACTACTACAGCCCCAATCTTTGTAAATAAACTGTATGTGATCATGATTAAGACGGATTTCATTTCAATTTTGCACAAATAGGAGATGTCCATGAAGCTAGGTAATCTGCATGTTCTTACTTAACCCAAAAGGCTCTCCATGAAGGAAGTCTTCTCCAGCGCATACTTCTAGCTGTCTACAGCTAGATGGCTTGAAAATAACAGGAAATGTAGAAAGGTCAAAGTAAAATAAAATGAAAAGAGTAAGAAAGAACTAGATGGCATAGTATATACGGACTCTTGAGAGCTATTTTGCTTGCTAGCTAAACAGGTTTCTTAGAGAGCAAAGTTCATCACAGAAGTTTGAAAGAGTAGGTTTCTTATAGGGGTAAGTACAGGTGTGTGTGCCTTTCTCTGTGTACGTATGTACATAAATCTAAAAGAATGTGTTCTTCTCCTGAGAGATGCAGAGATTTTGAGGCTGCCATCAGTTCCAATTAGAATGAACACAGGATGGGCAGACTCTTGAGTAGATGCCTAGTTATTAATAACAGAGGCCTGCAATCCAGGGAGTGTGGCCATTTCTACACTTTGACCACAGGATACTGGCAAGTGCATTGAAGGCAATCCATGACCTTAAGTGGCTTCAAAGGAGATTTTGCTTTTGGAAACAATGATTTAGGAGACAGCCTTTAGAAATGATAGAATTTCTTGGAGTTCCCATCATGGCTCAGTGGTTACACTAACATGCGGGTTCTATCCCTGGCCTTGCTCAGTGGGTTAAGGATCAGGGGGTTACCATGATCTGTGGTGTACGTCACAGACGCGGCTTGGATCCCGTGTTGCTGTGGCTCTGGTGTGGGCTGGTGGCTACAGCTCCGATTGGACCCCTGGGAACTTCCATATGCCGTGGGTGCGGCCCTAGAAAATACAAAAAGACAAAAAAGAAAGAAAGAAAGAAAGAAAGAAAGAAAGAAAGAAAGAAAGAAAGAAAGAAAGAAAGAAAGAAAGAAGATAGAATGTCTCTCCTCAAAAGCTTCAGGAATGGGTAAGTAGCTTTTTAAAGATATTTCAAACACCCTCTTCTGTTTTCTCTCACAGCAGTATTTAAATGATGCCTCACACTCTATCTCAAGAGATGAGCATATCCTTTGAGCTAATTCGTTGCCAGGATAGTTTTAAAACTTTGGGTGAAGCTTTAGAGTTTTTATTTAGAAGGACAGGCTGTGTATTTCTGAGGAGAGGGGCAATAATTACCACTTACTTAGTGCCTAGAGTTCTAGAAAAATCTAACACAGCCCGAGAATGTTCAGTCTTTGTGTGTATAGGTATGTTTGTATGAATATGTGCATAATGTTTCTATAATGTCATTGTTCTGGTCCTAATAATGAAGTGTTCTGAAATGGCTGTATTTCTAAGTTGCTCAGCTCCTAACAGAAAAAGCTTTTAAACATTTGCCTAATGGACTTGTTAGATTCTTAATCTGGTTATGAACCAAGTACACACCCCTTTCTCCTCCAGCTGTCACTGCAGAGACATCACAGACTCAAAAAGAATAAGCTGTCACATGCAAAACAATATTATAATCAAAAATCACTGTGATTCAATGGATAACTCCCACCTGGTAGTTCCCTGGTGGCTCCACAATGAAGGGTCAATCATGGTCACTGCTGTGGCAGAGGTTCAAGCCCTGGCCTGGGAACTTCTGCATGCCATGGGCATGACCAAAACAATTTCCCTGAAAATCTCTTCTGGAATTAAAACTTCTGATAGATTTATATGAAGAAACATCACGAGTAATTTACAAAAGATGACTTCTTGATAAGCTCTGTCCGTATACCCTTAATTGTTACTCTATAATAGGCTCCCCTCTGTCGTCATGAATTGTTCCCTCTCCTCCATAATCTTTCAGATGACTCCATACACAGCAGATCCTGGTGGCTTCTAAACCAGCCCTTGGATCCCAACATGTATTTCCAGCTGCCTGCTGGACATGTCCCTTTAAATGACCGACGGACATCTCACACTCTCCAAGTCCATTCTGAGCTCATTACTTACCAACCCTACTCCTTGCCACTTCCTGTTCTTCTTTTACTCAATAAAGGTTGGTTGAATAAATGAATGAATGCTCTTCAGTCGGCTAGTGGGCCATGATCTTCATTCATTGCTAAACAAATGCCATATAGAAGACACGTACTTATATCTGTGTATGATGAGTCTTACATTGGATGGATCCTTTCTAAACAGAGTTGGTTCTTCTACTCTTTCTGGAAATTACAGGCTAGACCAGCACTTGGGTGTTGGATTTCTGTCCCCCTGAACAAAGCAGCAAATTCTGGGCTAGGACCTGAGGAGGCTATTACACTTGTACTGCAGTTTATAAATCATCTGTGGAATTTTCTTTTGAACCATCCAGGCAAAATGTTATGGTTTCATTACAAATGAAAAAAGATCCACATGTGTTTCTTTGCACACACACTTACCTCAAAGGAAAACAAATTGGTTAATATGTGGCTGACCATCTCCCACCACAGTGATACTCAGTGATGTCACAGTCCAATGATGTTTGAGCCTGTAACTCTTAATTACCCAAGATAAAAGTTAGAATAATGTGTTCATGCATGATACTTCTTTGAAAGAATATATGCACCATAGAGTGTGTGATTCCAGTACTTGAGTTCTTGCATTTCTTCTATGAGTCTTTAACTTCTTTTTTTTTTAATTATTTATTATTATTTTTTTCCCACTGTACAGCAAGGGGGTCAGGGTGAGTCTTTAACTTCTGACACAGCTGGGACCCTAGTGGGTATTCTGGCAAATATCCAGGGAATCTCAAACAATGATTGAGGGCCCAATGATTGCTTCCAATATGTGACAGTAGTTCTTAGCAGATAGAAAGGTCCTGTGGCTTACACAGCTGTTCTTCTCTGGTGTAAGTGAGGAGAAGCAAGTGAATGGATAGGGCCAAACTGTCATGAAGGAGTCAGTGGGAAGAGGTCCTAAGCAGCTGACCCTTCTTTGACTTGTCTCTAAAATCCTCCCTCAAGAAAAGCTTTCATTTCAGGAAAGGTGGAAAATTGATTCTATGGCACATAGAGCTTTTCCACTTACTTTTGCCGTAATGATTCATACATTGTCTCATTCAGTCTCCAGAGAAGTTAAATGACTTACCCAAGATCACACAGTTTTTTAAGGGATGCTCTCAAATTAGAGCCCAGGCCTTTACAAGTCTACCTCATTGTGCAACTCCCCTAACCAAACCACCTCACTGGGCTTGATTCTAACTCACGGGTGCTTGAATTTCTGCAATCTCTCTCTTTTCTTTTTCATTGCCGCTAAGCAAATGCACCAAGAGGGGTAAGTTAATTCATACTCTCTGGGAGTAGATGATAATAAGATGGAAGATAAGAATAAAAGGTACACCTTTCCTAGAGGACAGAAAGAAGGCAGTTGTGAAGGCTTAGTAAGGTGATCCTGGGACAGCAAGCTCTTTGTTTTTCTCACTGCTGTGTGGGCAGCTGGTAGACATTGATCTTTAATATTAACATGACAGGGAGTTCCCATCATGGCTCAGTGGAGATGAATCTGACTAGTATCTATGAGGATGCAGGTTCTATCTCTAGCCTCCCTCGGTGTGTTATGGATCTGCTGTTGCTGTGGGCTGTAATGTAGGTCGCAGACATGGCTCATATCCTGCATGGCTGTGGCTGTGTGTAGGCTGGCAGCTACAGCTCCAATTCGACCCCTAGCCTAGGAACCTCCATGTGTTGTGGGTGTGGCCCTAAAAAGACAAAAAATAAATTAAAAAAATAATAGGTTTCCAGTGAAGCAAACAATATCTAAATAGCAAGAGCAAAGTCTCAAGCTTAGAGAACTGACTCTTGACCTTAAGAAATTAACATTCTAATCAACACTCCCCTTAAATACCAGGAGACCTTGGAGGTGAGGAATCCCACATCATGCATGCCACTCAGACATCTGTCTGCAGGGCTGGCCCATGTCAATGCTGGATTGATGTTCATGCCACACTGGTTGTCATCCATCCCCTTTATGTGCTAAGTGATGATAATTAACATGGTGTCACACTCCCAAAAATCTCTTGCTAGCACATAAGACAATCTTTGTTTAAGATCCTTTATCACCAAACAAGTGAAACAAGAATGCAGGTAGTTCACTCATGATTCATGGGTATAGAACGGACTTAAAGAGAGTTGTATATTTTGATATTAAATAGAAGATTTTATTCTCACAAACTTTATCATGATTATTATTAATTTTATTTTGACATGTATTTACATAGGAATATCTGTCACAGTACAGCCACGGATGGTAATTGAATGAAGAATTGATTTTTATTGCAGCTAATAAAAAGCAAGTCATTATTATTACAAATTGCTCATAATTACAATTGTCTAGAGACTGTCTTATCAGCCTGAGTGGGCTAGGAAGAAGCCGAGATGTACAATAGCACTTCCTTGTCTGTGAGTTAAACTTGACTACTCATTAATGGTGCGTAAATTAGCATTCCAGCAAATTTAGTCCATTTCACCCTTCTGGACAGAGCCTGACACTGCTGATGAATAATGCTTAGTAGACATGTCATTTATTTGTGCCCTGCACTGTTCAGAGGTGCATGTAGAGAGGGCTGGTGTGTTCTTTGAAGTGAGTGGAGGGTCTGCCAGTCTTCCATGTCAGGGCGTGATTCATAAAATATTAAGCAGCTGTCATGCTCATTTTGTATAGCCATCTTGATGACTAGCAAACTATTTGCTAACCATATTTTGGAGACCCCTTAAATTCAAGAACTTGTCTTCCAGCCATCCTTCTCCTATGGCTCCTTGGTGGACAGCCAATGCAAATGAAATCTGCCCCTGTCTCAGCTAGAACCCTAAAGTATTCCATGCAAGGACAGTAAAAGCTCTCTGCTCCAGAGTGCTCTTCATTGGCTGTGAACCAGATGCCAAGGCAGTGCCAACATCTCCAAGCTATGGCTGAGCTGGTATCTAAGGATGATTCTGCATTGTCAGCACAAAGTCCAAGGCTTGTAGAAGCTGAACAATTTTTTGAGTTGCTTATCTGCCTTGATGGGAGAAGAGAAGGATGTTTTTTCTTTCCTATTTAGCACCCTCCCCACACACACATACTCACACCCCAAAACACACATAGAATCCAAGGGAGCTCTTTCTGTGGATGTAGAAGGGCCCTCTCTGCCAAGCAGGTTGAGAATGCAGATGGGGAGGGGACTGCTTTCCATGGCTATACAGCCGTCATATTGTGGTACCTGGTTACCTACAAAGTTTTTTGAAAACAGTGAGTGCTGAGATGGCCTGGATATATTGGAGGAGGAAAGGTTTCTAAAACAGCAAATACAGCATGCTATTCACTAATTCTTATTAAAAACTATTTTCAGTGTTGGATTGGTACTGTTCTTTTATCCTGGATGCAGACTAGAATGGTCTCTTTAATGTCATGCCTTCAAATTACAGAGGAGTGAACCAGCGGGTGGACCTACACCTGCAGTTGATGATGGCTCAGAGCATTTATAATGCAAAATAGCTAATTAGGATGATGGTCAAGTGGTAGTTTTCTGCTGATATTAGCACAGAAAATCATGGTTGTGTCTCTATGTGCTTTTACCCTGTACAGTATCACCAAACTAAAAACTAATAGTTAATTTCAATACCATTGAAAATAACTTTTAAAAACAAGCTAGACTTATCTTCTAAAAAATAAATCTGTTAATCTACAAAGACAGAAGATAGATTAGGAGTTTCTTTGGGATGGGAGTGGATTTGGTGCTGTGGGGGAGTGGAGGGAACAGTAAGTAACAGCTCATGAATATGGGTTTTATACTGGGGGGATGAAAATGTTCAAAAGTTAAATTATGGTGATGGTTCTACAACTCTGAAAATACACTAAAAATCATTTAATTGTGCACTTTAAATGACTAAAATGTATGGTATGTGAAATATATCTCAATAAAGCTGTTTTTCAATGCTCTATCTAAAGCAAACATGCAAACAAAGAAAAACCACATTTGATATTGTCATTCATGATCATAAATCGTCTCAGTGTAGGAGTTCCTGTTAGTGTAGGAGTAATCTGTCAGCAGGTTAAGAGCCTGACATACTGTCCATGAGGATGGGAGTTCAAGCCCTGGCCTCACTCAGTGGCTTAAGGATCCGGCGTTGCCACAAGCTGTAGCGTAGGTCACAGATGTGGCTCAGATGCAGCATTGCTGTGGCTGTGGAGTAGGCCAGCAGCTGCAGCTCTGATTGGACCCCTAGCCTGGGAACTCCCATATGCCACAAACACAGCCCTAAAATGGAAAAGAAAACAAAAAAAGCAAATCATCTCAGTGTAGACTGGTGTTTCTTTAAAGCGGTCTCGCAAAGTAGAACGTAAGGACCATAAACGTCAGAATCAACTGGGGACTACTTTTAAGATAAAGAGTGCTGTAAATCAACTATACTTCAATTTAAAAACATGATTTGGGCCAAAATTAAATTTTCCTTTCTAAAAAAAAAATACATATAGATATATATACATACATCTATATATACACAGAGTCCTTGACCTTACTCTGGACCAACTGGGCTAAGTTTCAGGAATCTACATTCTACCAATGTCCCTCAGGTGATTTTGTTCAACATTATGACTAAGAATTCACTCTTAGTCATAAAATGGAATAATTGACCAAAGTCTTATAGTGCCTTTATGATGGTAAAGTAACCAACACAAACAATCCTATGAAAGGAAGATGCTGTTTACCAGGCTCTGATAGCTGAGCGCAGGCTCCAGATTCTGTTCTGAACCACTTCTCCTGATACCTCTTTTGGACACCTTTGGACTCTGACAGCAACCACTCTTTAATCTCCCACACTCAGCCAGCCCTACCCAGTCCATAGAGTACTAGGCAAGGCCTGCTCTTTGCATAGGGTTGAGGTGTCCTTATCTGTGAATTCTGCAGGAGTGGGGGGCTGGTGACGAACCCCCTTGAGTTCAATTTCTTTCTCACTTTTTGTAGTAAATTTTGAATCAGAAAATGCTAATAACCCATAGGAAAATTCCATTTTAGACATCGTTCAATTGGAAATTCATCATTTTTAGAAAGAAAATGAGGTATCAACTATGATAACAGTTAGCACCCTTTGGTCAGGAGGCCCCCAGCATGTCATGATGCCACAATATGGCATTGCAGTTGCATTGATGGCTGCATCTGCTCTTCCTCTGGAAGAAGTCAGGAAAGCAGAGAGCTGACTCAGTGTTTAGAGATCCCTGCATGAAGATGGCTAAGAGTGAAGAAGGTGCATAGCATTTCAAGTTTTAAGTTTTCTGAATTTGCCTATTAGCCAGTGCACTAAAGGCCACTCAAATTCCTCAAAAGAGAGGCAAATCTTTTCAACCCTCACCATCACCACTGAGAATGAGTAGTGCTGGAAGAGACAAGGTCTTCTCAAAAAAGTCCAATTGATGCTACTCTGTAACTCCTTGGCCAAACATTTGGAAAGTTTTTAGAAATCATTTGTTTAATGATTTAATTAAAATTTAAGCCATATATCTGTTTGAAAAAAATATAAACATATGTCAGAGGTTATTGCCTATGTTTTCTTTTGGGCATTCTATGGTTTCAGGTCTTATGTGTACGTCTTTAATCCATTTTGAGTTTATTTTTGTATATGGTATAAGAAAGGGATCTAGTTTGATGCTATTGCATATCATTTGTCCAGTGTTCCCAAAATCATTTATGACAGTGACTGTATTTTATCCATTATATATTCTTATCTCTTTGTTATTGATTAATTGACCATATGAGTATGGGTTTATTTCTGGATGCTCTATTCTGTTCCATTGATCTTCATATATTTTTGTGCCAGTATCATACTGTTTCGATTACTATAGTTTTGCAGTATAGTTTTAAGTCTGAGAGTATACCTCCTGCTTTTTTTCTTCTTTATCAAGATTTCTTTGGCTATTTGGGGGTTTTTGCATTTCCATACAAATTTTAGGATTATTTATTATTTCTGTGGAAAATGTCACTAGTATTTCGATAGGGATTGTACTGAATCTATAGGCTTTGGGTAGAATGGGCATTTGAACAATGTTGATTCTTTCAATTCATGAGTATGGTATATCTTTCCATTTATTTGTGTCATTTTCAATTTCTTCCCTCAGTGCCTTATAGTTTTCAGTGTACAGATCTTATACCTCCTTGGTTAAATTTTTTCCTAAATATTTTATCCCACTTGATGCAATTATGAATGGGATTGTTTTCCTCTTTTCTTTTTATGATAGTTCATTTTTAGTATATAGAAGTGCAATAGATTTCTGTATGTTAATTTTGTATCCTATAACTTTACTGAATTCGTTTATTTGTTCTAATAGTTTTTGGTGGAGATTTGGGAGTTGTCCATATATAATATCATATCATCTGCAAATGGTGACAGCTTTACTTCTTCTTTTTCAATTTGGATACCTTTTATTTCTTTTTCTTGCCTAACTGCTATGGCTAGGACTTTTAATACAGTGTTGAATAGAAGCAGTGAGAGTGGGTATCCTTGTCTTGTTCCTGATCTTAGAGGAAGCGCTTAAAATTTTTCACCATTGAGAAGGATGTCAGCTGTATACTTGAGATATATGGCCTTTATTATATGGAGGTATACACCCTCCATACCTGAGGCAAAGACAACAAAAGCAAAAATAAGCAAATGAGACTACATCAATCTAAAAAGCTTTTGCACAATGAAGGAAAGCACCAACAAAACTAAAAAGCAAACCTCCTGAATGGGAGAAGGTATTTGCATTGGTATATTCAATAAGGAGTTGATATCCAAAATAAAATGAAATCATACAACTCAATGTCAAAAAAAAAAAAAAAAAACCCAAACCACCTGATTAGAAACTGAGCAGAGGACCTGAATAGATATTTTTCCAAAAATGATACACAGATAGCTCACAGGCACATGAAAGGGTGCTCACCATTTCTAATCATCAGGGAAATGCAAGTCAATATTACAGTGAGATATCATCTCACACCTTCAGAATAACTATTATCAAAAAAAAAAACAAGACAATAAGAATTGGCAAGGATGTTGGAAAAGGGAATGATTGCACCCTGTTGATAGGAATATAAACTGGTGCAGCCACTGTGGGAAACACTATGGAAGTTCCTCAAAAAACTAAAAATAAAGATACCATGCTATCCAGCAGTTCCACTTTTGAATATTTATCTGAAGAAAATGAACACTATTCTAAAAAGTTATATATACCCCTGTGCTCACTGAAGCACTATTTACAGTAGCCAAGATATGGAAGCAACTTAAGTGTGCATCAACAGATGTATGAATAAAGAAGATGTGGTATATATTTATATATACAATGAAATGTTGCTCAGCCATAAAAAGAGAATGAAATTTTGCCATTTCTGGCAACATAGATGAATATTGTACTGAGTGAAATAAGTCACAAAGAGAAAAAAATACCATATGATTTCACTTATATGTGGAACCTAAAAAAAAAGAAAGAAAGAAAAGAAAGGAAGAAAGAAAGAAAGAAAGAAAGAAAGAAAGAAAGAAAGAAAGAAAGAAAGAAAAAGAAAGAGAAAGAAAAACACACACAACAAAACAGAAACAGACTCATAGATACAAAGAACAAATGGTGGTTGCCAGGGTGAAGAGAATGATGGAGAGAAGGATGAAATAAGTGAACAGGATTAAGAAGTGCAAATTTCCAGCTATAAGGGAATAAGTCAGGAGGATATAGAGAACACACAGGGAATAGAGTCAATACTGCTGTAACCACCTTATATGGTGATGGATGGTGGTTGGTCTTATTTCAGTGATCATTTCATAATACATAAAAATATTGCATCACTATGCAGTACCCCTGAAACTGAAATAATATGGTATGTAAATTATAATTTAATTAAACAAAAAGGAAAAGAAACGTAAACATATCAGCAAAGATAGAGAGTCGTCTTCTTAGGACGGTGATTGACAGGAAGGAACAGATTGACTTGGCATATATGTAGAACTCATTAATCTTCCTCAAGTACATTCTGGGGAAACATGGAGTTCTTTCAACAAGCTGTTAGCAAAACAGAACTTTTATTTGCACAGTTGGAATCCTAACAGTTTAAGTGGAAATCACAAGTTAAGAGAGAGAGGCATACTCTCCTGTGATAAAGTTTTCTGTGATTATACAACCTGATATTGTAAGCAGCACAACAGGAGTTAAACAATAGAACCCTGGTGTCCCAGTTGTTGCAGTCCTAATATCTAAATAAGATACTTAATAACTAAATAGGGTCACTCTTAGATATCACTTGTTAAATGTCGATCCTTGTCTGTTAATAAATATCTTATCTCCTCTAGGTATCCCCTATTTGTATTTCAAAAAGAAACCATTTCCTCTCTGGAGAACTGGGAGCTTTATGAGCTATCTTAGCATATCGCGGAGAGATTAGATGCTACAATGATATGAGAGGAAGAAAGATAAAGTGGAACGTTCATTTTCTTGAAGAAAGAAATCAGTCAAAATAAAACATAAATTTAGAACAGCCACCCAAAAGTAGACGCCCTCCAAATATTGGCGGGAGATTTAGGCTGATGGGAGTTTTGATAAGGTTAGCATTTCTGGCTTTGTTCTTTCTCTGAATGCTGTCTCTGCAGATTTAAATCCATCTTATTTCAGAAGGCTGAATTTGTAACTGAGAAGAAATAGTGCAGATGGCTAAATTATCCTTACTTGTTTGAAACCATGACAACTTACCATACTATAGCTTTAAACACCTGAACTTAATTAGAGAAAGTACGTTTGAATGTGAGAGTATGATTTACAGTTTGGGCTTAAATACAGAGATGTATTTTGATTTCAGGTTGTCATTTATTATTTTACCTATAACTGTTGATCAAACAAACTTTGTTTCGGAGTTCCCATCATGGCGCAGTGGTTAACGAATCTGACTAGGAACCATGAGGTTTTAGGTTCGATCCCTGACCTTGCTCAGTGGGTTAAGGATCTGGCGTTGCCATGAGCTGTGGTGTAGGTCACAGACGCGGCTCAGATCGCTTGTTGCTGTGGCTGTGATGTAGGCCTGCAGCTACAGCTCTGGAAACCTCCATATGCCGTGGGAAGTGGCCTTAGAAAAGGCAAAAAAAAAGGTTTCATCTTTTAATGAAGACTATTTGCAGGAGCAGTGGGAAGGGGCATTCGGTCCAGTATGTAGCGTATATAAATTTTTCAAGGACTGGAACAAAATTTTCTTATAATCATGACATAATCCTTTACTGACTATCATGAGGAAGCAGGGAGGTACACTAACAATTTTTAAGTGCCCTCTAAGGATCATTAATTTTTTGACAATAATACCCCCTGAGCTTTATTACAGGTCCTTCAAGAGCCAAAACGAGGTCCTGTTAATCTCTTCATCTCAGAGTAATTTATAAAGGAAAAAGTACAGAGTAGGGAAGTCGCTTTGAATCTTAAATTCACAGCTGACTAGCTGCGTGACCTTGAGAAAATGACTTAATGACTCAGATACAGAGGGAGGGTTCACAAATGAGGAAGAAAAAGGATCAGAGGGAATGGGGCAAACACTATGCCCAGACACAATACCTCGTGGAGGAAATCAGTAATTGGTTAGGATTTAGGTACTGGGTATTTTTAATCCGAGGTCCTGGTGGGTGATGCAGGAAAAGATGCGTGACAGGTGGTGGGAAGTTGGGGTCCAGGAGAAAACTGTAGTATGCAGATGTATACTTGGATGTCACTGACATTTAATACTTGGATTTGTGAAGGTGAATGAGATCATCCCTTTTCTTTCTTTCAAGTATGAATTTTAAAGAAGTGTAACTCTAAGTACATCACTGGAACATCGAAAGATCAATGGCAATGAAAGAAACCAAGAAGGGACAACCTGAAAATAGAAAGAAAATCAAAATACTACCATTTCACAGAGTGTTTGAATAGGAGAAAGTAGACCACAAGATCAAATGCTTTAGAGTGATCAAAAAAGATCAGGACTGGAAAAAAAAAAAAAAAAAAAGGTAAGAGGTTAAGAGTACATGTAATAAGAAAAACCAGGCACTAAGTATAGACGCACTTTGAAGAAGTTTCAGGGGAAAGGAGAGGTAAAAAAATGGCACAGCGATTTGAGGCAATCCAGAGAATTTCTTTTAAAGTTGGGAGACCAGAGTTTGTTTGTTGATGGGGCAAAAAGCTCAGAGAGAAAAAGAAATTGATCGAGAGAGTTTCCAATGAAGTAAAGAGGAAATAAGGTGAGAGACATAGAGTTAGGTTAACCCTGGAAAAGAGAGCATCTTCGTCTGAGCCAGAAGGAGAAAAGGTAAAGGCAGATACAGATAAATTATATGACGTTCACTAAATTGAAAATATAGACTTTATGCTTCAACTCAATTTCTCTTTCCTCACATATCTGTTGTTCTGTGCCTATTCCCCCTGCCCCCGCCCACTCCACACTTTCCAGATAGCAAGTAAACGCCTATCTTTGAGAAGAAAAGAGTGAATTCATTTGTAAAGAAACAGCTAACTTTAGGCCGCAGAGGTGTTTCTCAGAAAGAATCACGAGGTTATCCTGATACACCATTAGGGTCTGACAGAGTTGATGTACTTGGGAGAAGGGCCACTTTATTCTTCCCATTGTAGGATTGAGCATCCTGTAGAATACCGCATACTTGAAGAGACCTTTCAAGGTCTTCTTCATAAGCAGTAGAGTGTTAAACAAATCGGTGACAATATATGCACGTATAATGAACTAATACCACAGAACGCCTTACTAAGAAAAGTTTGAGAAGAAAAAAAAAAATGTATTTTCTGTAAGCCAAATCCCATGACATCAGCCCTAGAGTGTGTTTGGAGAGATCCATTTTGCTTACTTTTTAGTCACTTCCTGTTCATTCTGTTGGTGAGGGAAAGACGTCTGCCCTAGGGTTATCATGGCTCTGAATACAGGATGCGTGACACAGGACGGATGAAATGAGCTGCAGTTTATGAGTCACCTATTCTCATCACCTAGAAGAGGATGACACTGCTTGCCTCGCAAGGCCACATGGCAGTCGCAATTGGGAACAGAACAGTAAGGGGCTGTGGGAGCCAGACTTCGTAGTATCAAAAGGGTGAGGTGCCCCCTGCTTTCCTGGTCCCCAGACACAATTGGCATTGGCTTGTTTGAATGATCCCATGAGCTGACAGAGGACTGAAAATGCACGAGTACTCAGGAATGAGCAGGAACTTCCCATCATCCCTCTGCGGAAGAGGGTTGCTGGCTAGGGGATCTTACCCACAGAAGCAGAGTCGGGAGGGGAACTTGGGAAAAGGCCATTTGAGGTCCTCCTGATTTTAATCTCAAGCCTTCCTTTTACACCTGCAACATAAGGAAATCCATGTTGTAGAGTCATGTTATATTGAGATTTTGTCAAATTTGTGGTAGCCGAATCGTTATGCTGGAGGAGGGAGGGGAGGACATCAGGTATGCTTTTGGAGTCTTATTGGAGTGACTCCTGGGAAAGGTAATTTATGTACTTTCTGCATACACCAGTTCAAGAAAGCCACCAAAATGAATGGGTCATGTAAGTGCTTCCTAATGCTTTTGTGCTGTATTGAAATGGCATCTGCTCTGTAAGCCTATCTTCTTTCTCTCAGTGAGGAGAATGTAGGGAATCCCTAGCCACTGATGAGATATCGAGCCAGCTCTGTGGCTGGTAACACTCATCATTTGCTCTCATCGTGACTCCAGAATCAGGAGTCCCGGTTTCACTCTTGGCTGAGTGTCCTTCAGCGTCCCAGCAGGTAGCACCTGCCACCATCCAGCAGAGCCCTTGAAAAGCATTTGATGGGGGATGTCATCAGATAGAGAAACCACGCCAGTTATTTTACAGAGAGAATTTAATGTCAGGATGTGTTTAACCGGGTAGCTGAAAGAGTAAAAGTTGGACACTAAATAATCACAGAGGATAAATCAGCTGTATGAAGCGGCGTTGAGAGAGGAACTAAAGGCAACAGTTGGAATTTTAAAACATAGAAGATTAGAGAAGGGACCTCACAGGGCAGGAACCAGATCTCCGAGGAGGGGGGCTCCCCGGCTGGTGCTGATGGCTCTTGAGGGGGTGTGATGAGGCTGGCTCTGCAAGTTTGGAAAAACAAACTGGATTCTATTTTTGCTGCTACTGGAACAAAATGCCACTGCCAGGGTGAAAAAGAGAAGCTGCCATGAGGCTGATAGGAACAGGAGACAAAAACAAGGGAGACAATTTCCTCTTCTTCCTCCAGGCTCACATTTGCCTCAGCACAGAATGAATGGCCAACAAATAGCTCTGGGACTCGCTGACATGCAAACCAGGCCCTGTGTCACAAAGCAGCAGAGACGGGGCTGGAGCTGGGGTGGGGGTGAGTTTTGACAAGAGCTTTAGAAGCAACACAGGAGTACATATAATGGTGGGGACAGCATCAAGGGAACCCAACTAGGTTGTGAAGAGTCTCAGGGAAGGCATCAGTGGGAGTCATCAGCCAATCCCAACATTTGAGAGGATCAGGGCAAGAGCATAAACAGAGACCCACATGCCGTATGTCCATACAGGTTTCTTTTTTTTTTTTTTTTTCTGTGTGTCATTTTAGGGCTGCACCTGTGGCACATGGAGGTTCCCAGGCTCAGGTTTGAATCAGAGTTATAGCTGCTGGCCTAAGCCACAGCCACAGCAATGGCAGGTTGGAGCCATGTCTGTGACCTACACCACAGCTCATGGCAATGCCGAATCCTTAACTCACTGAGAGAGGCCAGGCATCAAACCTATGTCCTCATGGATGCTAGTCAGATTCATTTCCACTGAGACACGATGGGAACTCCATATACAGACTTCACTTCATTTTATTTTAATGAAGTATAGTTGATTTACAGTGTTGTGTTAGTTTTAAGTGGACAGCAATGTGATTCAGATATCTATATCTATGTCTGTGTCTATGTCTATATCTATCTCTATATCTATGTCTATATCTATCTCTATGTCTATGTCTATATCTATATCTATAGAGGGAGAGAGATGTTCTTTTTCATATCTTTTCCCTTTAGGTTATTACAAAACATTGAGTTTAGTTCCTTGTGCTCTACAGTAGCTCCTTGTTGGTTACCTTATATATGTGTGTGTGTGTGTGTGTGTGTGTGTGTGTGTGTACACACACACATATATATATATAGTATGTATATGTTAATCCTAAATTGCTAATTTATCCCCCCCTTTCTCCTCTGGTAACCATAAGTTTGATTCCTATGTCTGTGGGTCTATTTTTATTTCATATATAAGTTCATTTGCATCATTTTCCTGGATTCCACTAAAATGGATATCATATATTTGACTTTCTCTTCCTTCACTTAGTATGATAATCTCCAGGTCCATCCTTGTTGCTACAAATGGCATCATTTCACTCATTTTTATGGCTGACTAATATTCCACTGTGTATGTGTACCACATCTTCTTTAGCCAGTCCTCTGTTGATGGACATTTAGGTGGCTTCCATGTCTTGTCTATTGTAAACAGTGCTGCATTGAACATTGGGGAGCATGTATCTTTTTGAATTATGGTTTTCTTTGGATGTATGCCCAGGAGTAGGGTTGCTGGATCATATGGTAGCTCTTATACATATTTTAAAGTTATATGTTAAGCAAACAAACTGTGAAATAAAATACATTCTGTCCTCTTGAAAATATTGTTTCAAGATAACCTGGAAGCTGGCTTTGAATTTATAATCTTGGAGTTCTCTTGGAAATTTGTGAGGTAGGGATGTCCTGCAGGCCTGGCCTCTCAGCCTTCAGCCTGCGCCCTCACTTTGCTTCCCACCCCCAGCTCTGAGTACCCCTCTCCCATGAAGGGATTGCACATACATGAGTCTGGACAACCCTACCCACATATCCTTGCTCACTTTATTCCCTCATAAACAACTGAACCTTAACCACCCCTAGAAACTATGATTGAAAAAACTGGGTACGTGGTGGACCCAGATAGAAAGCCAATGGACAGAACCTGTAACTAGGCTTTGAGCCATTTGCGTAGCAGTCATTGGAGTCCCTAGTACGTGGCTCCTGATGGAGAAGAGGGCAGTGCGTGAACTCCAGGTGTCAGGGCACCTTGGACCTAAGGGACAAGGAGAGGGGATGAGGAGGTTATGGCCAGGAGGGGCAACTCAAAACACTCCAAAGCACAACCCCTATGGCGGTGCTAGAAGCTTTATCACCAGTAGGCAAAGTGGGACAAGGAAAGAGGGTAGTCGCCAGAAAATCAGAGATTCATTGTAAGAGGGGCTTATCTGACAGAGGCTGTGGCCTTCAGGAGAGGACTGCAGCCGTGGACCCCCAACCAACCCTCTTCCTAGTAGGGAAGTAAGCAGGATATAAATACCCACATCTCCTCTGTTCTCCCCTCATTATCTCCCATTGGCTGAACCCAACTGGAAGCCAAAGGGCGAGAGATTCCAGACAATGTCGCCCACCCAGCTCAACCTCCTGGGCACCAAGAGAGATGGAGAGAGGCAGATAGGTGCCTGGAGGGGCGAGTGGAAGCAACACAGTACATCTAGTCTTCCAGTCTCTCTAATCTTACTTTCTTCCTATATGCTTGGGCCCAACTGTGTATGGTTGGATGCCCTACATCTCCCACTCTGTCTGCCCTGCTGATTTGCATCCATCTTCCATCACCAACATCTCCTGATGTCAACCTTGTGTGACCCCAGAGAGCCCAGCCTAGTCACAATATAGTCAGGGGTCAAATTTCCTACCCTAAACATACTATGGAAGAGAAGAGAGATGGGTAACAG
Organism: Phacochoerus africanus; assembly: GCF_016906955.1. Classification (NCBI taxonomy): domain Eukaryota; kingdom Metazoa; phylum Chordata; class Mammalia; order Artiodactyla; family Suidae; genus Phacochoerus; species Phacochoerus africanus. The sequence goes on along the minus strand of NC_062555.1, from coordinate 66,575,789 downwards.
TTTGGTGTTAAGACCAGGTGACCCTGAAACAGTCCTGTGTGCTAAGCACAGAGGAATTACTCAAGGAATAACAATTAACCAGGGAAGGAGGCTCTTCGTGCTGAACATACACCACTGCCCCTTGTCCTACCAACCGGAAGGAAGCACATTTTTCTCGGGTCTCTTAATCTCCTTATTAGTTCTGATTTTCATTCATACTTTTGTCTTAACCTTTTTGTTTGGATGACCTCCTTTTTTATAACCTTTCCCAAATCCTTTTGAGAAAGAAGTAGCATATAAAAGTATATAATAGTAGCAGGGAGTGAATAGTAATACAGGGCACTGCTTCTCAGTGACCTCATGGCCGTGGATTCATAGAAGCATCATCCTTATAAAAAGATGGGGATTTCTGGTCCAAATTCCAGGTGTCTGGGATTTGGCCCTAAGGTGATTCTCAAGAGTCAACCACTGATCTTGAGAGTCAACCACTGATGACGTGGTTAAGAGTGGATGACATGCTTAAGTCTGAGATCTAAGGAAGGTTTCTTCACCTCTCTGAGCCTTACTTTCTTATTTGTAAAAAGAAAAAGTAACAGTTCTGCTTCTATAGGGTTTCAGTAAATATCAAGAAATAGGGCCTTAGCATCATCTTCATCTGTCACCATTAGGGACCAGCGTTTCATCTTTGCCCTGGGTTTCTATGGGGTTGGTCACTGTGGAAGGTAGCCTTTTGCTTGACTAAATTTACAGGGAGTTTCATAGGTTTGTCAACTGAAAAGAAATGCCCAACTTAAAAGCTGAGGATTATATTTTATCTGGGGGACAAAACTGAGGACTTAAGCCTGGGACACAGCATCTCAAAGAGCTCTGAGAGACAGCTGCAAAGAGGTTAGGGAGGAGCCAGGATAGATAGGAAATTTTGCAATAAAGATCAAATAGTTGGAACTTCAAAAGATTATTGTTGAAGAAAACCAGGTATCTCAAGGGACTTAGTGCTGTTCTATGTATGGGAAGATGCAAAGATCTCAGCTCTCCGAAATCATTCCTTTGATATGCACTTCAGCTACCTGGGGCCAGTATCCAGTGCTTTTGGGGAGGTGGGGGTGCAGCCACTGCCTGCTAGATGGCAGTTATCCTGTTTCTATCCTGAGTTCCCTCAGGGTTCACCCCCAGGGCAGCTACAATGTAATGGTTTGATAGCTACAACATCCTTTGTTTACTGATACAAGGTAGGCAACATTTTTTTCATTGAGAGCTTTCAAAAAAAAAAAATCTTTTTAAGTCTCCTCCCATTCTGTGCTGCTTTGGGAATTGACTCACCCATTAGGATTTCACTCATCACAATTGCAACAAAAAAAAGTTGGGGTGGGCATTTCACGCCTACTCTACAGATGGCAAAGTTGAGGCATAGAAGGGCACACTCCCTGATCCTGGGCTGTGTGAGGCCAGGCTACAGTAGATAAGCAGAAAACTCAGGAGGTGCAACTCTTAAGAGAGATTATTTTTGTTATTGCACTGTGCCACTGCTTTTACTCAGCTTGCATTGAGAACGCCTCCCAGTTAGAAATTGCACCACCAGGCATTAGAACTCTGAGCAAAGTCCATCATTGAAAAAGGCTGAGGCATAATAGAACACATTCGAAATAGCTCAGCAAATACACATGTTCAGTTACAGAAGCTTTCAAAGTAAATGACTTGGCTACTTGAAGCAGAAAGTAAGAAAATAAGCCTGGCTAAATAAGGGAATCTTTTCTAGATTTTTATTTCTTTTCCCTCAGGTACTCAGGGACGACTGCCAGGTGTAGTTTTAGCAGATTTTAGGAAACAGATTATTTCAATAGTGGTAAAGGGAGAACTTGACTTGTCTGGTTCCCTCTTTTTGTTTTGTTTTAATAATACTTATAATGCAACCCTTTCAAAACAAACAAACAAACAAAACCCACAAACATTGAGGCTGCAATAATGCCTCCTGTTCCATGTCTCAGTTTTAATCAGGGTTAGTTTAAGAACGCTGTAACTCCTCTTGCTGGAGGCAGAGTTCCTCAGTTAGGTGAAGAAAAGCTTCAAGGTGAAGTTTTAATTCTGTATCACAGCCCAAGTTGTTTCATTGCAAAGTCTGGGAGTGTGCCTGTCAGCACACACAGCATAACGCATCGATCCCCCAAACCGAAAACCCAAGGAACGGGCTCGGTTTAGTGTGAGACAAAGGACAGCATGCCTCTGGCTTTTAACACCCACATTAACCTTACCTCCTGCACGCAGTTCTGGGCTCAAGGCTTGGAAACCGAGATCCGGATCTCCCGAGCTATTTGCTTTGGGGGGTGTTCACAATAGCCATCAAGAGAAATCTCACAGCTCGCCTGTTTCCCAGCGAAATATCCAAGCCGGATCTGCCTTTGGACAGAGCAAAGGGCCTTTTGGAAATTCCTAAACTCTAGAAAACCTACCTCCCCACACAGTGATTCATGGCGAAAGAGGGGGCTGCAGAACAGCAGGGAAGGAAAGGTTGATCCAAACTGGCAGGCATTGCAAGTGACAAATCCTTCAGGTAACTTCCTAATGAACAGGAAGAAAACGTCTACACCCCTGTCCTGGATCCCTTCTGGGGAAGGGAGCAGCCTGCTTCCACCAATAATTAAAGCGGATGAGGCTACCAGGACTGCAGCCACTGTGAGAAGCCTGGTCGCGTTAAATGGTTGGAAAATCATGGTACCCACGTCCATACTCATGAGTGCCCCTTCCCCAACCACCTACCCATCCACGGGAATTCAGTGTCTTACTGCTCTAGCCCCTTCAGTGTCCATTCAGTGCCCACTGAAGTTCCTGTTGCCCACTTAAGTACCTGCCCCCCTCACCTACCCTCCCAAAAGACCCACACAGGTAAAGCCTTTCTCAAGCATTGATCATATCAGATTTCCCAGACTCTTCCTAGGTTAGTAAATCTTACATGCTAATTCAGGCTACTTTGTGAATAAATAGTTTAAAGCACTGCTGCTGCAGATGAGATTTACATCTTACTAGGATTTATACCTGATTCTGCAGGTCAAAGGAAGGAATGATCAGACCATGAACTTCATTGTAATAGGGCTGATAAAAATAGCTACCAGCAGCACTTGGGATAGATAATGCCGTAGGCGCTTTAGCGGGTATCAAGTCCTCAAACTCGCATCTACCTTATGAGGCAAATCTATTAGTATTTCTGCTTAACGGATGAGGAAACTGAAGCAGAGGGTTAAGGAACTTATTAAAAACCACACAGCAAGTGTCCATGCCTGTATTTGCTACAGTGCTACCGTCCTCAAAACGTATGGTACTGGCACAAAAACAGACACATAAATCAATGAAACAGGATAGAGAGCCCAGAAGTAATGGTCAATGAATCTATGACAAAGAAGGCAAGAATCTCCAATGGAGAAAAAACAGTCTCTTCAATAACAGGTGCTGGGAAAACTGTACAGCTATGTGTAAAAGATAAAATTAGAACTTTCCCGAGCACCATGCACAAAAATAAACTCAAAATGGATTAAAGACCAAAATGTAAGACTGGATGCTAGCTAACTCCTAGAGAAAAACTTGGGCAGAACACTCTTCGACATAAATTCCAGCAATAGTTTTTTGGCTATGTCTACTAAAGTAATGGGAATAAAATTAATCAAACACAGGTAAGCACAGTTCCAGAGCCTGTGCTTAATTGCCATGTGACATGATGGGAAAGAAATTGAGGGATGTGTGGCAACAAGCATATCAAGCAAATGAGAATAGGCAAAGGCTATATAATCAGAGTTTCCTATGGCCAAAGAGCCAGCCATCATCTCTCATGGTTTTGCTGAGACTCAAGGGCAGGGAGAGGAGTGGGAAAGTTTTATCAAGGGAAAACAGGAAGGGCTTCCTTCGGAGATGGAGCCTGATGGGAGGCCATTGCCGTGGAGAAGCTATAGGTGAGCTACCTAGAAGTCATCCTGTGTGATGGGTTCGGTGTTCATATTTTGCTTTCCCGGGTTGGTCCCAAGTTGGAAGCAGAGACAAAAATTAGAAAAGCTGTTAACTATGGATCAAGTTCTGGTCATTTTAGGCTGAATTTTATTTGGGCTTGTTGTGTATGTGTTTCCTGGACCATTTGCTGGAAAGAGTGGTCTGACATTTTTACAAGTCTGACTTGGGGATGGCTGGCTTCCCCAGCTGCTTACTGAAGAGAGTGGGCTGGATTCCTGAAACGGCTGCTGCCCAGAGTGGGTCAGAGTTCTATTTTTAAATATGGTCTGGCCATTGTCAGTTTCTATATTCCGTCTATCAGGCAGAAGAATCTTCAGGAATCATGTCTTTGCCCCCAGCATGGAAGGAGACCTCCCTCTGCAAAGGAGCCCTCCAGGTCACAGCAGATTCTTCCACTGAAGCAGGTTTGTGAATTAGGTTGAAGTCTTGATTTCTGGCAAGAAAAGATGTCTGTCGAGTTCCCAGGTGCTGGTCTTTCCTATAGCACTTAATATTTGCCTGGTGGTGAGGAGGACAAGGACAGAGAACCTATTGGTCTTATCTCTAATAAATTGCTCCGGTTGGCCGAGGTCTTAGCTAGTAAGGGAGGGGAGAGGGTCCCCTTCCATCTCCTCTAAGTTAAGACGCGGATCTTGAAATTACCGCACAAAGAACTGGAGGTTAACCAACCTGGTCAACCTGCTTGCTTTGGGAAACTGAGGCCCTTGTCAATAGCTGGTCACACAGCAGCCTACAGCCTTTCCTGATGTTGACAGATGGTTCTGTTTTCAAAAGGCTCAGGCATGTCCCAGAGACATGCAAGCATCAACAGCACAGCTAGCCCGTAAATATTTCCTGAGCAGCAGCTCTGTGTTGATGATGAGAAAGGAACTAGAACAGACAGGCCCTGCCCTCAGAAGGTCCTCCCGTGTTCTGTGTGACCCACCATTTTCCACCAACTAGAGCAGATGAAACGCAACGTCAACACCAACCATCCTGTGAGTTTTGCTGTGAGAAATACGTGCGACCCTAATGAGGTATGGCTCTGGCTGTGGTTGTATTGCCTCCTTCTAACACGAAGTGAGTATAAAAGTGCTTGCACCCGGGGACCTGAATCAATTATGAGCCCACAACAACCACAGATGTATGTTCCAAAGATGTTCAAGGAGTAGAATGCTGGATGAAAGGGGTGCCAGCGTTCCATCTGGGGTGGGATTTTTTTTTTTTTTTGTCTGAATAAAAAAAAGATTTTACTAACAAGGTGCTGTGTGCTTTTAGCCTGTGTATCAGGATGGAGGACAGCCACTGTGTCCTGCCTCTTTCATCCCGGTTTGGGGTGAGAAGCAGGAGGGTCGAGGCACTACAAAGTGTAGGAATTTGAGCTTCTTGCTTTCTTTTCTTTTCTTTTTACTTTTTTTTTTTTTTTTGTCTTTTTTTGCTATTTCTTTGGGCCACTCCCGTGGCATATGGAGGTTCCCAGGCTAGGGGTCGAATCAGAGCTGTAGCCACTGGCCTATGCCAGAGCCACAGCAATGCGGGATCCGAGCCGCGTCTGCAACCTACACCCCAGCTCACGGCAATGCCGGATCGTTAACCCACTGAGCAAGGGCAGGGACCGAACCCGCAACCTCATGGTTCCTAGTCAGATTCGTTAACCACTGAGCCACGACGGGAACTCCTGAGCTTCTTGCTTTCAATGTCCAGGATCAAACATCTGCTTCAGGTCTGCCTGGCCAGGGGGCCCAGCCCTTTCACAGTGCTGTCCAGCCCTAGGTCCTCAGTGTGCTAGCTGAATCGAGGGAGGAGGGAAGAGAGCCATCCAGACAGGAGAACAGGTCCAGGCCTGCGGGCAAGGTGGTTGAGTCATCCATGTAGGTGGGTCACCCTCACGTCCTCCACAGGCTCCCCTTCCTGAGGGCTGCCCCCATGACTGCAGGTTGGGCTCTCAGGTCTCTCTCATGGGAAGAAAGGAGCAACTCCCCCAAAAGGGAGAGTAACGCATGCCATGTAACAAATGCCAGTGACCAGGGTTAAAGCTGGAGTCTAAGGCGGAATACAACAAAGGCTCCTTCTTTCCCAGCTGGCCTCTAGCAGCGTAGGTGAAATGCTGATGGAGGTGGGGAGTATTTGGCCAAGACTGTGAACTTACTCACTCCTCCTGGCAGGGAGCAATTTGGGTCCAGGGAGAAGGTCACAGGAGAGCAGATGTGAGAATGATCCTGTTACCTAGGGCACAGCCAGGATAACGGACAGTTCTCAATGAACCTGATTCGAACCTGATTCAGCTACTTCTTAGAGCAGTGACTGGGCAAATTCCTTCCTCCTCTGGGCTTCAGTAGACACTAAACCTGACAGAGCTACCTAGGTAATACAGGTGTGATGCTCTTTTATAGCTCTGTGTATAGACATAGAAAGAGTATTAAAGTAAAATAAAAAGAAGTCCTTGTAAGAAAAAAAAACTGGTAGTATAACACGACTAGTATTATACACTAAAATGATTGCTGCTTAGAAACGAGCAGACGATTAAAAGAATAAGAAAAAATAAGTTTAAAATTTTGCAGACCCTTCTCACTATTAACCATAGAGACAGAGATAAAAGGGTTCTCCTTTAAGAAGCTGCCCAGGGAGCTGAAAAGGAAGTGTAAGAGATTGTCCACCAACCAGGGCTTAAACTAATCCGAATATCCCTTCCAATAGCATATGGAAAATAACTCACTAATTAGATGTTCTATTGGCCAAGTGGCATAATGAATCCAGTAGTTTTTCCAGGACCCTTGAGTAAGTGTCTAGGTTCCTACATCTAAAGGAAAATATTTTGTCCAAAGTCTTCTTTAAGATTCTTAAACCTGAAGTGCCTGGATTCCTAATCACTGTAATACACGCATGTCAATGGGTTTTCTGTTTCTCTTTGATACACACGCACGGAACTAAGCAATCAACCCACACAACTCCTCAGCCCTCCTCGAATACTTGATGAACAGAACGAGAGACCGCAGTCAAACCTGCAAGATTATGTTTTCTATTTTTAACGTAAAGATGCCCATTTCTACCTTAAACTCTTCCTCTGTGATTTATTTCGAAAGCCAGACATGATCTGTGGAGATGCCTGTAGGCAGCCGTGCGCGTGTGCGTGCATGTGTGTTTGTGTATAAAGAAATGCAATTACATATCCCCACTCGGGTTACAGCGATTATTTTTAGATATAAACATCCCACTTAAGCTAGTGTGGCTCGTGATCCTATAACTGGATTAAGTGGATTTCTGCCCACAATCCAGAGAAACCCAAACAAGGCTCACTTCAAAAGAAACGATACCAAGTACACTTCTCTCAACAAGAAAAAGGATGTTTTAATTAATGATAAAGATGTCTAATCATATTAAAACTCAGATGGTCACCCTCTGCATTATTCTCAGCAGTGAGCTAGGAAATACCACACACACACACACACACACACACACACACACACACACATGCCACAAATAAAATGATGCATTTGTTACATCTCTTGACTTCTAATTTTCTATCATAAATTTTTATTGGGTTGCTCCGAATAGAGTAGAATATATGTGTATGTGTGTATATGTGTGTATTTATGGTGTTTTCATGTGTGTATATGTATATATCTTCTTCTGTTAAGAAAAAAGAAGGCAATGTTTTAAAAAAGAAAAAAATGAAGTTCAGTACTTTTAGGATGCGCAAAGTAGCAAAGCCACTCTAAGAAGAGACATTTTGCAGTGCACTGAGAAGTAACAGTAGCAGAAGCCTGAGTTCTGGCAGAAGCAGCCTTTAAATGAAGTGCATATCAAAATAAGGCCATGCCTGTGGTTAAAAGCACACAGCCAAGTGGGAATACGTCTGCGGAGGAGGTGTGTGATTTTGGCTCTATTCCTGGAGGAAAGTTGACAAGCCAGTGAGAGGTTCAGAGACTAGACCTTGTGTTCAAAAGCCCTCAGGATATAGGACAACACTGATAACAATCAGGGGAAGAAATTTGACAAGCACTTTTTAAAAATTATTCCTGTCTAAGGTCCCTGGCACCAGTAATCCATTCAAAATAGCTTTAGAAGCGCTGGGGCTATATGTTCAATGGCGGTGATCTACGAAATTGCCACTAAACACTGAAAACATCCCTCCAGATTGCTGTGCCGTGGGCGTCATACAGATTCGCACAGTGCAGGATAATGTGGCAGACATCCCCAAATCATCTCTATACCGCTAATTACACCCACCAAAATTTGACACAATACTATATGTTGCCTAACGGATGCTTCTGTTGGCAGAGTTCAGGTAAATATTGTTTTCAAGAGCTTATTCTGATTTGGGTACATTTAGACTGGTTGATACATGTTTTGAGGATGAAGTTTTCATGGTCATTGATGAGTTTAAGTCTAGAGCATTTAGGACAATGAACCCTGTAATTTTTTTTTTAATTGCAGTATAGTTGATTCACAATGTTATATTAGTTTCAGGTGTATGGCAAAGTGATTCAGTTTTGATATATATATTTATATAAACACTTCATATTTGTATATCTTACATACTTATTAATATGTATTATAGTATGTGTATATATGCATATATTTTTATATTATATGTATTTATATATTAAGATATATATAAATATATAATATATAAAAATATATTCATATATTCTTATATTATATGTATTTATATATTAAGATATATATAAATATATAATATATAAAATATATTCATATATTCTTTTTCAGATTCTTTTCCATTATAGATAACTACAAAATACTGAATATGGTTCCCTGTGCTATACAGCAGGTCCTTACTGTTTATCTGCTTTGTGTAGAGTAGTGTGTATCTGTTAATCCCAAGTCCTAATTTATCCCTAATGAACCCTGCATTTGTAATGACAAACTGACAAAATAACCTGGTCATGAGTGTTTGATAATAACCTGCCATTCTCATCCCTCCTGGCCACTCCCTATAGGGCACCGAATCACTCATTCAGGCAATCACATGCCATGATTACTCGCAAGTGAAGAACACTATTCATGGAGTTCTCTTGTGGTGGAGCAGGTTAAGGATCTGGTGTTGTCCCAAGTCACTGCAGGGGCGCAGGTTCGATCCCTGGCCCAGGAACTTCCACATGCCATGGGCATGGCCAAAAATAAATTCATAAATAAATAAGAACACTCTTCCTTGGAATTGATTTACAGAGTTCCCATTTGGGCTCAGCATGTTAAGAATCCATCTAGTATCCATGAGGATGCCAGTTCAATCCCTGGCCTCGCTCAGTAGGTCAAGGATCCAGCATTGTCATAAGCTGTGGTGTAGGTCACAGATGCGCTCAGAACCTGCATTGCTGTGTCTGGGGTGTAGGCCAGCAGCTGGAGCTCCGATTCGACCCCAGCCCGGGAACTTCCATATGCTGCAGGTGCAACTGTAAAAAGAAAAATTAAAAAACAAATAGAATGGATTTATATGTTGTAGGTAGGTTATTTTCCTGACTTTGGTCATAAAAGAACCCTTGACATATGAGTTCCCTGGTGGCTCAGTAGGTTAAGGATCTGGCATTGTCACTGCTATAGCTCTGGTACTGCTATGGTGGGGGTTTAATCCCTGGCCCAGGAACTTCTGCATGCTGTGGGCACAGCCAAAAAAATTTTTTAAAGATTTAAAAAATTAAAAAAACACTTGAACAATCCTCTCCCCAAAAAAAGAAAGAAGAAATGCATAACAAGTACCTGATAGATATTTATTCTTCCTAATGGTTTCTTGACACTTGATGCTCAAGGAAGTGCTTATGAATAAAGATGATTCTGTGTGTGTTGGGGAGGCAATGGGGAGGAATCTTGGAGAGACAAGTGTGTGGAATCCTGAGTTACTCAAATACTTGCCTATCAGTAAATACCCATTACAAGTCTGCCATTGTTTTACTGAAGGTGCAGCCCCGCCTGAGGCTGTGTGACCAGGGGAGCTGAGTACTGGGCAACCACAGCACGCAGTAATTGCCTTAACTGGCTTGACAACTGTGCGAAATATGGGACAGCAGGAGATTTTATTTCCATGAACTATTCCAGCAAAAGAGTTCACAAGAGATAAATGTTGGCTTGCCTCACAAAGGCACTCCACAGCAGATACAGAGGCCAAGCACAGACAAGGCCCTAAGCCTTACATCTCAATGTCTTCTCTGTATGCATTTTATTCTTTAAGGGTATCAGCTACTTCTCTCTTATCACCAGGAGTCTCTTTCTCCTGTGTGAGCCACGGTTCTCTGGTTCTCTGTGAAAGTCTCAGCCCGTTGAGATTTCTCCCAGGAAATATCACTGCCTTTGTTCTTCGAACAACAGAGAGTGCAGGAGGCCTTCGAGTGCAATGATGTTTTTTGTTTCTATTTTTGTTTTTATCCCAGCAATGAGAAGTTCTCGTAATGTCCATTTTCCCGAACCCATGATTCATCAAGTGGGTGCAGTTATCAGGTCTGTGGTCCTCTAACCTGTATTGTTAAACAAGCTGTGCTCTGCCTTCTGTAGAACATCTATCATCCCGCCCATTCAAGGACTCTTCTTATATTACCTGGTGTTGAGTGCAAGCAGGGCGCTTGGATTAATCCCTTCGACAGCCTGCCATTTGCAAAAGGTGTGGCTCTGTTTTAAAGATTACTTTTGGATTACTTAACTCGATTACATTTTAATTTGAAGTTCAGCTTCTGCAGAAATAAAAGGCCACAAGTCATAGAGCAAAGAACCCCCGCCTAGTAGCCAAGAGCCATTGGTTCCAGTCCTGGTTCTAGCACTAACAAGTCAACAGCTGTGAACACGTGGTTTAATCTTTCTTACCTCAGACCCCTCATTTATTAAACAGGCTAGAGTCCCCAGGGTCCCTCCCAGCCTAACCGACAACCCAAATCATTCATGGCTCACCTCTACCTCTAATCACGACTGCATACATCCTTTGCTGTGTGTTTCTTTCTGAAGAGGAGGTGTCATGATTTCATCTTTCTATTTCAACCTTCTACTTCCTAAACCCCAAGATAACCATTCAGTTTTTCCCAGTACAGAGAGTAATGATAATTGGAGAGACTAACCATCCAGTCCTTCTAATGATGTTTTATTTTTAATTATGAACATATCATCTAATAAATATCCTAAGAGTAGAAATAATGTGATACGTTTGGCATATTGAACTTGGAAGACTCACACTGAAGTTATTACGATGTTATGGTTATGGGAATCGCAGTATTTTGCAAAATTAAATACAGTTTTTACCTTCTAGGGTAGATCAATAATTTCCCCTTAGCTAAAATTAGATCATGGTTTCACCTTTCTTGGAAAACTCATCAAAGTTTTCTTAAACTCTCTTTTGAGATTGGTTTGAAGTTAGTATAGTTTTTATACACAAAGTATCTATTTTACATTCCATAATTATTTTCCATGCCATATATTGCCTTGAATTTTATAAGTATGTTTGGGGTGAGAGGGAACATTTTTTGTAATGATGAGTAAAGTAAATCGTCAATTTGTAGCTTGTATCTCTTGATCAATCCCATTAGAAGGTGCCATCATTCTGGACAGGGGTGAAATGCCACTGTTAAGTTGGGTCTTAGCATCTTCACTAAGGGTTCGTAGTTACACAGGGATAAGCAGGTGAAGTAGGAAGTTTAGATTTCAGCTCAGGCAGCAGAAAAACATGGACTCTGCATCAGGATTCCTACTCTCTGGCTCTGTGACTTTAGGCTAATTCTGTACCCTCTCTGATCCTCAGGTTCTCATCCGTGACACAGAGAGCTAGTGGCAAATAGAGAAGGTATCTTAGGTTGTGTATTAATTGGCTAGGGCCACCATAACAAAATAGCACAGACCAGTGGCTTCAACCACAGAGATTTATTTTCTCACTGTTCTAGAGGCTAGAAGTCCAGGATCAAGGTGGGGGCAGGGTTGGTTTTTCTGAGGCCTTTCTCCCTGATATGCAGGTAGCTCCTTCTCTCTGTGTCTTCATGGCCATTCCTCTGTGTCCCACATGTCTGGTATCTCTCTCTGAATCCAAATCTCCTCTTCTAATAAGGATGCAAGTTGTATTGGATTAGAGTCCACTTCAAAGACCTCATTTTAATTCCATCACCTTTGTAAAACCTTATCTCCAAATGCAGTCATATTCTGGGGGTGAGGACTTCGATGTATGAATTTGGGGGGAACGTAATTCCTAACAGGGAGAAAACTGATTATGAGATGGCTCTGGGCAGGCAGCAGATTTACTGGGGGGAAGAGAAGGTCTCAGGGACAAAACCCATAAAGAAGTGAGGAAGGAGTTCCTGTCATGGCTCAGCAATTAACAAAACTGACTAGCCTCCATAAGGATGCAGGTTGCAAGTTCAATCCCTGACCTGGCTCAGTGGATTAAGGATTCGGCATTGTCGTGAGCTGAGGTGTAGGTCACAGATGTGGCTTGGATCTTCTGTTGCTGTGGCTGTGGTGTAGGCTGGTGGCTGCAGCTCCGATGGACCCCTAGCCTGGGAACCTCCATATGCCATGGGTGAGGCACCCTCCCCAACAAAAAAAAAAAAATGAGGAAGCAGGATTGGGGTATGGGAGAAGATAGACCACGGTAGGGTCATAGTGGAGATGGCCATTAAGCTTTGGAGCGAGGATGGCCCTGCAGAGGTGCCCTTTAGGGAGGCATGGGGTCTGGTTCTCTGTTCTCTGATCCTGATCAGGTACACCAGGAAAGGGAAGGAGGTGTATTTTTCTTTTTCTTTTTAGGGCTGAACCTGTGGCATATCAAAATTCCCGGGCTAAGGGTCAAATCAGAGCAGCATCTGCTGGCCACAGCCGAAGCCACAGCAATGCAAGATCCGAGTTGCGTCTGTGACCTACACTACAGCTCACAGCTACACTGGATCCTTAATCCACTGAGCGAGGCCAGGGATCGAACCCACGTCCTCATGGATCCTTGTCAGGTTTGTTACAACTGAGCCACAATGGGAATTCCATGGGAGGTGTGTTCTTGAACCAGGAGACTCCCGATAGTCAAAGGCCATTCAGGTGAGCCTTCATCTTGGCAGGTGGGGGCTGCATGGCTTGGTCCTAAAAGGCTGGTAGGTAGGTAGGTAGGGTGGTGCCCCAGCTTCCACTGAAGAAGTAAATGCCAGTTTCACATCTTATGGGATTTCGATGAGCACAGAGTGGGACAGGATATATGCTAATACTTAGTCCCTGGCAAGTACGAGGGACTCTTGGTTTTTACTCCCTCCCGTGGCCCTAGTCTACCCATGTCCAGAGACCCTTCCTTAACGGCTAGATCCTGAAGCACTGGGGGAGCCTGGCCTTCCACACAACTCTACTTAATGCATTTCTACCGGACAGGAACAGGGCCTGGGAGAGCTGGTTTGCAGGTACTTTCCAGTGTTGATTTTTAACTTCCCTCCCCTCTGACCCCTCCTTTTTGTCATTCCAACAGCTCAAATCAACAATACATAAACCATTTGAACTCCTGATAAACGGAGCTCTTTAGGCAGCCGCTTGCTGCTTGAGTACAAAGCTCTGTAATTTTCAGGATAGGTTTTTTATTATTATTATTATTTTTTTAAATACCCTGCAGTTAAAGTTTCACATCCACAGAGCCCCGGAGAAGAGCATGCAGAACATAATGCACGGTGAGCAGCGGAGGAAAACAAAAGAGGAGTGGGTGGTTGCAGACAAAGAATTTGCCTTGTATCTCTGACACGAGGCTTTTCTTGTTGTTGTTGATCAGTGCAAATGGAAGTCCACTGGGGAGAGGCACACTGTAAAATAATACTTTATGGCAGTGAGGCCTTGGGTTGAGGACCAGTCAGCCTTAGAGAAAGAAACTAAATGACAGCCCATTGTTCCAGAAAATGTAACCTAGCAATGAATGGATGGGAAGAAATAAAGAATTATATGTAGAGAAAGGCCATGTGGGGAAGCAAAAGAAAAACCCTATATCCTTCTTGTCTGCAGCTTTTCCTAGTGGAAACCAGGAGAAATTCAATGGGCTTTGCCCAATCTATTTGTTCTCCCAGGGACAAAAACCTCATGTGGCCTGTCCTTCAGTAGAGCCTGGAGGAGGACGCTATATCCAGGTGTCAACTCACACCCACCATGGAAGGAAGGATAAAGTCACCCAATGCTTCAGGCCATGAAATGAAATAGTTCATTCTGACCTCAAACGGGCCCTCAGAATGTGTTGTGGGGTGGTAAGCAGAAAATAGATTCACACCCTGCATAATGGCTAGAGGTTGGGAGTTCAAGATCAAGGTGCCAGCAGATCCCAGTCCCTGGCGAGGGCTGTCTTCTAGGCTTACAGATGACCTCCTTCTCACTGTGTCTTCGCACAATAGACAAAAAGAGACAGAGAGAGAGGTCCTTGGTGTCTCTTCTCTGGGCACTGATCCCATCCTGGGAGCCCCATCCTCATGACATCATCTAAATCTAATTACTTCCCCAAGTCCCTACCTCCTAGTACCATCTCATTGGGAGTTAGGGCTTCAACATCTGAATTTTGAGGGGACATAATACACAGTCCCATCCAGAGCATCCCACCCCATGCCCTCCAAAATTCGACTTCTTGTGTACACAAATACATTCCTTAAACTCAAACAACCCCCCCTAAGTCTTAAGCCATTCTAGCATCAGCTCCAAAGCCCAAAGTCTCATCTAGATGTAATCTAAAATCAAATGTGGGTAAGACTTGAGAACATTCCTCATGAGCTGTGACCCTGTGAAACTAGATGAGTTAGGTGTTTCCCAGACACATTGGTGAGACAGGCAGAGCCTAGACATGGGAGACACAGGGGGAATAGGAAGGGGTGATGCATCCCAAACAAATCAAAACACAGCCAATCCCATCACCTTAAGGCTCCAGAATCATCCTCTTTGGCTCGTTGTCCCACCTTCCAGGTCCACTGGGGTAACAGCAGCACCATCATGGCTCCAAGGGCAGCCCCATCCTGAGGTCCTGGGGAGGGAAATCTTAACACACCCAAACCAAAAAGCAGTCTCACCCTTTGAAACTGAGAAGGAATGAGCTCTGTTCCATGGATGGGAGTATTAGTTCTGATGACCTCTGAATCACTCCTGCCTTTTCCTGAAGAATACTGCAAGTGATATACTTTACAGTCCTGTCTTATACAACCCAAGAAGTTCTGCAGCTCTCCTTCATGATCTCCTCCTTTCTCTGCCCTCTTAGTTCATACTGGCCATGTCTTTGCTGGTATGATCCTTTCTTTCCATCTCCTCTTTATTAAGTGATGGTTGAGTTCTCCTTGGCACATGCTTTCTCATCTTTTGCCATAAGGACAGGATGAGAATATTCTAAATCTTCCAGTTCTGGTTTCTCTTTGCTTATTAATTCTTCCATTCACCTCTTTCCTTTCACTTTTTACTGTAAGTATACAAGGAACCAAGCCACTCCATCAACACTTTCCAAAAGAAATCTCTTCAGCTAAATCCAATTCATCACTCACAAGTTCTACAAGAGAACACAGCCAAGTTCTTTTTCATGTTATAACAAGGATCTCCTTTCCCCCAGTTTCTGATAACATGTTTCTCATTTCTGTCTGAGATTTCTCCATATTCTCCCTTAGTGTCCATGTTTCTAGCAAGCACCTCGAAACTCTTTCAGTCTCTACCCACTTCTCAATTCCAAAGACCGTTCCATGTGTTAAGTCAATATCACCCTACTTCTTGGTACCAAAATCTGTCTTAGTCAGCTCAGGCTGCTCTAACAAAATACCATAGATGAGGATGCTTAAGCAGACATGTATTTCCCAAAGTTCTGGAGACTGGGAAGTCCAAGATCAAGATGTGGGGAGATTCAGTTCCACAATGAGGGCTTCCTTCCTAACCTTCAGAGTGTCACCTCCTCATTGTGTCCTTTCATGGTGGATAGAGAGAGGAGGCAAGGTTTCTGCTATCTCTTCTTATAAGGACACAAGTCATATCTTGAGGGCACCATCCTTATGACCTCATCTAAACCTTATCACCACCCCCACCTCCAAATACCATCACATGATTGGGGGGGAGAGGTTAGAGCTTCAACATGAATCTTGTGGGGGGTATAATTTGTCCCTAGGACCCTCTAGGCCATAGAAAGAAAACATGGGGGATATGTGTTCTCTGCTTTCAAATAACAGGATGACTGAGAGTTAACTTGTTTAGGAAAGTCAAAGAGGACTTCCCCCCAAAATGATGACTGAGCCAGGATCTGAGAGATGAGCAGAGGTCAATTAAAAAAAGCATTTGAGGCAGGTGGGCAGGGTCAGCAGATGCCCTGAGCAGGAAGCAACATGACGAGTTCAAAGCCTGAAGAAAGTTGTTGTAGCCAGACCAGGAAGAGCTCAGGGAAGCGTAAGCAGCAGGGTGAGGTTGGAGAAGTTGACGGGGGCCAAATCAGTCAGGGCTTTGCTGATCCTGTTAAGAAGCTGTCCTTACACTCAACACAAGTGAACACTGTGAAGGAATTTACACAAGGTGGCAGCATGATCTATTTACACTTTGAGAAGTTTGTCCTGCCTCCTGTGTAAAGAATAGACTGGAAAGTGGCCTGAATCTAAATGGATGCCCGGTAGATGAGTGGGAGTGATTGCAGTCATCCAAGCAGAAGATGGCCATGGCTTGGACTGGAACGGTAAAGGGTGGGAAAGAGACGTGTGAACCGATCCAGGAGATGTTAATGACAACAGGATCTGGCAATAGATTAGCTATGGTGGGCGTGGGGTGCAGCAAGGAGTGGGATATCTCATTATTCTTGACATCTGACCGAAGACTCTGGCCCAGATACATGCGCACAGCTCATTCCAGAACTCACACCCCTCCGTCTTCACATGGAGCACCAGGATCTGCCGCCCATGTTCACGGAAAACACGCATTCCCCACGGTCTTGGCTGGTCTTTGCCTGTTTGCTTTCAGACTTCCTCCTTGCCTTCTCCCGCTTTGCTCTAATTATACAGAGGTTGATTCCTACAGTGTTTTCCAGCTGTTTGGGCAATGAGGGGCACGGCTAAGGAGTGAGGGCGGGAAGACAGGATGTTTGCCTCTGTCTCAGGCAGTGTCCCCTGGGGTTCTAGTTTCTGCAGGACACATCTGCTTTCTGATGGTTTCAGGAACATGATTTCTCTCTATTGTCCTACCGTACTAGGGTGGTAGCAGTCTTCTAACAGCTATGAGTCTCTGGGTTATCTCGCCATCCTCTATTTGGATCCTCAGCCCTTTCATTGTCTGTATAAATACTTCCCTGAATTAAGTTCCTTCTGATTGCCTGGTTTGACCTTGACTCAGGCCATCCTCAAAGTCACTAAGTCCAGAAATGCCCCCATGTAGCAATGCCTGAAACTCATTTGTTACCCTCCAACTTGAAATCCAAGGCTGAAATGCAAATCATCCAAGGAGGCTTTACAACTTGAATTATACAGATGACATGTCATTCCCCACCCCCATCACATACCCCCTCCCACAGAGAGCGGAATGCATATATTTGGTACAAGAAAAGAACAGGATGCAGGGGGGAGGGGGCTTAGAAGAGGCCTAAAAAGAATCACAAGGAGAAGGTCAAGGAATGAAGTGGTTAGAAAAAGGAGGTGAAACACGCTAAAGATTGACTTGCTTCAAAGTGTGCCAAGAGCAAGCCAGCCATAGGGTGACACCACTGCTGTAGAGCTGTATGAAATAGTGTCCCCCCGCAAAGACTGGGTAAGCTGTATCAAAGGGTTATCACAACTAGACAACTACAAGTAGAATCACAAGAGGATTCTAGCAAAGAGGAGCCTGGAAGACCAAATAGTCTACCCAGCTTTTTGCTTTATTTATGGTAAAGTTAAAATCATTTCCACCTGAAATCTATACAGAGCTAGGACAGCCATTTAGTCTCCATTCTGTACTGAATGCGGTTTACCAAAAATATTACATCTGTGTAGTCTATCTATCACTGGTAAGTACATGCCTAATGTCTTGGGGCAGGAAGCAAAAGCATGCATCCAAGTTATGTTTGTTCAGGCCTTTTTATACTCATGAGGGTAATTCTAGTGTAATACAAAATTGGATTTGCTTGGTTGTAAATAGAGCCCATGTATTAGCAATGTGTGCTGTGAATGACCCAGTTTGTGGCTTTTATAAATAACCTGCACTGTTTGGTATAGAGTAGACCCTGCACTATTTAGTACATTAAACAAGTTGAATTCCACAACCCCTCAACCTCTGCATGTGAATACACACACACGCACATGCATGCACATACACATATGCGTGCACACACCTTCACACACACACACACACGTTCTTACATCCACCTTGCAAATGCTCTTAAATGAAGATTTGCAAGTAAAGTTCTGTAAACTACAACCAGTATCTTACACACCAAAATGAGAACCTCAGCTGGCTCTCCATGCTTGCTCAGATGCTAGATGTTCCATTTCCAGACCTTCCAAGATTTAGGCGATAGCACACAAAGAGTCATGGAAGTAAGAGACAGCTGGAGTACGATCCATGGAGATAAACACAGATAGACTTCTTCTTCCCCTTCATTCATTCAACAAATATGTGTTGAATTACCTTCTCACACCCAAGCACTGTTTCAGTTGCTGAGATAAAGTGGACCCAAATCCCTTTCTTTGTGGAATTTTCATTTCTTTTTTGTTGGACGTGATCCTCATCAAGATAAATAATGAAAACACTGAATATCTCAGATGATAAGTATTAAGGGGAAAAAAAGGTCCAGAAATGGGGGAGGTGTAGGTGTCGCATTTTACAATAGGACAGATGAGGTCAATGTCACGGAGAGGTGGCATGAGGACCCCCAACCCGGGTGCAGATGTCGCCGAATGCTCCCACCTTGGCCTTGACGTCCTTCCTTCCTGAGTGGTGCCGTCTCAAAGTTAAATCCCGCAGAGAACACCTGCGCTGTGTGCTCTAGTTCCAGCATTTACCAGAGGTTTCCAAACCTACTGACGGGACCGATTCAAGTCTGCTATTCACTGCCTAGCATTCCCTTAGGAATTTCCCCAATGGAGAGGTTATTAGCAGGGCAGGATTTGAGAATTGCTGGATTTCCAGCTCTCACAGTTCTAAAATAGCACTCAAACACCACTCTCACCCTCTGGCATCACTTTCCTCTCCTTCTCCCCTAAGCCCGTTGTGAGACGGGGAAAGAGAGCAGATTCCTAATATAACACTGTGAATTGTGACATCTGCAGCTAGACCTGGGTTTCTAATGCAGTAAAGCATAAAATGAAGCAGTTCTGTGCAATTAGAGATGAATAATAATAACAGTCAGTTTTATCGATCACTATTTTTTTTTTTTACTAGAAGTCCTATCCTTTGGCAATTTTCTAAAAGTTTACATAGATCATCTTATTTAGTCGTCACAGTAATTGTGTTGGGGCCGTGTATAATTATCCACTTCTTACATTGAGGAAGCTGAAGCACGAAGTTAAGTGACTTGCAACTAGCCATGGCAGATCTAAGACCTGCGCTAGGCTGTCTGGTTCCAGAGTATTCATTTTAGAGACCACGGGTTCTTTTCCCTGCAGTACCAGAATGTGGCTACTTGAAAGGTCTTCCCTGGTTAAGTTACCCACAAAAGCTTTGCTCCCTCAGCTTCCCATGGCATCATTCTGTTCCCTTCCCATTGGTTCTTTTCCCTTCACTTCCGGGTCAGGGGTTGACTTCCGGTCCTTGCCCTCTGCCGCCATGTTGCTTCCAGCCCAGGACCGTCTCCGCCTCAGACCCTCCTTAGGACCATAGCTACTTCTCTAAGCAGCCTAGACTCTCTGGGAAATCTAAGGCTTTTTCTAAACACTAACAATGCAGATAAAGAGATGGAATGTAGAGACCTCTTCCTAGGGCCCATCCTCCTCCCCATCGTCTCTTGTCTCTCCTAAATCCTACTGAGAAAAAGTTACTACTATATATCTTCGCCTGCCTTCCTAGGTTCTCCAGTCCTGTAATTGGACTGACAAAAGACAGGTGGACAAAAGAAAAAGAACTAGAAAAGGTTTAACATGTGTGGTGCTGAGTGATGAGCAATCAAAGGGAGGGTTAGACTTGGGATCTCTGCATTTAACTTAGTTGATGAGGAGGTGGGGGCATGGTAACGGGGAGAAAGGGACTCAGAAATGGGCAAATGCCTTCCTGGAAGTTAAACGGCCCCTTCGGAGAGCAGATGGGAGATGCGGTAGTTTGTGGCAGTGCCTGGTGTGGTGCCAGGAGAGAGTCGAGTTGCCCAGGGAGGGGATTTATGACAGTTGAATCTGTTGGGGAGGCTCTGCTTTTAGGCAGATAAGGGATTTTCCAGACTCCAGTCCAGCCTTCAGCTCAAAAATCCTTATGCCAAAGTGGCATATTTGGGAGTCGCAGGCCCTGACCCCCTGCACCGTGAAAATGTTCGGGGAGAAGCCTGTATCCAGTAACCCAGGTGTGGGGCCAAGGTGTGTCTCTGATTGAGGGAAAAGAGCTGGATGAGGAGACCCTTGGCCGTGGAGAAGGAGAAAGGCTTTACCTTCTGGCCTTTTCGCCCTTGTTCTTTGTTTCCTATCCCCAGTCATGATTCCAGGGTACCCAGCCTGAAAAGATCTTGATGAGAGGTAAGGTGTCCAGACTTGTGAAAAGGAAAGAGATTTGAGATGCTAAGAAACTGCTGATGGCAGGGGTGGGGTCCCCTTCCTAAATCACCCCCCCCCCCCGCCCCGCCAAAGGCAAGATTCACTGAGTCCATAGCCACCTTCTGTGAAGGAACATTCTCAGTGCCCCCCTCTCAAGCCAGAGAAACCTGATAATTAATTGCCTTGAGAATAGCTAACCTTCTCAATTCTTGAGGTTTGTAGGAGGTGAATTGAAATTGTTGATTTCAGTGAGTTCCCATTGTGGCTCAGTGGGTTAAGAACCTGACCAGTATCCATAAGGAGGTGGGCTTGATCCCTGGCCTCGCTCAGTGGGTTAAGGATCTGGCGTTGCCCTGAGCTATAGCAAAGGTCACAGATACTGCTCAGATCTGGTGTTTCAGTGGCTGTAGTGTAGGGCTACAGCTGCAGCTCAGATTTGACCCCTAGCCTTGGAATTTCCATATGCTGCAGGTGCAGCCCTTAAAAAAAAAAAAAAAAAAAAAGGATGAAAGAAAAAAGAAATTGTTGATTTCAGTGGAAATGTATCAAAATTACACTGCTCTGTAGACAAGAGGATTGCCCAAGGCTTGGGGCTGGATGCTAAGGATCTCTGGTGTTTTTTCATTAAAAAGTGCTAGTAGAAATGTCCCGTGATATCAGGCTCATTTATTTGAATTTTTGTTTTAAAGGAGAAACTGCCTCTCTGCCATGCTTTGCCCCCTACCTTTTACCTCCCATATCTCCGTGTGAGATATGAACCACTTCCAAACAAGTTAAACTTGAAGCCCTACTTAGTTTCTCAGGCTCATTACCAAGGATTTAAAACCTCTCTATTCATTCAACAACAATGGTTTCCATGGCAATTACTGCAACACATGACATTCCCTGCAGCTCTGCTTAAAAATGCACCCACAGAAATGGCTACACATCAACACGGTCCTCAGCCAAGGCTAGGCTGGGAGGGTTTCCCTCTTCCTGGTGGCTGGCGCTAAGAAATTAACCATAATAATTTTAAAAATTTAATCAATCATTTTGATTTCTTTGTGCGGTATCGATTTTCTCCTTTTTCTTTCAACCCATCACACCGGTGAAGATATCATTTCTTGTAGCAAATCATTTGAGTTGCATTGCTATGAAAGTGGCCAGGGATGAAGACAACGTACTGACTGTAATTTCTGTCACCCCGTTACCCCTCGCATCTGTTTCTGACTCTGTAGTCATTTCCCTTAGCCCTTTTCCTGTCTAAGAGAAACACACATTCTGAAAGAATAAGTAGCGTGCCAAAGTAGAAACCCAGACAGAGCAGAGAAACACCCGCTGCACAGTTTGTCTGCTCTGCCTACATCCCACCAAAAAAGCAAACAGCAGGTGCACTTAAAAAACATCTGTAAGAGGTAACTAGTCAAATGAATACACAAGTCAGTGAGGCTCCTTTTTATTGAAAGCAGGCAGTGTGCAGGTACCAGAGCAAGAGCTTTGCATTAATCATTTCATCATGATCCTATGAGTTTAGTATGTTCACCACTGTACAAATTAAGAAATGGATGCTCAAAGGAGATAAAGAAATTTGCTTGTGATCATGCAGCCAGATGTCAGAATTGGGATTTTTTTTTTTTTTCACCCAAATAGGCTGGACTCCAGAACTGATGTTCTTGAATTAACTGATAGAGACTTATTTTCTCACTCAGGCTTGAGAGAAGATAGAGTGGGGGGAGGCGGACCGTCAAGAGGTCCAGGCTATTATCTGAGTTCTTGGACAGTTCCCTGTATGCTGGCTGGGACAATTCTAAACACGTCTCTGCAGCCTCATTCCTTCCTTTGCCTGGGCCATGTTAATAGCGATGTTGACCTGCTTCCCTGGGTTATGTAATGACAGACGGTGAGATAAACAATAGGTGAGAGTTTTGAAAGGCTAAGCGGTAGTGACGGTGATCTTAAACCCACAGGTAGAGACAAAAGCAAAGGCAAGACGGAGGGGAAACATGCATCACAAGAATGTTTTCAAATGAATGGCGAGAGGGGCTTGCCCCAAAGAGAATGAATGGTGTAATCCAATTACCCTCATTCTGTCAAGCCCTAGGCAGATGTGTTGGATGCGAAGTGCAGCTCCCGAATCAAGCTTTTGTAAGACCTGGCTCTGGAGATGGAAAAGGCCCCCATGAGAAATCTATCCGGGTCACTCCTGGCTGTTTCTGGTCCAGGAAATACATAAGACCCTGGAAGAGTTTACTCATGTGTGTTCATTTCTCCACAAGGAAGAATTTGGGGCATCAAGGTTTCATTTTAACAAGCATGGCAGTGCTGCAGGTATCAGTTCTCTTCCATTGGGAGCCTGTTCGTGTAACCATTAAATAAGAGCTACATTAGCTTCATATGAAGGTAATAGCTATGCTTACCTAATTTCCCATTGACTTGACTTAGGCTCAGTCCTTAGTGATGGGTGATAGCATTAATTAAGGGTCAGCAATTAGGAAGGCAGTTGAGGCTACTGTGCTTGATTTTATGTTTTAGTCAGCAGAAATTAAACATGGTTTCACCTTTGCATCATGTTCTCCTTGTCCTGCACTTTAGAAGCACTTTGGACATAATCCAGAACCATGTCCCAACACCTACTCGCCAATGTATTTATATGAAAAACATTTATTCTGTACCTGAGGCTGTAAAACAGAACGCTGCATGGTTGCTACCCTCAAGGAGCTCAGAATCTAGGAATAACCATACAAGACTTCAACCAAAATCATTTAAAAAGAAGGCCTCAGGGGAGTTTCCTGGTGGCTCAGTGGGTTAGGGACCTGGCATTGTCATGGCTGTGGCTCAGGTTACTACTATGAGGCTTGTTCAGTTCCTGGCCTGGGAACTTCTGCATGCTGCAGCTGTGGCCAATAAAAAAAAGGCCCCAGGGAAAATGTGAACTATAATCTATAGGGACATGATCAAGCTGAGACCCAAGAAATGGGGATTTTTTATAGCTTCCTATTCATTTATACAGTAAAGAGGTAGGAAAATTGTTTCTTGCTTTCCAATGATTGTGCCACATTCTTCTAAGGACCTTCTGTGACAGTATGAAATAAAGGCACTTTGGAATTTTAGCCTTCAGAAAAAAGATGAAGCAATCACATTGGTAAACTTTCAGGTTGATTGTTTTTGCCCATAACTTTCATAAATGGATTATAGCTGAATTCTATGTTAAGTCCAAAAGACTTGAGATTTTCCAAGGCTATTATTTCGGAGTATTTTTTAAAACGCTCCTGGAAATTGTTTTACCTTCTTGGAAATACATAACTTCTTCTAGAATAGATTTCTTTCACTTATCCCTACTCAAATTTCTAGGTTTTCTTAGATTATACACATTACAGCCAAAGAACATATATGGCATTCTGGCTATCAGGGATACATGCATTTAAATATGTGTATTTAAAAAAAAGGACCTCAGCCTTTTTACCTTATATTCTCACCATGTATACAGGTGAAAGAAAGGAAATTACCATTCACTTATTAACATTCATTTTTAATAAATTGTTTTTGATAATGAAAAAATACATATTTAAATATATGTGTGTGTAAATATACATATCTAAACATTGATCACATCGACTGCTACAAGTAGGAAGGATCCTTACAAAGAGAAATCATGGTCAGTTAAGAAAAGATAATCTGAATAATATATGGAGTAAAATTTCTAGATAGATTTGTTCTAAACTAAATAATAGAGGCAAATAGATTAGATAAGTAAAATAAACATTCCCTCTACTGCTCGAATCAGTCTTAATGGAAGAGAAAACTAAAGAAAAAAAAAAAGAAAGGAAGTTCAAAGCTAGAGAATCATGTAATACTTCCAACAAACAGATGAATAAAATTGCTGTGACTTTAAAATTCAGTAAAATTCATTTGAATCCCAAGTTGCCATTTATAGATCAATTAAATTTTGACAAATCTCAAAGACTGGGTTGCCTGAGGATGCTGACTTTAAAATAGAGATTGGTATGCAGGAGAGTTATCTGGGCTTCCCTTGGGATCTGCTCAAGGGCACAGAAGGAGAGGGAAGAAATAGAAGCAAGATCCGGCCAGGGTCTGGGTGTGTGTATCAGTTGGGTTCAGCAGAAGAAACAAAAAGCACTCTTGAAACTTGAAGCGTAGAGGAACTTGATACAAAGAAAATTCAAAATCTTTGGAAAGGTTGAAGAGGCAAGGTTCTTAGGCTGGATATCTTGAGATACCTTCAGAACACCATGGAAACAGCCACTAGAGGGCTGCAACTTTTAACAGCTTTGGCAGCTGCAGCAAAACCTGAACATCAGGAGACTGTTAACCAGAAACTGCCTCAGGAAAACACTGTCCTTGCCACCCAGCAGAGACAAACAGAAGCTTCAGGAAGATTGCTTCTACCTCACTTGTTCTTTCCTAATCTAGCATGGATATACTAAATTGGCAGAATCTAAATTATCTAAGAAAAAGTGTTTGGCTCTCTAGCCTCCTACAGTTAAGAGGGAAAAGGAGAAGTTCCATGGTGGCCTAGCAGCTAAAGATCCAGCATTGTCACTGCTATGGCTCGGGTCACTGCTGTGGTGCAGGTTTGATCCCTGGCCCAAGATCTTCCACATGCCGCAGGCATAGCCAAACGTAAAATTAAATTACAAAATAATGCCATTTGCAGCAACAAGGATGGAACTAGAGACTTTCATACTAAGTGAGGTAAGTCAGAAAGAGGAAGACAAATACCATATGATAACACTTATATGTGGAATCTAAAATATGGCACAAATGAACCTATCTACAGAACAGAAACAAACTCATGGACATGGAGAACAGATTTGTGATTGCCAAGGGGGAAGGAGAGGGAGAGGGATGGACTGGGAGTTTGGGATTAGTAGATGCAATCTATTGCATTTTGGAATGGATAAGCAATGAGGTCCTGCTGTATAGCACAGGGAACTAAATCCAATCACTTGTGATGGAACAGGATGAAAGATATTATGAGAAAAAGAATATGTATACACACACGCATATATACATATATATGTATAAAACTGGGCCACTTTGCTGGACAGCAGAAATTGATAGAACATTGTAAATTGACTGTAATAAGAAAACTTTATAAATAAATACATACATTCCTCCCTACTGAAATGAACTGGAGGAAAATAAAATAGAAGGAAAGGAAAAAGGAATGGCAGGTGAGAAACCAGCCTAGTAGTACAATGAGGTATCATACCAAGAAAGGTTGCTGATCTGAGGCCTGCAGTCTTGCATTATAGAGAACAGTGAGTCTTTCAGTGTGGTCGGCAGGAGGACAGAGTCCTCAGGGCCAGAAACTGAGTCAGATCAGCTCCTAGGTCAGTGGAGGATCTGGTGAGTCCTGAAACACCATTGTTAACACTTGGTTCTAAATTTTGCCTCCAGGAAGCAAGCTTGGGACTAGCAAAGAGAAAATAAGAGAGAAAACAGAAAATCTGAACTGAAAATGAACTTAACAGCTTACATGTCTTCTAAGAAAGTTAGCAACAAAATCAGCAATTTGAGGGCAAATTCACTCCAGGTAAATTAGTTTTTACAAGTGTTTTAAGTGTTCAAAGAGATAAATTAAAGAATAATATCAATTTTAAAAGAATAGTAACTTGTGAAAGAAAAACAGGCCACAAATAGGTGGCTGTGAGAGAGAACCACTTAAAATCTAGGATATAAAAATATTGCTACTGGAGTTTTTTGTGGCACAGAAGGTTAAGGATCTGGCACTGTCACTGCAGTGGCTTGGATCACTGCTGTGGTGCAGATTCAATCCCAATTCATAGGGATTTCTCCCTACTGAGGGTGCAGCCCCTCCCCCCCAAAAAAACATGGTTACTAATTTTTTTAATTAATAGATGCCATCAAAATAAAATTAGCATTAGCTGAGGGAAGAATTAGTAAATTGGAAGAGTGTACTGAGAAATTCACCTGGGACCCTGAGAGCGATTTTTTAAAAATGTGGACAAGAAATTAGGAAATGTGGAAGATAGCTTGAGATGCTTGGAGATACATATATCTAAATGGAGTTCCAGAAAAAGATAAGGCAAGAAATAATGGAAAAGCAATATTTGGAGACTTCCAAGATTTTTGCAAAAGGAAAATGATGAGAAGTTTTGCATAGATTGAAAGTGTACTGTGAGTATTAAGCAGCTCAAATAAAAATAAACTCACACTAAGATAAGTTGTAATTAATAAAAAGCACATCCAAGATGTTAAAATCTTAAAATTTTCAAGAAAATAACTTAAAGAAACAGACAAGTACAGTACCATCAGAATTCCCAACAGCAATAATGAAATGTTTGCAGAGGTAAATGTCCTGTTAATTTGGCATCAAGAATTATATGCCTAAATTGACTAGAGTTTTTCAAAAGTAACAGCAAAACAAAGTATTTAGACACTCATTCACATGTTCACCACCCACAGACCTATACCAAAACTATTATTAAAGAATCTACTTTAGCAAGAATAAAAAGTAAAGATATTCAGTGGGCATGAAACAAAAGAAAAAAATGTAACACACTGATGAAAATCTTGGTAGATATTATTTAGTGTTTACAGTAATAAAAAAAAATATGTCAAATCCAGCCACCCACATAATATATTTTTCTCCAAAATCTAGGCATCTTAAGCAATTGAAATGTTGACATTAAAAAATGCAAATTGTTGGACTTTTATCCCGTGAATTCAAGAGCAGGTGGAAGAGGCAAGGTTGGTGGTGTTGTGTACCAAGGAATAATAATAATGATTGACCATGAGTTGTATGTGGAGTTATAAGGAAAGGGAAGATACCTGAGTAATGGTAAATAGTGGGAAAAAATGATGGGATCCTTAGGAGGTCTCAATGAGGTCAAGGAAATATCACAGTTAGGATGCTGGTAGCATAGGATATAAGGCTGTGTTGAAGAGTGGATTCTTGCAATAGGTATCAGAGGCATTGTTCTGAAGGGGTGATCACGGGTGTGAGTCATGGCTGAGGCAGAGGAAAAGAAATTGGAAGTGCGACTCGGGAAGTAAGAGAATTCTGCCATTCCTCATAATGAGATGGGAATGGGAATGAAGGGGAAAGCGGAGGATCAGGAATCCATCTTTAGTGAATGAAGAGAGTGACACTGTGATCTGTAAATGCCAGGAAAAAGGAGGAGGAGGAGGAGGTGGAGTAGCATTATGGAGTCGGGTGTCTTGAGAGAACTTGAGTGTGGCCAAGAGCAGCAGCTCTTAAAAGTATGATATTCTGTTTTATACCTCAATAAGGAGAACATGTAGAGTGTGTTCCTGAGAAAGAGTCTGGGCCAATGAACCACAGTGCAGAATGAGTCTTTTAAGAGTTCCTTCTTATAAGCCTTAAATGAGGTATAAAGGGAATCCAGAAATTTATTTTTTATTGTTAAGGGCAGTTTAGTGTCTATTGAGGTCCCTTGTTTTTTTGTTTGTTTGTTTGTTTGTTTCTGGTTGTCACTAGATTAAATCTTACAATGAAATTTCAGGATTCTTGGAAGGTCTTTTATGCCTTCCTTATCTGCATTGCCTTACAATTCCTTAAGTGTCCAAGAGTTTTATGTAACTATAAACTCTTCTTTGGGGAAGTAATCTGTACCAAAGAAGTTTGGAATTCTCTTTATCAAGGAATGTACAGTCCAATGAAATAGCAGGAAATAGATCATTATGAGTATATGCACATGCATTTTTATGGCTTGTATTGACTATATGCTGATTATAAATAAAACATGCAGACATCCTGCAGTATACAGATAAAATCTATCCGTAATATAAACCTGCACTATACAGACAAATTTTATCCGTAATATAAATTTAAATCTGTAAATCAGGCTCAGATTAAACAAGGAATAGAACATTTTAATTGGTCAAGTATTTTAGATTTCACATGATTAAAAACAGTTAAGTAAAAATATTTATTGAGCCCCCTGCACTTTTAGGGTAATCTTCTCAGTGCCACAGGTGAAATTAAGAAGTATAAGAAGGAGTTCCCGTCGTGGCGCAGTGGTTAACGAATCCGACTAGGAACCATGAGGTTGCGGGTTCGGTCCCTGCCCTTGCTCAGTGGGTTAACGATCTGGCGTTGCCGTGAGCTATGGTGTAGGTTGCAGACGTGGGTTGGATCGCACGTTGCTGTGGCTCTGGCGTAGGCCAATGGCTACAGCTCTGATTGGACCCCTAGCCTGGGAACCTCCATGTGCCACAGAAGCGGCCCAAAGAAATAGCAAAAAAAAAAAAAAAAAAAAGAAGTATAAGAAAATGTCCCTACTCTCCAGAATTTCAGTTTATATATTTTTAAATACAGAAAATATTTTATAAAAACCCATTCCATCTTAAATATCAAATTGAAGTCTTACTCAGATTATTTTAAAATTTACTCAGGATGTTCAGAGTAGAAAAAGATCAGTGTGGTCTGATCTGGTCAAAGAGAACCTCAGAGAGATTCTATACTTTACAGAGAAATTGGAAAGTTTAAAATGGCTAGGATACAAATTTGGAAGCAGAAATGCAGAAGACATTTAATAGAATCACCTTATGCAGATAAAGGGTATTTGCCGGGGGACCGTGGGGTAATAAAGTGACATGGTGAAAGGCTTTGAATGTCAAAGACACTGGGACAGGTAAACCACATTATGGAGGCAGCAAAGTAGCACTAACTGATGACAAAGTACACGAAGGATTTTATAAGAGAAACACTGGGGTCATGAAACACCACTGGTTGGTGTAGTACAGTGCCAGGTGTGAAGAGGTAACAGGTCTACTCCAGGGGCAAGGGGAGAAGTGAAGAATAATTCTCTGAATAAGAAAGATATTATCATCAACCAGCACACTTTGTTACTAATGACTAGCAGTGAGATGACAGCAAGGAATAAATCACAGGCTCCAAAGGGTCTAACAAGATTCAATTTAATTAAGGAAACCATGGTATTGCTCATGAAAATAGTGGAAAATGGGAAAGAAAGCTGTTTTAGCTCCTACCAAGTATTCTTGTATTTGCGAAGAATATTTACAAGCGATCCAGAAACTAGTAGCTGGCAGTGTGCACATTAATGTTTTATCTCAAGCAAATGGCATGTTATTTGGTGTTTTTATTAGAAATGCTAAGTACATCTAATAACTTCAAAAAAAAAAAAAAAACCGCACAGCTTTAATAGTGGAAGAATAAATAGAAGCATAATTGATCACCAGGCCAGACATGCAGTGTTTCATTGGGCCGGTTCCTCCTTATAATGGCAAAAAAGTATGAATAAACAAATGCAAGCATACACATCACTCCTTAGATCATTCTTGATGGGCATTAGACACTGAATATAGAGAATTTTTAAGGTCCAAATCATGGGAGAATTCATAGGAAATCCAAGCTTTCTGTTTAGATTATACTTCTCTTCTTATTTTGC
Source organism: Phacochoerus africanus (assembly GCF_016906955.1). NCBI lineage: Eukaryota > Metazoa > Chordata > Mammalia > Artiodactyla > Suidae > Phacochoerus > Phacochoerus africanus. The sequence goes on along the minus strand of NC_062555.1, from coordinate 66,545,854 downwards.
TCTGTTAACACAAGTTGTTGGCCTTAGTTAATTGGTGTTTCACATAGATGAAAGTACTGACAAAACTTGGTTTGTCTTGGACACTCATTCTTGTGGAAATGTAACGAAATTTTAATTTGCACAGTATCTGATCCAGACAGGTTTTTCCTTTGTTGAGTGTGTTTTATGAACCATGTCAAGAATTTTTTTTCCCAATGCAGGATCCATTCTCCCACCAGGCAAAAGGATTGCTCTCTCACTGTGTAATTTCTCTGTATGACCTAACACCAGGTAGCTACAATCTGTTCCAAGAATTGAAAGCCTAGCTTTCCTCTCTGCCTACTTAGGTCGTGTGTTTAATTTTTTTAGGTCAGTATATCCAATTAAAACAGGTTCAATGCAGAATAGAGAGGAAAAGGTGGAAGACTCACAAAGGACAAGATGTTTACTTGTCTTAAGTTATATAAATAAGAAGGGAAATGAAAATGCCCTACTGGTTTGTGCTGGGAGTGGGAGACCCCTAAAATTCAACAACTCAAAAAAACATCTTTCAAGATAGCATCAGAGGAGTTCTGTGACCCCTGGAAAGGTCAAGGACAAATTCTCTCCATAGTTGGAGGAGGAAGATGCTATCTTTCAAGATAGCATCAGATTCTCTCCATATTTGGAGGAGGAGAGGCTATCTGTCAAGACAGCATCAGAGGAATCCTGTGACCCCTGGAAAGGTCATGGACAAATTCTCTCCATATTTGGAGGAGGACATCATCAAATCAAAGAGGGTATTCTATCAGTCTCACGAACTAATAAAAAAGTTCTGCATTTTCAATCCTTTGTAAAAATTGTGAAGGACAGCATTTTTGGGCATCCACCTGCTTCTTTATCTGGCCAGGCCTTTAGCTCCAGAGTTTTTATATTCCTCACATGGGCAGAAGTCCAAAGGCCCTTACTCATCCCTATAGGGAGATAGAGACCAAATCAGGTGTCTTGTAGCTTCAGGCTGTAAGAGATGTTAAGGTCTTGGAAGGGTCAGATGGCTAGTTCTAGCTAACTGAAAGTATCCTACCCTTTTCCCCTTTCTTTAAAATCTGTGGTTAACTTGGCAAGAGAGACTATCCAGATTGATTTTTAGGTTCTTTTCTTTGGCAAGTTGCTTGATGACCAGAAGTATTAGCTTTCTCACGACTGTGTTTTGACACTTTCTGCACTCATGAAGGAAGAAATCAATCCCAGAAAAGGATGCTCTTAATTAACTAGTCAATGCCTTATTAACTTTGAATTCATAATGGATAGCTAAGGGAAGGTGGTCTGTCTCAAAGCAAGCACACGGTCTCAACCGTCTGAGTTTATGTTCTGGGTCTGCTGCTTATAAACGTGTGACCTTGGGCAAATTGTTGCAACACCACAGGCGGGGCTCCTCATCTGGACAATGTAAATAAAAAACAGTGCCTACCCCTCAGGGTTCTGGAAGTGAGATGCGCTAATGCATAAAACACATTTAGCCCAGCGTTCTCTCCTGCTTGGTGCTCCCTTGAGGTCAGTTGTTAGGATGTGGTTACTCACTGAGCCTACTTTGACTACACTGAAAACCAAATAGTACTCCAATAATACTCTACTTTTGTGCCATTGCCTTAATTTTCCTGGGATGCCTTGTACATGCCACCGTTGTGCCTTTACCCGTGCTATTTCCCTCATCTGGATGAACCACTGACCATCCTGCCCTGAACTATAAGACAGTGCAAAATTCCGGATGCTTCCTCTGTCTCTCCCAGTTCTATCCACTCTGACCCTTTCTCTCATTCCTCATCCACTTAACAGTTTCTTATGTGACGTCTGCTACGTGATGCAGAATAACCAACCTAAAGTAAATAAGCCAACATTGGCATTACTCTTGGCCTGTGGAGTTCTGTGTTATACAGAACATGTAGTGCTGCTTAAGCATATATTTTCATTTTAGAAACCAAACAGGAAGAGGCTGTTCTATCCCAAAGGGCTTTACAAACCCACTCCTCTTACCATAGCAAAAAGGAAAACACTAATCACACCAGGAGAAGGCAGCCATCAAAGCAAAGGTCTCAGATCCCAGCAGAGAGAAACTCAGAGGCAGAACGCTGTACTTGAGCAAGTGCATAACCAAAAACTAAAACAGGGGCCCTGAAGCAAGAAGAAAACTGCCTCGGGCAAAAGTGAATGATGAGACTATCACTGGACACACGAAGAATATCTAGACTTGACTAGATATATCTGCAGAGCCTCCATGACCAGGGGGTATTTTTTTTTTTTTTCATCAGAGAGGAACTGGCTGTGGAGCTATCACTTGGTCAACTCTTCGGGAATAAATATCTATGTTATTGTGAAATCGGATTCAATTGTTCTCAACAAATCGATTTATCAACTTTCATGAGATATCCGGTTTTCATACATCAGAGACATAATCCAACGTGAGTGTATATCTGGGGTTTGCCCTACAAGACTATTTCAAGTGGAATATTGATTTACAAAGTGGGCAGAGTACAATCGTGTATGCTCCAAGCACGAAATACAGTTATCTTAACCAGAGATTTCTCTCTGGATGTTATTTCATTGCATTTACAGCTTTCTCTGGATTAACTTAGGTTGCTCATGATACCTGCATATGGTTAGTCCTTCCCTGGATCCAGATACTCTTTAGGCATTGAAATTCCTACATTAATTCTTCCTATCAAAACTAAGAACAATTTCATTCAACAATGATCAATATTTCATGTGTTGTTAAGGTTAATAACTGTTACATTCATGAATTATTTATCTTATATACATATCTTGCCTCTTCAACTACTTTATAATCTCCAGGTCTGGCACCTAGGAATTATATTTCCATCTTTTGAAAACTTCAAAGATACCTGGCTTGTTCTCTGCACATAGTAGAAAATACGTTTTAATTTAAAATAACTGAAGAAACTGATGTATGAAAGGACAAACAAATGCTATAAGAGAATGTTAAGATTCTTCTACTAGCTCTGATTTCTTGGAATTTTGAACTGGACACCTAAGAAAATTCAAGTCCCAACAAAATGCATCAGGAGAGCACCATGGATTTGGGGTTTGAGGTTCAGGAAAGCTGAAACACATGTGATTTAAACTCAGGAAGAAATATACATGTCAGAGCTATTTTATTCATTGTCTTTCAGGGTTCTTCGTGTCATTCATTGCCTTTCTCCATAGGGAATGGAAGCCTCGTTTTGGCTTGGTCTGCAAAGATCCTCAAGGAGCAGTATAGGTTGTTTAGTGGTTCTTTAAAATAAACATTTCATTGTGCTGCATTTATCAGCCTTAGAACCTCTGGCTATTGCATAGCTTTGGGATTAGGATAAAAAGAAAACCTATAACCTAGAATCGTCTCCTTCCCCCAACCTTGAAGAGGCAGCATCTGTAAGAGAAGGAAAACATAAGGTAGCTTCTTAACAGAGGCAGTGCTGCCCCAGAATAAGAAGAATATTCATCTTTTGATGCTATATTGTTTCCTTTAATACCTTTTCAAAAAACCTCCTCTGGGAAACATTAACTATCTGATACTATAGAATACTTAAAAGTTCCAAAGACCTAGGAGAAGAAACAAAATTGTTTTTGAGTGGGAACTGCAGAGTAAAAAAGATATGCCCCAAACACATGAGGTATTGGTGGAATGGCTTATAAATAGAATGCTGGTGGAAGGAAAAAAACAGATTTGAATTACAGGAACAGATAGCAAAGAATGTGAGATACGGATTGGCATCTGGGGATTCAAGAAAGTGTCAGAAAAGGTTACCAGAAATTATGTTCTCCTGCTACACAGCAATAATAGTTGCCATGGAAGAAAAGTGTGTGTATGTATGTATGTATGTATGTATTTATCTTTTTAGGGCACACCCACGGCATTTGGAAGTTCCCAGGCTAGGGGTTGAATCAGAGCTGCAGCTACCGTCCTATACTACAGCCACAGCAACACGGCATGTGGGCCATGTCTGAGACCTACACCACAGTTCACAGCAATGCCAGATCCTTAACCCACTGAGCAAGGCCAGAGATCAAACCCATGTCCTCATGGATACGAGTCAGATTCGTTTCTGCTGCGCCACAACGGAAACTCCAAAAAAGTGTATTGAAATAAAAATTTCCCCTTAAAACACAGCATCACAAAACATGTTTTCTCGTGAACTTTAAAAAAAGAATTGGTTGGCCAGTCAAGGCATTTGAGAAGCTTATCATCACTCTCGGGGACATTCTTGTGTGGAGGGAAAGAGAGAGGAAGGATCTGTTCCTTCTTGGGATTCATCCTTGTGCTTTGCAAGGATTCATTTATTTAGTTTGGCTGTTAGTCTCTTAAGCATGCTGGTATTTAGTTTTGCTCTTAGTCTCTTAAGCATGCTGATTGCCATTTATAAATCTCTCTTCATTGAAAAGAAGACTCCAGCCCTCTTCCTTCCATGGACTCACTCAGCAAAGACTTCAGGCAATCCGTTTTCTAATCTTCAGAGCTCATAACCTGTTCTCCAGTAGAAACAATTTGCATTTCACCCACTTTATCATGAACACCGCTAGGCTGAGCATTCTGACCCCATCACTAACCAACTGTGTGACCTTGAGCAAGCATCTTCACTTCTCTCGACTTCCCTTTCTTCACATTTAAAATAAAGTGATTGAGGAGTTCCCACTGTGGTGCAATGGGGGTGGCTGCATCTTGGTAGCACCAGGATGCAGATTCAATCCCCAGGCTGGCAACAGTGGGTTAAAGGATCCATCAGTACCACAGCTGCAGCATAGGTCAAAACTGCAGCTTGGATATGATCCCTGGCTGGGAAATGCCATATGTGAGGAACATCCAAAAAAGAAAGAAAGAAATTAAATAAAACCAAGCGATTGAACCTAAAACTGTGCAAAGCCCCTGGCCATCTGTACCTCTGATGTCAGTGGATTCAGACTCAGCACAGATCATAATATATGCAAGGCAATGGAATCTCGATCATCGTACTCCCAGCTTCAAGCTTTCTCCTCTCACAGTGCTGTCTCCTGAGAGAGACAAGGCAATAGAAATGGCTGAACAGACTGTGCTCCATTTACTGTAAATATTTACTGTATGGTTGGGTCAATGGTGAATTGATCTCATATGGCTGCCCGAACTCTACAGAAGTCAATAGAATTGTCTGAAAATATAGTGTGAGTAGTTGGGGATGATTGCCATTTATAAATCTCTCTTCCTTGTGCCAACGTCCATGGGAAGGTTCTAATTTTAGATAAATGGGTTTTTTTCGGGTTACAATAACACTTCCATAGTTACAGCTCTGTGTTGGTCCTCTCAGCTCGGTGTGGTCATTCCTGCCTCTGTGACAGAGATAATATGTTTTTATTGTTTAAATGTCAGTGAATTACACCTATTTTGAATCTCCTGACAAGGATAAGACGTCAATACTTGCAATGATGACTGCTGTGAGAGACGTGTGGTAGTTACGAGCCCACACATGGGTCTTGACACAGACTGAACTAAGGATGTGAATGTATTCATTTGACCGGCTAATACTTGCTACCCAGATATTAGTTTGAGGGGAATCTTTAGCTGGAACTCGTGTATTTAAAGTAGTCTTAGAAGTATCCAATTATTGGAGTCAAGGAGCAATCTATGAAAATGAAGTTGGAAATAGTGCCGATTTTGATCCATTTGCTGTCAAGGGGTATCTGGAAGAAGAAGCCCCGAGCACTGGCACCTGGATTGACCATTGCAAATAGGAGATGACAGTCAAGATGAGAGATGATGAGGAGACTTTGGCAGGGGTGAAAATTGCGTCAATAGTACTCAGAAAAGCTGACACACTGACACGAGTAACACAAAAAGACCACTCTGTCTCCCTCCCACATGCAGGCAAATGGGCGTTTTTGTCTCATGAGGTTTCAACAAGAAGGATTGAGATGGAGACAGAGAGTTGGCAACAGCAGCCATGAGCATCTCAGAGACTAATGCTATAAAGCCGTCTCCAATGTCTTTTGAAAATCAAGAAAATCTCTAGCCTGAAGATTTGGTAATTATGAAGATACCCTCACAGACTTACATTATCATATGCTCTAACCAATGGGAACAAGATCCACTCATTCTCATTCCTGGGAGCAGATCCCTGATTTTTTGTGTAACCCCACGTAGGTGCTTTGCAATGAAATTTCATTTCTCCTTGACCCAGTTTTCTTGCATACCACCCTGTATCCTGAATCCCAGCTCAGGTACTAAAGAAAATTTAACTGGTTAGTGTAACTGTTTCTATAGCAAATTCCTTAGAAGATTTTACATGTTTTATCAAAGAGTAAATATGTTAATGAAACCATTGGTAGATAACCTTTCGGTTTTGCCTCTTTAGTGAGGCTCTCAGTCATTCCTAGATAACCAAGCTGTCAAGAAAGCTGGAAATATTTTTGCTAGTGCCTGAGACAGCTTCTTGGGCTTCAAATATTTTTTTTAATATTGGAGTTCCCATTGTGAGTCAGTGGGTTAAGAGCCCAACATTGTCTCCTTGAGGATGTAGGTTCAATCCCTGGCCTCGCTCAGTGGATTAAGGATCTGGCTATTGCTAAGAACTGTGATGTAGGTCACAGATGCAGAAATATAACCGACAGTAGGCAGGGAACTTAGTGATTATGAAGTTCAGACTTCTTACTTTATAGATGATTAAACTTCATTATCTAGAACTTTTTCTTTTTTTTCTTTTTTTTTTTTTTTGGCTCTCCTAATCCTTTCCAGTTTCAAGTAACAGCCATGTTACTGTATGTATTTTGTGATTTCGTCGGCATGCATATTTTCTCTTAGACTTTAAAGCAATCAATAAGCATTTTGCTGAGTTCTCTTCATACTCTCTGAGCTGTGCTAGCTGATCTAGGAGATGCAGTAGAACTATTTATATCATGGTATTTTCCCTAAAAATCATTAAAACCAGAGAACAAGGTAAAATAAATGAAAGAACAGGGACCAGTGGATCCTGAGCTTCTGCTGTGTTCAGCCGGTCTTTTGCCTTCAACAACAAAAAAAAAATGGTGGTGATGTGTCAGATTTGTATTAATACAAGACTAGGATTTTGAAAGAGGAAAAGTGATGGTTTCATTCTATTCAAGGGTGATCAGACTGCATCTGGAATAAAACTTTCCCTCTTGGACTCTTCAGTTGAAGAGGAGGTAGACAAGCTGATAGGTGTTCTGAGGATAATGAAAAATTCCAAGACCTTGTAACATAAAGAAAGATTAGAGAATAATATAGATGTTAACCTAAAGAAGAAGGAATATAGGAGGAAGCGTGAAAGCTGTCTTCCAATACTGGAAGGCCTTGCAGAGTGACTGTGTAAATAGGATGAAGCTCCTATAGAAATATATACACCAGTGTCTCTAAAAGCAGTGACCTGAGGGAACAAATGAGGTCCCATCAATGTCTGGATTTTATTTAACTGCCCCTCCCTACTTGCCTAGCTTCAGGGTTTGGCTGTACCTCTTGATTCATCCCTATTGATGTCCGTGTGTCCTCAGAATATTTTCTTAGCACTGCCCATTTGTCCCTTCTTGTTTGTTTCTGCTGTCACTGTTACTAGAGTCCAGTTTCTTATTCACGGAACCGAAGAATGAACGTCTAGAACACACTCACGCAGGCAGCAAGCAAGCAGAAGTCTTTACTACAGGAAAGCAAAGAGCTCTCAGCACAGGCACTGAGAGGGGAAGAGTCCCCTCCTCTAATTTTCTAATGGTGTTTCATTTCTTAAAGATGGGAGTACCAACGTGGGGCCCAAATATCCGTTCTTTTTCCCATTGGCCCTGTCCAGTCTACCAGTATCAGTTCTTGTCAATAGGGGTTTTAGAGGTGGATATGCCCCGTAAGTTTTATGGTTTCTTTGTTCTTCTTTTCCCGAGGCTGGGAGTCATGGGGAGTTGCCATTGCTCTCATTCCTTTTCTATCCGTTGAGCAGTGGGTTAGAGATTAACATCCATCTGGACGTAAAGTAGATAGACTCCCTGTAGTAAACAAGGCCAGTGGGGATGTTATTCCCTGGAACCCTTAAGTTACAGACGTTAATTAATGACCGTATCAAAGAATATATTGAAGCCGGTGTTCCTTCACTAACTACCTGAATTATTATTCTGCCTCATCACCTCTATAGCCCATGAGCCTCATGAGCAAAGTACCTCACTTCTACCAATGCTGCTGGTGGAAACTCTGCTTCCCTGCCAAGCTGCTGCAAAGCTTCAAAACCATTGAAATGCAAAAATCTATGGGTCCTTTAAGCTTAACCTGTTGCTTCTGCGTTGCTGTCAATAAGGAGACCATCCCCTCTCCCAGGAAAGTCCAAGACCTAGGTGCTGGGATAAAATTGAAGACCAGATTCCTTTCCATCACACCCCAGACAGCTCACCAAAAATTTCTCTTTTACAAAATCTCTTTCCATCCATGAAGTATCTATTCATGGAGCATGATACCTGGATAAGAGGGGCTGAGATGACATCAGTTTCACACGCTCAGAATCAGGATTGAGCGCTGACCAGAGAAAGCTAGGACTGGTGAAGGAAGCTGCTGGAGATGCCTCAAATAAGGGATGACTAGTAAACAACTGGGGCTTTTTATCAATTCAGATGTGCTACCTGGAGAATTCTTCCCCACCACTGTTCCAGTTTAAGTGTATACTTAATGCACATTTGTTGTAAAGTGGCCTGAAGAAGATGCAAGCAGCTGATGTGTGTTTGGACTAGATAACCTTAAAGATTTCTCCCAATCCCAAGACTGTAGGAGTCTAACCCTCTCTGTTCGCTTGGACAGTGAGCTAGGATGTTGGTGATGGAGCCGGATCTGCATGGACACCGACAACACAGGCGTCACCACAGACCTAAAAATAAATCAGAAACAAGGGTCAGAATGTCTATGGGTGCTCTTCTTAGTGCTGTCTGTCCAACTGTGATGTATGGACAGTCTGCATTAGAAATCACCTGAAGAACTTATTAAAGTTTTAGATTCTTAGGATGAGCGCTTAGAAACACTGCCTTTCTATTGGAAAGCAGTGCTCTCCACTGGAACTTTCCCGCAGGGCTGGCAATGTTCCATTATCTACGCTGTCCAGGAACCGTAACCACAAGCCATGTGAGCCTATGGAATATTTCAGATGTGGCTGGTGTAACTGAGGAACCAAAATTTTAAGTTTAGGTCATTTTAATCAATTGCAATAGCCATGTGTGGCTGGGGGCTATCCTGTGGAACAGCAGGGTTCTGAAGTCTTCAAAGAAGGAAGCTTAGAGAAGAGTAAGTTTGAGTTGCATGGGAGTGACAGCAGGCAATTGAAGCAAAAGCGTGAGATTGGAGCCAGGATGCTGCAAAAATCAAAGAGAATTATAACAGGAAGCGACCTGAAAGATCTTCTGGTAAATAGCTCATAACCTCTTTGAGGTTTGGGAACCCTTTGAGAATTGTTGAAAGCGATGGACATTCATAGTCGGTAATCTGCTCATACTAACTCATGTGATAGATTTATGTGAGGTTTCGAGGCTAGAGAGTTAGTAATCCCGAAAGCTTATCCATTGTCCCCTTTCCAAACCACAAATCCCTATTTGGGAATTCCTGACATAGTAAAATACCCCTCCATCTATAGACAAAGAAAACTAAAACACAGACTTTCAGGATTGGCTCCAACCCATTCATTCATCACCAGACTTGGCTTCTCTTTTCTCCCTGTCCTGTCCTCTGTACATCTTTCTCTGCCCATAATCAGGTCAGCTTGTGTTTTAAATGAATAGTAGAACTAGCTAAGATTTACCCGCAAAAGTCAGGAATTGGAGTAAGCCCACTTGGATTTACTTGGAAGTGCAGTATTTTTTGCAACACTTAACCTTGTTCTCCTGTTTTGGGAAATGCAGGAGCCATTTGGTCGATATTCGAAATGCAGGAAGAACAAGGTGCGTTTGATTATTTTTCCTTTCTCTTGTAAGAATGAAATGCGGTTAAAATGTGTCAATAAAGAAACGTCTTCCTTGTTGGTGTTTGATTAGGAGAGCATTTATGCAATTGATTTTCCAAGCTCTCAGTCATATAACAGAAAGGTCCCCATACCTTTTCAGGAGTATTAACTGGTAAAAAATAGGTTTTGGTTGCTGGGTAAATACCAATTTGCAGCAATTGGAAAGAAAAATTTAGCATGACTGTTTACATACAATGCAGAGAGAATATTAACATCACCTTTAGCTACCGTTGTTTGCTTGTAAGTACAGAAGGGAGAAAAGCCAATGCTTAATACAACACTTAGAACTCACATTTGCTATTGTTACGTTCATAAATATTAATCTAGAGAGATAATTAGCTCCATAAATTTTACAATTAGCCTTTCAGAAAAGAAGTGGATGCTAATAAAATGAAGGCATGCTTTTCAGCATCTCCACTGCCAGCGTTTTCACTCTAACAGCTCTGAGTCGGTCCGTCTGTGTTTAATCTTTTCCTGAAATAGGCATGCTTTACACTCATTCCATCTCCCCCTTGGGACTATAGCCTTGCAACAGGGAAAATAGGCTTCTGTTCTTAAAATCTAGTTATCAGCTACTTTAAAAACTTTTTTTTCCCCTCTGAAATAGCCTGGGATGACCAAGAGGTCATGGCTTACCCCCCACAGAGATAGCTCCACTTCAGACCAAGGGAAATCTACATAAGTGTATCCCCTGCGGCCCCCCCCCCCCCCCCCCCGCCGGGGGTGAAATCAACATGTTTATATTTGACTGCTCTTCTGTTCATACAGATTTATTTTTATCATTATTATTTGTAGTCTTTTTAGGGCGGCACCCGCAGCCTGTGGAGGTTGCCAGGCTAGGGTTCAAATAAGAGCTGTAGCTGCTGGCCTACACCACAGCCACAGCAATGCCAGATCCTTAATCCACTGAGCGAGGCCAAGGATCAAACCTGAGTCCTCATGGATGCTAGTCAGATTCCTTTCCACTGAGCCACCATGGGAACTCCTGCTCATACAGTTTTAAAGCAATACTCTAGTCCTTAAATCTAAGAGTTAAATCCTACCGTTTAATGTCAGTTGCAGAGTAGGAAGATATTGATCCCAAAGACTTTGTTGACACCCTTTCTAGAAACTATGCAGTGTCGCGGGAAAGCTATTCCATTGGAAGTCAGCAGTTCTAAGACCGAGTCCTATTGATCTTATTAATCTTATTGTAAACTTGAGTGAATCACATAATTTATTTTTCCTTGCAATTAAAACTTCGGCTTGATCAGTGGATTCCTAAGCTGTCTGTACATTAAAATCTGCTGAAAGGCAGACTCCTGGGCCCCTTCCCAGCACTACTAAGTCAGAATTTTCAAAGAGGTGGATCCATGCATCTTTTTTTTTTTTTTTAAAGCAATTTCCTCTAGTGGTTCTCACATGCCCAAAGGAGCCAAGCGGTTTTTCTATGGCAGCTAGTGAATTCAGGTTCTCTGCTATTCCTGCCTATCCTTAGTACCTGTGATGGAAATGTTTCCACGGATTGATGCAGGTGACAGGAAGGAGACTTCTGGAAGATAGGGCTTGCTCACCTGGATCATGCAAATAAAATACAAAGGGTAAGCAGAACCGGAGGTTGGCTGTGGCCTTTCCTATTCGCTCAAGGTAATATCTTAACTGTGCAATGAAAGCGGTTATAAGACTGGTCAAAATTTTCCCTTGAGGCAGCTTGGAACATTCCCAGGATGGGAAATCATTTCCCTCTCTCACGCCAGCCATAACTGATGGATGGCAGAGTCTGGAACCCTGTGTTGTAAAGGGCAGCAAGGTCAGGGCGAGGGCCAGCTGAGAAAAAGCACCAGGTGAATGGTTAATGCATAAGCATCACCTGCTTTTAGACCCCGTAAGAAGTCTGAAACTTGCCAGCTTGAGAGACCTGGATACAAACCCGAAGCCTACCACTCACAGACATGTCACCTTGAGGCGGCCTCCTCCTCGGTTTCCACATCCATTAAAAAAATAGGGGTAATAAAACTTATCTCATAAAACAGTCTGAAGACTAAATCAATGGTGTTTGAAAAGCTCATAACTTAAAAGGTAAAAAAATATTCGTTCTTTATTCCCCCCACTTCCCTTGAGCAAAGAGTCACATCTGATCTATCAACATGGCTTGCAATTAAGCCAGTGCCATACCTGGACGATGAGAGGTGCTGAATAATTACAAATGGATAATGAATGAGTAATAAAAGAAAACACACATGTAGTGTGTTCTGTGTCCCTGGCACTGATCTAAGCCCTTGAAAAACTCATCTATTCACATCTACCCTTTTACAGATGAATAAACCTCAGGTGCAAAGAGGTGAAACATCCAGCCCAGAGTGACATAGTTAATGACTGCGTTCCAGCAGCCATGCTCGGAAACACGTTGCCCCTGCTACTGTTGGGACCCAGGTGGGGAAGGAAAGAGGAAGGAAAGGGAGTTCCTATCAGTGAAAGAGGTATCTCTTCCTATCAGTAGAAAGAGAGGTCAACAGGCGTTCCCATTGTGGCTCAGCGGTAACGAACCCAGTTGTTATCCACGGGGACACAGGTTCGATCCCTGGTCTCACTCAGTGGGTTAAGGATCCAGCATTGCCATGACCTGTGGTGTAGGTCGCAGAGGCAACTCAGATCTGCGCAGCTGTGGCCGTGATGTAGCACCAGCAGCTGCATCTCCAATTCACCCTCTAGCCTGGGAACCTCCATATGCCGCATCTGAGCCCTAAACAGACAAAAAAAAAAAAAAGAAAAGAAAAGAAAACAGTATGAGAAGGCAACAGAGCCCACTCTGGGCAAATGCGTGTTTTTTGTGGCCTGCGTGGGACGTATTAAAAACTCACTGTGACATTGTAGATTGTCACGTACCAGTTGCACATACCAGTTGCTTTCATCTTCCCACTGTGCCGTCTTGTAACCAGCCCGCTTCGTTCAGTTCATTCATACTTGTGCCTCCCAGACCCCCGAGGTGTCTGAGCTCATGATGACTTGAGGCTGGTAGGTCGGGCCCCCCCAAACCCTTGCCTGACAAGTGCCCATATATGGCAGGGGTGACGCCCTGTTACTCAACCAAAGGCTTTGAAAATCTTCTAGATTATTTTTGACTCTTGTGACTCCCGGGCAAAATCAATCCCCCTTTTAAAATTTCAAAATAAAATAAAAACAAAAAAGAAAGCACATGCTACGGAATTATTTTCCATCTTATTTCAAGTTAAGTCTCCAGGAGTTCGAAATAGCAGTTTATCAATTTCACGTCCATGTGGCGTCCTCAGATTTCCAGCTCAAGTCTTTTCTTGTGCTTTTCGTTGTTGGTTTTTCCTTTCATTATTTAACTACCGAAGAGCCTGACTCAGCTAAACGAAAGAAGAGACACTAGGGCTCAGCCGATAGGGAAAAGTAGCATCTGGCTTATTGCGCTTCCTGGGGAAGAGCCCAGAGCATGTTATGAAGAGATGTGTGCAGCCCCGAGAAAGTTTATAAGACGTCACAGCCCGAGCTCATGCTAACTGTCCCCCACTCATCCTGGGGAGGAGGAACTGGCAGGAAAAGTACATATTTCATTTTTTGTTTTACCCATCATAAAATTTTAACTATTGGAGTTCCCGTGTGGCTTAGTGGGTTAAGAACCTGACATAGTCTCCATGAGGATGCGGGTTTGATCCCAGGCTCAGTGGGTTAAGGATCCAGGGTTGCCACAAGCTGCAGCACAGGTCACAGATGCAGCTCAAACATGGCATTGCCGTGGCTGTGGTGTAGGCCAGCAGCTGTACCTCCAATTCAATCCCTATTCTGGGAACTTCTATATGTCACAGGTGTGGCCTTAAAAAGAAAAATAAATGTAATTGTTCAAGATAAAGATGTGACCCCCTTCTAACGGATCACATGATAAAGAGGCACAAAATAGCTGCACCAACTGAACCATCGGGCCTGCAGTTACACGCATTTTGCATCTGGCTATGTCTTTAGGGGCTGGGGGCCTGTGACCCATTTGTTTCCCCAAACCTCAGGAAGGCTTCAGACACCCCTCTCCAGGGTCTTCTGACTATTGCTATTGGAACTTGGAGCCACGGGAGGACATTTGCTTCACCCTTGAAAGCTGTTCACTCAAAGGAACAAGCGGGTCAAATGACCTTGGTCTGATCTTGTACCTGACTGTCACAGCAGGTGTAGAGACCCCTAACCTGTCATTCTGTCCTCCAAACCTCAGCTCCACCATTCTCTGATTACGAATCCCACCCCCGCCTCCCCTCCCTTCCTCTCCCCTCCCCTCCCCTCCCGGTGCCAGCCTGGGATACTGAAACACCTGGAACAGCAGCTGTCTTAGGGTTTCCCTAGAGCTGCAGGGCTCGGTACAGCAGTGGCGTGAGGTGGCCTCTCAAGGGGCAGCTCTTGGAGGGGTGGTAGGTGATTTAAGTTGGGTCTTGATAGTCTATTTTGACATTCAAACAGCATTAGAGAAGTCCATCCGATGTAGCTTTTTATCAGAAAAAGTGACGTTTTAAAGGCAGAGCAATATTACCTCTAAGCTGTCCATGGAACCAGGAACCCGCTAGCTCTTCTCGGGGCTCCCCAGGCTTTAGCACCTGATTCTGAAACAGACGCCCCCGGCCCCATTCTGGAACGGATGCTCACGTTAGCAGAGCACCTCCTCTTACACGGATTTGCCAGTTTAGCCGCCCCCCAGTGCTTTCGCCCACATGGACTTACTCGGTCCCTACCCCTTTCCATCACTCACAGGGTGGCTGTCAACCCCCATGTGACAGGATGTGAAACCAGGGCTCGGGAACGCTTGTGATGACTCCAGAGCCTGGCCCAACTGGGGAAGGGAATGTGTCCTTTTCACCACATCAGAGGACCTTGAGTCACTGCCCTCGCTGTTCACGTGACAGAACTTAAGACCCAGAAAAACGAGGTGAGTCCTCAAAAGTAATTTACCTGTCGGTGGCCGAGAGCAAGACTCTGAGGCAGGTGTCCTACTCAGAGTTTTATATTCTTTTCTCTACCTCTTGCTGCTTCTATAACACGGACTGAAGCCCTTGACCTCCCTCAGTCACTAGCAGCAGTGTCCTTAGATCCCAAAAGTTGTGGCTTTGAAATGCCCCACCTCTGGCAAGGCAGCTTTTCAGTCGTGGCTGGAAATTTGAGGCAGCCGAGTGCAAGTCTCTTCAGGGGGAACTTGGGAGCTTTTCCACAGCCCCAGGGAGGTGAGCACATTTGAGGTCCCTGTATGGGATGCTCGGTCACCTCCAGGACTAGAAAGATGTTCTTTGTGACACGTGGGGGACACACACACACACACACACACACACACACACACACTCTTCTACAAACTCTATTCAGGTGGAGGAGTGGAAAGGAAAGCTCCTGAAGGTCAATTTGCTATTTTTTTGGTGGTGACCAGGGTCGGGAAATGATTGGCTATTTGGAATCCACAGGTGATCCCCAACCCCTTCTCCCTCTTTTAGCCGTGATTCGTTAACGTTTCACAGAGCTGCTCAGGAGCAAGGAAGTGTCTAAAATTAGTTGATTCACAATGTTCTGTCAATTTCTGCTGTACAGCAAAGTGACCCAGTTTTATATATGTGTGTGTATATACATACACATTCTTTTTTTCACATTATCCTCCATCATGTTCCATCACAAGTGACCAGATATAGTTCCTTGGACTGTACAGCAGAATCTCATTGCTTATCCATGCCAAATGCAATCGTTTGAATCTACTAACCCCAAACTCCCAGGCCCTCCCACTCCCTCTCCCTCTTGGCGACCGCAAGTCTCTTCTCCATGTCCATGAGTTTGTTTCTTTTCTGTAGATAGGTTCACTTGTACCATATGTTAGATTCCAGATATAAGTGATATCGTATGGTATTGATCCTTTTTTGAGAATCTCCTTGCGCTATTAACCACTGTCAGTCCTGAAGGAGCCCAGGGTCTTCAGGCCCCACCTTCACCTTCTCTTAGAATCCCACATAGCCCCCTAGACAACCGGTTCTTGCTGGCAAAGATCCACCCCACCCCGGCTCCAACTGTGAGTGTCTGTGTGTATGTAGCTTTTAGAAAATGCCAAGCCGTGGCCTCTCCATCATCAGTTCAGTCAAAATCTTCATAACTTCCTCAGCTGATTCCTTTGTGCAGCTATATCTGAGCTCTGCACATTTCTTTCTTTTCTTGCCTTTTTCCCATCAAAACATCTATCTGTGTCCCATTCTTTCATACCTCTTTCCCTTTTAGGGAAAAATGCATAAGATAAATTGCTATCGTAGACAAATAAAATTGTTTAGCCCTACTAGGAGCAAAAGAAAGGCAAATTAAAACAACGAGATATACCTTTTCAGTTTTCACAGTGATGATGTCTTAGAATGTTTAATTCCTTGTGTTCGCAAGTATGTAGAAAAACACGCAGTCTCAGGGAGTTCCCGGTGTGGCTCAGCGGTGAACAAACCTGACTAGCATCCATGAGGATACGGGTTCAATCCCTGGCCTCACTCAGTGGGTTGAGGATCCAGGGTTGGCCATGAGCTGTGGTGTAGGTTGCAGATGTGGCTTAGATCCCTTGTTGCTATGGCTGTGGCGTAGGCCAGCAGCTCCAAGTCTGATTCAACCCCTAGCCTGGGGGAACCTCCATATGCCACAGGCGAGGCCCTAAAAAGACAAAGACCAAAAAAAAAAAAATAAATATATATATATATATATATATGCAGTCTCATATACCTTTAAGTGGTACAAACTGATGCAGTGTTTCTAAAAAACCAGTTTCATCTGTATCATGTAAGCTCGTATTAAGACCTGAAAGAGGAAATCTCCTGGTGCAGTGGGTGAAGGATCTGGTGTTGTCACTGCAGCGGCTTGGGTCACTGCTGTGGCATGGGTTTGATCCTTGGTCTGGGAACTTCCACATGCTGTAGGGAGGCACGCCCCTTTTAAAAAAAAACACCAGAAAGAGCTCAAACTTCCTGACCCCTAAATTTTATTTCTTTGAATTTATCCAAAGGGATTAGTGAAAACTATGCAGAATGATTAATTATGGGAATTTTAAATATTATATTATTTATAATATACAATATTATTATAACATAACATATATTATTTATATATCATTTTTAGAAATGATAAATGAGACATTTAATAATAACCAATAATAATGATAATGGTTATAAAGATGTCACAATCTACCTGCCTTATGGAATAATAGCTCATCATTAAAGTTATACGTTGAAGGGTACATAATATGGGGATATGCTTTCAATACATTTGAAAAACAAGATACAAAGTTGTACCTATGGGAGTTCCCATCATGGCCCAGCAGAAACGAATCCGACTAGGAACGATGAGGTTGTGGATTCGATCCCTGGCCTCACCCAGTGGGTTAAGGATCCAACGTTGCCGTGACCTGTGGTGTAGGTCGCAGATGTGGCTCAGATCTGGCATTGCTGTGGCTCTGGTGTAGCCTGGCAGCAACAGCTCCAAAAGGACCCCTAGCCTGGGAACCTCCATATGCCATGGGTGTGGCCCTAAAGACAAAAGAGAAAAAAAAAAAGTTGTACCTATGAGCATATATATGAATACATAATTACATATGGAGTTTTTTTTGAGATATGAAAAAAATTAGTAGTCATTTCTGAGCAGTGGGATTATAGGTCATGTTTATGATTTTTCTTCCTGCATTTCCTCATTTTCTAAATGTTCTGACCAAAAAAAAAAAAATGCATTACTATGCTAACCAGAAAAAAACCTGCATTTTTATTAAATATTGCTGTGGCATTGGCAGTTGATCAGTTCCCCTTCCCAGATAACGTATTGGCACCTTTTTAGGAAGCTGACTGTCAGGACAGAAGGTTTCCATGGGTGGAAATCTGGCTGTTCAGACAGAGAAGATGATCCTGCAGAGGGCTGGTTCTCAGCCTCTCACTGGCAGGAGCCGCTGCTTTCAGAAAGCAGCGCTCAGCATGCTTAGCCCAGCATCACAACAGAAGTCTTTTCTGCACTCACCGTCAGACATGGGATTCTGGCTTATTGTGTGTTTGCTACCTGTGTGTGCCCTCACACACACACAACACAGACACACGCACACTCCCTCTCTCTCTTGTAATTGGACGCGTATTTGTTTCATTAAATTCACTCCGTCAGCAGTTTCTGCTCTAAACAGTCCCCGAGGCCACAAGGAAAAAAAAAACAAAGTCAGTAATCAACATACTACTTTCAAGTACAGAGTACCGACCTATTTATAAAAGGAAATTAAGTAAAACCGGTAATTATAACTAGCGTACAACCTTTCAACATAGTCAATGAGAAATTCAATTTGCTTAAAATAATGAGGTACTCTGGCAGGAACAATCTGTTCGCGTGCTGTTCCCAAGAGCCTCAGGATGGAAACAAGCCCTGTCTGACATTTGATACTATCTGTCAGTTTATCAACTCTGTCTGGGGTGAGTTTTACGGTGGCGCTACAAGGTTTGGGATGGAGGAAGGAAAGAAAAATCTCTTTTCTCTTTTCTACCCAGTTATAGGAAACCTGTTAGCAAATGGATTCAGATTTCTATTTTGAACCCTTCAACAGGCTGAATAATCTACCTGAGACCTGTGTGCGGTGGTTTTTCAATTTTATTTTCATTTTATTTATTTATTTTTGCTTATTTTGGGGGGGCCACACTCTTGGAATATGGAGGTTCCCAGGCTAAGGATAGAATCGGAGCTACGGCGGCCAGCCTACGCCACAGCCACAGCAACAGGAGATCCGAGCCACATCTGTGACCTACACCATAGTTCGTGGCAATGCCGGATCCCTAACGCACTGAGCGAGGCCAGAGATCAAACCCTCATCCTCATGGATCCTAGTTGGGTTCGTTAACTGCTGAGCCATGAAGGGAACTCACAGATGGTTTTAATTTAGGTGTTTTCCACCCTTTTCTACCATCACCAAAATCAAATTTGGAAACCTCTGAACTATCTGTTCTGCTGGCTGTTCACACACTCTTTGTCTAAAGTTTATCTGGTTTTCATTTTGTTTTGTTTTCTGTTTCTTTGCTAAATTCCCATCATACTGAGGTAAGACAAAGCTGTACAGAAGTTGAATTAAAAGGTCAACACAATCAATTATCTGCTAATTTGGGGGCCTTTCCCTAGGTAGCTTAAGACCACCCCCTGGATTTCCCTTTGTCCATTCCTTCATTGGTTCTACAAGTTGTATTGGCTATCACTGTTAGCCTCTCTTCTAGATGTTGGCAAGGAAAAAGAGAGAGTATAGCATAGCCTGTGTCTTCATAAACCCCAAGAGTCAGCAGGGAAATAGACTCACAACAGGCCATTTTAAGACTATTTGGAAGCATGGTGATAAGGATTTGGGGGAATATTTATAAGAGATGCCTACCTAACCCAGCCTGAGGGGCCATAGGGAAGCTAGGATAGAAATGTCAAGGAAGGAATAAAGAGATAAAATCTAAACTAAGTAGGAAAGGCTGGGTCAGCATTAACCAGGCTAAGAGGAAGCACATTCCCAGCAGAAGGCTCAACACGGATGAAGGAAAGAGGCAAGAATCCCAGGTCAACAGGCAGAATGCTGCGGTGAGCCAGTGAGTAGCAGGCAAAGAGTGTGAAGATATGTCTGTTGGCTTTTGCTGTGTGACAAACCACCCCAGAACTTGATGGCCTAATAGAACTACTGTTTTACTTGTTCATGAGTTTCTGAGTCATCTGGGCCGTTCTTTGGGTCTGGCCACCTTGGTCAGGGATGAATGGTCTAGGATGACCCTGCTCATGCAATCTGAGGTCTCAGCGAGGATGCCTGGGATGTAGTCTCTCATCCTGGAGGGAACTGGCTTTGGATTCCTCATGGGGAGGCCAAAGTGTTCCCAGAGAGCCGCAAGAGTGGAAGTATTTTTCAAGCCTTTGGTTGGGTTGCACTTGCTAATATCCAATTGGCCAAGCCCATAGTGTGGCAGAGAACCATCAGGGACATGAGAGGTGTGATATATTAACAATCTCCCACGAAAAGAAGAATGATAGAGGATCTTGAGTGACATAACAGGCTAAAGAAATGGGAGGCCATTTAAGGCTTTGAAACAGAAAAATTATATATATACATATATATAATGGCATGTATATACTTATATATAAATTTAACATTATATGTATTTATTTAACATAATGTGTGTTTAACAGAGAAAAATTATATATATATATTTATATCTGTGAGATATAATTGACCTGTGACATATTGTTTCAAGAGGACCACATAATAATTAAATATTTGTATATATTGTAAAATGATTACTATAATAAGTCTAGTTAACATCTGTCACCAAATATAGTTACAATTTTTTTTCTTGTGATGAGAACTTTTAAGATCACTCCTCTTAGAAACTTTCAAATACATTCTACAGTATTATTCACTGTAGTCACCATGCTGTACATGTCATTCTCATGGTTTATTTATCTTATATCTGAAAATCTATCTGTTTTGAATCCCTTCACCCATTTTGCGCATCCCCAATGCCCCACCTCTGGCAACTGCTCTGTTATCTGTGAGCTTGGTTTGTTATTTATTTAATTTTTTTAGGCTCCATATATAAGTGAGATCACACAATGTTTGTCTTTCTCTAACTTATTTCACTTAACACAATGCCCTTAAGATCCATCTATGTTGTCATGAATGGCAAGATTTCTTTCTTTTTGCTGGCTGAGTAATAGCTCATTATGTGTATATACACTACAGTTTCTTTTTTCATTTATCCATCAATGGACCATGAGGTTGTTTCCATATGTTGGCTCTTTCAAATACTGCTGCAATGATCATGGGAGTGCACATATATTTCCAAACTGGTGTTTTCATCTTTTACGGGATTAATACCCAGAAGTGGAATTGCTGGATCCACTTGGTACTTGGTAGTTATAGCTGTAATTCTTTGAAGAACCTCCAAACTGTTTTCCATGGCGGCTGCATCAATTCACATTTCCACCAGCAGTGCACAGGTGTTCCCTTTCCTTCAGTTCCTCACCAATACTTGTCATTTCTTGTCTTTTGGATAATAGCTATTCTGACTGGTGTGAGGTGGAATCTCATTGTGGTTTTGATTTGCATGTTCCTGATGATTAGAGATGTTGAGTATCTTTTCATATGCCTTTTGGCCATCTGTATGTCGTCTTTGAAAAAAATTCTATTCTGATCCTCTGCCTCCTTTTTAGTTGATATGTCTTTCTGATGTTGAGTTAAATGAGTTCTTTATATATTTGGGATTTTGACTCCTAATCAGATATACGAGTTGCAAATATTTTCTCCCATTCTGTAGGTTTCCTTAATTTTGTTGATGTTTTCCTTTGCTGTGCAGAGCTTTTTAGTTTGATATAGTCCCATTTGTTGATTTTGCTTTTGTTGCCTTTGCTTTTGGTATGGTATCCAAAAATCTTCACAAAAACTGCTATCAAGGAGCTTATTTACTACCTACATTTTCTTTGAGAAGTTTTATGGTTTCAGGTCTTACATTGAAGTATTTAATCCATTTTGAGTTGAATTTTTGTGTATGGTGTAAGATAGTGGTTGAGCTTCACTCTTTTGCATGTGGCTGTCCAGTTTTTCCAATACCATTTATTGAAAATACCATCCTTTCTCCCATTGTATAACCTTGGAAGCTTTATTAAAAATTAATTGCCCACATATGCTTAAGTTTATTTCTGGATTCTCTATTTTGTTCCCTAGAGCTACATGTCTGTTTTTATGCCAATACCATGCTGTTTTGATACTATAGCTTTGCAATTAACATAGTTTGAAATCAGGAATTCAAGATTGCTTGAAATTCAGGGTCTTCAGGATTCTCAGGTTCTTAGGATTGTGGTTCAATTTCTGTAAAAAAAAAATGCCATTGTTATTTTAATGGGATTGCATGGAATCTGTATGTTGCTTTGGATAGTATGGACATTTTAACAATACTGATTCTTTCAATCCAAGAGCACAGAATATCTTTCTATTTATTTGTGTCTTCCTTGGTTTATTTCATCGATGTCTTATAGTTTTCAGTGTACAGATCTTTCACCTCCTTGATTAAATTTTTCTTAGGTATTTTATTATTTTTAATGCAATTATAAATGGGATTCTGATCATTTATTACAAGTCTAGAAATGCAACAAGTGTTTGCAAATCGATTGTGTATCCTGCAACTTTAATTAATTTGTTAATTTGTTCTAACAGTGTTTTGGGTTTTCTACAAATAATTCTATGTCATCTCAAAATAGTGACAGTTTTTCTCATTCCTTTATGATTTTAGTGTCTTTTCTTATTTTTCTTGCCTAATTGCTCAGGTTAGGACTTCCAATACTATGTTGAATTCAAGTGTTGAATGGGCATCTTTCTCTAGTTCCTGTTCTTAGAAGAAAAGCTTTTAGCTTTTCACCACTGAGTATGATATTAGCAGTGGGTTGGTTGTATTTATATTTTGTTTTTATTTTAAATGAGCCAACAAGGAGACTATGATTTTAGAGAATTATAGATTCTGTCATAAATGTTCATTCTCTATAGACAGAAAGACCTGATTTGCATCTTGTCACCACCACATTCTAAATCTATGACTTTGACTCTTCCCCTGATTGAGGCTATGAAGTCTTCCAGGCAGAAGAGGTTTCAGAGGGTGGGTCACCCTATTCTGATATCTGAAGGAGTGCCCCAGATAGCATGTGCCTCTTCTCTTGGACTTAGAACAGACAGAACAGTTTCCAAACATGCTAGTGTACAGGGCAAAGGATCTGGAAACACTGACCTACAAGGTCATTAGCTCTAAAACTGATGAAAACCAAGGACATCTCACCATGATGATTCACATTCACAGAGTTGTTCATAGAATTTCAGGACTTGTTCAAGCCTCTAAAATGCTACCCATGGAAAAGCTGAATATCTGAGGACCCAAAGGTCCACAGTTGTCCTGGGACCAGGTCTGGGCAAAGACATGCAAGGAAAGCATGATCTCACCATGATTTTAGCTAGAATGGCTGAGGGATTTGATAATGACATGCTGAAAGTAGTTTATGAAAACCATCATTACTGCTGCATTCTGGTGTCCTGGGTAATGAAGCTAAAAGACTTGAGCTTGGTGAGAAAGCAAGAAAATCTGGAACTTGAGAAAGGATTCTAACTGTTACCTGTTTTTAAAAAATAGCAATACCAAATTCACATCTTCATTATAATGTTTGCTATCAAAGATGCATTTAAGAAACCTAATTTTCACTTTTGGGGGAGAGTTAGATTATGGTTCCAAAGCCATCCACACACTCTTTCTTTGTCTCAGATTTGCACAGATGTCTGGGTGTCCTTTCAGGGAACACTGCGTGCAAGGGGCCTGGGTCTGCTTTGCTGTGGTGGGTGGGCAACAATCTGTGCAGGAGGAGCCCAGTTGCTTCTGCAAAATAGCGTAGGTGTCCCAGGATATCAGACAGTTCTGTGTTACAAAATAAATAGGAGCAGAGAGAATGGAGCTTATGTCCTCTCCTGCCACTTCACAACTTCCTGTTCTAAAGAGCTTGAAGTTCCTTGGTGTGGGCTCCCACTCAGCCCCTCCGTGTATGTACTTCGTCACTTCTCGTTTACCTAGTTCTCAGAGGAGAGAAGGCCATTGTCTCATGATCTTTTTTCTTCCTCTTGAGCATTTCCCATCTTTCTCTCTTATGGGGGAAGTAGAGCTTTGAAAGACGTACTGATGACAAGGGATCCAGAGAGATAGGAGGGGTTTTGGCACAACTTGTGGGTATACATCTCCTCTTCCTGTGCTTCTTCTCTAACATCTCTCAAACCCCTTTCATTCACATTTCCTCCTCCTCAGGCCACTGAAAATGCAATGATTCCTCAAAGTTCATGCAAGAGACCAACTACTACCAAAATACCAAAGCTGTGCCCCAGCCCTTCCTGTGTTGTAGCAACTGTTTGGTTACTCCAGAAAATTTGCTATTCATATTGGGAGAATATGCAGCTTCATCTTGGAGTTCCCATTGTGGCTCAGTGGGTTAAGAACCTGACTAGTATCCATGAGGATGCACATGCAGTCCCTGGCCTTGCTCAATGGGTTAAAGATCTGGAGTTGCCACAACCTGCAGCATAGGTCACAGATGCAGCTCAGATCCTGCCTTGCCATAGCTGTGATATAGGCCTGCAGCTGCAGCTCTGATTGGCTGCCTAGCCTGAGAACTTCCATATGCCTCAGGTGCGGCACTAAAAAGAGAAAAAAAAAATCACAAAAACAAAACAAAAAAACTTAATCTCGCTCCTACCCTTGATCCACATGAGCTTCTTGAATGTGTTCATCAATGGCTCCAGTAACTTATATACTGGAGATAGATCATTTCAGCGAAAAGAACGAGGGGCCCAATGACAGAGAAAGTGCATGCAGAAGTTCAGTAAATTGTCATCATCCACACTGAACTCTGAATGATGCTATGTTTGGCAATACCATTCTAAACAATGGGAATATGTTTAAATAAACCTTGCAAATAACTTCTTTTTGTCTTAAACACCAAAAGCTCCTAGAAAGTAAATTCAAGCAGCACACTTTAGCATACTGTAGAAAGAGTACTCAAAACTTTGGCTTTATTGAGTAATAATAATAAACCATGTTTCCAAATCCTTTCTAGGCATGCAAAAATGTGACATGGACAAAATCAACATGAATAGCCAAGACAACATTTTGTGTAATAATTTCTGATATTACATAGTAATTATGATTAACATTAAAGGACTGGAGTGTCATACATAGTCCTCTAAAAACTCCTTGTAGTTGAATCCAAGTTAATGGGAAGATTGGACAAAGGGATGCAATGAGGTGTAACAGCTTCAACGGAAATCACATTTCAAGTGCCCTGATCCCTAGGCTGCTTCTACCATGATGCTCATTGTTTTCCAATCTTCCTCAAGTGTTTGTTCTAATGAATCTAACACTTGACGAGAGATAAAGAAACGTGTTTGTCCCATTAAATATTTTCTCTTAAATATTCCCCAGTGCATTCAGAAGAAAACAGTCTCCAGGATTAACACATAAACATGACTTTTCAATAAAACCAGGAATGAGCCCTTTATTTTAATAACTCTAGCCTAAAGAGACAGCCTTTTTGTGCAAGGTAGATGGCATTTATTGAAACAGTGCTTTCTAGCTAAAAAGAAATCCCTTTGTGCATGGGCTGAAAAACATTTCAAATAATACTTTCTCTTAAGCTGATAGGAACACTGTGTCCAGAGAGAGTAGGGGTCCTCATGAAAGGAGCTCCTTTGGAGCATGTCCCTTTAAATCTTATTTTCAGTATGAGATACTGACATGCCCAAGGATTGTTTTCTGGAAGCTCAGATAGGCATGAATAAAACATAAACATATTTATTACATGGGGTCTCAGTTACTCCTCAGGAAAGGTCCTTTACAGATTTATATCAGTCATCATTCTTTCAGAGGAGGTTTTTGTCCTTTTGTCATAGTGCTTAGGAGACTTAGCAATGGGTTCTATACAATAGCTGCAACTCATGTTGAACAGCGGTAATAATATCAAAACACTGAAACTGCAATGCTGCAGCAAATGCCTCGCCTCATGCGGTTGGGGTGTGGTGGTGTGGCCCGGATCCCTGAATGGACAGCACAGTGGTCGGGGGCCACCTGGTTCCAGTTACAGAGTCACAGTACCTGTGTCTATGGTTATGAGGGTATCCATACCTGTGTGAATGATCACAAATGCCTGTGGATATTCAGAGCACACCATCTAGATGAACTCAACTGAAACTGAAGTGTATAGGCTCTCTCAGTAATCGGGGGCTCTAAAGGAGCTCCTTTCATGAGGACCCCTACTCTCTCTGGACACAATGTTCCTATCAGCTTAAGAGAAAGTATTATTTGAAATGTTTTTCAGCCCATGTGGAAGGGACAACTTTTGAAAGTCAAGGGCTGATTTTCTAGATTGTGTATCATTCAGTATTCTGCTTCTCTTCCTTCCCTATGCCCACTTTTGACACTGATTTTTAAGCTGATGGATGTGTTGATGAAAATCATCAACTA
The DNA here is from genome assembly GCF_016906955.1 of Phacochoerus africanus. Classification (NCBI taxonomy): domain Eukaryota; kingdom Metazoa; phylum Chordata; class Mammalia; order Artiodactyla; family Suidae; genus Phacochoerus; species Phacochoerus africanus. The sequence goes on along the minus strand of NC_062555.1, from coordinate 66,519,888 downwards.
ATATAAGTTGGAGGAATAGTTGCTGTGGTCTGAATATTTGCGTCCTGCCCAGAAGTCCTCTGTTGAAATCCTAACTGCCAAGGGCATGGTTTTTGGAGGTGGGACTTGGGGAGGCCATTAGGTCATGAAGGTGGGGCCCTCCTGAATAGAATTAGTGCCCTTATTAAGAAGACCCCAGAGAGCTCCCTCGCCCCTTCCACATCTGAGGGTGCAGTGGGAAGTGGGCAGCCTGCCATCCAGAAGAGAGCTGTCACCAGGACCTGGCCATGTTGACACCATAATCTGACTTCCAGCCTCCCAAACTGAGGGCAGTAAATTCCTGCTGTTTATAAGACACCCAGTCCGTGTTATTTTGTCATAGTGGCCCCAATGGACTAAGGCAATAATAGCTCAGAGACGTCATTAAGAACAGTGGCTTTTGATGAGATTTGAATTGAAACATTGGCTTCAGCCCTTGCTGACTGTAACAAGAGCCTGTCACAGGCTCTTAACTTCTCTGATCCTAGTTCCTTACCTGTAAAATGGAGATAAGAGGAGTATATCCCTCTAGAGTTACTGAGAAGATTAAAGGCAATTAAGTGAAAGCTCGGAATATGAACGCAACACGTATCAGCAGCCTTTATGTTTACTGGCGGTAGACAAAGTCACACTGCAAAGAATGTTTCTGTTTCTGAATTCCAGTTGACATCCTTAAGCATGGCCATCAAGAATGCAAAGCTATGGGAAGGAGACAGAAAGAGAAACATAACTTTGAAGCTGGTGGGCATGCCAAGAAGAAAGTGAAAGCCTTGCCTTAAAAGGGTGAAGAGATTATCACTATCCTCTCAGCTGCCAAACTACCTGTGATGTGTTCTAGCCTTTTTTTCTGCTGTCTTTATTGTTTAGCCTCTGCTCCTTTTCTTTGTTGGCCTTAATGCTGACTTGCTGCATAAATGCATTATTACATCCTTAACAATAATGGCCAGCTAATGTGATGGGGGCTAATGGACACTAGCAACTTTGTCATCAGGAAAATGCAGAGTAATTCATGCCTCCTAGGAGGGGGTGTGATGAGAGAGGAAGCTGGTTCTTGATTTGAAGATACAGAGTTTTGCAGTGTTCATTTAAGTTACTTTCTCAACTGGCATTCACAGCCAAATACCAAAAATCTATTTTTAGCACTTCTTCAGAGGAGAAGGTCTATCTCCAAAGTCATTTTGAGAACCACAGCGTTGTTTGCAACATATGCAATTGCCATTCTGTTTTGTATTCTTTTAATTGGAAGGGTTAAAAGGATTTTTGCTTATAGTATTTTTAAAAGAAATATTTGGATAAAAACAGAAACATGCAAGTTGCCTGCATGGTGATGATATTTGTAGCCATGGAAACAAATAAAATCCCAAAGTGGAAGAGGAAGCATGAAATCTGGGTGCAGACCTTTGGGAAAAGCCTTTATTCAGATAATGGAGAGAGGAAGAAGCAATAAACCCAGTAGTCTGAGAGGGAGATGAATCAATATATTTACTGACACATAACACAAGGGAGGGGGAAAAACTTGAGCAGGGGTTTTCAAACTTTTTTTTAAAAAACACAGATCCTTATTCTCAAAGGATTGTACTTGAAGTTCAATAAATAAAGTAACAAGAACAAACTGGTAGGACTCACTATGTTGCATTTGTATAAAATCACTTCCTATAAGTCTTGTGCAAGCCTGGAAAATAAATGCTGTGCTAACTCCCTTATATTTGCTTACTTTACAGATAAGCAAACTGAAGCACAGAGAGGTAAAGTCACTTGCCCGTGGTCACACAGCTAGTAAGGAGTAGATCTAGCATTTGGATCTAGAAAGAAGAACTCCAGGGTTAGAGGGAAAGCTCTGGGGAGATATCTTGAAGGAGGAGAAATGAGCCTTAAAGGGGCCAGAGCAGCAGCCAGACCAGGAGAACTGGAGAGAGAACAAAACAGGACAGGAATGTCCTGGCTCCGAAAAGTTTAGCCAACATCCTAGCTTTTGGAATTGTCTTTCCTCTTCATTCTTCACAACCAAATGGTGTTTTAATTTCCCTGCTGATATCCCGTGAAAGACAGGACTCTCTTCACAGTACTTCAACCCAAATCTCAAAAAAAGTTTCAAGGGGGGAACAGTAGGAAATCAAAAGGAAGTCACTTCAAATTATTGCTGCATTGGCAGAAAGTATAGGGACGAGGAGTGACAGCAAAGGCGATGAGAGGGGGATTTTCATGATGCTATAAAAATTGTAGTGCATTTCCAGTTGGGGTGATAGGATTTAATCAGTAGGCATAACAAACTTTTGATAGCCCAAACCTCCACTGCATACACACACACACACACACAAGCCTACATGTACACATATACATACACGTATACACACACACATATGTGTATATATATATATGGAAAACAGACACCATGCTTTAAACTTTGGTCCAGGAAAGGCTGTACTGAAATGAGACATTTAAATTGAAGTTGGTTCCTCTTCAAACTATTCTGTCTGTAACCTTTTAAATGTCTAGTTTACTACATTATAAATCCAAAGAATGGCCCATCTGTGCTCTATTCCCTCTTACAAACAAAAAACAAATTGAGCTCCTATATTTGCTTTCTCTTAATAGCAATTTGGCTCAAGCCTTTGTTTTCTTGATTCTTCTACAAGGGTCTGGGACATGGGTTTTCTAGAAATTTTCAAGGCATTGCTGACCTTGTACAGTTTTACAGTTTCTCTGGCCCCTGACTTCAAGTCTGGGCTCCTTGGAGTTCCCGTTGTAGCTCAGCAGTAATGAAACGACTAGTATCTATGAGGATGTGGGTTGGATCCCTGGCCTCGCTCAGTGGGTTAAGGATCCGGCATTGCCATGAGCTATGGTATAGGTTGCAGACGTGGGCCTGGGAACTTCTGTATGCCTCAGGTGTGACCTAAAAAAGACAAAAAAAAAAAACCCAAAACATTTTGGGCTCCTTAAATACAGGGGCTCACTCTTACTCAGGTCTGCTCACCCCCACCCCCTCCAAAAAAATATACGTATTTATGCACCCAGTTGACACTTGATCATTTTCAAATACGGTAGAACTGAACTGGTTAGAGTAGTATTATGACCCGGATAAACCAAAAGCAATAGGCACTGTGACTTGAAAATCCTTTATGTTTAGGTAAATTTATTTCCGTTTCACAAACATTTATTGAGTGCCTGCTGTATACCAATTTTTAGATTTGGTGATGAGATTTCAAACAGTAATAAAAATATTATGATTTGGACAGTAAGACCCCCCCCCCCACTTCAAATCTAGAGGGAGATAAGAGACCTTTTATTTCCTAAAGTGATTTTCAGCTATTTTTGATTGATTGACACTTGGTGAGCACACATCCATTTATTATTTAAAAAACAAAAATAGCCGGGCATCACAAACCATGCACGATGGCAAGGAGCTGGTCTTTTGTTTTCAACGACTTGTCCCAAATGAGCCACAAGACACGTAATCCATGGGCAGATAATTCCCGGATAAGTTTTCCCATCTTTTCACGACTGGTCTTGTTTGAGAGATTCGGAGTTGTCTCTAAAACACAAGACTATGCATGTCAAAGAGATACAGAAAGAAAGAATGTACATTTACGTGTAAAAACTTCTTGGATTGCATTTGTATCCTTGCCAAGTAGACCTCAAGCCGCTTGTTCACCAGTATTCTCATCAAATCACACTGTAACCATAAATCTTCAATTCCATTTGAGATCAGTTCTAGCTAAAAGGAACCAGAGATAAATGTGTGCACATTGAACCACCCTGGAAATCTTTAACAGTGCCCCGCTCTGTTGGATGGAGAGTGGGAGATTCAGTCTTGCAGGGAGACTTAAATCTGTTTTAAAAGCAATATTAGGTGTACAGGAAGACCCTGCACAGTGCCACCCAGTTTCAGAATGAGAATCATAGCCAAGAGGATGATGAACTGGAGATAGAATTGTTTTCCATATATTTTGCAAATCTGGGCAATGCATTCTTCATTCAAGCCACCAAATGAATGAACCGAAAAGGGAGCAGAACTCAGATGAAGGCTCAAATTGCTTTTACCTTGGGGCCACTGTCATCTGCCCCTTGGGAGGCGTTTCAATCCAAACTCTTCCTATCCTGGGAGCCTGGGGAGAAAAAGAGGCTAATTATCATAAAAGCAGACTTCATCGATAATCTTATTACTAGAACTGAGCCACTCACTTGAACAAAAACCTGGAATCTTTTACTGTGGAAAAAAAAATCCATCTCTGAATAAAATAAGGATAACTGTCTTCCTTCTAAGAGTCTGCTAATACAGTGATGAGATTAAAAAATCATTCTTAAAAAAACACTTTAATCTATAAAATTACCTTTTAATGATATAAATGATAAAGGTCAGAACGCTTCAGAGAGGGCTAAAATTAAAATGTTTAGAAGATTCACAAATACTCTCACATGATGAAACAAATTACTAAATCTACAGGTCCTAGAGAGAAAATTTTGCTAGGAAATAATGAATCAGGTGTTCTGGTCAAAAAGCAGTTTGATGGTTACAAAGCCTTGATCAAAAGGATAAAAACTGTTGAAATGATTAGATTCAGTGGATTTACCTCCTATAGACAGAGTAAAATGTTCCTTTAAGATTCTTTATACTAGTCGTAGTAGTGATAATAACCATAGGAAGTCCTGTTGTGACTCAGAGGGTTAAGAACCTGACACAATGTCCATGAGGATGCGGGTTCCATCCCTGACCTTGCTCAGTGGGTTAAGGATCTGGCGTTGCTGCAAGCTGCAGTGTAGGTGGCAGATGCAGCTCAGGTCCCAAGTTGCTGTGACGGTGGGGTAGGCTGGCAGCTGCAGCTCTGATTCAACCTCTAGCCTGGGAACTTCGTATGTCACAGGTGCAGCCCTAAAGATAATAGTAGTAATTATTATTATTAAATTGTATTGGGGAAATAACAATTAAAAATAAAAATAAAAATTATTATTATTCACAGAATCATTACATGTTAAGTAAGCTGAGGAACAAACATAAGCGCTTAGGGGGAAAAAAGATGTCTTGAATTTATTCAACTGTTCTTACCACAAAACTACTCCAGTAAATTTCGCTTGAATGACCTACCTGTTCTGGCCAGCATACAAAGAGCAGCACAAAAGTCTTGATCAGATATTTTTTAAAAATAGTGCATTAAGCATGTATAATTTCTTCATTACTCATCGAAATATTTTTTCAAAGTAATAATTACTGGTGAGGATGCCTTTCTCCTTGTATGAAAAATAGATGTATCCTGGATATCTATCCTCGGAATATGTGTATTTTATGTCACTATTCCATCTTCCTAGGAATGGTCTTAAAAACAAAAACACATAATTGTCACCATAGAAAGAAGCTTTGGATTTTCCATATGATCAAGAAAACCTCGAACACCCCTAACATGACCCCTCTTTTGGCCGGCTTATTGGTCAAATCAGAGTGCATAGCCGAGCCTGTGGTTGACCGCATCGTCAAACGTGAAATCAGCTTAATGCACCGACTGGGCCGCACCCTGGCCCATCTGAGCACATTGTACGAGCATGTTTACTCTGAGAAGCATCCAGGAAATGGAGACCACATGTGTTCACGCAAATGTTCTATAAAACTCTACGAGAGAGCACAGACAGGGTCATATCAGCCACGGGAGAATCAGCAAAGTCAAACTGTGAGGGGTAGATACGCTTTCGGAATGTTTTCTTTAATCAGTCCAAGGGCCTCAGTGAAGAAAGAAAATGCAATGAATTATTTCAAAGTGCACTAGAGCTTCAGAAATGGTCTGTAATCAAGAGCCAAAAGGCATTTGCCTCATATGTTTGAAATGCGTGATCTCTGCTGAGTGTTCTGCCAGCATGTTCAAGGCTATAAGTCATTTTACAACCCTGCATGTGACTCAGAGTTGGAAAGTGCTGGAGTTTTGTTGTGCTCACCGCTCCTTCCCATTCCCCTCCCGTCCTTTTCTGTCCCAACCCTTTTTCTGTTTCCTTTTAAAGGAAGTTGACATGGCCTTGGTTTTCAGAGGTAAACAGAGGAGCTACTAGGCTTCACTGCCAGTGTTGGGTTCTGCAAGATAAAATACGTTAATGGACTCTGCAGCACAGAGAAGTCTGTGTTTAGGTCAGAAGAATGTGGCTAGGGAGACTTGGCCAGTTTCACTTCTCCAGGAGACCTTGGGAGGATTCAGACTGTGATGGAAAATCCACTGGACAAGGAATAAAAAACCTAAATTTTGGTCCCAGTCCTGAAACTAAAGACAATTACATAAGTTTTTAAGCATGAATACCCTTTGTAAATCAACACAGTGGTCCTGACCCATGGTTAGTTGAGAAGGACCTTTGAACTGGACTGAAATACTCATGATAAATTGAGTAGAAGCAAACATACATGGCTACTCTTCAACCACTGGCATTACTTTTACAAGTTGCAGGTATCTGTATGGTCATGAAACAGTAACCAGCATTGTGTGAGGTTCAAATCAACAAACTGGCTTCCTTATAACGAGTTCTAACCAACTTGTGATATAAATTCTTATGAATCTGGAGTTCCTGTAGTGGCTCAGTGGAAACGAATCTAAGATCCATGACAACACAGGTTCGATCCCAAGCCTGGCCTGGCGAAGTGAATTAAATGATGTGGCATAGGTTGCAGCTGCAGCTTGGATTCAGTCCTCAGCCCAGGAACTTCCAAATGCCACCGGTGCAGCCATTTAAAAAAAAAAAAAAAAAGGAATCAGCTGTGTAAACTAGGGAAAGGGTTCGTCTCATCTGATCCCCAAGTTCTTTCTAGACCTGAAATTCCATGGTTATTTTCATCGAAGGAGAAACCAAGGGGAAGCATGACTGAGATAGTCTTTAAACACCACTAGGGTGTTACAGGCTCCCCATAAATATTCCAAAGCTATTTAGCGCTGGAAGACAACCCTTGACCAAGAGCAATTTTATTGCCTTCCTCCGTCTATAACCTTAGCAATACCCCTAACACAGAAATATGCAGTGAAGATCGTGCGTCAGCCCACCCTTGAGATGAATAATGTACTGCTCTTGGATGCACCTCATCACGGGCTTTGCTCAGGTGTTTCATTTTTCACAGCGTTACACTTTATTTATGTAAAGAGAATGTTAAAAATAGGAAACGGCAGCAAAATGAGCTACCTGACAGCCTAACAAAATGCCTGCCACAGAAATTGTGACTTCCATTTGTAACCTGTAGGTTCAAACTACAAGGTTGATTCTTGGAGAGATCTCAAAGCCAAGCCTCAGTTGAAGCCCATTCTGAAAGGCAGCAGGTGTTTTCCATTCATCCTGATTTGGAGCCCCCCAAGCACAAAGCGATGGGAAGAAAACCATCCTAAAGAAAGGCAGGGGATGCCTTAGTAACTGTTTCTCTGTTAATTTTAGAACAGGGCAGTTGGGAAAATCTTCCTATGCAGGACATCGGGTCAGACGTGTAAACAAAAGGTAGACTCCTTTAAACCTAGTGAGTGACTCGTTGTCAATTAGGTTCAACAACTTGGCCTGAGATCATTGAAAATGAGAGTCCGGGCATTTTAAAGTGACACAAGCTTCTGTTTTCTTGGATGACAACAAGGGAAAGTTCTAAATATCAGTTGAATCAGGAAAAAGGATTTCATATAACCCTGGTTACATCCTAGAAATCCGTGGAATTACACAAGAGATATTTGGTCGGGGGGATTTCCAAGTTGAAGTAGCTATTTGATTTAGATGAGAGAGAGCATTTTTGAACACCAGATGTGTTTATCTTAAGACAACCAGACGAATCCTGGCTGGGGGGGACCTAAAATCATTCATCCTTAGTGACCGTCCGTTACCTGAGGCACAACAACATCCTGGACTTAGTGCTTCGCACGGAGACTTAATTAGCTCCAAAGACAAAATTAGACACTGCCAATGCCTCTGCTGTTTCATCTTCCAGCTTGAGGGGTTGCATGGATCTGGAAGCCAGACTATTTCATCGTCTTTAATAGGTGTTCTTTAAAGAAAGATTTAAAACTCTATCCAGGTTGAGTTGGCAGCAAGGGGAAAAGATCTGGATGAAATGAAAGCCAATGAGGCCTGGCCTCCCAGATGGCATTAGCTTGTGTCCTGCAGTCTGTGCTTTTCCAGCTCCTCCATCCTCTCCTCAGTGGAACCACTGGCTTAATGGGTAGGTCTAGACTCACACTGAGGCCAAATGGATGGTGTGAGTTCAGGAGTCTTGGGAAAGCCTTGACTCTCTGCCAACTCTCTTCCCCTATTTTCTGGAATTCCTTGGAATCTACCAGGGATGCCTAACTAGAACTGTCTATCTAGAAGTGCCCATCAGAACCTGGGGATTTTTTTAAAAAAATATAGGGACAGGTCTCCAGGAAGCCCTCTGGATCAGCAAGGTCATTATTAGAAACGTCAAATACTGTGGGCGTGGAGCATGGCTATGATGTAGGGCCTGTGTTGAGAACACGGAATGAAACGAACTGGAGTTGAAAGGCAGCCTTCTTGCAAATGTGATCTCCCCAAAGAGAACCCCTGTGCTCTCCCGCTTTACTTGAACCATTCCCATCACATCCCCCTCTGCTTTTAGAGTTGGCACGGTCTGAGGGTTCATCTCGTCTGCCATCCCCTGCCCATGTTCCTGGGGAAAGAATTAAGTCCAGAGAGAAGAAAAATATGTGTTAACCGAGGTCACACAGGTTTGGTGGCAACAGCCAAAGCCAGAATTTCCCTATTTCTATTCTGATTCGATAGCATCCTACTTTGCCACCACCATCCTCAGTGTGTTGTTGAAGCATCTGTCATGTACGTTACGGCACACGGTCCCGCTCCAATATGTCCTGGTATGGTGGAATGAGAAAGTGGTGTCCGGTCCCCAGAGCACCTAGGACAGAGACAATGGTTCATAAATGTTTCCTTTATGAAAGACCCCCTTTACCAGCCATGCACACACGCCCCCTTCGAGGGCATCATAGCAGAAGGCTCTGAAGAGCTGATAAGGAGGCCGTGGTTGGAAGTTAGGAGGGCGGGTAGAAGTGTTGGAACACAGAAAGATAACGTGCAGGAGGGGGACATCTAGGCCAACTTTGCTGGGGCCCAGCTCTCTCCCTAGTAATAGAATCAATAGATTCTTCCTACAAAAGAACAGATAATTGGCTCCCAAAATCTCTTTAAAGAACAGATGGAAAGTGGGAGTTGAGAACGCTATTCTGGGATGGCAGTAATCACTGTAGAGGCCGTGGTTTTTGCCAAATCACCCAACTGGCTTGTGACTCAGTTCTCTCCATCTGCTAATGTGCTAAAGCAACGGGCAGCACCGCCTCCGGCACCCACTTGCCTCTCAGATGTGCTTCGAGGAAGAACCTTATGAAGTCTCTCAGAGATTGCAGATGAATTGAGTACAACTCCAGGTACAAGGAACCCAACTAATTGCTATTGTGAAGGGGAAGTTAATTGGAACCTTTGTATTCATTGAATTCCCTAGGGCCTTTCTAAATGTAAATATTGTTTTCAAAAGGACAATTGATCTGGGACTGATGATTCCTGCCTGATCAATATATTTGGCTGTGCATCATATCAATTACGATAACTAATTCAGGCTGAAATACCCTTTGATATTTTGATCAAAACTAAAAGGCAGCAACAATGCGAACCTTGCTTTTCTTCAGGCAGTTAGATAAGATCTAGCAAAATGAATGTGCTATGAGATTGATTGAATATGCCACAATACCCAGCATGGCTAATCAGAGCTGTATCTTTAAGATATTCATGGTTTTAAAAAATGGAAATATTCTCTTTCAACAAACAAAGATACATCTTCACATTTCCTCTCCCTCGATGCTTCCTTAAAATGGTGCCAAACAAAATTTTTCATTCTAAATTTCAGCACATGTGTGAATATGATTTTCTTCTGTGAGTGGCTGGTAATTTTTTTTTTTTAGAGTTGACATTTTTTTGACAGATCATCTCAAACGATTATTGCTCCAAGTTGTTTTCACTAATGTGAAATAACTTTAACATCTTAAATTTATCTTTGGACAGACGTACATGTTCTTTGAGATGGAAATTAGAAGTTTGAAGAAAGGAATTTGTCTTTGATTCAACTCCACTTAACTTATAGAAAACTGTTCTTTGCCTGGTAATAAAGACTTCTCTGTATGATGCCAGAAGAGCCAACAATGGATTCGGAAAGACCAGTAAAAAGTAGTCAAAGTGGTAATTTGGTACAACGTTGAGAACAAGTTAACTGGCTAGCATCTCAGTTGTAGACCTGTCACAGTGCTTGAGACGAGTAAGTTGTAGAATTCTGGGTTGAGGAGAGAAAGAGAGATGGGAGTGACCACAAAGCCAACATAACACATTTTTTGCAAGTCAGGCTTGGTCCCAATAAGGGGATCTGGAAGCAAACTGGCCAGCCAGCACCTCAGGACTGTATTACTTTCTGTCTCTCAGCAAAGGGTGAGGTAAGAGTGAGGAGTCTGGAAAAGGCACTTCCAATGCTCCACCATGTTCACTGTGATCCAACTATGATGTGAGTTAGAAAGGAGAGTCTGGATGTGGCCGGAGGCAGGGCCAGGTCCGGGCGTGTGACCGTGTAACCCTGAGTTACGGTGTGCAGCAGGAAGGCACTGCGTGGCCTCACACAGACCTGGTCAGAGCCAAGAAGTGACCCCGACTCGGCTGCATGGAGTTTCTTTGCAGCACAGGCCTTCTAGGCGGCTGATCCTACGACCTAGAGGCCCTTGGAGAGGCCCAAGCTCATCCTAACTTCCTCAGTGAGGGACTTTGAGGAACTGCTGCCTCAGCTCCTTCGACGTTTCCTCTTTAAGTGGCAAAGATGCCGCCTCCGGGGAACTTACCTTGGCCTACGGCTTGAAAAGGGGCCCCACTGTAGCATCAGCAATGCCTTCTAGAACCCCTACGTCACAACCACCGGAAATGAAGACACAATGTCAAAAGTCATACTTGTAACAAAACATAACCAAGATGGCTTCAAACGACTTCCCCTAAAAATGCAACATGATTGTAGAGCCCCTGAAAGAAGGATACTGAAAATCAGTGCCATCTCTGTCCACATGTAATTGGATTTCCTGGCTTGGTTAGAGATTAATGACCCTGGGACCAGAGACACATGAGACCCTTAAATTATATTCAAACACTCAACCACATGCACACATATACATCTCTCTCTATAGACATACACACACATACACACACAGTATACATTATATATGTATATAGTATATATGTGTATTCTCTGTATACATTACATGTGTGTAGATATTATTATAAAATACATAATATTATGTATATAAAATCTTTTTATGTTTTTGTTTGACATACAGCCAGCCACCTTGTAAAGGGAAGCTATTTGTCAGCAGGCTGGCCAGGCTCACTTTTAGTACAGCCCGTCATACCTGGAGAGAGGGGAGAAGTGGGAGCTCCTTATTCATCTGTAACATTATCTAAATATGACTCCTGGGAAATCTATTCTTTCTGTCTAAAGTGTAGTTAATTGGGAGGAAAAGAGAAAAAGAATCACCCTGGCTTCTCATCACCGTATTATGTCGCAGAAACAGTCTGTTGGAAAAATGAAACTTTCCCTTCAATTCTAGCTACTGTAGTGTTAGACCCACCCATAAAAATGTGGCAGGAGCTTTTATCCAAAGTATCGTCAGTGATGTTTCCACAAAAGAAATAACTGCAAAAGGCCCCATTATACATACTGTATTATTCCAACGATATGACATTCTAGAAAAGGCAGAACGAATGGAGACAATTTTAAAAAACCCACCCAGCAGCTGCCAAGAGTTAAGGGAGAGGGAGGGGTGAATAGCGGGAGCATGGAGGATTTTTAGGGTGATGAAACTACTCTGTGTGATACTCTAATGTGGATACACATCATTATACATCTGTCCAAACCCATAGAAGGTCCAACACCAAGAGTGAACTCTAATGGAAACTATGGAGTCTGGGAAATCTAATGTGTCCATGTAAGTTCATCAATTGCAACAAACGTAACACTCAGGTGGCAAAGCTCTCTGGGCTGTGGGAGACAGAGAGTAAATGGGAAAACTCTACTACCTTTTCCTCAGTTTTGCTATAAACCTAGAACTGCTCTAAGAAATGAAGACTTGGAGTTCCTGTCGTGGCACAGTGGCTAACGAATCCAACTAGGAACCATGAGGTTGCGGGTTTGGTCCCTGCCCTTGCTCAGTGGGTTAACGATCCGGCGTTGCCCTGAGCTGTGGTGTAGGTTGCAGACGCGGCTCGGATCCCGCGTTGCTGTGGCTCTGGCATAGGTTCCCCTAGCCTGGGAACCTCCATATGCCGTGAGAGCGGCCCAAAGAAATAGCAAAAAGACAAAAAAAAAAAAGAAATGAAGCCTTTTTTTTTTTAAAGGCCCCACTGACACCTCCCCCCAAAAAAAGCCTATTGGCTTCATGGGTAAATCAAATCCAATCATACATTTCATCTTTCACTTCTTTTACATTCCCCAGAAAATGATAGAATGGTAAGCTTTTCTATAGATTGTGTACCAAAGAAAAAGCAGAAAGTAATAGGGGAAAAAAACACACATGTATAAATAAATGTGAGTTCTAATCTCAGATCTGTCACTAATTAGCTATGTGACCTTAAGCATCCTATCACCAAACAATTATTAAGATTTTTATGTTTTCTGCTAGATAGACGGGCATCCAAGCGTACAAGCCAAAGACAGAAAAGGGCAAACAAATCATTGTGATTCACAAAGACAAATCTCTGATAGAAGCAAATGACTTATTCTTCCTGAATGGAGGGGGCAACGTGTGTAGAGACTCAGAAGTTCTGCAACAAAACATACTAGCAGGGTGATAGAAAGAGGTTGAGCCATGATGGGGAAGCATCTGATCTGCTCAATTACAACATCCTTTTTTTTTTTTTTTGGCTTTTTAGGGCTGCACTTGTGCCATATGGAGGTTCCCAGGCTAGGGGTCCAATCAGAGCTACAGCTGCCGGCCTACACCGCAGCCACAGCAATGCCGGGTCCTTAACCCACTGAGCGAGGCCAGAGATCCAACCCACAACGTCATGGTTCCTACTCGGGTTGATTTACCACTTAGCCATGGTGGGAACTCAATTACAGCATCTTTAAAGTCATTGATTTGTGTTGGACGCCCCTCTTCTGTGAACCCTGTGATACCCATGGTTGCTTTGATCTAGGGCGACCACATCTGACCCATTTCCATGTACCTTCTGAGTCAGATTCTTGTATAGGGTCCTTTCGATCAGATTCCTATGTTGGGTCCAAAGGTGGCCAGTCCCTTCATCCTTGTTTTCTGCAAAGAGAAAGCTCTTGTTGATGTTTGAGTCTCAAAGACAGAGTCCTAGCTGGACATTTCAATCTGCAGTCAGATGAGTGCAACTGTTTTAATTATCCAATTAACATGAAGTGACACATTTAAGGGCAAATAAAATTAACATGAAGAGAAGTGAAGGCGTGTGATGAAACCTACAGCATATACCCATTCAAAGTATCAACAACAGAAGTCAAACTTTCTTAACTAATAAACTCTTAGCTCAGTAACTTTTAAAAGAAGGGGTGTTGTTTTTTTTTTTTTTGGTATTTCCTTTTGCACAGATCATGAAACAAATGCCAAGCGGAATTACAAAGGGTGTTCCCTCTCTCGGTACTAGAAGTGAGGGTGGGCCATGAGGGGACAAGGATATTACTGTTGCTTGACAACATTATGCTCAGAAAATATCAAAAAGCATAGAGAGTTTAAAATGGGTGTTTACATATAATATCCATGCATATTTACATTTAATATCATATTGGATTTAATTTTATTACTTTCTGGAAGGCAATTGGGAGAAAAATAAACACAGTGGAATGTTAGCTCATTGGCATGCAGGATCAATGTGATCATCACATGGCTGATATAAACTCATAAGAAAATGCTTCTGACATTTCATCGGAGCTTCTTAATTTAGTATTTACAATGTCTGTGTGAAATGATAAAGTAGCTTTATTGTTTAATTATGGAGATGGCAGAATGTAGCAGATTCCTGACTTTTTCCCCTTCATGACTATTAGCCTGCTTTCCAACTGTTGAATGTGACATATAAGTTGGGCTCCTGTTAGGTTCGCTCTTGCCTGTATTTCAAATAATGTCTAATCCTTCTTGAAGATGCTTTTAAAAAAGGCTCTTCCTCTCCAATATGTGGACTTTTATTATGAACAATAATGTAACACAGGGGTATGATTATGGTGAGATAATCACAGTGCAAAATAGGAATGATGCTTTGGAGCCCTATAACCTGCCCAGAAATGATGATTCATCTTGCTGGTGCCCCTTAGATTTATTGCTCCTTTCGGTAAGGTGATCAGCTCTTTTGGAAATGAGGGCTGGAATTTGTTTTTATTACACTCAACATGTATAATTTTTAAATGTCATTATTTGCACCAGCAAATGTGTAATAAGGGTAAATCAGAAGGAGGGATAACAAATGGCTTGGCCCTCTCCCCAACTAATGTAGAATTCATGAGCAGGAGCCATAACCCTGAGGACTGTTTGCAGAAAAGAGCTTGAGCTTGTTTTTCTAGCGACATTTGGATTTGAGGCGCTGGGTCGACTCATCTCTGGGGTTGATTAGGTGAGTCAGATGTCTCCTTTCTCCTCCACTGTTCCGTTGGCAGTTTTAACAATTCTTATTAGGCCTTTATATTTAACAGCAGTTAGATGTCTGTGAGCATTCCTACTCTGCTCTAGGACTACCACCCCTCATCCCCACCACTTCCTTCCAAATGAGCTACTTCTCCATTCCTGGGACACGAGACGATGAAGCCAGGGCAAAATATGTCTGTCTGCCAGCAGCAACCTCCATAAGGCCATCTCCCTAGAAGCTGTATTTCTGATTTTAAAGATTTATCTTATGGCAAATAGCTCCATTTAAAGAAAAGGAAGCAAATGTATAAAATCCCACTGTCTCCAGAATGGATAGTGAGTGATTAACCTTCCCCACAAATTCACAGAGGCTGCCACAAGGAACTCAGCCAGAGAGAATTGATTTACTTATGCAGGAATAAAAATGAACAGGGTGCCAGGCCTGTTGACAGGAAGAGATGTGTGAGTCCGGCCTTATCTTTATGTTATTGCCCTTGCCAGCTGCTATCACACTCTTAGGATAAAGCAGATGACCCAGGTTACAAGTCACTGATTGGAAGTTGGATAGAGAATTCAGGATTTTTTCTCTTTGCACGTATTGGCCCGAGTCCAGACAAAGGTGACTTGCTGGATGAAAAACCCACTCTCCAGGAAACAGACGTAAGGAACAAACCACAGCACTTATGTGGCCAGACAGATCTTTTACTGTAAAGCGGTTTGTAGTGATCAAGTGATGGGCATGGATGAAGAGGAAAGCTCTGAAGAGCTTGATGGCATCTACAGGCTCAATTAGATAAGGGTTCAACTTGGTCAGCCTGGCTCATATCTACCAGCCCCTTGGAGCCATCTTCCCATCAATAAATGAGCTCTGCTAAATTCTAGTCCCTGTTATATGACTGTGTGATCAACTCACTATTCTCTGTCGGAACTTATAAAGCCATGAAGTAGAGACAAAAAGTATTTAATGCAATTATTAGGGGGATAGGATATGTATCAAAGTACCATTGATCCTCACTATTCATTGATTCCATATTTGCCAATTGGCCTAATCGCTAAAATGTGTTTGTAGCCCCCAAATCAATGCAGCATTTTTGCAATCATTTGTGGGCATGTATTGAGAAGTAAAAAAAAAAAAAAAAAAAAAACTTGAATCATCAGATGTATGTGTTCCCAGCTGAGGTTGAACAAGTCCCATCCTATAAACTAGTGTCCTCCTCCCAGTCTATCTTGTGCTACTTTTTCCACATTTTTGTTGTTTGCATTGATAATTTTCCTGTTTAAAATGGGCTGCAGGCCTAGGGCTGAAGAGCGTTCTAGAGTTTCAAAGGGTACGAAGACTGTAATATTCCTGCACATATGTTAGATCAGCATCATTCACAAACGCGTTATAGTGCTGGGGACCATGTTGCAGTGTTAGTGAATCAACAATATATATATGATATGAGGTGTCTTTGAACAGAAATGCAGATGTCCTTAAACTTTAAACACACAAAGCAAGGTTACGTATTGCTTCATTGACGGAAATGTGATGACCAGAGTCTCACAGGAACCTAACCTCATATTTCCCCTAGGAACAGTGGTTCCGTATTTGCTGGTTCAGTGTTTGCAATGATTTTATAGCACATAACTACTACAAATAAGCATCAACTGTAATTTGAAAAGTTAAAAGTACTATGTAGATTCAAAGCATTTTTTTTTTTCATTATCTAAAAGTTCTTCTAAAAAGCAAAGTCAGAACCTATCACTCAGAGGAAGAGGGAGAATTCGGTAGCCACTTGTCCTAGAAATGACTCTGCCATTAAATAGGGTTGATCTTTCACAAGTCTCTCAATCTTCCTGGGCTCAGGGTGGAATGTAAAATAAAGAGGTTACATAAAGTTTTCTTTCAGGTGTCAGGTGCTGCAGAACGGCTTAATAAATGTTTGTTGAATGAATGAATGGGATTCTGTAGTAATCCTAACATGAGAAATTGTGCTATGCTGGTAATGTCATAATGCATCCAAGTCACACTCCCTTTACATAGAAAGAGGCTGTTATCTACCCAACACCCTTCAAGAAAGTGAGAGCAAAATCACTGCTTCCTCCTCTCTAAATTTCTTTTTTAAATTGGAAAACTCCTAAATTGGACAATATCAATTCATATCCCTTAAATAGTTTCTCAGATCCTTGGCAGCTGTGTCTTCTAAAAGAACAAGAGTTTGGGTAGTGGTAGGATAAAATAATAACTTTGGGGTATGGGTTTACAAAACAGGGATGAGAGAAAGCCATGCTTACACAGAATGCCAAAATAAATAATGCCATTTGTTGATCACTCACTCTGTACCAGGCACACTTGTAGGTTTTAACTCACTGAATACGCTCAACAGTACTAAATGGGAGAAACTGTTACCTGGCCAAAACTTGGGTCTTGGGTTCCCTGGCCTACGTGCAGTAAAGCCAGTCTCCTGACACCAGGTCATAGTGAAGGAAAGTACAAAGTTTAATGTAAGGTGCCATAAAGGACTCCAGGACAGCTAGTGTTCAAAAAGCCCAAACTTCCAGACAGGTTTCAGGAAAGTATTTTTAAAGGCCAGGCAAGGGCGGGGGGGGAGGGGGGGGGCAGGGTGTGTGATTAGGGCACAATTCTCTGGTTGGTTGATGGCAAGTTGGGCAATGTCACGGGGTTAACATAATCAGTCCTTAGGCATCAGTTTCTGATGCACATTTCCAGATTTGTTTTACAGATGCTAGAACCCCTACCAAGTGGGTCTGGGGCTTGTTGCTGCTCATGGTCATCAAGTAGTTAATTTCTTCTACTTGGAAGGGGTTCTAGCATCTATAAAACAAGTCCAGAAATGTACGTCAGATACTGTTATCTACGTACATCAGAGATGAACTACAGCAGAGTATATGTGGAGGGGTCTGTCTCAGGAAGACCCCACAGGATCCTGCTTGGTTACAAAACATTGTTCATGCTGTTTTAAAGTAAAGAAAGTGAGGCAGAAAGGGATTAAGTAACTTGCCATTAAGTGACCAAACTGAGTTTTGAATTTGATTCTTGACTTTAGCCACTAGTGGAAGCAGCCCCCCACAAGTTTCCTCTTAGGAATCACAAAAACACAAGAGATACAGCAGTGTTTGGGGCTTTGGAAAGGGAGAGGATAGGTTCAAAAGAAAGAAGAAATTCCAGGAAAGAGAAGTCAGGGAGAGAACAAAGCTCAAAGCTTACAGCTTTGCGGGGCTCAAGTAACTATGAACCAGAGTGCACTGGCATTGTCAATAGGGGCATACATCTAATTTACATCAATATTCCAATCCCATAGCACCTGTTATTTTCTAATTGGTACTGAATTTTGGTATCGGAACCAGAAAGCAAGCAGCTCATAAGAGACCTTAGGCATTACCATTAACTTCCATTCTCTGACTCCTCCTCGAGCAATCTTGAACTCTGACCAACCTACTGTCTTAATACTTCTCGACTCTGATGAGCCCTCCCAGTCCTCAGACCTTTGTTTAACCCCCTCCACTCATGCTTGGATTTCTGCCTCAGCCTACTCTGGATTCCAGATTTGTATCTTTCCAACCCATTATCCGTAATCTAGATTGAAGAATCTTTTCAAAATGTAAATTTGGTACTTACAAATTTACATTGATTGATGGGTGGCTCCTCAGTGTTCTTAGGTATAAACCCATTTCAAGGTGCATGATGGATCTAGACCTGTCTTTTGACCCAGCCTCTTCATCTATAGCTTTCCCACTTTGGTTTAACATCCCATGTTTTTCCTTGAAAAGAGCATGTTCCTTTGCACCTCAGGGCCTTTGCATTTGCTACATCTTCAGTCTTCTAGTTCAGTATAAAATTCACCTTAGAAGATCCCACTTTTGCATGGCAAGTGAGCTATGGCATCATCTAGGGAGCCCCCCAACATAAGATTTGGTTTGATGACTCTACCATGCCATGCAAACGCAAAGCACCCCAACCAATCTCCATGGCAGCAGTTCTCACAATGCATTGTAACGACCTCTCTCCCTCACTAGAGTGCAAGTTCCCTGAGGACAGGAACTGCCCCATGTCTGTCACAGTGTCCCCAAGGTCAGCCACAAGGCTTGGCGTAAAGTAAGTAGGATTTGAGTGGGTATTTGCTGAAGCTCTCTGCCACTTACCAGCTCTGGAAAAAAACCACCAGGACTTTGTCAGTTTCAAGTATGTAGAAATAATAGTCACAAACCTTATGGAACAACTCTTGCCCTGGTGGTCACTGGGCTCTCTTTAGTCTGCAAGATTTTCTGTCGAAGACCAGCATCATTTCTAAAGATGGACATGAATTCTTCAAGCACGGCATCCTCTCCAGTTCACCTCCCCTTTCCCCACTCCCTGTGGTCTCACCCACCCTGTCGCTGCCTGAATTGAAGGCAGTAGTTTTTGACCTCTGATTTATGCGATTGTTGTGAGATGATCCAGGAATTTAATAAGGCCAAGATCGTTGGATCATCTGAACAGTTAGCACCAGAATCTCCTTGAGAAGAAGACTGTCTTCGCTTGGAAAAAAACATCTTTCTAAGAGTTCAGAGTAGAAGTGGAAATTTCAGGGCCGTGGCTACCCTCTGATGCCAAGGTTCTGGAGAAAAGGCGAGAATGGCTCTTTAAGGGAGGAAAAGGTAATTTGGGGTTGTAGGTGATGGCAGGGACGGGATTGGGTCCACAAAAAGAGACAGAGAAGGGAGAAAGAACCCCTAAGACATCAGAAAGAATGCTGAAGGGCAAGGTTGGGGATTCTTCACCTCCAGACAAAATTCAGCCAGTCCCATTTGCCTAAATCAAGTTGTGTTGAATACAGTAGCCCCCATTTGTCTGTGTGTTGTCCACATTTTGCTTCTCCCCTAGAAGTTTAGAATGCACTAGTTGGGACAAAGACTCTTTGGCCCTAAGAGCCTAAAATCCTTATTCTCTGGTCCTGCACCGAAGTTTGCTGATCCTTGATCCAGGAAAAAAGGCCATGGGCAAACCCTGCACTTGTTAGAGAAAACTGTTGAACCACAGAAATTTTCAGATCTAAAAGGCTTACAACACAATCGAATGTGCAGTGTAAATACCCTCAGCCTCCTTCATTTGGGGACAAGAGCTAATTTGTTCATGAAACTTTTCTTGAGAGGACTTTGTCAGGCCAATTTGGAGAAAAGTGGAATTTCTCATCCAGGGCAAAACAACGTATTTTCATAAGCTGGAGAGAGAGAGAGAAAGAGCATGATGGTCCTTCTGTTCACAATGTACAGAAATCCCCGAGGCAGTGGGGGAGGGTTCTGAATCAGGGTGGGAGTGAACTATGGGTTGCGAGAGAGGGATGCTGGACTCCAGGGTACCCCCCTCTCACCCAGAAACCATGACTGACACAGATTATACGCAAACCATCCATAGCACAGTGTCTGGTACAAAGAGCATCCAAGAATCAGCAGGAATAATAATAAATAACAATAACAACATAGCTATGATGATGATGATGATGACGATTTAGCCCATTTCCCCCTTCATCTCATAGCTGAAAAAATTAAAGAGCAGAAACAAGAAGTAACTCCGCCAAGAGCTTGAAGAAACTTGCAATGAAATGTATAACAAATGTATTTATTTGAGAGCTATTAAGATTGAATCAAAAAAAGAGGAGATAAGGATTCCCGTTGTGGGTCAGCGGTAGGTAATGAACCCAACTAGGGTCCATGAGGATGCAGATTTGATCTCTGGCCTCGCTCAGTGCGTTAAGGATCAGGTGTTGCCATGGGCTGTGCATAGGTTGCAGACGTGATACAGATCCTGTGTTGTTGTGGCTGTGGTGTAGGCCGGCAGATGCAGCTCCAATTCAACCTCTAGCCTGGGAATATCTATATTTCATGGGTGTGGCCCTAAAAAGGGAGGCGGGGAGGCTCAAATATCCTTGCCATAAGAGCTAAGATGGCTTCTGTCATGGAATCTTAAATTTAGTCTAAGCTTCCTTATATCAGGTATAATGAGAAATCTCCTTTATGTCAGGTATAATGAGAAAGTGTATTATACAAATCTATGTAAGAAAAGAAAGAAAACAGTCTCTTTTTTTTGGTGTTAATATTTCTTGTGACATTTCTTGTTTTATTAGCCTAAATTTTTTTAAATTGTTATTTCCCCAATACAAGTTTTTTTCTACTGGGTCACAGCATGGTGACCCAGTTACACATACAATTTTTTTTCTATTGGGTCACAGCATGGTAACCCAGTTACATATACATGTACACATTCTATTTCTCACATTATCCTGCTCCATCATAAGTGACTAGACATAGTTCCCAGTGCTACACAGCAGGATCTCATTGCTAGTCCATTCCAAAGGCAATAGTTTGCATCTATTAACCCCAAGCTCCCCATCCATCCCACTCCCTCCCCTTCCCCCTTGGCAACCACAAGTCTGTTCTCCAAAGAAATCAGTCTTTACTAGAAAAAAAAAAAAGTTTTCTCAGTCCTAAATTCTAAGAGGCATTTCTCACCTTGGGAGCCAGAGGGTACTTGGAGTGGCAAAGTGAAAAGCGGAGTGGCTGGCAGGCTGACTGCGTGTCGTCAGCCCTGCGGAGGTTTCCGAAAGTGCCCATTTCTAGGCCTGGGCCACACTTACTAGGGCTGAGGCCCAGGTATCCCTTTAAAATCAGCACAGGTGATTCTGAGGTGCAGCCAGAATTAGCCACCACAAGCTAGTGCATTCTCTGATTTTGGTAATTCTGGCAGCAGGTTTCGAATGAGTATGTTTTTGGTTTAGAGACTTACAGTATAAGACAAGTAGAAGACTTGTACAAGACTTTTAACTTGGAGTTTCCATCGCGGCTCAGTGGTTAACGAATCCGACTAGGAACCACGAGGTTGCAGGTTCAGTCCCTGACCTTGCTCAGTGGGTTAAGGATTCAGCATTGCCGTGAGCTGTGGTGTAGAATGCAGATGCGGCTCGGCTCCCACATAGCTGTGGCTCTGGCGTAGGCCGGCAGGTACAGCTCCGATTCGACCCCTAGCCTGGGAACCTCCATATGCCACAGGAACGGCCCCAGAAAAAGGCAAAAAGACAAAGAAGAAAAAAAAAAAAAAACCTTTTAACACCATGAAGGAGTAAGCACTGAAAAGGTGGATTGATTCTTGAAAGTCACCAAGGTTATTGCTATGGATTGAGAAAAGAATTGAACATTTTCAAGTTGAGATAAAGATTGGTTAATAGTTTGATCCTTTGATCATTATGTAGTGTCCTTTGTCTCTTGTGACTTTATTTTAAATCTATCTTGTATGATATCACTTATATGTGGACTCTAACATATAGCACAGATGATTCTGTCTACAGAACGGAAACAGACTATAAACATGGAGAGCAGATTTGTAGTTGCCAGGGGCGAGGGGGGAGGGAGTGGGAGGCATGGGAATTTGGGGTCGCTAGATACAAACTGTTACACTTGTAACGGACAAGCAATGGGCTCCTACTGTACAGCATAGGGAACTATTCCAGTCTATCTGGTTGGACCGTGATGGAAGATAGCATGAAACATAAAAAAGAATGTGTGTGTGTGTGTGTGTGGACTGGGTCACTTTGCTATATAGCAGAAATTGAAGGAACATTGTAAATCAGTTATACTTTAATACAAATTTTTAAAAAATTTTGTAATAGAGCAAAAGAGTGGACTCTTGGCAGGACGTGCATTGGTGTACCTGGTTTTGAAGTGGTTGGTTGGAGCCCCCTTTATGGCCATAGGCGTCTTTGGTCTAAACAACACAATTCGTGAAATGCCTTCTTTCACACAGGAAATGCAGCCCATGGAATTCCTACAAATGACAGAGCAGCTAACTCTTATTTGCTCCAATTCAAAACCCATCTGCAGAGAGTATCTAGAAAAGGCCCTTATTCTCCAGAGAGCAGAAAATGGGGTAATCTGTGCCAGACACACATCAGAAAAGAGCTCCCTATTTTGCTAAAAGTAAAAGGGCAGTTTGCAAGTTGATTGCAGAGTCATCATTTAATTTACTCTGAATTATTTCTTCTAATACCATATTCTGATTCTGCAAAGATGCTAATCTTACCAGCAGGGAATCGGGTCTGCTGGCAGTAGTTCAGAGGCATCAAGCCTCTCTCCCTCAGGGAGAGTTGGCTCTCGCTCCTCTTTCCCTGGCCGGGACCTAACCTAAAGCCTCCACAGCAGGAAGCTGCCCTTGGAAACAGCTTGGCAGCACAGTGGCTTCTGGAAGGAAGTGGACCTGAGCCTCAGTGTGAAGAGGCTGGAGGAGTCAAGACAAACCCGAGATGATGAAGAGGGAAGACATCCCGCCATGAGAATGGTGATGAGGAGAAACAAGAACTTACATGTGAAGATTTACAATGTGTCAGACACTGCGCCACGTGCTTTACATGATTTTATCTCAGCAAAGGCTTAACACAACCCTGTGAGATAGGGTCGATTGTACCCAACTCACTGATGAGATACACTGAGAGGCAGAGAAGTTAGGGGATCTAACTGCCCACTGTCAGCCAGGGGATGAAACCGGTGAGCTTGGCCCAGAGCCCAGGGAGGTCGACCGTAGCACAATATGCCTAACCCCACAGCCAGGAGATGGAGGGCCCATGTGATAAGATTCTGATAAAACTGAACTCGGCAAGCCTTTCTGGATTGTACTCTCGTCTCTTGTCTCTGCATTTCCATCGACTGCGTATCCAGGGTTTATTTTTGTTTTTAACTTATCTCAGGGACTTGGAATGAGGAAGAACAGTGTGTACTAGGCAGCAGGCCCTTGGAAGGCCATCCCATGGACAACAAACACATCCTTTTTCCTCATGGCCTTTGCTTCATTTTTACCATCTTGTCCACTTTAGTGACAGTTGACATCGATCATGGCCGAGCCTGGGCACAAATTTCTGCAATCCATACCAGACACCCATTCCACATCATTATCTAAAGCAGAATGGCCTTTCCCTACTTTTCACCTTTCACCTTTCACCTTTGGCCAGTACATGTGAGCCAAATAAAGTCACTGCAGGGACATAATAGCTCTACAGTGCAGTGTATCTTTCCAGTCAAAAGGGTCTGCACCTATGCAATCAAAAGGATTTTTGTTTCAGTACAATCAATTAGTACATCTAGCCACCTTAATCAATTCACATCACATTCAGCTAATTTGGTCAACCGATGCGTAATGGTTTGGAAAAATGGCCCAAATTAATGCCACACCATGTTTTCAGCTTCTAAACCTAGTCCTGGTGCTATTATATATGTTGATTGCAGAAAACCCTGGGGGATACTCTCAAATCCCAGTAGATCTAGAAATCTGTGAATAACAGGCTATAGTCAGATGCTTTCCTGGAATTTGACAAATTAAGACAACCAGCGTGGGCATGGAGACTCTGGAAGGAAATCCTGCACCTTGGAAATCACTCACAGATAATCATCTCCCTCTAGGGAATGAGGGGAGAAAGAGCAAATTCAGGGACCCAAGGAGGCAGATGGCAGGAAAAAAGGTCCTGGTTCTGCTTCTTTTGTTGCTAAGAATAAAATTAGTTGTCACAAGTAACACTGCTGCCAAGCCTACGTGGATGACACTGTTTCTTCAAGTTTACCCCTAAAAATTAAAAATAAAATAAACAAAATAACTCAAACAGTCAGTCTTCAAACAGACCTTTGGGGACCTTTTTGCTCGTAAAGTTTTCCCAGATTATCTTTCAATGGGATTAGATAACCACTGAGTGAAAATGTAAGGAAGATGGGAGATGTTCCCCAGCCCTCGAGGTATAGGGTTAACAGAAGTGACACAATAAAAATGTCCCCATTCGGCCTCTCATCCACTCTCTGTGTTATCATATGCTTGCCTTCTGTGTATCATGACTGAGGACAATTCTTACTATGGAAATATGGCCATAATATCCACAAGAACCGCAGCAACAACAGCTAAAGTTCATCGACCTTGTGTTATGTGAGGCTGCCATTATGAATTATCCCATTTCATGCTCATGGCAACCTTTTATAAGGTACTTTAGTGGGTACTAATATTAATCCCATTTTATACACAAGGCAACACTGCCTACGTTGGAAGCATGGTAATTATGTCCTATATTTTCATAGAACAAAGAGCATCATGCTTTGCTGGATCAGCTGGGAAAGTAGTGAAGTTTCAAAACTTCTAATCGTGAAGCTCTGAACAGCAAGATTCCACCCCCCTACCCCCACCCCATAATGACATAGCCTCAGGGCCAAAGAGAAAACCCCTTACTTGATCATTTATAACTCAGGCTGGGTTTAGAGAACAGCCTTGTAGGGCCAGCATCCTTGAGTTTCCTTATCTTCACAGCATCCTTCCTCTCCATCCTGAGCCCAAGCTCTCTATTGGAACTTCCTATCCATCTCGTATTAAAGAAGTGCCAAAGGTACCAGGAGCCCACAACATCACCCTAAGCCCCAAAGGAGCAGGAGGGTGGATCCAAGTGTTTGGGGGTCACTGACCCAGCACAATTTTCTTCATTCGCTTCATTCATTTCGTTGAAAGTTCTCGCCATGACATCAATTTCGGTGATTTTTTTTTTTTCCCCTCTCTAAAAATATCAAGTTGTCTGCTAATGAGATTCGAGCCTGGGACAGTGCAGTTCTGTCCACTTTCACCTGCCACTGCAGATGTGCTTTCACCTAGAAAGAGAAGAACATTTAGGTACTTGCTCCCAACTTGAACCAAAATTAAAAGGCTAAGGTAGACTTTTTCTCACCTTGAACTTATTCTCTGTAAGCTGATCTCCTTCTATGCCTGCACCCAATCATGAAGCATGTGAGTTGCTTTATTGATTTACTGTGTATGTCTGGTGTGGAGCTTCAGAATCACACCTTCTCCAGAAAGCTCTGGAATTGCATGTGGGCTGTCACTCACCTGAAAGGCAAGGGTTATGGTCAAGGCTGTCATATCCATGTGAGGATGAATCCATATCAGTAATAGGAATAGAGTAAATGAAATAAGACTGATCTGAGGAAGTAAATCTGCCCCACTTAAGTGAGTTTCATATGCAGTTAACAGCATGTAAATTTCCTAAATGTGATTAACTGGCTTCATGCATGCACAAGACCCATCAGCTACTGACAAAGCTTTCATAAGGGAATGAAAAAGATTACAAGTAAACAGATTTTCTTGAATTCTCCCTTTAGGGTTTTGTCTTTTTGCTGCAGACTTTTATTCCTTCTACTTTTTTTTCCCTTATTTTAAAACTTAATAGTTAATTCTGTTAAGGGCTCCTACATTATTGAGTTGAAGCAGAATAATTCTTCAGCCAGCCAGCTCTGATAGCAGACGGCCGTATATTTTCTATTTGGTATACTTCATTGACAGCTTATTAAAATGTGCTGTCTCTTGTATATTAATTTCAGAGTCCTCAAATCCTGAAAAAAATCAGTCCTTAATCACCTGTTTACAATAGCCTTTTGAGGTGTTGAGTATTTTTCTCTCTCAACACCACTGATATACTGGTGTCATACCAAGTGGTAGAGGGCTCAGGTTTTGAGGTTTTTCATAGGTTTTTTTTCCTTTTTAGCATTTTATCAACCCTAGCATGGGATTTTGAAATAAGCACAAGTTTATTAGAATCCCTCTAATTCCAAACGCCAGGTCTCCAGCATTTAAGAAACAACTGCTAAGTGGCTGTTGTAGCTGAACAAAGAATTGATCAGAGGAATTCAAGTACCAAGGACACCCAATAAAAATGTACAGCTCGCCCATCCAGTACCCCCCTCCCAAAGAGCCTCATTTTATGCCTAAAAAGATGTGATATCACTTATATCTGGACTCTAATATAGGGCACAAATGAACCTATCTACAGCAAAGAAACAGACTCATGGACATGGAGAACAGACTTGTGGTTGCCAAGGGGGAGGGAGGTGGATGGACTGGGAGTTTGGGGTTAATGGATGCAAACTACTGCATTTGGAATGGATAAGCAACGAGATCCTGCTGTGTAGCACAGGAAACTATAGCAGTTACTTGTGACGGAACATGATGGAGGATAATGGGAGAAAAAGGACATATATACGTATATATATATATATATATATATATACACACATACACACACACACATATATGTATGACTGGTTCACTTTGCTGTATAGCAGAAATGGACAGAACATTGTAAATCAACTATAGTAAGAAAAACAATTTTAAAAAGGAGGTGAACAAACTTGCTTTTATGGCAGCAGTTGCTAGAGTCAAGTCTATTGGACTTCACATCTCCCAGCCTCACACTTTCCAATAAAACATAGGAATAAACTCGTAGCCCTTAGCAGGGAGAGGGTAGAGGGTGGATTTTGGAGGGCCCATCAGGGATGATTAGAGAAGGTGGTTGTGGGTGTTTCAGCATCACTGACAGTTTTAGCTGCTCCTGGATGGCTGATACTCCATACGTGAATGACCTCAGAATGGCCTCTTGGAGCCTGCACTGTGCCCAGGGAGTTTGCAGCCAAGAGCAGAGCAGAAAGAGAGGCTGCAGGAGGTCAGAGCTCCCTAGGGTGCAGGCCTGTAGAGAGTGGAGATGGAGCCCTAAACAACGAAAGGGTCTGTTCCTGTCGAGCACCTTCTAGAGCCCCCACATCCGAGCTTCACCACCCACCTGCAGGCCTCAGTGATCTCAGTGGGTGGTGACATCGGGGTAGAGCCTGCATGTGCAAGGGAACCATGCAGCACAAAGAACATGCACAAAGCAACTCCAATCCACCCTGAACCCAGCAGACCCAATCCTCTCCCTGCCCCCCCTGGGTCTTTTGAGGTCTCAGAGCAGTTCAGCTTCTTCCTGTTGAAAGACCTTTCTACCTAACCTCTAGAAAAATGGGATTCTTTTCCACTTTCTACCAGAAAAGAAGCTCCAGAATGATAGAACCACGTGTCTGGGATGTCTTTATCACTGTATTCCCAGCCTTTAACACACGACTTGGGGTGTTGTGGATGCCTGACTCTTTGTCAAACCCTCTTAAAGTCAGGAAGCGCCACTTGGCACCGTCAGAAGGTTTAATCTGGACCCTTGTGTCTATTATCATGTACACTGAGCTATTCTCATTCCAGAAAAGGAAACAGCAGAAGGAAGGTGGAGAGAGAATCTCTTTTGTGGGGCACCTGTCATATGCCAGCCACTCTGCTGGGTCTGTCTGTGTGTGTGTGTTTCGCCCTCTTTCCAAAAAAAAAAAAAAGTATCTGAAGGGGGAGCATAATTGCCATTTTGGAGATGAATAAATCAAGTCTTGGAGACAGACAGTAGCTTATCCTAGTCACTGGACTAAAAATGGCAGACACTCACACTTAGATGTCTGACTATGAAACTTTCCTCTTCACCAGGTTCCTTTCCCATCCCTTTGGGGCTGTAGATAGCAAGATGCCCAGGAAAGGATTATGACTATAAATGAGAGACTTGCCTTCTAATTTTAAAGCTTCAAAGGAAGAGAGAGGACCCACATTTTTAATCCTATGGTATTAGTAGACTGTGATAGGAAAATGGAGTGTCCCATTCTCCCAAAAGAGCTGGTTAATTCTAAGCCTCCCAGTTCCTGGACTCTAGTGGCTGGTACTTGTGCCAAACTTATCACCCTGACTTTAGACCTCTGCCCCAAACATTCACTGGTGCTGCTCTTCCTTGTCCTCTGGTTCATGTTCCCATCCTCTGAAACTAGCCTCAAGTCAATAAATCCCTCCCCGAGGTCTGGGAAGGAAAGTGTATTCATAAAAGGCATTCTTATTCCTGGAGTCCAGTTCCCAATTTATTGGACCAATGGGTGCATTTGAGTTTCAACATTGAGGTCCTTCTATTCCCTAGAAACTTTGCAAGCTCTTTTTAACCTCCTTTTTAAAATTTCATGTCCTTCCGTAATTAAGACTCCCTTTATGTCGTCTTAGATAAATGTCTAACTAGCAATGCTTTCTGCAACATCAACTTCAAAATCACGATTACTTGAGCTACATTCTTTTTGGATTATATAAACCAAGATTCTTTGGGAATAACAATCTCTGCAACAAAAGAACTAGTGTGCATAAAGGTAGCGGAACTCTTCCAGTGAAGTTTTCTAGTGGGAATGGTGGTGTGCCCTTCGTACTCCTTTTCGAAATACTAATTGGAGGCATTTGTTGTAGGAATCTGGACACTCTGTACATGGTGTCACGTATGCAGTAGCTCTCTGCATAAGTGAATCATTGCAAAGTGCAAATGAAGACAAAAACTCAGGCTTTTGTAAAGCTATTAAACAATATCCTATGAGTTGTCTCATCCCTGAAGGAGTTTTACCTGATGTTTTATTACTGACAAATCTGTACCAACTATTACTCTATGTTCTCCCACTTCAGAAGTTAGATAATAAGAGAATAATGGAATAATATCTTGCCAAGCAAGACACTCCATCTGCTTTTGTTTGTTTGTTTTTTTTCCCCATCCCATCGCCCACTTTCCCCAAATGCTTCCTCTATTGCAATAATTTTCCTGTAACACAGACCTATGATTTTAATCAGCCCATCTGTGTGGCTCCATCTGGGGGAAGGGATTGAGGATTTAATGTTCCTTCAATTCACATTTTGATTGTAAGGGCATTTGCAAGTGCATAGTTACCTTCTGAAATTCCAAGTTTAAGATTGTAAAGACTGTCCGACAGTCCCCAGTTCTCACCAAGTTTATGTTTGTTTGTTTGTTTGTTTGTGTTTTGTTTTCTCAGTAGGGGTTGTGCGAAATATTAGGCAAGGAGTTGTGTATCATCTGGGAAGAGAGTGAATCTATGCGTCTGACCCAGTGTCGGGGTCAGAGGCCACCGGGACCTCTCTCCCATACTGACTGGTCCCCTAACTGGAGAAAGACAGAAGCCAAGATCATGAGTGAATATGACAGGACTCTGGTGACTAGTTGAGACCAGATCCCTCAGTAGAGATTGTCACTGGATGCTATAAAACATTTTGTAGCCATTAAACTAACAGCTCATAAAATGAGTGAGATTTGGACAGGCGTAAACACAGAATCTGTTAATAGCTCCAGAAGAGCGTATGGATTGGAAGGGAAATTGATGAGAGTGGGATAAATGGAATTGTGAAAGGAATTAACTGAATATCTCTATAACCCTTAAAGCATATGCAGTGTGTTAGAATTACTGAATTGTAAGACCTGCAGAAAATATAGCTGCAAAGAAAGAAACTGTAGAGATGAAGCAGGAGAGCTAAGATCTCAAAGCTATGGCTCCCGCCCTCCCCCTAACTCTTATTCCCCTGCACATGAATTTGCTCTGGCGTACACAGAGTGTACATTTTTATGCCTCATTAGATAAAATGTGATGTCACAGAGGGACAGTTGCCAAGGGAGCTCTAATGTGGAATTGCCAATGTTATATTATACCTTAAGATTCTCAACTGTAATACAGCATTAAAACTCTTCTCACTGAATTTCTTTAATAAAAAACACAGCTGTGATCATTCATTCAAATATGTACTTATCATGTTTTATTCCTACCAGTAACGACTTCCAGATTCAGCCTGACATTTGGAACTCTGTTTCTAGATGGAAGACTTTAGAATTAACAAATGTAGCTCTCCTCATTAGAAGCAAAGCTAAACTCATCTTGAGTCTGAACAAAGCAGACTAAGGTGGGGTTCCCACTGTGGCCCAGTGGGTTAAGAACACGACATAGTATCCATGAGGATGTGGGTTCCAACCCTGGCCTCACTCAGTGGGTTAAGGATCCGTTGTTGCTACAAGTTGCAGCATAGGTCGAAGGTACGGCTCAGGTCCGATGTTGCTGTGGCTGTGGTGTAGGCTGGCAGCTGCAGCTCTGATTCAACCCCTGGCCTGGGAACTTCCATATGCCGCAGGTGCAGCCATAAAAAGGAAAACAAAAACAAACAAAAAAAAACCAGACTAGGGCTAAAGAAAAAAAGAGTTTCAAAGGCATGTACACATATTTGGAAATTGTAATTGGGACCTGATACTCTTCTCTGTATGCACAGAAGTGACCAGAAGGGCTCGGTACTAGCCAACCACGTCAAACCCAGAAACATACCCCACCACTATGTCTAGAGGTCATGCCAGTCTGAAGAAGGGTAGCTTTAGAAAATTCCAGAAGCTCTCAAAAAGCAGAGATACTGAAGAGTTATCCTAGTACCAACCATTCCATTGAGAAAGGACTTACAACTTGACAATAAACGCATTTAAGCTGCCTCAAAATAAGAAACACAGAATGCTACTTCCTTTGAGGAAAAAGACGAGGGAAGCTGTGAATTCCCGGAATGTGAAGGAGTTGAGAATTTTGTGAATCACTAGACTTTTTCTTTCTCGGAAGAACATCTCCATTTGTCGCTCAGCTTCCCTTCTAAGTTCTTAGTTTCAAAAATTTCCCTGGCAGAGGTGACATTCTATTCATGAAGGAAGCACGAGGTTCCACAAAATGTGAGATAAGGAAATGGGAAAGCATCGAACAGAGATTGGAGATAATGGGCAAATCCCTGGGACAGTGCAAATTAGGAGAAGTGGGTCGGGAACCTGGTTTGCCTCTTACCAGCTGCAAAATGCACAAAATGGTATCAGTGACACGCACCTCTTAGTGCTGTGGTGAGCATAAGTGAAATCCTGTGTGAAACACTTCGCATGGTGCTCACCACGCAGCAGGTGTTCCTAACTCTTAGTCCTCTCTGCTCCCACACGCCAACCCATTTTCATTCTGTTCGCCCCTTCTGCTTTATTTTAAATGCCAAATGTTTTAGGCTTTATTCGCCTAAGAACCAAGTGGAGGAGGTATTATTTCTGAATTTATTTTCAGACGGAAATCTGATCCATACCTTCCCCACACTGGAGCAAAGCAGATGGCACCCTCTTCTTTCTGGAGATATGGATGCACAGGGCTGGGGGTGCAGCGAGGGGTGGAACGGGCATCACAGTCACTGCCTAACTTGGGAAGTCATCTCCTGGATCACCCCGTGATTTCTTTGACATTCATGACTAGTTCTTAGGAGCCCCACGTTATATATTCTGCAAACAGAACCCCATTTTCAATTTTCCAATACATATTTTTTAAAAAAGAATATACTTCTCCTACACAAAAAAGCGATAATGGAGACACCTTAGGAAAGAGGGGCTAGAGTGGAGATGCCTTGTCATCTGGTGGCCAGATCATTGCAAATGATCCACAGCCAAGTGCAGCTTGTCTTTTACTTCTGTTAGAACTGCCAACACTTAGTGAAACTTCTCTCGCCAGAAAATCTCTAAACCTTCCTTTTGCTTACCTGTGATTGCCGATCTTTCTTTAAAAAATGATTTCAGTGCTTTTAATAAAGGATAAAGGCATGTAGTAAGAAATTCATAGGATAGAAAGGAAGTCTTCTTCCTACTTCTCAACCTGGTATTCCAAAACCCTGTCTCTGCAGGCAACCAGTATTTTGAAGGCTCTAGGGTAGCTAGAATCATGCTATGTACACACAAAGGTACAAATATATAAACCGATAGGAGCATAAAATACATGCCATTTGCTACCCAAACTTTGTAATTCGCATTTGGCAATATAACTTGTAGTTTACTCCGTGTTAGCCATACAGAGATGCCTCACCTTTATAAAGGCTGCATAATATTCCATTGTATGAATGTACCATGCTTTCCCTTAAACTTTTTCTCTCTATTTGAGAATTGAAGTCATTCAATTTTCATCATCATCATCATTATCCATTATTACTGAAACTGTTTGGGGGAGCTATATATGTCCCTAACTCACTTCACATTTGTGTGAGTGTATCTATAAAACCAACAAAAGTTAAACTAACGGTTTAAACACTATGGGAAATTTTTCTTGAAGGGTAGATAGACATGGCCAAATTAATCTCATAGAGGTTTTATCAGTTACACCATCAGAAATGCAGGTGTTTTCTATTTTGCTGCATCCTCATGAGCACTGTTGGTAAGCTGTTCTGATCTTTGTTAATCTGTAAAAATGATCTCTCAGTACAGTGTTTGTTTTCGTTTCTCTGGCTTGGTATATTTTGTATGCATTTATTTCACATCCATTGCTCATATTTCTATTGGTTTATTGGTGTTTATGTTGATTACGTCTTTTTATAAGAATAATAACATTTTGTCATATAGGTTGCAAATATTTTTATGGTTTGTCATTTACCTTTTGTATTTAATTTCTTTTTTAAGAGTATAATTGATTTACAATGTCTGTCAAATTCCGCTGTACAGCGTAGTAACCCAGTCCTACGTATATATACATTCTTTTTCTCATACCACCTTCCATCATGTTCTACCCTAAGAAACTGGATATAATTCCCTGTGCAGTACAGTAGGACTTCATTGCTTATCCGTTCTAAATGGAATAGTTTGCACCTACCGACCCCAAATTCCCCATCCATCCCACTTCCTTCCCCTCTGCCTGGTAACCACAAGTCTTCTCTCCATGTCCATGATCTGCATTTGATTTTTTTTTGTCACATAGAAAATATTTTAAGAGGAGTTCCTGTCATGGCACAGTGGTTAACGAGTCTGACTAGGAACCATGAGGTTGCGGGTTCGGTCCCTGCCCTTGCTCAGTGGGTTAACGATCCGGCGTTGCCCTGAGCTGTGGTGTAGGTTGCAGACGTGCCTCGGATCCTGCATTGCTGTGGCTCTGGCGTAGGCCTGTGGCTACGGCTCCGATTCGACCCCTAGCCTGGGAACCTCCATGTGCCGCGGGAGCAGCCCAAGAAATAGCAAAAAAAAAGACAAAAAAAAAAAGAAAATATTTTAAGAATGTGTATATGTGTATATATATGCATATATATGTATATATGTGTGTATATATGCATATATATGTCTATATATATACATATATGAGACTGGCTCACTTTGCTGTACAGTAGAAATTGACAGAACACTGTAAACCAACTATAATGGAAAAAAATCAATTTTTAAAAAAGAAAATTTTATTTATGTAACTAAATTTTTCATTTTCATATTTTATACCTTCTGAGCTTTGTGCTGCATTAGAAAAAACCTTTCCAGGAGTTCCCATTGTGGCTCAGTGGAAATGAATCTGACTAGTATCCAGGTAGACGCAGGTTCAATCCCTGGCCTTGCTCAGTGCTTTAATTCGGCATTGCTGTGAGCTGCAGTGTAGGTCACAAATGCGGCTCAGATCTGGCATTGCTGTGACTGCGGTGTAAGGCCAGTGGCTACAGCTTAATTTGACTCCTAGCCTGGGAACCTCCATATGCCACAAGTGTGGTCCTAAAATGACAAAAAAAAAAAAAAAGAAAGAAACAGAAGCATTTCGTACTCCGAGATTATTGCTTTTTTCTAGTATTTTAATGATTGAAGGTTTTCAACCTTCAAAAATACAATTGCTCTGCCATGTTTATTTGTGTGAGGCCTGAGATAAAGATGTAATATTTTCTAAATGCCTATCCATTTGTCATTTAGTGAACATTGCATCTTGTCCCAATAATTTGAAATATATATGTTAAATCCTTATATATCTTTGGGCTTATTTCTACTCTGTTCCAATTATCTATCTGCCTGATAAGCAGTCTACCAGAAACAACAATTTTTAATTGTTGTAGCTTTATAATACATTTGTGAGTGCTAGCCCACTCCCGATTTCTCTGCTTTTAATGAGATTCTTGATTTTAATGAGATTCTTGCTTTTTATTTTACCATATGTACTCTAGAATAAGCCTGTCTTAATATTTTAATTAGATCACAAAAAATTTACAAATTAGCATCAGATTCTTAAATTGCTGTGAAACCATCTCTCCTTATCTAAGAGCATGACGTGCTTTTATAGTCATTCAAGTTTTCTTTTGAGTTCCTTAGTAATGACTTGAAAGTGTCCTTATGTGTGTTATGTGCGCCTCATTAAATTCATTTCTAGGTATGTTCCGAATTTAAGGGTGTAATTGTAGATAGAAAATGTTCTTCTATGGTACTTTTTCTATGTATTGTTTGTTGTAAATGTGGTCATTCATTGGGTATATTAATTTTCCAGCAGACATCTTAATAAATTATCATACCATTCGTAGTAGTTTGTCAGCTAATTCCCCATGTTTTACAAGTAAATAACATACCAACAGCAAATAGCCCCTCTTAATGTTAGCTTCTGTTAGTCAGGCTAAGCTAGATTATGCTGCAGTACTAAACATCACTAAATTCTTAGAGGTTTAGCACAACCCAAGTGTATTTGCTGCCCAGCTAAAGTCTGCTGTGGGTCCACATGCTTCTCCAGGACAGCGATTCTCCTTGTGGCTCAGCACTCTGGATAGCATGACTCTTACTGCATCTCTACACTAGCAGATGCCTCCATGAAGACCATGCAGCAAAGAGACAGACAAAGAGTGGGGTACTGGCAATTAAACCCAGTATCACGTCTGCTTAGGTTTCATTGTTCAAAGCAAGTCAAATGCTATATGCAAATCCTAGGGGCAGGGGAGGTTAATCCTGTTTTATCCCAGGAAGTTGGGGTGATTTGAATACAATGCAAAGTGCCTTCTCCCTTAATTCCCTTGACTAAATTTGCAAATTGTTTTCCCAGTTGCCCCCAGCAGAATTCGCTCTGGGGTTTACTTACCACCCTACAAGTTAAAGAATTTACCCATGAATGATTCAAAAAACTCATTTCAAATCTTGCCAGAAGGAATCTTATAAAAGGCCGGTTCTCAGATATATCCGAGGAATGATCACAAGTCTTTTTCCCTTTGTGGAAAGTCCCATGTATCAGTTTATCAACATTTCTTCCAGGAGCTTTGCCACCTTCTAATCTTCTCCATTGTAGGGTTTCTCACCTTGAGTTTCTCTCTTTAATTCTGGTTTAATTGTACCTGTGGTGGGGAGGAGAGACTTTCTTCGAAGCTCTAAGCACTGTGTGTCATAAAAAAACGTGTGTAGAAGGGAAAGAAGGTATGTGTACGAATATGTGTATCTTTACCTGCTCTAGCTGCTTGCCTCAAAAGCCACATCAAATGTAAACATATTCAGAATTCTCTGGTAGCTCAGCAGGTTAAGGATCCAGCGTAGTCACTGCTGTGGCATGGGGTTCCACCCCTGGCCCCAGGAACTTCCGTGTACTGCAGATGAGGCCAAAATAAAAAGTAAACATATTCCAGTTGTCTCTAACTAATTAGCAAATTAAAAATATTGGCATAGAAGAGGAGTGATACTCTATGCCTACAAAAAGATTTAGGCATTATTGTCTTCAAAGTCTATCCCAAAACAAGGCAATTACTTGATTGGTAAACAGATACCACCCCTGTGACTTGCAGATCCTTCCTTCTGGTTGTGTGGTGACTATAATAATAGAATGTGCAGTAACTCTTGTTTTCCTATAAATGCCTATTATCCTTTTGGGAAAAAAAAAATACTTCCTTCTTCCCCAGACTCATTCAGGTCCTACTAAACAGAATTATATTGTGACACACATCCAGAAGAAAAGATTATTGGGCAGAAATCTTTCTCACATAAGAAAAGGATCAAAGAACCTAAAGGATGAATTTTTAACACTTCCAAAGTATCATCTTAATGGCCAATTAGTCAGCGTTTTTATTTGAATTATTCTTTTCTGATCAATAATAGATACACAAGAAAATATGTTTGTAAAAATTCCCTGCATGATCAAAACAACATATAATTGCCACCTCACCTGACTTACTTTGTAATAAGAGCTAATATTTGGCTTTTCAAACTGCAATAAACACCTTCCTCTCTCCTCTCTTCTGATTGTGCCATAATTAACACCAGGGAAGCACAAGTTTAACTGTATATGACAGATATGTTTTAAAATACCTTCTGCTGCATATATTAACATTTTTCTTTCTACTTTTTCAAGTAGCCTTGAGTTCAGCAATAAAATCAGATTACATTTCTGTTATGTTAATAGCCCCATGCTAGCACAGAATATATCAATTCAAGAAAGTCAGTGAGCTACATCACAATAACTGTGTTCACTGCATTGGGCAATTTAAATGGAAAAAAAAAATTCTATGGAAACATGGCATCCTCAGTCTCCCTACCATCACCAAGCACCCACATGGAAGTTGTACCCAGGCCCACTAACCGTCAGTCATCAATTAGATGCCTGCCCAATAGCCAGTTTCTCCCTGATTTCTGAGAAAATGGAAATCACCATTGCTCGAGAGTCTTCACCCTAATATCATGGGGTGAATAATTTACATCTATTGTCAAAAAGACCTTCCACATGCAGATAATCTGTAAGAGAGATTATGAAGCTAGGTGGTTCACCAAATTCTGACAAACCTATACTAATGAGACATTTTTACCTGTGGCAATGAAATTATTAAGATAAAGAGAAATAAGGGCTATTTTCATATTAGCCTGTAAGTTATAAACTATATCTCTTCCTGGGGATTATACAGGTAGGGATGCATAAATAAAACCTGATAAATAAAACCTGTCAACCAAAACATTTTCCAAAGCGAAGGTGGGGGAGCATGTTGGATATCACAATAATTGCCTAGATGAGCCCCTGTGGGGCTCAGAGAGGTCCAGTAGTCACACAGCTCGTAAGCCATTGGACTTGTGTTAGACCCCAATGTCCCAGCCCAATTAGATCTGCTTCTCTCCATTGCTCCCTACGAGTAATCGACCCCTGGTAAATTATTCAGGGAAAGCCATGAATGTTGAAGTAAAAGTAAAGTCTGCATCCTATAGGAATCACCTGTGTTCCCTCGAAACATAGTTTCCCAAACTCCCAGATACAGAAGCATTCAGCTGAAGATACATATTTGCCCAGCGAGGATGGGGACGAGAATCACACCTGGGTTTCCTGGATCCCAGAGCAGTGCAGTTTCCCCAGCATTATATCATCCCTGCTTAGCACTGCAGAAAGAATACTTCCTGCAGCCATCACAACTGGGCTTATGCTTTGCTCTAAGCAGGAAGAAATAGTCCATATCAGCAGTGGCTGTGGCAACAGATGGTCGGTCAGAGAAGAACCTGGTAGCCGTCACCCCCAAGATCAAAGGACACATTGCTTACAGACTCCTGGTACATCATCATGTCAGTGTGCCAAAGGCCCAGCAAATGTAGCTGGTAAACCAGAGCTGTTCCTCAGTGGGCATGCGATGATCAGGACATGTATCAGAAACATTCTGAATTGGCCTTTCCATTGATCACTGACTCATGGTTTGAACTTGTCCTGGGATCTCTGCTCTACTCAAATTAACCTGAAGAGCACACTCTTGGCCCTTGGCATCAGAAGCTTCTTTGTTGCAGCTGCATTAAATTCCATAGGCTGAATAGGGGTTAAATAGAAGTTCTGAGGTCCTAAAAATAAGCATTTTATTGACAAGGTACAATGATACTTTAAAATTGTACTTCTTTAAAAGAAAAGAAAAATCATAAGGTTATTGTGTATGGTTTTCCCTTTAGCCCAGCTGATGAATAGTTCATCACAAGCAGAATCTTGAGAAATATTCCACTTAACTGAGGGCACTGAATATGGATAGACTAGAGTATCTTTAAATATTGTCAGCAATGTTGCCGGTGACTTTCTGGTACATAGAGTTAAACACCGCCTCCGTACTGATTTGTTTATATAAATGAACGCAAACAGGTGAGTATCATTGACAGCTGATTACTAAAGGGCACAGGTCTCTATAAATCCCTGGATCCTCTTGGTTTCCATATCTGAAATACTGTTGTAAGAATCCTATGCTCCAAGCTTGGGGTTAATCTGACCACCAAAGGCTTTATTCATTAACAGATTCCGTGACGAACCCACACAGTCACTCATCTATTTATTCACTTATAAATGAGAGGAAGTGGTCACCTTGGGGTGTAATAAGAGCTTGGAACTGTGAAATAATCTGTACAATATCCAGGAAGGTCATGAATATCATGAATAAGATTACTTCCAGATTCTCTGAGTCACTGGTGGAAAAGAAGCATTTTACGGAAACGCCTATCCAGGCAGGAATGGTCCTTGGATCCCCTCATTTTGGAGGGCATCCATTGCTCTTATGCCATATAATGTTTTGGAAGTAAGTTCTCACCAAGAAAGTTGCTATTAGACATGTATGATGAAGAACGCAAGTGCCTGCTTATAGCATCTGCCCCAGAGCAAGTCAAAACCCATGGGCAAGGGGACAAATTCTCCAGTCTTTCAGGACCAGATGGTTTCTCCAAATGCAGAACGCTCTTCAAGACCAGGAAGAGTTGGTTCCTATATAGACTGAAGTCCAATGCCACTTTCTTCTCAAACTTCGGAACCTCCTCCTGACCAGCAAGTAGAAATCCTATTATGAAATGCATCAAAACCGGAGTTTTGCCAGTCCCACAAGGAGAGAGGCCTTGACCTCTCCAGACCCTGTTTCCTCACCTTCAGAGTGATCACATACATTTAATTAACAGTTCCTCCTCCAGGGTTCTCTTTATTTCTTGGTTTTGTTCTTTCTTTTGAAAAAAAATCCAAAAGAAAGATTTTAATGTCCACCTCTGGCTACCACTTTATGATCATAAGAAAACAAAACTAAGATGTAGTCTAGAAAAATGTGCTGGAGTTCCCGTTGTAGCTCAGTGGTTAACGAACCTGACTAGTATCCACGAGGATGCGGGTTTGATCCCTGGCCTCGCTCAGTGGGTTAAGGATCCGGCGTTGCCATGAGCTATGGTGTAGGTCGCAGATGCAGCTCGGATCCCGCGTTGCTGTGGCTGTGGTAGAGGCCGTCAGCTACAGCTCCAAATCGACCCCTAGCCTGGGAACCTTCATATGCCGCCAGTGCAGCCCAGAAGCCAAAAAATAAAAATGTGCAGTTGTTCTAGATCATGTGATTAGCATGGACATTGCGGAAGTCTAAGTAATTGAATACCCTACGTGCCTTGAGTATTTTTGATAGATAATATGGTGCTTTGTGGTATATGGTGCTATTGATAAAATAAATATTTTCCAATCTGGACTATACCAAAAGTTGCATTATACCTCTTGAGATTTTCCTCGTTGCATACCGAAACAGTATTGCAGTTTACAGGACTTGTGCCTTTTTAAAAAAATTAAATATAAAATAAAAAACATAAAGAGTTTTATAAATTTAGAGGGAGAGCTCTATTTTCACAAAGCATTGATGCAAATAATAAGTTCACTCTTTTTAATCTTAACCATTTCCACTTGGACTTTGTTCAGCCTCAAAAGACTTTAGAAGAAATGGAGTTTAATTGCCCTGGTACATATCTTTAAAATCCTTTGGAAACTTTATTGAAACGATGAAAGAGCTCTAGGCAGCCTCCAGCCAATGTGTCATAATGTTTTTTGCTAGCATAATTTCTTGCTGGGGCAGAGAATGACCACATTTTAAAATAAATATTTTATCGGGGCAACTCATTTTCCAGGAGCTAACCTCCAAATGTGAGGACAGCCCTGTTGTCTAGACCAAGCAAATAAGATTCACTAGAGACAATCAATGAAAGTGAGACTGTGGGAGGAGATGGAATGAACAGGGTCAGACTCACCTCTTATTACTCCTCCTCTGTGTGCCACGCTCCAGCCCACAGAAGCAGCTTCCATCTTCGGTCTTTGCACCTGCTCTTCTTACTGCCTCTGATGCCTTCTTCCTCCTTTTGGTCTATTAACAAAACCTTGCTCATTGTTGAAGCCTCATTTTGTTTTTTTCCATGGAAGCCCCATTTTAAATGTCATCTTCTCCAAAGAGCTTTTCTCAATCCCTTAACTAGTTGCTTCTTCTGCTGCACTCTCAGCATGCTATTTCCACCCCGATTCCACACTGTTTTCATTATGACTTTATTAATTTTATCTGTGCCATTATTTTTATATCTTTCTCTCCAGTGAGATAGTAAAATGCTGAGAAGAAAGACCTTGTAATATCTTTGTATCTCTGTGCCCCTAACAATGTTTGGACCCTAGCAGGTGTTCAGTGATGCTTGGCTTCCATCGTCTTTGCAATTCTGGGAAGACGCAGTTCTCTTTCTCATCGACCTGCCTTTGTCCACACTCATGTCCCCTCTGCCCCAAATGCCTTCTCCCAAGTCATTCTCCCTTCTCAACCCAAATCTCATACTCCTGCATCAAGTTGTCTCCAGTTGTCCGGTCCCTGTAGTCGGCCTTCTCCGGTTATCACCTTCGACTGTGCCAACAGTCAAGAGAGAGCTGGTTCGCTCCTCTGTGCCTTTATAGGAATCTTTATGCCCTTGATTGTGGCAGGGACTGCATGATGCTGTACCCATCCTACTTGGTAGTCTTGGGAGTTTCTTGGGGGCAGGGGTTGTTTCTCGTATCTCTGAGTTTCTAAGAGCAGCATTTCAGACACTCAATAAGTATTTGCAGAATGAATATAGCAGATAAATCAAAGCATCTTACTATCATCCTTGTTTTTTTTTTTTAAAAAAAAAAAGGAAGGAAGGAGGGAGGGAAGGAAGGATATTTAAGTGATTTAGCATATTACAAAATCCTGGACTTTATTTTCCTTCTACCTCTGTAACTCATTATGGAAGTATGTTGACCGAGTTATGGCAACAAATAGCCCATCTAGGAGTCATCTTTGTTTTCTTCCACACTTTGTCTGCCACCAGTTCCACATCCATGGCTTTGAGGAACAAAGAGATTCCAAGTGGCTAAAAGTCAGCTACATGGATATGATGTATCTTTCTTTTTTTTCTTTTTTGGCCACACCCATAGCATATGGAAGTTCCCAGGCCAGGGATCAAATCTGAGCCACAGCTTCGACCTCCACCATAGCTGCAGCAACACCAGATCCTTAACCCACTGTGATGGGCTGGCTAGAACCTGTGCTGCCTCGGAGATATTGCTGGGTCTTTAACCCGCTGTGTCACAGTGGGAATTCCATAATAAATCTTTTTTTTTTTAAAGAAAAAGAAAAATTTTTAAATCTCTAAATGGAATATAAACTCTGCTGTTGAGACTGTGTGGTACATCAGTCCTAGTCATATCTCACTGGACATTCTAGATAAATATAAAATTCCACCATAATCTGAGATCATCAGCAACACTAACAATGTTTGTCCTTGGAAGGAAGTATGGAGTAGCGGGGAAAATATAGACTCTGGTATACAGACAAACCAAGTTTTATTTTATTTTATTTGTCTTTTTGTCTTGTAGGGCCACACCCATGGCATAGGGAGGTTCCTAGGCTAGGGGTCCAATCAGAACTGTAGCCGCTGGCCTACACCACAGCCACGTGGGTTCCAAGCTGTGTCTGCGACCTACACCACAGTTCACGGCAATGCTGGATCCTTACCCCACTGAGCAAGGCCAGGGATTGAACCCATGCCCTCATGGATGATAGGTCTGCTAACCACTGAACCACAACGGGAACTCCATAGAAAGACCAAATTTTAAAGTGTCTGACTCCACTTTCTAGTATGACTTTAGACAAGCTACTTGGCCTTAGCTTCTTCATCCATAAAATGGAACTAATACAGTACCTTGTTGCATTGTTCCTAGGAAGTCAACTTCACAATCTGTGTGTATACTCAGCACAGTGTCTGGAATGTATTAAGCATTCTTCTCCTTTTCCCTGTGGGTAGAGGGCTAGTGGGTTTTATAGACATATTTCTCAGCATCTAAGTTTGCTCTGTCACATCCTTCGCCCCACCCTCTATTACAATTTTTAGATAAAAGTGGGCTAAAATAAACATCAAGGTTCAACTTGGTCACCCCCAGACTGTATTGTTCTCCCAAAACAGCCTGTGTGTTGTGCTGTCATGTCGTTTTTCACACTGTTTACTTTAATAAGCTTTCAAACTGGATCATAAACCCCTTGAGAGGAAGGACACTGCTTTTATTTCTGTTTCTGAGTGGCTTATAAAGACCTGGCAATACATGGTCAGTAATGATTGAGTCATTCATTTATTCAATAGTCAATCAAGACCATCCTGGAATAAAAAAGAAAACAGGAAGTCAGCTGCACACCCACTAAAGACCAGAAAGGGGTGGCTCCCTTTGCCCTGGCAAGGATATTTTTAAGGGTCCCAGTGTTACCGAAACTCTGCCTCTGTCCACTGGTGCTGAATAGAAACTCGGAGACAGAGTTATGGGTGGAGGAGAAAAAAAAAAGCTTTATTGCTTTGCCAAGCCAAGGAGGCCACAACAAGCTAATGCCCTAAAGACTGGGCCCTCCATTGAGAGGTATTTCAGGGAATTTTATAGTAAAAAGGAGAAAGACAGGTTTCTGGATCAGAATCAGGGTTGAAGGCAAATATGCCTTCTCCTTCCTTGGGGGAGTCTTTAGTCATCGAGCTTGGTGTCATGAGATCTCAGCGTGACACTGGTGATCTCCCAGGCTATCTATCAAATCTCAATCTTTTCCTAAACATAAAAAATACTTGTGAAAAGGGCATATTGATCAGAGATTAGGGCAATCTAGGAAAGTCCCTAAAAAAAAAAAAATCCCGTGCTTATAATCTTGGACCCTCAGGGTACCTAATCTGTAGTTCACAGGCAATTGTGTTTAGGGTGCAATCAAGCTAGGGAGAAGCACAAGGAAGGGCTCTAAACTATTCAATTTTAAAATAGTCATTTCTTTGTTTTGCTTTTTTTTTTTTTTTTTTTTTTTTTTTTTGCTTTTTAGGGCTGCACCTGTGGCATATGGAAGTTCCTAGGCTAGGGGTCAATCGGAGCTACAGCTGCCGGCCTACACCACAGCCACCACAACTCCGGATCCAACCCGTGTCTGTGACCTACACCACAGCCCATGGCAGCGCCCGATCCTTAACCCACTGAGTGAGGCCAGGGATCGAACCCGAGTCCTCATGGATCCTAGTCAGGTTCATTAACCTCTGAACCATGAAGGGAACTCCCTAAACTAGTCATTTCTAAAAGAAGTGTAGGAATATAACTTTTCTCTTAGGGGTATGAGGTGCCTGCATCACCAGGACTATGGGTCCTTCTATTTATTATCTGAGCCAAGTTTTCTCCTTTTCACACAATTCCTGTGAGTCTCTTGTCACTAGAGCTGTGGAGCAAAAGGGACTTCGGACAGGTCACACCAATCATCCCGCTCAGACGCATTTCCCCCCCACAAAACCCCAAAGCCCAACTCAGATTACTTTAAAATTCCGATGACCCAACCGACAGTGCGTTGCCTGGTCGCCTGCAGTAAATAATGATGTCATAGCCTGACAGGTTGTCTTTCTTGCAAAGGAGCAATAGGAAAAATGAAACAACTCGGGAGAAAAGATGCTTATTGAAATGCAAATGAATC
Source organism: Phacochoerus africanus (assembly GCF_016906955.1). NCBI lineage: Eukaryota > Metazoa > Chordata > Mammalia > Artiodactyla > Suidae > Phacochoerus > Phacochoerus africanus. Next base: position 66,476,082 of record NC_062555.1, on the reverse strand, counting down.
CTTTGTGTCTGTACTTTAGCTCTTTTGAAGAAGAAAATCTGTTAGAAGATAGCCCCATTGCTGGCCTCCCTACCCCCCTTCTTATCGCTTCAAAGTTATAGGGCACGAATGCTACGGAAAATATGTAAGAATTTTGGAGAGGAAATACTTGTCTTAAAAATGCATACGTTCTTTAAAAATGGCAAATGGAATAGTAAAAGTTCCCAGAAGAGTAAATCCAGGTTGGCTCAGAAACATTCTATTTCCCAGTGGGTTGGTGGACAGCCGTGTACAGGTGGAGCCTGCCCCCGCACCCCCCCCCCGCCCAGGTTCCACAGGGAGCCGGTGGCAGGGGTGTGAGTTGTGGTCCCCAGGCCTGGCGGGCCATCCGACCCCAATGCTGTCACTCTACGTGGATTACCTCTCAGCCACCCAGGCTGCTGCTGGCCTTCTCCAAAAACAAGGCCATCCCTCATCTGCACCCGGTAAACAGCAGTTGTTGTGAGAATTGAAGTTGGCACAGCCTTTTGAGTTCCCCAGATAAGAAAGTCCTCTTGAAATGTAAAATAGGAGAGAACGTTTTAACCACCACAAGGCTCCATCCGCTGCAGTGCGGAGCGGGGCGAGCAGAGGACATAGATGTGTTTCAACTTCTCACTTGCGTTGAGACCTTTGCACAGTGGGTTTCGGACACTTACGTAACCCTTATAAATGCAAATTTTTGAAACGCTGGACCAGAGATTTATTAAAAATTATTTTCTTGGTTTATATCTGACCCCTAATGCATTCTTCTATTAATCCTGGATCTTAGGAGAAGATATCTAAATATTGATCCCTGTGGAGTCCCTTCTTTTGGCAAAGTAACACCAGGGGTTTCCTATAAACCTACCCAACCGTCTCCTCGACCTGAAGTTGAATGTCACAATTTGCCTTTATGTCATTGTGTCACCTCTGAAAATTCTAAAGTGCATCAGTTGTAAGTGGCAATTTCTCAGTCTCCCTCTGCATTTTGAACCTTTGACGCAGTGGTGATTTAATGGGTAAACTGATAGTCCATAGTCAGAAATAATCTCTCTCCCCTGCCTTCCAAAAGGTTGTGGCGTGGACATTGTTTTCGCCCAGAGGTAAAAAGGCAGGCTTGTGGACCTCCTTCAGGGCCCCTGCTCTCCCCCCGCCCCCCACCCCCGAGTCCAGGTTTGGCTTTGTTTTCTACCAGGTGACAAAAGAGGTTTACCTCCGGCTGCAAACAAGATGGTGCAGTTTAGGCTTTCTTTACAAAAATCACGTCTCCTCTCTACCACCCCATGATAAATAGAATCTGTACTGCCTGACACTTGTGAACAATGGGTGAAATGGATATTAGAAAAATCTCATTTATCTTCTGCTTTATTTCTTGATAGGGGTCCTTGTCACTAGGGCTATTGTGTGACCAGCCCTGAAAAGGGCATCTCATTAGTTTTTCTTATCAAGATAGCAAGGTCCTTTTAAACAGCAAAGCACTTACATTTTAGATTCAATTAGGAAACAGCATGGTGGGTGGGTGTGTGTGTGTGTGTGTGTGCATGCACACACTTCAGAGCTTCTGCTTTGAGACACAGCAGTGTCAGCTTTATTCTCAGGGATTCAGTGTTCACCGGGGTTGAAGCCAACAGCCCTGCACGGTGAGCCAGGCGCTGAAACTCTGCACCCACCTCCACAAAGGTGGGGTCATCAGCTCCTCTTTACCTGGTCCTATATTTTTGCATGAGGCAGGATCCATCTGAGCGAGGCAGGGCAAGTGGGAAGCCATCTGGGTGTGGAGGGATGTTCACGGATTTCTTTTCTGAGGCAGTTTATTTCGAAAGTCCAACAACAGCCCTTTTTCAGCTCCAGGAGCTTCAGAAGGGCACTTGGTTGCCCAGCCCCCTCTCACGCAGCGGGCTCTTGTGACAAGTGCATTTGGGAAAGTCTCACCGTTACCACCAGGACAACTGGGAGAATGTCAATGAATCAGCCATGATTTCGAATCTGTCAAATGGAATTCAACTTTTTCACATCATTTCAAAGATCTTCGTGACAGGCAGATGAAGTGGCACAACTGTGCAGCAGGGCGGTGTTTGGTAAATTTAACCAGCATACTAAGAGAGCACTCCCCCCTCTCCCCCCATAGCTGAGGAAACAGACCCAAATGGGAAAAAAAAAAAAATCCCTCTGGGCTGGTGAAGGATCTCCTGTGGACATTGACCTCTTTTGAAAGCAAGGTGACTCTTCCAGGGCAGTGGGATGTCATGTGGCTTGCTGGTGACATGGGCTGGGATGTCACTGGCTGGCAAAGTTGAATCTCCTCTTGTTGAATGGATGTTTCAGGGAGAGAGAAGGGCATTTACTTGCCTTGGAGGAGAAGGTCACCCCTCGTGATCCACACTCATCACAATTGTGATGAAATGACCTGCTTATATGATATCACTCATATGTGGAGTCCAAAAAACAGGACAGATGAACTAAGTTACAAAACAGAAAAAGACCCACAGATTTAGAAAACAAACTTATGGGAGTTCCAGTCGTGGCGCAGTGGAAACAAATCTGACTAGGAACCATGAGGTTACATGTTCGATCCCTGGCCTTGCTCAGTGGATTAAGGATCTGGCATTGCCGTGAGCTGTGGTGTAGGCTGACAGCTGTAGCCCCAGTTAGACCCCTAGCCTGGGAACCTCCATATGCCGCAAGTGTGGCCCTAAAAAGCAAAAAAGAAAAAAGAAAAGAAAAGAAAGAAAAGAAAACAAACTTATGGTTACCAAAGGGGAAGGGTAGGAGGGAAGGGTAAATTGGGGTTAACTGATGTGTGCTACTGTATATAAAATAGATAAACAGCAAGATTCTACTGTATAGCACAGGGAACTGTACCCAATATCTTGTAGTACACTATCATGGAAAATAATTGGAAAAAAAGAATTTGGATGTATACATACATGTGTATAACCGAATCACTTTGCTGTACACCTGAAATTAGCACGATATTGTAAATCAACTACACTTCAATTTTAACAGAACCATATTAATAAATTACTATCAGTTACTCTGATACATATTAACACAAGTTTAACTTTCAGATTTAAATTGGGGAAGGGCAGAATATTGAGTGGTAACCTGGAAGAGAAATGAATAACATTAATAAAAATTAACGACATACCCAGTCCCCTGAAAATTAAAAAAAAAAAAAGAAAGAAAGAAAGAAATGATTTGCTTGGTGGCGGAGAGGTTTCTAGAGTGTTCTTTCACTGTGGATCTCCTGACAAAGAACAGGCACTTCATACATTTCTTTTTGAGTGGCTAAAGAACTGAATGCAAGCTTTCTTTCCGTTATTGAAGCAACTCCCATCTGAGATTCCAGGAGCATGCCCTGCGGGGTGACCAATTCCTGGACTTGGTTTGGCACCCTGGTAGCTGGAACACATGCCATGACCCTGAGGGGGCCTCAGTCCCCTCTCCTGTGATGAAAGGTATGAACCCAGATCTTTGCAGATGCTCCAATCCCAGTCCCTGGGTTTAGGATCCTGGGAGTTGGACCTCATACTTCCCTTTGATTGTGCAAATTCTCAGAATGCAGTTGCCAACAATTAATTAATTGTTGGTTCACTTGTGTTGGCTTGTGTTGGTTCACTTTGCCTTACAAGACAGGGCCACCTAAGTGTTCTGAGCTCCCACAGATAAAGGACCACAAAAATCAGGGGTCTTGAGCAGGGTGGAAAGGGAAATAGAAAACCACCAAAGCCAAAATCCCCTACTTTACCATTTGCTCAATGGCCAATCAGTAAAAACCCACAAGTAAAGACAGAGGACCTTCCTGGAAACAATGAACACCCCAATGCTTCATGCAAATGAAAGGCACATTGTATGGATGCAAATTTCAGTTTTCCCATAAGATGTAGGTTTGTCACTCGTCACCTCCTAAAGCGTATATGGTGTCCTGCACATCATCTCTGGGCCCCTTACCTTGCTCCCACCTCTCCAACCAGGTCTCTTTGCCTCGCTGCATCACTTGATCGTGTTCAATATTACAGCAGTCACATCCATCTTCATGCATAATTAAGACGTGGACTAGATGCTTTGAAAATGAAAATCACGGCTACGACTTCCGAGGCTAGAAAAAATGATCCAAATCCAGTATTACTTCCTGAGTTTTGTTTCATGGAATATTTATGACAAGCTGTGATAAAATATTGAACCGGGATGTTCTGACAAGAAGCAGGTGCCATGGAGGTGCCACATCATCATGGGAAACTAGCCTGGCACTTGTTTGTGGAACGCTTGTCGCTCATGCTTTAGATTTGCTTTCCATTTGTTTGGGCAGCTCTGCTCTTGTGCTAAGAGTGAGGACGTAGAGCTGGACAGGGCGAGAGGTGTGCTGCCCATTGATGATTTCCATGGCCCTTCCCAGAGCTATGCACGTCCTGGCCATTCCACCTCAAGCCTCCCGGTTGCTGGGAGCAGTGAGGTGCTGAAAAACGAATCACGCATCCTGCCACCTAGTATCTTTACGATTTTACACACAGGGCCATGGGGACCTAACGACTCAGACTTCCTTTCTGGACCCTCCTTCTGTATCTCACAGCCCAGCCCCTTGCCCCGTCCCTCCCCTCACAGCCATTTCCTTTTGCCCCATTTCTCCTCCAGTCTAAACCCTAAACCTCCTCAGGGCTTGGCTGAAGGGTCACCTGCTGTGACTTTTCTTGCAAATTAACCCCAGTCTCTGAAGCTCCCTGTCCTTGGAACCTACGCTAGACCCCACCCCCCCTCCCCCACCCCCACGTGAGTTGGCACTTTCTGCTGCCTTTACCTAAGAGCTGCTTTCTGATTGGATCTCTTCTGGGTGTTTGTAACAGCCTGGGAATGACTTGTAAATGCAAACACGAACGTGGGTGGCATTTAGCCACCAAATCCCAGAGCCATTTTCCAGTAGCCGAAGTGTAGCTCTTGCTTGTGGGGATTTAGATAACCCATCCGGAAACCGCGACTGCAAATCATTAAGACCACCGTTTGGACAGGGCCCTAAGTTTTAGTCAGTGCCTCTGCGGACACCGCTTCTCAAACTTCTCCCCTCCGACGTGAGGGATGTGTGTCTCAAGGGCATGGGATACAGCCCAAAAGGGAGGCCAGCGTAAACTATTTTAAGACTCTTGCTTTCCTCGAAGACTTCATGTGAACATGTGATCATCCGCGATAAACCTTGTTTTTATTTTCTTTTTTAATCATCTTAAATCGAAGACAAATCTACCATGTGTTAGTTTCGGGTGTAAAGTGATTCGGCTGCTGAATCTAGTTCCCTGTGCTATACAGTAGGTCCTTGTTGTTTATCTATTTTGCAGACAGTAGTGTGTATACATTAATCCCAAACTCCTAAGTTAGGAGGGTTTCTTCCTATTTTAAAGTGTTTTGAATCACTCACTGGTAAATGTAAGTACTAGTCCCCAAAGATCCCATGGGTCAACAATACGCGTTTGGAAAACAGCAGAATGTCATTGAACTTGATCCCTGTCATTGCTCTGTGACGGAGGTGAAACACTTGTCTTTAGTTGTTGTTTTTTTCAGTCTTAGTGATTTTATTTTCTGGTAGCCAGTTTAAGTAGCCTACATGTTAATTAGCCAGATAAAAGTAATAATGGTTATCCAGTCCTCAGAAGCCCTGTAAGCCCTGTATTTTTTTTTCATGTTATTTAATTTTTATTTTAGATTGGAATAGAACTGATTTATAATGTGTTAGTTTCAGGGGTACAGCAAGGTGATTCAGTTATCCATATACATATATCCACTTTTTTTCATAGTATTTCCACCATAGGTTATTACAGAATATTGAGTAGAGTTCCCTGTGGTATACAGTAGATCCTTGTTGATTGGCTATTTTTATATATAGTCGTATGTGTAAGCATTTGTTATTAATTCATTGTTAAAGGAGTGAAAATTGATCCTCAGGTTAATGTGAAAATTGATCCTCAAGGTCGCAGATGATTAAACCCAGATGTATTACCTCCAAACCTCATGTGAAAATGTTTTTACCCTTCCAGAAGCTTCCAGTTCCACTGGCCTAGTGATATACGAAAGCGTCTTTTATCCACCCCTAGCTACCCAGAAACAGTGAAAGAAACCACCCACTGCCCTGGCTCTGCTGTCCCCAAGCACATGTTGGCTTTCTCTACTGCAAACCTTGCACCCAGCTCTCAACTCTGGTCCCCTCTGTGGCCATATCAAGCTCCAATCTCGAAACCCATGGGAGACTGAGCATCCTCCCTGTGTCCTCATGTGTCACAACTCCCTGGAGCACTTTGTTACTCACCTTATTACCATACATCTGGCCTTTTTGTTGCTAGACTAGTAAGTCCTTGGATGTAGATGGCATCTCTTCTGCATATTGAGGTGGTCCCTCACTCTGCTCAGGATCTGGCCTCTCATTAGCTCTCCATTCATATTTATCAAGTGAATGACCTAGCTTCCCAGTTTCCAGAGGCTGGATGGGGAGGGTTGGAGTAAGTAAAAAATAATGGACCATTTCCCCAAAAGCCAAAGCCAAAGAATAACTGAGGAACACGTAACGCGATGTTGAACCATGAGTCTTCCCTCTCTGCCACATGTCATAGTAAATCATGGTCTGGCAGCGTAAATGGGTCAGGTGGGTATTTTGAGTTCCTCTTCCTGATTGCTGAAAATTATTTTATGGTTTTGTAATTTGTTTCAATCCAAAATGATTGGCCGTGCTCCCCAGCAATCCAAAGGAAGACATTCTTGAACACCATGATTAGTTATTCCCAAGTATTTGAACAATCATGTTTGAAATTTGATGTTCTCAAAGGTATTACCAAAACGGCTTTCCATTTTGATTCAATGACTGAGAGGAGGCGAGAGAGATGAGCTGCTTACAGGCTAGACTCTTTCCTATCACTCCTCTTCTTTCTCCCAAGAGCCCTGGAGTTGAAGTGTTACATGTTCCTAGCCTTGCTTTATGATATATGGGCATGTCTAAAGACTTGAGAATTCAATCCTGGATTCTTAGCTGGTATGCTAAGACTGATTTCCTAGCTGTTCCTCTTTGAAAGACGTCCTATATCTAAAGAAATCGTTATCCTCTGATAGTTCCCCTCTGGTGAAACCATGGATCCTCAGGGATACACCTGCATACACGCACTGACACCCTCTTCCTAGTCAAGGGTGGTGAGACTTTCATTTTTTTAAAGACCTAGTGAGTAAAAGGTAATTACACATTGTGAATAACTCACCTTCACAGTCTCAGCCTAAAAAAGCATGTCCATTTTTTCTATTGGGAAAGTGGAAATTTTGTATATATAGAGAGAATGAGATGGTGGGATGTGTCTCCTCTCTGATACTGACTCAGGTCAATTTTACCAACTATTTTCTCTGAAGAAAAATTGAACTGGACTATCTCCAAGATTGTTTTCATGTTTGTATGTTTCATATATGGATACATCCCCTAGGGAGATATATATCACCAGAAGCCCCACGGCTTGTCTTAGACCACAGTCTAAATTCACAGACGTCACCTCCGTGTAATAACAGACTTGCAGAGCAGATTCTAAGTTGAATCTTGAGCTGTAATGATCCACAGTTCCCAAAGAAGTGAGCAGACTCCCATAATCCCAGGGAGCTCTGGAGCTCCCAAAACACTGGGTCCTGACTGCACACTTCCCAGGGCTGTAAAAGCCCCAGCACATGGTGTAGATAAACCCAAATCCATCATCATCCCCACTTGTTTTCTGAGATCCTCCGACACCTCAGTCTGCCTTCAGACACCCGCGATGTGGCAGTTCATCTGCTCCCGCCTGCCACCTCCACATCGATCCCTGCGGGGGAATGACTTAAGTGGCCTCTGGGATCGATGCCTGCGACAGCCCAACAAAGATATCCACCCGGCCATAATCTGCTCATTCTGTACAGAAAGACGTGGGCTTAGCTCCAAGGACTCCAATTGCATCGCAAGCTGCGGAAAACTTTCAGGCTGTCGAATGTTCAGCAAATGCTGTTGCCGAATCCAAGGAATAATAAAGAACAATGCAAAGTACAGCTTTGTCCCTTCTATGCATTTTCGTAAAGCCTCAATTTGAGGCAATAAAAGGAGATGGAAAACAAAAATATAACAAACAAAGTGAAACAAAAAGCCTCCCCCATGGAAAGCACTGTGAGCATTCAAAGCCCTCACTGGTGTAGAAGTAGCATGCAAAGAGCAAGGCATCTCAGTAAGTGAATCAAAATTAGTTCCCTTAAGCACATTCAAACTTCTGGTATCCATCCTACTTCCAGATTAGTAAATCTATTAATTTTGCTCCAAATTTTAGTTTAAAAAATTACCATTATTTTTCATAAAGTTGAAAGTATGCATAGTCTATTACCCCAAAATTCCAGTCCTGGGTATGTTTCTAAAGGTGTATTCCTAAAGGGTCCATGTAAAAATATACATACAACATTGTTGATATGAAAATAAAAAGAAACAATATAAATATCCATTAATAAGAAAAAGTGCTTTTTTTAACAAAATGGAATATTATATAGCATTTAAAAATAAAATAGCCCCTCAAGATACCACTCTCTTAGGATCTATAGAGATCCTATACGTTTAGGATCTATAAGCTGTGGTCATATAATCTAGGAGCTATAATCAGAAAGCAAATAATAAATGTTGGGAGTTCCCATCATGGCTCGACAGTAATGAACCTGACTAGTACCCAGAGGGTGTGGGTCGATCCCTGGCCTCATTCAGTGGGTTAAGGGTCCAGCATTGCCTTGACCTGTGGTGTAGGTCACAGACATGGCTCGGATCCCACGTTGCTGTGGCTGTGGTGTAGGCCGACAGCTACATCTCCAATTAGACCCCTAGCCTGGGAACCTCCATATGCTGCAGGTGCAGCCCTAGAGGGAGAGAAAGAAAGAGGGAGGGAGGGAGAAGGGAAGGAAGGAACAAAGAAAGAAAGAAAATAATGACTGTTGGCAAGGATGTAGAGAAATTGGAGTCCTTTTACATTGTTGGCAGGAAGGTGAAATGGTGCAGCCACTTTGGAAAACAGTCTGGGAGTTCCTCAAAATGTTTATCATAGAGCTGCCATCTGACCTGGCAATTCCACTCCTAGGTATATACCCAAGAGAAACAAAAACATATGCCCACACAAATAGCTTATACATGAATATTCATAGCAGCATTATTCACATTAGCCCAAAGCTGAAACCATCCAAATGTCCATCAGCTGATGAAAGAATGAATAAAACGTGCTATATCCATACAATAGAATATTATTCAGACGTAACCAGGAATAAAGCATTGAAGCAGGCTACAACAGCGAGACTTGAAAATGTTAAGGAAAGATGCCAGAATAAAAAGTCCATTAGTACATTTATGTTAGTACATTTACTTGAAATGTCCAGAATAGGCTAATCTATACAGACAAAAATTAGGTTTGTGGTAGCCTGTGGTTTGGTGGGAGGAAGAGCGATAATGTGTATAGGTTTCTCTCAAGGAGGAATTAAAATGTTCTTAAATTGACTTTGGTGATGGTTATACAACCCTGGGAATATAGTACAAAAAAGAGGAATTGTACATTTTTTTATTTCTCACATTATCAGGCTCCATCATAAGTGACTAGACATAGTTCCCAGTGCTACACAGCAGGACCTCACTGCTAATCCATTCCAAAGGCAATAGTTTCCCTCTAAGGATTATATTTTTTTAATGTAAATATATATTCTTTTTTTACATCCTCTTCCATCATAGGTTATGGAATTGTATACTTTAAATGGGTGAATTGTATGATATGTTAATTATATCCCAATAAAGCTATTTTTAATTACAAAGTAAAATATGAAATGGAGGTGAAGTTATCAAAATAATTGATTCCCACAACATAGTGTTGAGTAAGAAAAACAAAAATGCTTGTAATATGATTTCAATTATATCAACTTTCAATATATGCCAAACAATCCCTCAGTTATATTAAGGACATATGTACATAAATAATAAAGGAAGGGCAGGAGGAGAAGGAAAGTAGAACATGTGGTAAACTATTCATTATAATATCCTTAACATCTTTTTAATTTTTTGAGCAATTTTGTAACAAAAATATTTCTATCGACATAACAGTTGATTTACATTATTACTTTATAACAAAAATATCGGTAATTACCAATAAGCACATTCATCCAGAAGGATCAACTAAATTGTTTTAGGATGTTTACACTTGCCCCATAAAACGTCAAAATTTTAAATTATTATCACTATTCTGCCATTGAGAATGATTACTTAAAAATTCCTGTCTGATGATGTCTTTTCTAAAACCTAAACATTGGGTCTTTAAAATAATCCTAATGCCTGTTTGCTTGTAGGCTGCTAGGATCACTGTGGCCTCCTTTTGCTCATTTCCTTATTCCAATCTTCTGCTGCTTAGAGCCTTAAGAGTGATGAAATATGTTCCATTACAGATCGTCAAGCAATCACGTGATCATTTATCTTTTGACCATATCTCCACCCTTTGAGATTATCACACATTTCAAATCTGGAATCCAAGAAAATACTGGCATTTTTATAATACTGCCATCCATTAAGCTATTTAACAAACATGCTTTATTTTTATTAAGAAAATCAATATAAACCTGGACATTCTGGATCGAGAACCAGATATCCTACAAACTAAGCAATTTTGTGCCTCCATCCAACAGGAGACCAAAATCTTGGCCTGCTGGCCAATTTCCATAAATATTTTTTATTGTCAAAGTATTTTAGACAATTTTTTCTGTATGTTTTCCAATTTTCTGCATAGAGAAAGACAAATTCAGAAAGTTTGACCTTCTGAAATATATTCTCTCTTGTGACCGTGTCTGAATGTATGAGTATATTCTGTACAGATTCTCTTTGCTTCTTTTTCAAGCCAAGTGTTTTAACCTTTTAACTGGCCAGATAGAATTTGCTCTCCACCAAGTCGGGATAGTTAGTATCCAGGTTGTGTCATGTTCTAAGACTTTCTACATCTCACCCAGATAATACAGAGAAAATGTCAAGGTCTTTTTGAGACTGGTAGGATCTTCAAGGGAGATGGGGAGCATTTCCTGTGGCTTGAGGGGCATCTATAGCATCTTCCTTAGGGGTGACGTGCAACCCATAAATCAATCTGCATTGCTGTTAGAGGTGCTCAGAGCAATGGATATTTACCAGAGTAATGCTTAAAAATGAAGTCTGTCTTCTCATTATTACAAAACGCAAGCATCGGCTACCTGGTATCATGTTGCAAAATGCCATTCAAATTATTTTTATTGAATATAAAATGACCTCGAGTGCTTAATAATAAGGGTTTTTGTTCTGTAAGATCTTCTTGACCCGTCTAATCCCTCAATTCATGGAATAAAACAGAAGCGTCTTAAGGAGATCGTGGCCTGTATACAAATAATCTGTCACTGTTTTTATAATGAGGGGAACTTCTCCCAACCAGGTTAGTCAGTGAATTGTTTGCTCTTTAATAAAATATGTGTGCTTCCAAGTCTAAAATGCTCTCAGTGTTGCAATATGCAAAGGAATTTCGTAGTGAGTAATTACAAATAAGTCCCATGAAAGTAATTTTCCTTTAGCAACTACCTCTTCTGTCAAAATGTTGAAACTAAGAAATCCATGCCTCTCCCTCCCCTCTCCATCCCTTCTTTATCTTCCCTTCAAATCCTCTCCCATGTTATGATCATTAAGGACGGACTCCGTTTCCAGCAAGGTTAAGAAACTGGTGAATTTCCTAGTTGGGACCTCATCGAGACCTTTGTGGTGATGTCAAGGTTATGGCATCCCCTCCAGTTTCCAACCCTTCTAACCATCCTCCCCACTAAGGGGAACTGGTTCTTTGAGTGCAGACCTAAGTCGGTCAGTGGGAGGCTTTTTCAGTGCCTTCAGCTCCAAATCCCTCTCAGGGGTACGTGCACCTTTTCCCTGGCCTTAACCAGCTTCTCATCCACTTAGTCCCACCAACCTTGCCTTTCAACTCCACTCAGATTCACCAAAATGGTCTTAGGATAACTTACATAGAGTCTGTGGTAGGTTGGTTCCCCTAAGAAATTCACAGGCAATTCTCCATAACCTGGAATATATTACCTGACATGTGAAAGGGAATTTTGCAGGGATGGTGAAGGTAAGGCTCTCAGGGTGGGGAGATTTTCCTGGATTATCTGAGTACCCTCAATGTTATCACAGGATCCTTCTAAGAGGGAGGCAGGAGAGAAGGCAGTGGGATCACAACAGAAGAGAGAAGATGTGACAGTGGAGGAGACTGAGATTTGAAGATGCTATTCTGCTGGTTTTGAAGAAGGAGGAAGGACCTCTGAGCCAAGGAGCATAGGCAGAGCCTCTAGGAGCTGGAAAAGAGTGGGAAACGAATTCGACCTTTGACTCCCAAAATCAAATCTCACGGGTAATCGGTGTTTGCTGTGTGGCTCATATGAAAGCCAAGGGGTGATGGATGCTCCTGGCTGAAATACATCTCCTTTCCCAGATAATAATAACAACAGCAAGGTCTGGTGTTGCAGCAATACGTGTTATTATCCCAAACTGGAAATAATGGGGTGGAGGCTTCAGAAAGGTGAGCAAATTGCCCAGGGTGTTGGAGCAAAGGTCTTAGCAGAGGTTTGCCTAAGCCCAGAGTCCTCATGCCATTTCTTGTCCTCATCCTGCAGGACCACACCATCTCTTCTGCTTTACTAAAGACTTGGTGTCTTATTTCAGGCATCATCTCCTTTAGGAAGCTTTTCTTAGCACCCTAGAAGGACTTTTCCATCCTCCTCCATTCAGCACCTGCTGTGCCCAGTACAGTACTTAACACTGCCCATCTAGTGTTCTCGCACCATATCTATAGTCAGTTCATTTACAGTCAGTTCATTTAACATATTCCTTGAGGCTGAGAAAACGCCTTATTTTCTTTATATACCTAGCATTTAATTCAGGACTTGCAATGCTGTAAACTAAAAATGTTTGATAGAAGAAAATGAATGAATGATTGAACTTTTTAGAGATTCGCAAATAAAATGTCATCAAAGAGTATGACCTGTGTTATATTCATTTTTAAAAAGCAATCTGGTGAATCTATTCTTTCTCTCCCTCTCCCTCTCTTTCTCTCTGTCTCTCTCTCTCAGTCCAAAATAAACCCAAAGAACATTGAGCCAAATACAACACTCTGTAAAATAGACACATAGGGAAGCTACAGTATTGCAACCAATCGCTTCGGTCCATCTCTGAGCTAACGTTATCACAGTCCTTGTTCAACACAAGTTTGTAATCAAAATGAAACTCAGAAAAAGATGTTTTTCACATCTGCTCCTTTTGTAAATTGAGGTATAATTCACATACAGTGAAATGCTTAGATTTTCAATACGTTCTTCAATCAGTTTTGATGACGGCAAATCAAGACACATTTCTCTCACCCCAGCGATTCCTTCCTGCCCCTGTCCGTCACGTCCACGTTCTCCTCCAAAGCAATCCCTGTTCTGATTTCTATCCCTCTGGATTCACTTTGTCTACCCTAGACTTTCACTTAAATGGAATCATACAGTGTGTACACTCTGTGGCTGGCTTCTTTCACTCCGTGTAGCGCAGGTGAGGTTCACCTGTGTTGTTGCATTAGCGGTAGTTCATACTCTTTATTGCCAAGTTGGATTCCGTTTTAAACACGCTTCGGTTTATGTTTCTCCTCTTCTGTTGATGGTCATCTGGGTTGTTTCCCAGGTTTGGGCTTTAATGAATAAATCTGCTATGAATGTTCTTGTCCCTGGCTTTTCGTGGACGTACACTCACATTTCTTTTGGATAAATACCTACGAGTGGCATTGCTGGTTCACATGATAAATGTATATCTGGGTTTTACCTGATGGATTATCTGCATCTAAACAGTAGAGTGTTCAAGAAATGTATAAGTCTTCGTAACTGTCCTGTGAATGTCAGTGCATCACAGGTGCAGACTTAGTCACCATGGGCCCTGGGTGATGCTGTCTTGCAGTAGAGGCTGAAGCAGGGATGGATACTCATGGACCTGATCAGTTGAGATCAGTCCTTGTCGTGCTTATAGTAGAATTGCGTTAGGAGTGAGGGAAGGAGGGTGCCGCAGGGAAGAAGCTAAGCGAAGAAGTGGTTTCAGCTGAAGCCCAGCCTCACCCTTATTCCCCAGGAAGCTATGGAGCATCTCATCTTAAGGTAGTATCCACACCACAGCCAGTTGTTGCTGAAGACAGTGCCCTTCTGGGTGGTGGAGTTTACCCCCGGGCATCTCTTGGGTGTTGTGGCTCCTGTGGGGGCCAAAAGCAATTCCGTGGAGGAAAGAGCAGCTGTGAGCCATGAACAGCCAAGACTCACCACCGCAGAGTGGATGGGAGCCCTGGCCTGGTGAAGGGACCTGGGCAGGACTTCAGGATCCTCCTCTCTGCAGGTCAGCCACTGGGATACAAGAATTCTCTCCATACCACAATTTACCTGCAATTTGTTAGGATGGGACAGTCCACACAAAGAAATGCACTCAGACATGGCTCCGAAAGACTCACCTCCGTGGCTCAGGGCAGATGATTCTAGAGGATGGCTCTCTGTCCACACTTAGAAAACATGCACAGCCCTTCAAAGAGTGCGGCGCCAACAGCAGCTACCACCTCTGAACGTCTACCTGGCCATCCTGTGCTTCCAGGATGTGTGGATACCCTCTGACATCTTCCAGCCCTGTCCCCACGCCTAGTGGTAGCTGCTGGCCCCTGCCTCCTGGTGCTTTGGTTACTACTTCCTATTGCAGATGTGCAGACCCAGCAGACTTAGCAGGAGTATGGGGAGGGCAAGGCTGGTGACCTGAAGGAAGTTTTTGTATCTACGAAGTCTCATTTCACCCTGAAAACTGACCCCTCCTCCATAGACCTGGTCTTTGGAACAAGTGGAGTCTCTCTTTGAGGGCTCTTTTAATCCTAAATGGAGAGAAATAGGTATAAAAATGACAAAGGTCACAAAATGGAAAAAAAAAATTAATCTCTGGTTATTGCAGCCAGACCAGCAGTGGTGGGGGGATGGATGGGTAAAGGATCCAGGAAGCAGAGATGAGCTTTGACACAGTAGCCTTGCTTTCCAATGTGTTAATTGCTGAGCACATTAAGTGCTTGCCTAGAGAAAGGAGAGTTGCTACATCGTAATGCATCCATGGCAACTCAGTGTCAAGATGTCTTTCTGTGACCCTTATGGCACTTTGTGTGAAGAAAGCCCCATTCCAGCTTCTCCGTCAAAAACACTGCTGTTCTGGAGGATCTTACTCTCAGCAATATAAGGAGCTATTGTTCCACTTCTTGGAAATAAGATGGTGGTGGGAACAAGAGCTGTTATTGCAGGCTCATCAGAGTTTATTATTTCCATCAAAGAGATAAAGCAAGGGAGTCCTCAGGCAGGCTTAGCTGAAATATTACAGGGGCTAAGAGGTGAACTTGAAAAACCTTTCATTTTAAGCTTGCAGCTGCTGTGTGCACTGAAAATACAACAAGGAAGAACTCACCCAAGAACAACCACCATGAAATTGAGCAACGTTTATTAATCTTTGCTTCTGTCTCTCGGATGGTTCGATAGCAAGCAGCCACAAGCTCATTTAGGGGAAAAGCCTCATAAGTTAATGACTCCTCCCCAACTGCCCCAAACAAACAAAAACAGAGGAAAAATCTAGGGTATTCATATGCTGATGAAGAGGAAACCATCTTCAAGAACACACTCATAACTCTTTAAATTTTGGTCCTTCTCAGAGTCCTGTGACGCTGATTTGGGCTACTAAAGCCATGCAATTCATTTGATAACTGTGACCCAATGAATGTCTATGTCAGCAGCTGACCAAGGGGAAAACAGACAGGAAACTACCTAAACGTCATTATTTCTCATGTGATGCCCAGTTGTCAGCAAAGAGAGTAACTATAGTTTGCGGATACAGGAAATTACATGGTAAGATGATAAGAAAAGTGTCCATTGGCTAGCACACTGAGAAGCTGACTTTGTGTTTGAAGTTGTTTATTACTGATATCAGGGACTTCTGTGGCTGGCCCTGGATATCTCGCCTTTCCTTCAGAGATGAATCCCAGCATGCAGTGAAAATAGGATTACACTTCCAACTCAACAGTAGTGACCTGTTATGAAATAAGAGCACATAGATTCTTTGGTGGGTCATTTTCAGTTTACTACCACTAGTTAACCTGTTGGAACAAAAGAAATCCGTTTTGTTAGAAGTGACATTTTGAAAGCAATACTGACTTTGAAGACTTACATTTATTTAGCCTCCCGGAGCTTATCTCAAAGAACTACGAACTCTTCAAACAAATTTGGTTAAGGGTAAAAGCCATTGCAGATAGATGCCTGTTAACATCCTTAGAGTCAAAAGTTTATAGATCCCCTCAGAAGTCTGGGTAAAAGACAGGGAGGCAAAAGCACAAAAACACATTTTGGGTGGTCCTGGCAGATTGCAAGCTGAAGATAAATTTTCAGCAACTCAGAATGGTAGAGAGACTGATAAAATGATTGTTCCAACAATAGTTATCTCTTGAGAATAAGAGGAGGCAAGAAGTGAAAGAACAAGTCAATATTCATCATAATACCGTTTATGGGTATATCAGTTTGGGACTCATGGGTTGTTTTTGTTTTTGTTTTTCTTTTTTTTACTAAAGACAATTGTTTTTGTTTTTTTAAGTGAGCATAGAAATATAAACACAATATAATACAAAGCATGCTCTATGTGGAAAGATGAATGCCAGTCGAGATGATTTAAAAAGGGAGGCTAAAAAATTACCCTCAGAGCAACCCTTGGATATCTGAAGCAATCATAGAAAGAAGATACAAAGTGGATCTTCTCTGTGTTTGCAAAAGAACAAGCACATGAGAAATTACAGAAGTAGACTCTGGCTAGAAATTGCTGCCGATCCTCTTTAATTTTAGCACAGGAATGGGCCATCACGGAAAAGTTTGGGATCCCAGAGATCTTTAGAAAGTGCTAGAGAGACAACAAACCAGGAGAGAAAACCATCTGAACCATCCACCTTCAGTTCTGTTAAACATGAGAAAGGAACAAGAATTCTTGTGTCACCTTCATGGTCGTCGCTCCAGGTGTGGAATCTCTCTCCATCGGCCTATCTTGGGCTCCTTCTCTTCCTCCCAAAGTTGGGTGTGCGTAGTTTACAAAGGACTGAAATAGTTAAGGCATTTTTGCAATCGCAGAGGAGTGTCCATCTTAACCGCACAAACGAAAATCATCACCATTCCAACAAATCCAATACAACCAAGGAAAATAACAATACCAACAAATGAAGCCAGCGTGAAGCCACTCAGCGCTGTGGTACTGCATTAATCATGTTGCTCTTGAAGAATTTAAAGCTTTTAATCATGTAGGCCTGCAGTCTTTGGTAAAAACTCATGGGCACTTTATGGGTTTATTTTGGGCCCCAGGGCCCCTGTATTGTTCACTAAGTACAATGAAAACCTGTTAAGGATAAAGAATAAAAATTAATGTCAAAGCGAATAAAGGAACTGAAAAGGTCAAACCTCGTTCCTAGGGCCAAGGAATATGCCTGCCCATGGAAAAGACCATGGAAATCCAAATTAAATAGCACGTTTCTGCCCATAAATTTGTGGAAGTAGCAAGATTGCTGCAAATGGCTTTCCAGCGGTTCTGCATTTCAAACACATAATATGCATAAGAACATATTATGGATATACATAAATATATGTATAAGCAAGAGATAAATTTCTCTTTTGTTCTTGTAATCTGAATACTTGAATTATCTACTTAATTATCTGGCCTGAAGAAGAAAGGGAACACTCCCTCTCAGAATAGCCCATGTCAACCCTGGACATACATATATAAAGAGCATGTAAGCTGGAGTTATTGAATGTGTTCCCCAAATTTCTAAGCGCCTTTTCATTTCTATCTGTAGGAGATATATTATCTTTATGGATGGGTGAGATATATATATATATATATATATGCCATCCTGAGTGGCTTCACGTTGGCTTCATTTATTGGTATTGTTATATATATATAAACCTACCAGCAGACATTAAAATTTTGGTATCTAATGAGCACCCATTTTGTAGTAGAAAATAAAATGCTGATATAACCCAAAAATATTATTCTATTTATATTTAATTCTGTTTGTATTTATCCCAACTTCAATGCATCACAAATTCATTTTAAAAGCAGGGTGATGCTCTCATTTCACACGTCATTTCACAATACACACTAGGATTTAGGATGGTTCGGGAAGTGGAGTGGGACACACCAACATCTTGCAAATTATAAATAAATATTAAGATCCACAAATAGCTCATTTGGTAGAAAAAGGTCATAAAATTTGAAGAGAAAAAATCTTCTCTTCTGCAGATCTGCTTGTGCAGGTTTACCCCATACGATCACTAGTAATCAGTGAAGCCAGGGTCTGTGAAACCCAGAAGAGGATTTTGCCCTGCCTCCCGGGCCCAGGTGATGCTCAGAATCAGGGTGTTTCTCAGTAGGCTCCCTCCTGCTCCCCACTTGCACCGAGGAGAAAATCCTTCCATTGGCTCTGTGGCCACCCTGGCTAGGTTTCCAGGTATCTTTGCTTTCCCTTCTCCCATAGTCCTTACCTGGGTCTCCAAATCTGCTCATCAACCTGACAGCACAAATGGGTCCCTCAGAGCTTTTACCTTTAACTCTCCCAGGAGAGAAGTCCCAGCCAAGCACCGAGGATGATGCATGTGCATCTGTAGATTCCACTGGTCAGATCAGGTCTGGGTCAAAGGGCCTGCATTGGCTCCACGTGTCCCTGGGGTGGGGGAGGAGAGGTGAGTCAGGGGAGGACCATTCAGCGGTCAATGTTCAGCACAACTCCAGGCAGACAAACACTGGTGGCAGCTCTGCCTTCACCTTGCATGTGACCTCCAGACTCTTCCCCCGTCTGTCCCTTGAGCATCATAAAAGAAACAAAGATGGATCTCAAATGAAAATGGGAGTGACAGATGAGGAGGAAAGGAAAGCCTCCAGATGACTTTCTAGAGAAAAAGCCAAATCTAGCCCGAGAAAACTCTACTTTGAAAAGAGACATGCACCTCAGTGTTTACTGCAGCGCTATTTACAGCAGCCAAGACATGGACGCCAACCTACACCACTCTGTCCGTCAACAGAGGAATGGGTAAACAAGATGTGGTCCATGTACACAGTGGCATATTACTCAGTCATAAAAAGAATGAACTAATGCCTTTTGCAGCAATGTGGATGGACCTAGTGATTATCATACTGAGTGAAGTAAGTCAGACACAGAGAAAGACAAATATCATATGATATCATTTCTGTGTGGACTCTAATAAAAACTTCTTCAGATGCAAAAGAACTTAATTTACCAAACAGAAACAAACACAGATTTCAAAGCCAATCTTATGGTTACCATAGGTGAATCCATTGCGGGGAGGGAAGAGTTGGGAAAGTAGGGATAAGACATACACACCACCATATAGATGATTAAGGAGAACCTCCTGTATAGGCTGGGAAAATCTACTCAGTAGTTTGTAATAACATACACCGGAAAAAAGAACGTATGACTGATTCGCTTTACTGTACACCTGAAACTAATACAATGTTGTAAGTCAAATGTGTTGCAATAAAATAAAAGAAACATCCAGGGTTCCCGGTTGTCAGGGAAGGTTTTGCGCCAGCAAGAAAGAGTCTAATGCAATCTATAGCCTATTCGAGGGTTTTTTTATTTGGCTTTTTGTGGAGGCACATACACACATACACCACAACATATATTTATAAGCCAGCGGCCCTTAAATCAGATGGAGGGTGAATAATAGGAGGAAAATGAATACCCATTCTGGGCAGTCAAAAAGCTCCCCGTTCGTTTGAAAATGCTTTAAGATGTCAGGTTGAAAGGTGCCAGGCTATTTGAATAAATGAATTGATCCAGGGGCATTATGGCTATGGTTGTTGTGGGTATTATTACTCAAACAGCTGACATTTTTTTTAAAAGTCATGCAATAGAATCAGGAAAACTGTCTGGAGGTCGGCTTCCTATTTTACTGACCACCTGTATCAGCGGAGGCTGTGAAAATAGACTAAGCATTTATTTTAGAAAAAAATAATATATTCAAAATGCATTCCTGAATTTAGTTCCTTCCAAATAAATAAAAGCGTATGTGTGAGTGGCTGTAGGCTAATGTGCTCAGGTGTTGACACATTGAAATGGAGATGTTTTTCAGCACAAAAGGCCACAGGAATAGTTGCCAGCCTGGTCACAACTCTAAATGGGTGTTGAAATATTTCCTGTAACTTAAAAAGCATGTAGGCTGGAGTTATTGAATGTGTTCCCTACATTTCCAGGAGCCTTTTTTTTTTTATCCACAAGAGCCATATTATGCTCATGGGTAGATCTTTTAAATGCTCTGCCGTGTGTGGGCTTATGCATATTTGATTTTTCAAAGGTGCCTCTGTTGGGTGCCCACACATTAACTCCCAGTCTGCTGCAGCACCAAGGATCAGGTTGCAAGATAGAATCAAAGTCAGATTAAGGAGTTTCCGCTGCGGCACAGTGGGTTAAGAATCCGACTGCAGTGGGCATGGGTTCCATCCCTGGCTTAGTGCAGTGGGTTAAAGGATCTGGCATTGCCACAGCTGAGTGTAGGTCAAAGCTACAGCTAGGATTCAGTCCCTCGCCTGGGAAATTCCATATGCCAGGGATGTGGACTTAAGGTTAAAAACAAACCAAAAAAAAAAAAAAGTCAAATTGAAATAAAATTGAGCATTTCTGCTCATTAGGGGCACAGCTCTTATCATTTTCTAGTGGAGATTAGTCCAGGCATCTCAGAATGGAAGTTCATGTTAGCTTTTTACCCTTAAAACTAACCCCCTGATTCCCTGCCCACCTCCATTCCTGAACATAAATATTTGACTGCATTAACTGCTCATATCATGTGCCCCAAAGAGGTACAGATAAGGCAGTAGCCATACCAGTCCTTTAGTTTTCTCTGCTGTTTGAAAGGATGAAATGGACAGGGAGACACCAACATGGAGGGAGAGGCTGAGATACCCAGCGATTTAGAAGGCACATTTCTATAGTTTGTGAATCGCTTTTACCATTAGGATTTTTATCCATTTTATCGCAATGTCGCTGACATACTATAACCTGTTCAGTCTGGTAAGTTGTATCATGTGAGATCGTCCCCACGATTAAGGCAGCACCCCAAATTCTCCTTGAGTCTCTTTTTAGTCCTTCTCTCCAAACCTTCCCTGCATTTCACAACCTCATCCTACAACTTAGGACCTTGATCTGTTAGGTAAGTCAAGCCAGTTGTCCCATCAGGATGGTTTTGATGGGTTTCTTCTCCTTGGTATCATTTAGGTTATTCTTCTCTCTCTCTCTCTCGTTTCCTATAAAGTGGAAGGCATATTTAGAGGCCAAATGGATTTGTGTTAAGCATTTGGCTGAAAAAAAAATGTATATTTTTCTTGAGGCTTCACATCAAAGGCACACTGTCTGATTGACCTAAATATTTCTATATTAATGTATCTGATATTAGCTTTTATTTGTTGTTATGTTATTTTTTCTTTGCTTTTGACACTTTACTTTTTTCTTAAAGTTTACATGTAAGGAAAACAGTCCAGGAGTTTCTCAAAAACCCTAAAAATAGAACTACCATATTACCCATAATTCCACTCCTGGGTATATGATCAAACAAAACAAAACAAAAACACTAACTTGAGAAGATATATGCACCCCAGTGTTCACAGCAGCATCATTTTCAATAGCCAAGATATGGAGGCAGTCTAAGTGCCCATTAAGAAATGAATGGGTAAATATGTGACATATATTTACACCACATCTAGAATATTACTCAGCCTTAAAAAAGAAGGAAATTTTGCCATTTGCCCAACATGGATGCATTTAGAGGGTATTATGTTAAGTGAAATAAGTCAGAGAAAGCCATATATTATATGATCTCACTTATATATGAAATCTAAAATATACAGAAAAAACTAATGAATATAACAAAAAAGAAGCAGACTCACAGATAGAAAAAACTGGGATTGCCAGTGGGAAATGGAAGTGGGGAGGGGCAATTTAAGGGTAGGGGAGTAAAAGTATAAATTAGTACATATAATATAAGCAACAAGGATATATTGTACAACACAGGGGATATGGCCAGTATTTTATAAATGGAATATAACCTTTAAAAATTATTAATCACTATGTTGTACACCTGTAACTTCTATAATATTATACATCAACTACACTTTAATTTTAAAAATGGGTGAAGGAACTCCCTGGTGGCCTAGTGGTTAAAGATCTGGCATTGTCACGGTTGTTTCTCAAGTTTGATCCAGGGCCTGGGAACTTCTGTATGCTGCAAGTGAAGCCAAAAAAAAAAAAAAGGGAAAAATTACATGTAAGAAAATCTGGAAACCTAACATGAATATTAGTTGAGTTTTCTTTGAAGGAGTTTTAATTTTGCTGCCATATATGCTTATGTACGTCCTTATTCACTCACTGTGAAGAGAGGCAGCTTTACTGGTTTGGGAGCTTCAACCAGGCATGGATTTGAGTTGTGGCCCCTCTCATGGAAAGCAGTGTGGCCTTAGACAATTTCCTCTTTTCTCTGAGCTTTAGTTTCCTCACCCGCAAAGTAGAGATGAAAATGTCAGCCCTCCATACATGAAAGGTATATTATATAAACCAAAAGAGATAATATGGGGGTTGACAATTTATGAAGAATAAATTTATAATCAAATAAAAGTTTGTATTATGCTGATGTTTCTTTGAGATAAGGAGAAATCCTGAGCAATGTATTGCACAGATGGAGAAATTGAGGCACACAGAGAGAAAATGACTTTACAAAGCTAGGGACCAGGACATCATGTTCTTGGCTTCCACTGCCACCATAGATCCTGATTTGAAATTAGCAATGCCTAGGAGTTCCTTGGCGGCTCAGTGGTTTAAGGATCCAGTGCTGTCACTGCTGTGGCTCAGGTGGCAGCTATGGTGCAGGTTTGATCCCTGGCCTCAGAATTTCTGCATGCCATAGGTGCAGCCAAATAAAAGGAAGAAATGAAATTAGTGATGCCTTGTAGGAGCCAGACCCAAAGCTTTCTATCCCTATAGAAGGACAATAGCCTACAGCTAAGCACATGCCATGGCTCTCGAGATGCAATCTACTGACTAGATGATGTACTTTCTCAATGCTCCCTACCTAATTGCTGTCACCAGTGCCAGGTCTTCCATATCTACAATTATCCTCATAGGGTAGAATTTTCTTTCCCTCTCAACCCTAGACAATTTCCCCTGAATTCCTCTTACAGATTTTAAATATTTTTCATAGCATTATTACTACTTAAGACTGCATGCCTCCTGCAGGCAAGGACTGAGTCATTTCCATGCCTTAAATATAGCTTATGCTCAGCATATATTTGTTGAACTAAATTAAACTTTCCAGAGTTTCCATCTAGAGTAACGACACCCTTACTGATTGATCAACCCAGCTGTGACCAGTGAATAAAACAAGTCACTTACCCCCAAACAAAATTCTGATTAAAAAATTGCCAAATATTATAATAAATTGTAGTTTAGCCCTTGGACTTTTTCCTTTTTTTTTTTGTCTTTTTTTAGGGCCGCACTTGTGACATATGGAGGTTCCCAGGCTAGGGGCTGAATGGGAGCTGTAGCCACTGGCCTATGACACAGCCACAGGAATGCCAGATCCGAGCCACATCTGTGACCTACACCACAGCTCACAGCAATGCTGGATCCTTAACCCACTGAGCAAGGCCAGGGATTGAACCTGTGTCCTCATGGATACTAGTCAGATTCATTTCCGCTGCACCACAATGGGAACTCCCCCTTGGACTTTTAATAAATATGAATGCCAAATTTAAATTGGGGAAATAAAATTGAACTTGCATTTATAATTTGTCATTATTCTAAGGGGTAGATAAGCTAAAACTTAGCCTTAAATTGCCTTCATTTACTAGCAATATAAAGTATTTTAATATAGTTCAAAAAAGAAAAGCCGACTAGCTCAGCTGTTCATGCTTTTATTTGACAGCTGTAAGGTATCGATGACTCTAGCAATGTAAGGTCTAGGGAGAGAAATCTGCCAAGATTGTTCTCTGGGGACATTTGAATATACATTTACATGATGTTAATAAGCTACTTTGACAGGTCACATCCTTTACATCCTCCAATTAAATAAAAGCCAAGTAAGTACCATTTATACAATGGCCAAATGAGTCTTATGTCTTATGGACAGGATCACTGATTGCAACCTTTTCTACTGGGTCATAGAATGTGTGGTTCTCAGAGGTCCTGGCATTAAGCACATGACTCATATGGTGACAGTGGAAACCAACTGCCCCTTAGAACAGTTCTGATTGACTAGGATTGGGCTATAGGACAAAGAGAATGTGAGTGTTTCGTGAAGGTTCTCTGAGACCATCACTGTCAGCATGACTTGGTAGTTCTTGTTTTGAGACTTTTTTTTTTTTTGCTATTTTTTAGGGCCGCACCCACAGCATGGTCCCAGGCTAGGGGTCAAATGGGAGCTACAGCTGCTGGCCTATACCACAGCCACAGCAACGTGGGATCCAAGCCATGTCTGCAACCTACACCACAGTTCACTGCAACGCCAGATCCCTGACGCTCTGAGCAAGGCCAAGGATGAAACCCCATCCTCATGGAGACTAGTCAGATTCATTTCCACTGCACCACAATGGCAACTCCCTGACTTGGGTAGTTCTTGAAAATACATATCCCTGGGCCCCCACACCACATTCAGTATCTCTCAAGTGGGACCTAGGGATCAGGATTTCTAAACAAGTTCCATTAAATAGTTGTGACACAGAGTAAAACTTGGGAGCTGCCAATAGTGTGTCCAGTGGATGCAACTACAGGAGGTGGTCCCCCCAAGGGGTTTCTTCTCTTCAAGGTGATCTTTGCCTAGAAGCTGCCTCCTGTTTAGTGCTTAAAATGGCCCAAACATGGCTGATTCTGGCTTTGGGGGAATCCTTACTGCTCTCTGCTAAACAATGAAACCAGTTGCCACAGGGTCAATTTGATTGAGTTATTCAGTTGGCCAGAACAAACCACTAATCAATGAAACTGGCCTGATTACATAGGGCCACATGAACAATGGAACCAGATGAAGCCAGGTAATGCAATACTAGGAATTGACTTGTAGCAGTCAATCTGGGTGACTTTAGAAAGGCAGCCACTTTATTATTATTATTATCATTTTATTTATTATTATTATTTTTTTGTTTGTTTTTTTTTTTTTTTTTTTTTTTGCTTTTTAGGGCCAGACCCACAGCATATGGAAGTTCCTAGGCTAGGGGTCAAATCAGAGCTGCAGCTGCTGGCCTATGCCACAGCGTGGGATCTGAGCCATGTCTGTGACCTACACCACAGCTCATAGTAATACCGGATCCCTGACCCATTGAGTGAGGCCAGGGACCAAACCTGCATCTTCATGGATACTGATTGGATTCTTTTCCACTGAGCCACAAAGAGAACTCCCAAAAAAGGCAGTCACTTTAGAAGGTGAGCCAGTACATTTTTGTCTTGAGATTCTACACACCCATCTGTCTGAGCAGACCACTGATGGATGTCTACACCAAGGTTCTTCTTCTTTGACACACTTTGACTATTCTACTAATGACCAGCCAGCTTTAGAATCTTTTCTCCCTTTGTGACCTATAACTATATTATTTTATGGGAGATATCCCTGTTCCCAACATCTAGCAAAAAAACGTTTCCAAACTCTGTTGATTTTTCTAGGTTATTTTTAAAGGTCAATAAATTATATCTGATACCTTAGGAAGATAAATGAATACTTGAAATTGTTTTACCTTGCTGTGACCATATTTCATCTCTATTTTTGGGCTATAATCAGCTTTGTCAGACACTAGGCGCTGACATTGCTAAAGAAGTTCAGTGATCTGGCTCTAAGGAGTCATGAACTTTTTTCCAGCTATACTTCCTACACGGTCTTTTTGTGTGACAGTGATCTTTCTATGTGACAATATTGTATCTATTGTGTAGATAGGCAATGACCGCAAAAAGGCCAGAAGCTGGGCCTGAATATATCTCTGTGTGCAAGTGACTGTTGATGACTTTGAAGCCTCCTCGTTATCAAATAGTTTAGAATTATTACAGATGCACACATTAGTCCCAGAACTGGGAGAGGTGCTGAAAAGGGGAGAGAAATTCTACTCCCTGTCCTTTAAGGAAGTTACAGTTCACTGCTATGATTATATGTAGCTATACAGAGTAGCTAGGATTTTAAAGTCAATTGATCTAACCTATACAGATGGGGTTCATTATACAACTAAGTCAAAACAAGGTAAATCACATACTCCATTCCAAAGTACAGATGTAAACAGTGTGACGGAATTTTTAAGACTTCAGAAACTAGCAACTAAAACAAATTAATACCAATATCCTAATGTGTGGCCAGGAGAATTGTGAATATGATCATTGAACAACTAAATGACTGATTTCTTCATGAAAAATAGATAAGAGTCCTTGAGTAATAAGACTCAGGACATAATGGCAATCTGTTCTTTAGCTGAATGCTTTAGTTGATGCACTGGGCCCTGTGTGTGTGTATACTTGTAGTAATGTGCTCCATGGGGAGTTTTTGCTCTTTTTTAGAATATTGAGAAATTATAAATACAGAAGAGTATATAAAATGTATAAGTACAGCTTAAAGAAGAATTATATGTTAATATCAATTTAAGCACCATGAAATCAAGAAATACAACATCACTAGCATCCTAGAAACCACATGTCATGCCTACCACCCAACCCAGGGAACTACTAGTATGACTTTTTCATGTGATACATATGCATGTGTGTATATGTAAAATTTGTTAAATCATGTATATACGACAGTTTTCAGGGGTCCCCAAGACCACCCTCACTTCTGACACCAGGTGCAAGTTAGAGAGTTTCCTCAGGTTCTATACTTTGCTGGAAGGACTCACAGAACTTGTTAAAGCTGTTATACTCACAGTTATGGTTTATTACAGTGTAAGAACAGAGATGAAAATAAGCTAAAAGAAGAGGCACATGGAGCAGGATCCAAGAAGTTTTCTTTTCTTTTCTCTTTTTTGCTTTTTATGGCCACACCCACGCCATATGGAAGTTCCCAGGCTAGGGGTTTAATCAGAGCTGTAGCTGCCAGCCTACACCACAGCCAAAACAACATGGGATCCAAGCCACATCTGCAAACTACACCACAGCCTACAGCAATGGCAGGGATCAAACCCACATCCTCATGGATTTGTTGGGTTTGTTACTGCTGAGCCATGACAGGAAATCCCAAGAGGGTTTCAAGTACAGAGCTTTTAGTAGTGACCTAGAGCAGTTGTGTGGACAGTGCTTACTTCTCCCAGAAATGATGTGGAGTAATACATATGCAGTTTTGCCAACCATAGAAGCCCACCCAAGGCTTGGAATCCAGAGGTTTAACTGGTGCTAAGTCACATAAGCAAAGTTGGGCATCTGCAGAGCTAACCTTTGTCTCCAGCCCCTCCAGAGGGTGACTTTATACTGCAAGGTCCAAGGTCCCCTATGGTCTGTAAGTCAATTGGTAGCTTAGATTGTCTGGTGCAGACCAAGGCCCCCAGATAAACAGTGACACTCTCATCAGGCAGGATATTCTGAGAGCAGAGCAAGGTTAATCCTTTACTCTCTATACATGAATATTTATGTTATGTGTATATATGGTTTTCATTAAAAATATGGTTTGGTTATGTCCATTTTGAACCTCATAGAAATGCTTCATATAAATCATTATTTGCATATATTTATATATCATATTGTATTTTTTCAAGGTATTTTTTTACTTATTCCATATTGAGTTAATGTTCTAGATATTCTTATCAAATATCTAGGCAAGTCTTGAAGTCTTCTTATAAAATAAAAAGTGGATTTGATAGGTAACTATGACACAGACAGCCTAGAACTTCCTAAACATACAGCTAAGGACTCCCTTTGTTCAGGAATATGCCCCATTTGGTCTGCATCCTAGAGGACCCCAGAACAAAATAGTCACTATTTTTAAAATGGTCTGATGGTCTGAAAAACTATAACTTGCCTACTTCTACTGATCAGCTTCAGCTATTTGGAACTCATCATATTATACCTCCTGCCATGTCCCCAAAGATGAAATCAACCACAGGCTAAGGGGTCAATACATTTTTTTTTTCTTAAAGGCTCAGATAGTAAATACTTTACATTTTTCAGGCCATATCCATTCTGTTTCAACTGCTAACCTCTTGTCACCTATTTACCTACTTAGCCATTGTAGCATGAAGACAGCCCCAGACAACATGTAAACAAATGTGTGTGGCTGTGTGCCAATAAAACTTTATGGACACCAAAATTGGAAGTTTGTGTTATTTTCAAATGCTGTGAAATATGATTCTTCTTTCAAATTTTTTCAATCACTTAAAAAGGTAAAAAATCATTCTTAGCTCATATAAAAAGCAGGAAGCAGGCTGGGTTTGGCCCAGGGGCCATAGTTTGCTAACCACTGGCTAGGCCAACAGATGCAGAGATTCTAGGATTGGGTTCATGCTTTCCATTTATAATAGAATATTTGTCACTGCTCCTCATTCATCGATCTTATACCACTGACATGCATGAAAATGAATTGTAACTCATCTGAAACATTTTAGAACCCACTTTTATTGCTGGGTCAAAAAATGAAAATGTTACACATAGTAAATGGGTTTCAGAAGCATTGGACCAGAAAAAATGGGCTAATGTTCTAGATTTTACAACCTAAATAAAAGAGACCAAGCAGATTTCCATAATAATCCTGTGACATTAAGTCCCTAGATAGAATTTCTGTGGCAAAGGAAAGACATTAATTCTCTTCTTTCCCCACAATTTAATCAATACGGATAAAATAGAAGGTAGCCATCAGGTGCCAAAATCCCCAAGATAATATAGACAAACGTTAATAAAAATTTTATCAGCTCAGATGTGACAGAAATCAGAAATCAATTACGCAGCACCATCATTTTATTTTGATGAGAACTGATCACATCCCCCACAACTATATTTCACTCCTGCCTTCACTAGGTCAATGAGCAATTTGCAAAAGCAAATAACAGAGCATTTGTCACACTTGTTTAATTGTGATACATTGCTTTAATTTCAACTTTTTCTTTATGAAAAACAGGCAAGTTTTAAAAATTACGTTAGCATAGAATATCTGTCTCCAATTAAAAGACTGAACCCAATTCCTTGTATTTCTCTTATCTTTAGATCTGCAGAGCTTGAGAAGGAGTGATCCAGACACCCAGGTAAGAGTTTGCCTCTTTTGCAGATTTAGAATGGACAACTAAAGAGACCTACTAAAAAGGTAATGATGGTGGTTAACTTGTGTGAATTTGATTTTCTACTTTTCTGCTTTTTCTGCTTGCTGGTAGATAAACGTTTCTGTTGTTTCTCTTTGGATATTTCAGTTCTGGATTTTGTGTACTGTTGAGTCTGATCCATTGTCTCTTTGGATCACGTTTATATCGGAGCTTACCCATTGTTAGGTATTGACATCCCTGTATGGCTGTTTGATTTTGCATTCCTATGCTACGACAGCTTTTGTTTTATTGCAAAATGTTTTATTTGGTTTCTCCAAAACATTGGCTTCTTTTGAAAAACTATTTTGAGTAACGTTATTGGAAGAATATATAGAAAAGTAGGCCTGTAATTATGGTTTTGAGGTTGAACCCACTGTATGCCAACTCCATGATTCCTGAATTGACAAAGTGACACATCCTGGGCCATGTCTCAGTGTCACATTACACCTGTTCATACCACGCAGCAAGACTCTATGGAAAGAGATCATATTTACATTTTTTTTTCTTTTCTGTGATTTTGAGTATCAAAATAACAATACTCAAATGTAAAAGGATAATTAATTCTCCTTTTTCAATAATTTATCACAGGGGTACTGTCCCTACTATAGTGTTTCTATATCCAGACCTTGGTGAAGATTTATGTGCTGCTCATTTTTCAAGACATCCTGGAAGATGCACAGAAATTACCCAACCATTTTCAAGTCATACTCATAGACAGGCCATTCAGAATCCTTTTCCTTCTTACCTTAGGTTTTTAAATATCATTGCCATTGAATATCAAGGACCACAAACTCTGGAACCTTGTTACAGAAGGATTTCTATCAATAGCAATTGCATTCATTAGCGCTTTTTAATTTGTTTTGGCTTTGCTGATTTTCATGCTTGTGTTTTTCTGGTTTTTTTTTTTTTCAAAGATATTCCATTTTTCTGTTTCTTTTCAAAGTTTTAATCCAATTACCAGCTCTGTAAACAAGCATTTGCTGCATCTGTAGTAGGTGCACTGAACTGTGAGTGGAAGTGATTTCTGATTACAGGCAGGCTAATTTTCAAGGGACAAGGGAACAAAATTCAGTGAACTGAATAAAATAATAGTGGATAATACCTTGTTAGGTGACATATGGCACAGAGATAGAGCTCAGATGGAAAAGGAAAAGTTACTCAATCCTAAAATACATATGCATTGCGTGGGCAGTAGTTGTGATCTGGGTCGTATATGATCTGCTTGGTTGTGAGAGGGAAGTTCTTTCACACATTTTAGCACTCAGGAGTGTTCCATAACATTAGGATTATCCTCTCTAATTGAGAGGGTGACAAAAAGCAATTTAGCTCCTGTAAAGCCCTGGAGTTTTGTCAACAGGGCCAAAAGCAAAGGGCTTTGGCAAGAGCATCTCTGGGACTTCTGGATTTTGGATTTCTTATTCTTCTCCTTTTTTTGGTTCCCTTCCTCCACCCTTTTATGAATTTCTACCTTCATGGCCTTCTACTCCCACAAATAATCTCACGTATTCCCTGCACCTTGAGACATGATTAATAACATCTTAGGAGTTATCTGTGTTACCAGCTTCACATCCTGACTGGCAGTCATGCCTTGGGATCAAGAGGCACCACTGATGATGGAGAATTGTGTTTGTTGTAATGTGAGGCAAGAGTTGGGCAAATATAAGGAGTCATAGGACTATCACAAGTCCCCTAAACTCATGGAGGTCACAGTACAAAGTGGCTTGCTCCTCTATCACATGAGGCTGACCATGAGTATTATCTAGTCGATGCTGAGGCATGACAAAGTGTGTTTGGAAAGGAGATGCCACTGTTTTATGGCCCCATTCTTACCAGGTATATGAGTGACAGTGTGAGGGGCAGGGATAGCAAGCCCTTTCTATTGGAAGGGGGTTCAATAGAAGAAAGTTTCAAAATCACAAGTAATGAGTGTTTTGTCACATTAGGCCACCTTCCATCCCAAGAATAGAATTCCTGTTTCAAAGCTCCTAAATTGGAGGAACAAGGTTCCAAGGCTACAGAGCCTTCAAGAAAACCATCAGGCACATAATAGTCACAGCACTAGAAGAGACTTCCCTGAGCCTTTAACCACAGCAAGTTAAGACTCCTTCATAATAATGAATTCTCTTTGGTCACAGCAAAGCTGATAAAAACAGGAGGCTAAACACAAATGACTACCAGAGACCAAAACATCAATTTTTTTGAAGTAAAGAAGATCTTGAAAGGGCTCTCAGAGCCAAGTTAAAGGCAGAAGTGGGAAGGCAGATAAAACTTAATTTGCTCCGTGCATATTGTGGATTTAATGAACCTCTGGGACTGGGCAGTCCAGAGACAGAGCATTCCAACTCTGGCCCTGCCCTCCTCATCTCAGAGGCCCAAGGAAACTGTATCAAACATTTGCCTTCTGATGCTTTCTGAAGCTCTACTTAGTAATGCAACTTTAATATATTTCTTTCAGGTTTTTAGGCAAATGTTAAATCATAAAACCTTGCACGGTATTTAAGAGACATTTAGCTGCCAAATGATGAATCAAATGGGTGATTTAGACACTGAAATCAAAGCCCAATGTCACTTGTATCATCTCATTTCATTATATACTATAAAATAGAGCCATACCTTACGTGACAATGACAATCACGCACCATTTATTCTGTATATTCACTTCTAACACTAGCAGAATGCATTCTAGACACTCTGTTGTCCACAGGCAACTAACACATGGCTTTGGACTTCGGTTTCAAAGGTTCTATATGATGTCTCAAGGGCCAAGACCCAAAACATTGGATGTTCATTTGAATCTTGACCTAAAACAAGGCTGATTTTATAACACAGGGCCTCTATTGATAAAGAAGACTGTTTTGGAAACAGACTGTTTCCTAATAGACCAAGGGAACTTGTAAAAGCTAAAGAGAATGAGCACAAATAAGACTTTAGTAAATAAAAACTGACATTTAGAGGGTGCGTAATCCAGTTTGGTTTCCTACATTGATCAAATTCACCGGATAATTGCTTAGCAGAACTCTTCCTTTACTTGACTAGTCAGAGGGAAAAGGCCAGCTCAACATGGTAATGGGAAGGCAAGGACTGAATTGCCTTCTATGGTCTTTTTCATCCACAATTTTCACAGGGGTTGCTGTAAACTGTGGCTGAGTCATCAGGACCCTGCTGCATGATGTGAGGGGGAATTTTATTTACATTTCCTCCATCAGATTGTGACCATATTATGAGAAGTTGGACTTCATTGCTGGCAAGTAGTATTTGATTCTTTCCATTTGCTGACAAGATCAGTGGAGTGTTTTGCTTTGTTTGGCCGTATGCTATTTGCAGATTAGCTGGCAAGGAGTTTGAAGTTATTGTCAGGGAAGTCTAAATCAGGTATCTTTAACAGGGATCCTAATTGCTGAAAAAAAATTTTAATTTCTGTGTGTGTATGTGAGAGAGTGTGTGAGTGTGTGTGTGTGTGTGTGTGTGCACGCGTGCGCACGCACGTGCATGTTTCGTAACTTCTTGTTAACCCATCCCTCTCCGGTCAAGCAGAGAGAAGTCCTCCTTGCATCATCAAGGCAGATCAATGCTCTGATAACTGGTCCTGTGATGTGGCTTTCTCATCTTCTTATTTCTGGGCCCTGAGTCTGCCCTGATCTCACACTCTTGATTAAAGCTTAAGGAATGATTTTCCTACCTAAATTCTTAACCACTCATAATTGTATAGACCTTGTTTCATGAACCTGGAACCCTCATCTCTCATCTATTTTGGTTCTCTTTTCCTAGACTTGATTTTTGCCTGACGACCACCATTCCCTTCCTGTACTCAATCCATGAAAACACCCTGTGCTTAAATCCTGGGACCCCTTTTCCATGTCAGTATTTCACAAAAGAGTCTGCTGTAAAATGCCTGCCTGTATTAGCATAGTTGCAAAGCACTGATGCTGTGGATCTGAGTGGGTTTTTAACGGGTGCCCATTGTCTATGCCCAAAAGGACTACCACAGAAATACTAAAGGTTAACTTTCCTCCACCTCAGATTTGCTACTTAAATCAGCAGCGCTCATTTGAGAGATAAATTTGCTCTTTAAAAATTTATTTCCTCTGCATTCATTTTCTCTTCCTATAAATGGGAACCTGGGATCTCATAAAACTGAATTAAAATTATCAAATACTATTGAACCAACCTAATGAAAATTTTAACCAAAAGTCATTGTAAATTAGGTATGTGCTATGCTGAGAACACAAGTCTTTGTAAAGTAGATATTGTTCTTATGTAAACTCATGAATGGAGACTTTCTTGAATAAATTACTTCTTAATAACATCAGAGAGTCACTGGCTGGGTAAATATCTCCCTGGGACATTCACTGCGACTCTTGAATTTAAATGTTCAATAGAAACTTCGTATTTGTCACATTTACTAACGAGTTTTTCTTTATGAAATCATTATTAGCATGAAAAAGTTAAATTTTGTGTCTAATTTCTAGAATTAATGCTCTTTAAAAGACCTCAAGGGCTTGAAATTTGTCTTGCTGGAATGCAACATTTACATAATTTCTATTGCCCCAGCATTTACACTTGCAATCCACTGTCAATTTGCAACGTGAAGGAGGAGGGGGAAAAAATGATCAGAAGAGCCACAATGTCTGGGGATTTCTGCTGAGAGGGGCAAAGGGCCTTCTCAAAGGACCAGATAGCAAAATCATTTCCTCAATTCTTACTTATGATTCAAGCATCTAAAATCGTCATGGTTGTTATTTCTAAGCCACATGTTCCCAGCAAGTGCTACTTTAGCTAGTACGTTGATTACACTGATGGATAAGCTTATGATAAGGTTCAGCGATGCCCTGAGTGGTAAGAATTTGCTTTGATATTTGTCACCCTGGAGTTTTTATTTTTGGGTTTTTACCTGCATTCTCATAGTTTCAACTTCACAGCAGAGGCAAAGGTGTACTCTTAAGACAAGAACTGGAGGTCGTGTAACATCAGCATGGAATTATTGGGATACCCCATTCGGCAGAAACTTTTAAAGTACAAGGTGAAATGCTTGTTGGTGAGCAAACTTGAACTGCTTTTCCACATACAGAGCAGCACGGCAGTGGCATGAGATTTCAAAGATGCTGCTCCCGTGACCATACTCAGAGAGGAAAATGCAAATAAGATGATAATCATTGTTTTCCTGTGATGTCCACATCCTGCCCAGGCTCCTCCTATTTGTGGATAACTGTATTCCCAAGTGTACAGGTGATTTCCTACCACTAAGCTAATAGGATATTTGCTGCATGGCAGGTCAGAGGACATCCTGAGTGCAATACAAAGAATTCAATGCATTGTTCCCCAACCACTAAGTGTTAGTGGCACTTCTGCAAGATTTATAGCATTTAGCCTCCCCCCCAGATTGAATCAACACTGTAAGACTAACCTGTGATGACATCATCAGTTGTAAGTAAACAAATGGTACCCTTCCTGAGTGCCATAATTTTATATCACCTTTGCAATATATCCAGTCAAAAAAGTGTTTTTAACAAATCACAACATAAAAAATTAAAAGCAATGCTTGAATAAACTTCATGTTACTGTGAAATGTTTTTTAACAGGTAGGCTAAAGTTATTAGCATAAGTTAGTCAAGGATGGCTTTATGCCAGTGAATTTGCTCCTAAGCAAACACCCAAGGAGACATGCAAATCACCAGGACACAAGACAGACTTGCCAAAGACCCCAGATTAGCAAATAATTTAGCATGTACCCCAACCTCCACCAAGAAAACCTTATGTTCAGCCAAAGCTTTTAAAAAGAAATAAAAGTTGGTTCCCCATGATGCTACAGTCATTAAAATACATATATTCTAACAAAATTCTCTATATAGATGTAACATTTTTCTGCTGAATTTCAAATCAAATCAAATCAAATAGGAAATCCCACAGAAAATATTTCCCAGGTCAATTCACTCAACAAGTATGGGCTGAGAACAGTCCAAGCACCAGACAGATTCTAGTGGCGGGAGTCTGAGAAAACCAGATTGAGAATGAGGCTCCCATGGTGGCCAGCTCTGTGGAGCAGGAAGTGTGATGTACACACACAGAAGCCACCACTGTGGGTTCTCTTTGTATCATTTCTCCAAATTCTAAACTCTCTCTTCTTCCTCGTTACCCTCCAAGACCGTAGGGGTTTCCTCTGAGCCAACATTCTCTGACCTCATTCTCAAAGTTTCCAGGACGTTGCAACGTTCCCTCAGTGACTGTTGCAAGTGTCACCCTCTAGCATGTGATGTACCCTTCTGTAAATCCCCTTATGTGTGAGGCTTAAGTTATATAAAACTAGTATATTTCCTGCCTATTATTTCTGTATGATTAAAATTACCTACCTTATTTAGTAAGAGTTATCCATATCTCTACTAAAGCAGTATATGACATGGGATATACTGATTTATCAAAATAAAAGTAGAAAACTAAGTCAAGAAAGCCCACCTGCTCCCATCGAGCATCCCATCTATACATCTGTTGCTGCGTGGCGGTTGAGAGGACATCCTGAGGGCAATACAAAGAATCCAGCACTGTGTTCCCCAACCACTAAGGGGTCACAGCCTTTCTGCAAGATTTATAGCATTTAGCTTCCCCCTCAAACTGAATCAACACCGTAAGACTAACCTGTGATGATGGCTGGCAACCATGCGTGCCTTAAAGGAAGAACAGCTAGCTGCAAAATTCTAGCTCAAACTCCTTCAAAACCTGTATTCTTGGAGACATTTTCTTTTGTTTCAGTTTCCTTTCCAGGCAAACAGAGATTCACAATATTTCCTATTTTTCAGAGTGGTTCTATGGATTATATAATAACATGTATTTGAGATACTTGGTATCATGATGGGGACACGTGGTTATCATGGCAACCTGACTTAGAGTAAGCCACAAGAAGTAATGGTCCACTTGGAGCAAGCATCCAAGCTAAGTTTGGAGGGAAGTAAAGTGTAACACATGCTTGTAGAGTGTGCTAAATAATAAGACAGGAACACCAAGGACAAGGCCTAGGGATCACCAACACGGTAGTGTTTTAGGATATTTCCGATGGGACAGAGGAGTGGAGAATTAGTTATAAATTACCAAAGCAGCTCTTGGAAGGCAGCTGTCCATTACAGATCAGGAGGGCCTATTCAGGTCTTTTGCCCATTTTTCAATTGGGTTGTTGGGTTTTTTTACTGTTGAGGTATGTAAGTTTTTTGTTTATTTTAGAGATTAAGCCCTTGTCAGTTGCACCATTTGAAACATTCTGTAAGTTGTTTTTTTGTTTTCTTTTTGGTTTCCTTTGCTGTGCAAAAGCTTGTCAGTTGGATTAAGTCCCATTGGTTTATTTTTGCTTTTGTTTCTGTTGCCTTGGGAGACTGGCCCAAACGGACATTTATTCAAAGAAGATATACAGATGGCTAATAGGCACATGAAAAAATGCTCAACATCACTAATTATTAGAGAAATGCAAAGCAAAACTACTATGAGGTACCACCTAACAGCTGTCAGAATGCCATCATTAACAAGTCAACAAATAACAAATGCTGGAGAGGGTGTGGAAAAAAGGGTACCCTCCTACACTGTTGGTCGAAATGTAAGTTGGTACAACCACTATGGAGAACAGTAATGGAGGTACCTCAGAAAACTATATATAGAACTACCATATGACCCAGCAATCCCACTCCTGGGCGTATATCCAGACAAAACTTTCCTTGAAAAAGATACATGCACCCTTATGTTCATTGCTGCACTATTCACAATAGCCAAGACATGGAAACAACCTAAATGTCCATCAGCAGATGATTGAATTAGGAAGACGTGGTATATATATATACAATGGAATGCTACTCAGCCATAAAAAAGAACAAAATAATGCCATTTGCAGCAACATGGATGGAACTGGAGACTCTCATACTAAATGAAGTAAGTCAGAAAGAGAAAGACAAATACCACATGATATCACTTATATCTGGAATCCAATATTCAGCACAAATGAACCTTGCCACAGAAAATAAACTCATGGACATGGAAAACAGATTTGTGGTTGCCAAAGAGGAGGGAGAGGGAGTGGGCTGGGCTGGGTTTGGAGCTTGTGGTTAATAGATGCAAACTATTACATTTGGAGTGGATAAGCAATGAGAGCCTAGATACAGTTCCCTGTATAGCATTGGGAACTGTATCTAGTCACTTGTAATGGAAAATGATGGAGGATAATGTGAGAAAAAGAATATGTGTGTGTGTGTGCGTGTGTGAGACTGGGTCACTTTGCTGTACAGTAGAAATTGACAGAATGCTGTAAATCAACTATAATGGACAAAATAAAAATAATTATAAAAAAAAAACAAGTAAGGAGGGCCATGGAAAACCCATCTTTTTAAGAGCTCTCCAAAGCACTGCTTAGGGCAAGGTATGAGAATTGGGAGCCATATACAGACTGCCTCTATAGGCATCCCTCAGGGTTGGCAGGGAAACCCCAAGTCCTGGCATGGTACCAGTCATTTCATTTCATAGATCCTAGAAGCGCATCCAATAGGACAGTCAATTTATGGCAGAGTATTTACTTTAACTGGAAAATGGCTCCAGGAGAAGATCTCAAGCCAATAGAATTGATTCGTGGAGCTCAGAGTGGTAAAACAGATCCACAAATCAGGACACTCCTGTGACAAGATGCCCATTATCTGACTTATCTGCTGTAACAGGTCAGTAACAATACCCACATCTCGGAGGGTGTGTGGAGGGTTAAATAAAAAGGACAAAACATCTGAAATTGCTGAGCAAAATCTTTGATGCAAAGTAAATGATAAACATGTGTAACGTCCCTTTGTTCTTTCTAGCTCCTATTTTAAAAAGGAGAAATCCTACATTTTCTCCAAATTTCACTACATTAGCTTTCAGGATAGTCCATCCAAACGGTGGAGCAGTCTTCTCAGTAAGCTGCAGGTCTGGAGCTCTGGTCCAAGAACATGCTCATCAACAAAACCATTTTAGGCTCTGTTGGGCTCAACCGCTGCCCAACAGAGATGTACTCTCCCACTTTGCGGAAGTCAGCAGTGAAAGACATCTCACAGCGTCCATCTATTTATTGTCATGAGAAAACAGCAAAAGATAGTGCAAAAATTAAAAATCCATTTTCATACATACCAACCCAGAAGGAAGCCAGGCTTTCTTGTCTGGGGCCAGGCTTTTCAACACCACCACATAGAGTTATCCCCATCTTAATCATCACTATGCATTAATAAAACTCAGGACTGAATTCTGACTTTGCAGCTAGCTTTCAGGGTGGCTTTAGGTAAATGTATATAATTCCTGGGAGTTCCCATTGTGACTCAGCAGGCTACCAACCTGACTAGTATCCCTGAGGATGAGGGTTCCATCCTCGTCCTCACTCAGAGGGTTAAGGATCCAGCGTGGCCATGAGCTGTGGTATTAGGTCGCAGATGCGGCTCGGATCTGGCATTGCTGCGACTGTGGCATAGGCCAGCAGCTGCAGCTCCAATTTGATCCCTGGCATGGGAACATCCATATGTCACATGTGCAGCCCTAAAAAGCAAATATATATATGTATGTACATATATAAAATTTATATATGTAGTTCCTGGTTAATTGGTATGTATAAGATATAAAATATCTATAATGTATATATGATATACAGTTACATAGTAGTAAATTGGTATATACATTATATATATTATATATGTACTCTGTAGTGTATTAGATATACAATATACTATATACATTGTATACACTAGGGTATTATATACACTAATATATATCTAATATATATTATATGGTATGTTAATATATTATATATTATAGTAGATATCTACTATGCTGTGTATGTGTTATAGTTAATACATAAATATTATCTATAATAGTAATATTATTATAATTAATATATAATATTAATTATAGTATATATCTACTATACTGTATTATATATCTACTATATACTCTATGCTATAGTAGATATTTACTATTACATAAAATATGCATATATTTGTATATGTCAGTCTCTTCATGATAAAATGCCTAACTTTCCTCACAGAAAGTTTTGATGAGTAAATATGATAAAAGATGCAAAATATCCTTTGAAAAATTAAATATCACCCCAATTATGCGGCACATTTCCTAACGTATAAAAACATACACATAGGAGTTCCCTTTGTGGCCCAGCAGAAACGAATCCAATTAGCATCCATGAGGATACAGGTTCAATCCCTGACCTCGCTCAGTGGGTCAGGGATCCGACGTTGCCGTGAACTATGGTGTAGGTCACAGATGCAGCTTGGATCCTGTGTTGCTGTGGCTGTGGTGTAGGCCGGCAGCTGTAGTTCCGATTTGACCCCTAGCCTGGGAACTTCCATGTGCTGCAGGTACAGCCCTAAAAAGCAAAAAAAAAAAAAAAAAAGTATACATAGATGTCAAACCTACCGAAGAAAATAATACACGTTTTGATGACAGCTTCATTTAAGTTTCTTTCTGATTGCTAAATGAAGGATCACCGTCACAATAACTCAATCAGGATAGGAGAGAATGTCTACCAGACTTCGAGGGTTCAGTACCATTTGTCAGCCCCATAGATGAGCCCGCGGAGAGCACACTTCGTTCTGAGTGCAGCCTGGGAGCCTGGAAATGTGTGCAGATGGGAGCAGACAGCAGCGGGGAGCGATTCATATGCAGCCCTTGTCCTTTTGGAGATGGACACTTAGACGTTTAGTAAATACTGGCACAAATAGATGTATAATTGCAAATTGGCTCAGTGCTGTAATGGATAAGAACAGAGCAAATAAGATAGGCATGGGACCTAATCATCAAAGGATTCCCCTAGGAACTGACAGGCACTCCCAATCTCTGAAGGGCGATCTGAGTTATCTAGACAGCCGGCACGTGGTGGAGGAGGGAGAGGAAGGGAGGGGGGTGTCTGTTCCAGGCAGGGGGAGTCTCAGGCATCCTGTTCAGGAGGAGGGAGCATTCTGCCTGAGGCAGGAGGGCTTGTCCAGTTGAGGAACTGGGAGCAGGTCTGGGTGCAGGAGCTCAGAAAACAAGAGGACGGGGCCGGGGGGGGGGGGGGCAGAGAAAGCGGGATCTCCTGGGGCCTTGCTGACTGTGGCAGGGAGGTTGGTCATTATCATAAGAGCTGTGATATTCTGCTTCTGGCTTTCAACTGTGCTTTCTAAGCGACTGCTCTGGTGACCGATTGTGACGATTCGAAGGGTGTCTTCAAAATATCTTCCAGATTTCACGCCTCTACCTTCATGGGAGGGGAGGCTGGTCTTCCAGAGAGAAATGGCATCTAGGTATATAAATGTTGATGTTTTAATAATTCCAGGGGAAAAAAACCTCCAATCTTCACCTTAAACTGGAAGTATGGCCCCCACCAGTGATCTGAAATTCCCAGACAAAAGGTTTCCCCCTTTGGCTTATAAGCTTTTCCCTATGAAAATACTCGGGGGGAGGGGGAGGGGGGAAAGAGAAAAAGAAAAAAAAACAATCTAAGAAAGAGCACATAAACCCCACCTGTCCATCATTCCTCAGTATGGATCAGCCAGTGAATGCTTTCAAGGGAAGAAGTTTTGTTTACAAAGAGACAGAATATAATCGAAATACTGAAAGACAGGTGCGATGAAATGAGTGACTCCCCTGAGACAAAGAGAAGGCCCCACAAAGAGTCCACAGGCTTTACACGTTCATCTAGTCGCTCCTTCGTGTGAGAAGAGTTTGCATGAAACCCCTCATCCCAAGTTCCAGTTTCATCATGGCTTGTGTTAGCTCACGGATTCACTCTTGATGCCTTCCTTTTTCCTACTCTGATAACTAACAATTATGGAAATGTAAACTTTGATTTGTCAGTGGCACTCGGGTATCGCAACTCATAAAAGCTCAAAGTCACATTGGCATTTTTCCTGGAATAGAAAACGCCAGGCATCCTGTTGGAAGCCCCAGCCAGAGAGGAGGAAGGCAGACTGCGTTGAGCGTGTGCGGAGAGGGGGGCTTCTGTGAGCCTCCTGCCAACGCAGAGACTGATGCTGCCGGTCCGCCCCACCCGCTCAGAAGGATTAGGCAGACAAAACCCAAACACAGAAAGAGACCAAATACCCCCAGGAACTGAGACAGGTAGCGGCCTCAGCTCCAAATGTCAATTACTGGAAGTCTCCAGAGTCTGGTTAAAAATAGATATGCAGGTTTCTTTGTTCACCTGTCAGCAAGGGTCATCCCATCACATCAGATTCCCATCACCCTCTTTTCACCCAGTAGCTGAGTTGTCAACCGTTTGCAACTGTAAATTTTGGTTGCGGTGCTGTCACAGGGTCTAAATTAGCATATGCTCCCTTTCAATTATATCCAGGTTTTCACAGGACGTGACAGATAAAGGGATGCACATAGACACAGTATGTGT
The DNA here is from genome assembly GCF_016906955.1 of Phacochoerus africanus. Lineage (NCBI taxonomy): Eukaryota > Metazoa > Chordata > Mammalia > Artiodactyla > Suidae > Phacochoerus > Phacochoerus africanus. The sequence goes on along the minus strand of NC_062555.1, from coordinate 66,434,347 downwards.
AAACACGGCGATACCCTGGCTTCCCCCCACCCTTCGCCCATAGAGCTTCTGTGTGTTTGTGCAAAGAGGGAGAGAGAGTTGGGGCGGGAAGCAGTTGCAAGCTGCCCACAAGGCAGGCAGGTTAGGCAAACCAGGAGTCAGGATGGGACTTAGGGAGCTTTACAGAGTCCCTCACGCTGCAGTTTTCCTCGTCTTCGTACTTAGGCAAATCCCTCGCTCCCCACCTTTACCCAAGAAATTCTGTACAAATGAATTAGATTTAGTCTGAATGACTCATGAACTTCTCCTGCTCAAAGTGCTTAAATTTGCAGTCAACTCCAAATTAGACTTGGTAATTGAGGGAGCCGTGGTACAGATATTCCCAAATAACAGACAATCTAAAAGTCATTTTGACTTGATGCTGGTAGGCGATGTTTGATTTTTTGGAGGGGTGCAGCGCATTTGCTTCCCTAATTAGTTTTTGCTTAAGCCAGTATCAAACTTGGATTCTCTTCCTGGCTTGAAACAAAAGGATACACAGAACCTGGAGGAAAAGCCCCCCCTGAAATGTAAATTTCGCCCCTTAAAGGGGACATAGCCACAAAAATGAGCAATTTGCAAATTCTCCCTAAATCTAGGTTTAACTCGAGAGAGAGAGGGGTGGGAGCAATATTTAATTTTTCTGCTTGCCAGAAATTTCCTTTTCACTTGACTCAGCCCTATTGTATTTGTCTCTCAAATTTAACCTTGCTGTCCACCCCCACCAAAAAAAACAAAAACAAAAACATCCCATTGGCTGTGTCCATGTTTGGGACATCTTACCCAAGCCTATGACATCTTTGTAGTAGTTCCCTCCCAGATAAGCAAGCATTTCAAGAACTAATCCACCCTCGAAAAACTGCCCCAGATCTATTTTTGGCGACAAACAGAATTTATTAGAGCTCAGGTAGACCTTTCTTTAAGTATAAGCAATTGGCTTCCCCTGGCCCTTTTCTAATATAAGTTTTCTTCCCCAAAATAGGAACAAAATAAAAGATTCTATAAAACTGACTCTGCTTCAAATCATTTATGATGTCTTCCCCAAAAGGGCCATCTTGTCCTTTCCGACAGCTCCCAGCAATTCTGCTGTCTCCCGGGGCTCCAGCCTCATCTTTTCAGAACCTACAGGCGTTGTAAAGCAGTGTCTTTTGCTTTCTCTGTCTTTGCCCTTTGAATAACAACTCAAAATTTACCATCCTTGCCACATTTGAGAACTGTTCTTAACCCTTCATATATTTTAACTCATTTAATCACAGCTCTGTGGACAGACCCCTTTGTTATCCGCATTTTCCCCCGTAGGTGGGAAAGTAAGCATTCAAACCCAGCACCCTGATCCTGAGACTCAGGCCTCCACTTAACCGTGAGACAGTCCCTCCCTACCCTGAAACCTACGCTTGTCCTCACTGCTGTGGCTCAACAAAGGACCCAGGGGACGATACTGACAATTTGGCACAAAAACGTAGTTGCACATGAGTCCTTTCCACCCTCAGGGATCTCCCAGCGGTTCTCTGTCATTAACTGAGGCAGAATGTCCCCACATCGGAGAACAGTGCATGCAAACAGCTCCCCAGGTGGTTCAGTGGATAGCCAGGGTTGAGACCCATTCATGAAGATGAATAGAAGGAAAATGATTCTTTAAAAAAGATGGGTAATAAAAATCTAGGAGCATTAGATTCTCAATCCCAACCTTACCCCCCGGACCCAGATCCCCTTCCGCACGTAAAAATGTGCAGCCCTTTCTCAGACAAGGGAGAGCTGCAGCTAATTAAGTTGGCCCTCCTTTCTTGAAAGGAAAGTTATAAAATCATAATCAATACAACAGTAGAGTCGATGAGGAGGTTGGGTAAGAGAACATATATGAACTCATTTTTGCCTCAAAACGTTTGTGATGGCAGAGAAAAAAAAATTAGAGTAACATTACATGGCAAGAGTAAAATGGATTAAAATGTCTTCTTGGAGTTCCCATTGTGGCTCAGCAGTAATGAGCCCGACTAGTATCCATATCCATGAGGACTCAGGTTGATCCCTGGCCCCACCCAATGGGTTAAGGATCCGGTGTTGCCATGAGCTGTGGTGTAGTCTGAAAGCTGCAGCTCCTATTCAACCCGTAGCATGGGAACTTTCATATGCCATGGGTGTGGCCCTAAAAAGACAAAAGGAAAAGGTCTTACCTCTGTTCCTGGCTTTGCAATTTGCGTGCACAGTAGATCTTTTACCAGGCTCACTTCAGTACGCTGTAAGCCAGATAATTATTTGCAACCCCCTGCCATCCCAAAGCTATCTCTGAGCAAAGATTTAATGTCTTGAGTTCCATAGTGAGATTTCCGATTACCAAGACTTCATTATCTTTGTGAAACAAGCGATGATACATTTACGCTGAGGTACCGGGAAAGTTTGATCATAGACTGTGAAGTCTCAGCTACTATTGTCAAAACAAAGGGATAAAGCATATTGTGTGATTTACTTGCCTTGATTCTCTTCTGTCTGTTTGCATACCCACTCGTCTGCAAAATCTGGTAATTCACAATGGGGCTCTCTGTCATTAGTCTGAATTAGTAAGTTTCTACTGTGTTTTAGAAATCAAATTGAAGTCCTCAGGAGGTGAAATGCTCGGAATTATCTAAATGATTTTCATTATTGTCGCTCCGATTTTTATTAAACATGTTATTACTTTTCAGAAATAATGAACAATAATATAATAATTAATAACCAAACATACATCAAGCGGTACTTTATTTCAAACTACAAAATTAAAAGGCTGATGATCAGCCTCCTTGGCTGTAGAGAAGTGTCTGTGGTTTCCCTACGAGACCTTTTGGCTGGAACATCTGGGCTGAGTTTAGTCCCAGGCAGGCACACTTCTTTGTCCTTTATCTTGCTGTCTCCATGGATGTCCCGATGTATCACGTTTACTGGGGCTCGACACATGCTCTCAACTATGGAGGTAGACATTGTAATGACATTCACAGAGTGCCAGATTCCCATTAAAATGTCCCCTCGAGAGCATCCCAGAGAACACGAAGAAACTAGTTTGAGAATTTTCTTCTCGAGTTCCCATTATAACTCAGCAGGTTAAGAACCCGGCACAATGTCTGTGAGGATGCAGGTTCGATCCCTGGCCTCGCTCAGTGGGTTAAGGATCCAGCATTGCTGCAAGCTGTAGCGTAGGTCACAAATGCGGCTGGGATCCTGAGTAGCCCCAGCTGCGGCTGTGGTGTAGGCCGGCAGCTGCGCTCTTATTTGACCCCTAGCCTGAGAACTTTCATGTGCCACAGGTGCGGCTGCAAAAAGAAAAAAAGAACTTTTTTCCTCTCTTTTTTCCCCTCCTATCCATCCAACCTCACTTCCTCTTGACTCTTCCATGAATGATCTTTTGTGAAGCTCTCAAATTGTGTGAATGTGTTCAGACTGGTTTTCCCCTCCTTTCTCCTCTGGCTCAGCATCCTTGACCTCGCTGCCGTCCAGAAGTCTGCTCCTTCCCATGTGAAACTGGAATCGCTCCAGGCGAGACGTTTCCTTCCCAACAGGGCAACTCGGAAGCATGTGCATCAAAAGCACTAGATTCCTGTTTTGGAAAGAAAGGCTGTGTTAGAACTTTAAGGTGGGGCCAGGGGAGTGAGGGTCCCGAAGGCAGAGAAACACCCCCAAAAACTCACATGACAATGTAAGTGGAGCCTCAAACATCTCACTCCCTTAGCATGTAGGAGATGAGAAAAGAATATGAGCTTGAGCACATTTCTGTCCCTCCGAAGCTTCGTGATTTTCCCTGTCACCACCCCCCGATGGAACTCAGGATGAACTACTTTTCTGAATAACATTTTACTGGAACATAGTCGTATCCATTCATTTACGTATTACCTATGGCTTCTCTTTGCGATGATGTGGTCAGAGTTGGGCAGTTATGTCAAAGACTCCGTGGTCCACAAAGCCAAAAATAATTACTCCCTGGCCCTGTAGAGAAAAAGTTTTTCCACCCATAGTTTAAAATATTTTTTTAATTTTTTTACAATTTTAAAGTTTCCATTTAGAATTATTACAAAAGATTGGCTATATTCCCCATGCTGTGCAATACATTCCTATAGCCTCTCTTATACGGAAGAGTCTGTACCTCCCAACTCCCCCACCCCAATATTGCCCCTCCCCCAGCTCCCCACTGGTCACCACTACCTATGAGCCCTGCCTCTTTTTTGTTGTATTCACCAGTTTGTTGTATTTTTTAGATTCCACATATAAGCAAATCATACCACATTTATCTTTCACTCTGACTTATTTCGCCTATAGCATAAAGGGGAAACTATTTTTCCCTCTTTTAAATTTTCTTCATTTGCTCATTATTCAAGGTGCTCTCTTGGTCCAGAGCCGTTCTCTCCTCTGTGTCCCTCCCTGCCCCACCCCTGGCTATTTCAGCCTCATCTTTCAGGATTCTGGGTAGAAGACTCTTCCTCCAAGATGCCAAGCCTTCTAAGTGCCCCTTTCCCAAAAGTATTTAATGAACCTTTTGCTTTCATGGACTCTTCCATATAGACGGTACTCTCGCTGAGGGCAGGAACCATGTTTGGCTACTCACCTTTGTTCCTCGTGCCCAGATACAGTACCTGGCACACGTAGACATTCATCAAATGCTCGTTTAACGACAGAGCGTGCGAGGGAATGGGCGGATGGATGTCAGTAACGCAGGGGAAGTTTGCATCGTTTTCTCTCCCTGTTCATATCACCACCCCTCACCCAGGCAAACCTGCAGCCCATCTCACCATCTTTGGATCCCTCCATCAATGTCCTCCATTTTTACCATCCTAACTCAGTGTCATGAGGTAAGAAGGAAGGTCTTCAGCCTTCAGAACTCTCAAGAATGGGAGATAAAGGATGGGAAGAAAAGCATGTGCAGAACTGGAAAGGATCTGCCAAATAGCAGAATCTGGTAAGATGCACAGCTCCTCACTTTGTAAAATGGACAGCAAAACCCCAGGTTTCTAGAGAGCCAGACATGATAATCAAATGGTAATACTGATGTTGGGAGAGGGGAAGGGAAAGGAAAAGCAGGGGAGCTAGCCCGTAAAATAGGAAATCAAGAGAAATTAGGGACATTGGCACTGCTTAGAGATATAGGAAAACTGCCTCAATGAAAAACCGTATATTAAAAATTTGGATGGGCTACGTGGAGGTAACACACATTGCGCTCATCCGCATAAATTGCCTACAAATGTTGCCTAAACATGATGTAGTACAAGAATAATTTTATTTATCAAAAATTACAAGTCAAGGAGTTCCCACTGTGGCTTAGCGGATTGAGAACCCAACATAGTCTCCATGAGGATGAGGGTCCCATCTCCGGCCTCACTCTGTGGGTTAGGATCTGGCATTGCTGCAAGCTGCAGCATAGGTCACAGATGTGGCTCAGATCCGGTGTTGCCATGGCTGTGTAGGCCTGCAGCTGCAGCTCCCATTGGACCTCTAGCCCAGGAACTTCCAAATGCTGCAGGTACAGCGGTAAAAATTTAAAAAAAAAAAAAAAATTTAATTTAAGAAAAAGATACAAGTCAGTGTTTACTTTTGTGGTCAATCTTCTCTTGTTAGACTGGTAAACCCAACACAGTTTTTTCTTCTTCAATTATCTGTGTATTTCGCTTGCTCAACTCACAATTTTAAAAATCTGAGGAAAGCTCTGTGCATATTTTGAATTCTGTAAGTTGTTAAATGTTTTAAATAACTGAAACTGGCCTTATCTAAACAGATTATCCCTTAGGAATAAAGAGTAGCAACCATCCAAATTTGTCTGTCAGGATTTATCTTGAATTCATCTGAATTCCATTCAACCATGAGTGAATGAGTACCTTCCATGTAACCAATTCTGGAAATAGCAGAGAGAAAATTCTTTTCTCGAGTCTCCTTCCACAACTAGATCGTTTAGGAAAACAGAGCCCAGACTTAACTAAGGTCAACTCTATAACCAAGATGTCAAAGAAATTGTCAGCCCATCATCAACCTCAATCCATCAACCTCATACTAGACTCATGGCTTTCGGAACACTGCGCCATTTCTCAGCTTCTACTTTGCAGTAATAAAAGTCCTAAGCCTAAGTTTGGACCCCCACATGGGAAGAAGGTGCCTAAGTCATATTAGCAGGTTCTCAACCAAATGCAACCCAACCTTTAGTGATTTCTGATCATAGGAAGCAAGAAGGCAGGTGTGTTAAAATTCTCAAGTAGCTCAAAATACTTCCTTAGGAAATTTACTATTGAGCAGGAGCAGATCTTGAAGATACTCAAGTAGCTCCTCACAGATTGGGTATTAGGAAACCAGGACCCAAAGAACTCAAGTCAGTGGTCACAGTAGCTAATAGCAGAGTCAAGAATGATACCCAAGCTTCTAGATACACAGCCTGTGATATTTCCTTACCTAGATTTTGCAACTTCAAACTTTATTGTTGTACCACATTTGAGGCAGATAGATCTGCCAGGCACCCAAAGATTCCTTCTCTATATGTCTTCACCTGATTTGAAGGAGAGAAGAGAAAGCAGAGGAAAACACCAAAGCTCAGAAAGCCTTTAATATTAGAAGTAGGAGAGCAGCTGTTTCACCAGGACTGGTCTACAACTCAGACTTTTATCTTCTAAAAGGAAGCCAGTTTTTGCTAGAACCTCAATCCTGATGTAAAACCTTAATCATCAGCTCTGACTTTTAGGGTGGTTGGCTTTCCTCCATTTGGTCAATCTGAGTTAAATATTCAAATTCAGTTGAAATGCTGGATTTGTTAGTCCAATGCTATAGTGGAAATATAATTAATAACTCAATGTTAAGGGTGCTAATTACAGAACCCAGACTCTATAATCAGTGAACAATTTGATCTAGAAATTCTCCAATGGAGTGTGTAACCTCAATCTCCAGGCACTATTAAATATCAGCCAATGCCTAGCCATCTAATAGTACTAGAGGCTTTTGATTCCATCAGGTGGGGTGAAAATAGATGTCTTTCCTTTATTTAAGGTAGTAAAAATTAGTCAATCACATGAAGTTAATGTCAGATAATGGGGAAATGATGGTTATCATTAAATACTTGAATGGTCACAACATTAGATGCAACACCTACTAGTCTAGAAGCAAAATTAGAAAAACTGGATAAGGAGTTCCCATTGTGGTTCAGCGGTAGCAAACTAGTATCCATGAAGATGCAGATTCAATCCCTGGCCTCATGCAGTGGGTTAAGGATCCAGTGTTGCTATGAGCTGTGGTGTAGGTTGCAGATGGGGCTCAGATCCTGTGTTGCTGGGCTGTGGTGTAGGCCGGCAGCTATATCTCTGATTCGACCCCTAGGCTAGGAACTTCATATGCCATGGATGCAACCCTAAAAAGACAGACAAAGACAGAAAGACAGACAGACAGACAAAGAAAGAAAGAAAGAAAGAAAGAAAGAAAGAAAGAAAGAAAGAAAGAAAGAAAGAAAGAAAGAAAGAAGAGAGAGAGAGAGAGAGGGAGGGAGGGAGGAAGGAAGGAAGGAAGGAAGGAAGGAAGGAAGGAAAAATTAGATAAAATGTAGGAAGATAGAGTTTTGGTTCATGTACAGAAAACGATCTCCATCAGAGGGGTCACCAGCATAAATGACCCATAACAAGAGTCTGTGGGCAACTGCTCACAGTGGAAGCATAAGCTGACGAGATACCTTCTGTTGAGGGCAGTTATATGGGATTCGTGCATTGGGTGGGGAGTTGAACAAAGTGACCTCCTTTACAATAATTTCCTTCTAACTGTGGACAGACACTGTACAATTCAGACTTTATGTATTGATTTTAGTAAGTTTTAGATTATTACTTTAAATCACTTATCACTAAGCATCTAAATATGCACTTTGCTAGACCCTGATAGAGAGAACTTCAGGGACGTGGACCTTATGAACTTAAATACATTTAGGGTGGTTGGACACAAACAAAGGAATGGGTAGGATTTCATATTTTATGCTTCTGGAGCTGATGTGAAGGAGAGAAATCATTGAAACACTGAGTATTTGAGACAGGAAGCAAAATCAAAGGGCATAAAAGAGGAAACATCAATGCCTTGTTACATAAAAATTTTTTCTGTTGCACAAAATTTCCTGGCACTGGTTTGTTCCATGAGCTGAGAAACAGGATCATGCTTAGGTACTATAATCATCAACTGAAAAAAAAAAAAAATGCACAAAGTGAGAGTTGTGAGTTAAGTTTGGTTGGGGAGCAAAATGAGGACTACGGCCCAGGAAATATCCTCTCCAATAGCTCTGAGGAACTGCTCCAAAGAGGTTGGGGGGGTGGGGTCGGTATGGATGTGATTTTGGTGAAGGAGGTATGTGCAGCCAAGCATACATCTCAGCAGAAGGTCCCTGCTGGTCACAAAGAGCAGATGTCTCCATCAAGGATTTTAATGCTTTTCTAGATATGAGGAGCTGTAAGAATGTGGGCTCCTAAGATCTCCTCCTGAAAACACCTAACCATCTGAAGGCCAGTTTTTCTGGAGCACAGAATGCCTCATTCCTAGTCTCCACCCCAAACTCCTTTCTGGGGATGTTGAAGGTCAGCAATGCAGTGGCTCAGGACGTCATCCTTGGAGAGGCAGATGACAAGGGATGGTCTTTAGCTGGCATGATAAACATAGGCTTTAAGTAAATGCGTGGGTGAAATCTTAGAGCTGGGAGTCACTCTAGAATCCATGCCATCGCCTTGTTTTCCAGAGGAGGAAATGGTGGTGAGGCCCATCCCAAGTCATGGGATCATCCTAATGCTGCGGGACCTTGGCACCATTTCTGGCCACACTAATTCATTTATGGAAGGGCTACTGTCATGGGACATAAGACAGTGACATAAAATGAACCTGAAGAAGGAAGAGCAAACAATTTGGCCCCCCTATAAAAGACCTCCGAATGAAAACGATAAAAATCATGTCTGTGCGAATCGGATAGGAAGAGAATGTGGTAGAGCTTCATGATAAGGAAAGCTGTTGACTCAAGAAAGAAGAGGAAATCATAGGAAAGCGTTAGAGAATATTCTATTTTAGAGCTATTGCTCTCGTTTGCCTCTTTTTATTAACTGTATCTCCTTGTGCGATCTTGCCTTGCTGTCTGATGTAAATGTATTATTGAGCCGAGAATACTGTCAAACATGTATGATTGAAGAGTACACGGAGAATGGTGGGAAATTATATTTACGCTAGGAAAGAATAATCCCGTTGGCCTATTGGTATTCACCTTGACCCTTACACACACACACGCACACACACAGAGGCCAAATTTTTATCTAAAAGATGAAGTCCTCATAACATAAACTCTGTAAAGGCAAAGGCTATGTCTGGCCTGCGGTCTTTCATCTGCCTGTTCTTGCAAGGCATTATATATGCAATATATGCTTAATAAATACTCGCATATGAAAAGGATGATGATGATAACAACCTTTGCCAAATGCCAATTACAGGACATCCAGTCAAAGCTTCATGGGTCAATACATCAGCAGAAAGGAAGCCGCAAATGGAATTAAAATAATGTATCTGTTTGTTCATTGTTAATGGCTGCTATGAATTTGAATTAGGCCAGTAATTGCTTCCCTGATATGAGAGCAAAATGCCAAGGTAAAGACTGTAATTAACATTCAGAAGGAATGTAGGCCCAGAGTATGGGGACTCTTTTGAAAAGAAATCTCTAGTTTGCTTTGTCCCTCTTCCAAATCTCTTCCTCATTTCCTAGCATTCTTTTCTCAGAATTCTGTTTTTGTTATTTTTTATCTCTCTCCTCACTTCTAACGATTGTGCCCAGTGGGAAAGCTGGCAAAAGCCCTGTGTCTAAAGCCTGCTCCTTCTTTTCCATGAAAAGTTAGGGAACGAGGAATAACTACTCGGCCCACAATAATGGGGGTCTTGATGAGGAGACCCCCGTAGAATACCGAGGAGATACTCAGTGTTTTAAATAATGCCTGTTATATTTGATAGAAGAAAGAAATCAAAGTTGTTGTGTCACACAAAAAATAACACATATTATTCAAGCTCCTCCACATCCAAGGGAGGTGAGGTGGGTCCTTTGTCCTTTCTGAACATTATTTAACAAGGAAAGGGCAAGAATATGGCCAAATATCTTTCATCCAGAGGAAACTAATTGTCTTGGTCACATCCATCAGGAGTTACATAATAGTTATTGTAATACATTTTTTAAAAATCAGGTACTCAATTTTTTAAAAGAAATTCTTATCGGTTGGGATCAATTTATGATCTCGTACTCCTTGATATTCAGTCGTTAGGACAGCCTCCATTTCTCCTATAAATCACGGTTCTAAAAGGAAGATCGGACTCCCCAAGGGAAGCGGATGGCTCAGTGCCCGGATGAGTCACACAGCTAAGAATATTTGCTTTGTCCATTCTTTCCCCTGTGACTCCTCACTCTGTGCTGGATTCCTAAACTCCACAAGGATGTTCTGACCGAGGATTCCATACACTCATGAAAACTCACAGAGCCGTGCCTGCCACTTTGAAAGGACTCAAACTTGTGTGGCACGAAAACAATGCTTTAAAGAGCAAACCAAAACAGTTTTCCTCGCTAGGATATGGGGCAGAGGAGCTGTATTTTTTGAAACAGACTAGTGGGAAGAAAAATGCATTTCTCCAAGGAAAATTTTCAGACAGGTTGATGTCATTGCAATCATAAAATAGGATAAAGCAATGGAATTGGGAGTTCCCACTGTGACTCAGTGGGTTAAGAATCCAACTACTATCCATGAGGATGCAGGTTCGGTCCCTGGCCTCCCTTAATGGGTTAAGGATCCCGCATTGCCAAAAGCTGCAGATGCAACTCAGATCTGGCATTGCTGTGACTGTGGGGTAGACCTGTAGCTGCAGCTCCGATTTGATCCCTAACCTGGGAACGTCCATATGCTACAGGTGCAGCCCTAAAAGGAAAAAGGAGAAAAAAAGAAAGAAATGGATTTGAAATAAAAGACTTCCTCTTCTGGGGATAGTTAGTGTCTGGGGCAAAAGTTTGCTAAGACCAGGATTTCATATCACTAAGTAGGAATAATTACAGGGAAACAGGAAATAGTCTAATCGGTGGGCTCTCTGATTCAAGATGCATGTACTAAGCACAGACTGCATGGATAGCGCTATCTTATATGCATCACAGAGTCCAGCAGAAGTATGTTTTTGACCTGATAATATGATTAAGGAAAGAATTGTTTGGTTGAAAATCAATTGCACTGGCTACCCACTACCTGGTGAGCTTAAAATCTGACATTTTTTTTTTTCCATTTTCGTTCCTCTCTTGGAATGACTTTAAAATGTCAAATTTTTTCTTAGGCGCAGTAGGGGTTTCATTTGCAATATCAGCAACACAAAAACTTCACAAGAAATGCTAAAATGCATTAATGGAATCAGTGGAAAGCTATGGGCATAAATGTGTTCTTCTTCTAATGGAATCCCATTCTCATTTTCTTTTCTCAACAGTGAGACAAATGGCATAAAACCGAGACACTGGCGTTGTTACATAATGGGTAAAACAGTCGGGAAAATGAACTCATGGGATGGTACTCTCCATCCATTTGAAAGTTAAGTCTAAGGCTGGGAATTAACTATGCTTTTTTTGAGAGTTTTCTTTGTATCACAGTTTTGCAACCTGGACACTATTGGCGTCTGGGGTCAGATCATTCTTGGTGGTGGGGACTGTCCTGCGGGTCATGAGATGTTCAGCGGCATCCCTGGCCGTATCCGACAGAGGCAGCAGCAGCCCTCAGTGCGACATCCCAAATGCCTGTCTCCAGAGGCTGACTGTCCCCTGCTTTATAATGAGAACCTCTGCTTTATATGGATGCCTAAGAGGCAGAAAATTGTGTGAGTTGCTTTGGGCTGTGAGAGCAAATTTTGCATTCAATACCTCCCAGTTGCTCTACGTTAAACCAAGAAATGACATAGCCCAGGAACTATAGCATTACAGAATGTATTTTGTTTATTTTTTTAATTTTTTAATGGCGGTATGGTCGGCCCAATATGATGTAAGTTTCAGGTGTATAACTTTGTGATTCACACTCTTGAAAGGTTATACTCTATTGAGAGTTATTATAAAATAGCAACTGTATCCCCTGTGCTGTACAATATTTCTTTGTACCTTATTTAGTTTCTACAGAGGACTTTGTATCTCTTAATCCCCTACCCCTATCTTGCCCCTCCCTACTAGACTTTATGTTTTTATTGTGAGACAAGTTTCTTTTCGCAAGAAAAAGATGAAAGGCACTGTGATGCCTTGGTCCCAGTGTAGCCTCTGCCGCCTGAGTCCCAAGTTCATGCCTAAACGCCCTGAGCAAAGACCACCTGGAGCTTCTGCTCCAACTTGTACGCCTGGGGGTGAGTGATAATGACTAACTCTGAGAACAGAGGGAACTACGAATGTACTGATTCTACCACTGGTCTACCTCCTGGGAGGATGGCAAACTGTTTATCTTTGGATTTGCAAGGAAGAGACCACAAAGGGATTTCTGAACCTGACCCATCCGCAGCTTTCCAAAGCCTTCATTTTCCTATTTATAAAACGGTTGGGCATCCTCTTCTCTTGGACTTTTCTGGCCTCAAAAGATTTGAGCAGGTCTCCGTAGTTTTTATGGCGCTCCTTGGAGCTTGGGAGGATATAGACATAAAGAACAGTGAACAGTGAGAGGGCATCGGTCACCTTTTAATGGCAGGTCAGCATCCAAGTGAACCATCAGAGGAGATTTGTACCCTCACGAGATACAGGAATTGTCAGGCTGGATGGTCCTTGCCAGACATTTCAGGAACAGTTGTCATGATGGACTATGTTCTTTTTCTCTAACTTTGTATTGTCCCCACCTCCAGCATCTGCATTTGGCTCATTTTCCTACCATATCGCAGGGCTTTTTTCCCTCTAAGCTCCTTTACTGGATCCTCCCTTCTGCAAAATATATGGTTTAGGGTTTACAGGACCCTGTTCTCAGCCCTCCTCTCCTCACCACCCCCCTCCTGTGTGATCTCATCCAGTCCCACAATTTCAAATGCAATCCATCTATCAGTGATGTACGCCCACAGCCTGCATCACTCCACTGAGTTTGTCTTTCATCCAGCTGATATCTCCACCTTGATACAAATGAACATCTCAGACTCAACATGGCCAAGGGACAGCCATTGATGTCTATCTCTCAACGCCCATCCTCTCTCAAATCTGCAAGGCATCCTTCCTTTGCTTCATACTCATATCTAGTTCTTCAAAATGTATTCCAGTTCCCTTGTGATGCAGCAGGTTAAGGATCCAGCCTTGTCACTGCAGTGGCTCTGGTCCCTGCTGTGGCCATGGATTGAATCCCTGGCCCAGGAACTTCCACATGCTTCAGGTGCAGCCAAGAAAAAAAAAAAAAAAATTCAAAGGCAATCACTGTTCACCTTCTCTACTTTTATACCCTAGTGCAAACCACTGGCATCTCTCACCTGAACGAATGTGATCGTCTTTGAAGTGACAATGAAGTGACTGTCAATGAAGTATTTATAAAGCTTTCAGATATGTGTTTCCCATTAAACCTGGGGTGAAATCCAACCCTTATTAGAATCCATAAGACCTCCAAAGCCTGGCCCTCATTTCCCACCATCCCTCTCCTCACTTATAACACAATTGTCACACCAACTTTCTTCTGCCATGCAACTCATCTGGTTTGTTTTGATGGAAAGGCCTTTTTGCCTATTTGTAGCCCTTATTCCCCAAATCCTTATAAGGTGCCTTCTTGTCCTCATTAAGGTCCCAAATTCCAGTGGACCCTCCTCAAAAGGTCTTCATACCTCCTCAAACAGCCCCACTTCCCATCAATCGAAGAGACATTTACCTCTTTTATCTTATCCATAGTGTCTGTTCCTGAAATTATCTTATCTATTATAGGTCTGTTACCTGCTCTTATGGCTAGATTACATGTCCCATGCAGGCAAGGACTCTGTGTGTGGTCCATTGCTATATCCCTGGAACCTAGAACATGCCTGACACATAGAGAAGCTAAGGAAACACTTGTAGGCTGGCCAGTCCAAACGGAAGGGAAAACCCACGAAAAGTTAAATGCTTTCTAGTAAGCCAGCTGCTTGGCTCTGTTGTGTGCCTGCTGATCAACAGCATATATGTGTCTATCCTGAGATCTGCAGAGAATCCCAAATTGCCCTTCAGAGATAAATGAACTAATCAGGTGAGCTCCTTTTTCTGGATGGCTTTCTCCAAATTCTGGTATGTCATGCAATTCTGCTTTCCACTTTTGGTGGCCTCCTAGGCCCAGTGATGCCCTAATTCTTATGCAACTTAATCAAGAAAAGAATGAGTCATTGTAAATAAATCAAACTAGTTCCAAAAGGAAATATGGGTATAGATGCTTTCAGAGCAATGAAATCAATACCGGACTCCACCTTCAGGCAGGGTTTAGAAGATCATTAAAAATGTAACCCTTGTCAAAACAGCAAACATCTTCTGGTCATTAGAAACCATGCAATTTCCTTTTAGAGAAGTCTTTAAATTGAAGCAACTCTCTAAAGCTCTTTTGTGTGTGTGTGTGTGTGTGTGTGTGTGTGTGTGTGTTTATACCACTCTTACTTTGTCTAGAATTACTTTGTTGTTGCCCATATCATCATCAGAATTATCACTGGTAAAAGAAATTTCCATTTTGGAAAACAAAGCAAGCAAGCATGCAGTACAATGAGCAATATTGACCTGAAATACAAAACAAGATGGTAGCTGAATGATAACTAATTAGAGACAAGCCATCAGAATTAGGAAGCCCTGCCAGTTAGACATCTTCAACTTCAAGAGGAAAAGAAAGTGTGAACTAGAGAGGGGGAAAAAAAAAAAAATCTCAGAATCTACCTTGCATCTTTCAGCAGTTGGGCAATTAAATGAAATTCACACCAATTGAGATCAAGGAAGCCTGGAGGCGGACACAATAAAAGAAGGTTATAGATGCCCCAACAACATGTTGACAGAATTACAATCATTTCACTGCTAGAAAGACAAGGAGTTTTTTGATGAGTTCCTTACAAGTGGTATCTTTTAATCATAGAGAAAATGGCTTCTCCCAAATATAAAATTGAGCATGTTAAAATGCTTTTTTTTTTTGCATCCGCATGATTATATTTTAATTGACAAATAATTACGTTGGCTTAGACCCACAGTGTGCTCATCCTCTTCTCATTCTCATACCATACAAACAGACATTAAGAATATATTCAAAAAACATCTAGCTCCTTGAAATTGTAGTTTATATTACAAAAGAATTTTATTTCCACCATATACAAGATTCATCACTGAATGACTTTATAAAGAGCTCGCCTGTGTTTTTAAGTGTTTGCTCAGAGATTATTATTGGACCTAGATGATAAAAGGAAGGAAATTTAAAGTTCACCTTCTAGAAGCCATAACCAATTGAAGAGCTATCAGAAATAAAAATAAAGCATTTCTGAAACCATTACATGTGTCAATAGGAAAGTAAGCTAACATTTTGAGGATTTCATGGATCATTTTAAAGAACAAAAGCACGATGTAAAACAGGAAACTGGTAGTTAACTGAATGTCATGACAGAAAAAAAAAAAACAGGCCCTTTGCTTTTTCAGTAATTGGAACAGAACCATCCTCATTCAACACCATCTCCATAGAATTTTCAACCCTCCCGCCTCCAGCCCAGAAGCTAGATGACCCGATTGCATAGATCAAACCTCATTGGTCTGTGTTCAGTAATCTCCTTTTACTTTCAAACTGCTAAACTATGTTCTTAGACAAAGATGAGTTTCTATTCTTTTATGAAAACAGTGTTTTCAGTGTTTGCTGCTTACTATATTTATAATGAAAAGGCGTAGGTCTCATCCCCCTTATTAATCTACGTTACAGAACATCGTGGGTTCAGATAGTGGGTATAAATTACTGTCCTATTGTTCTATGAAACCAAACCTAACTGACACATTAGCCAAAAGCTCTGGCATGGGATTGTGTTTTGGGTCCATTGCAAAACCATCATTTTCCTCAGCACTGAAGTGGGTCATCTCTCTGCTCGTCTTAAGGGGTTGCTGGAAGGATGAGATGAGCTGAGCTATCTGGAGACTGAGACGCACAAACAGCTTTACACACAGCCAGTAGAAACAGTGGTGTTTGGCACTGATATACATTTGCATTTATAAGCCACAGACGATTAGAAAGTTATCCCCATGGTGTCCATGAAAGATGGAGCCTTCTGACCTGTCCTCATCTATGGTAAAGGCCACTACTTCTGCCATGTGACTCGTTCTTTTGCAATCAGCTAGAGTTGATACAGTTCTGACATAGCCCTCTGTGTACCTTAAAAATCAATCTTGAGGGAGTTCTCATCGTAGCTCAGTGGTAACGAACCCAACTACTGTCCATGAGGACCGGGTTTGATCCTTGCCCTTGCTCAGTGGGTTAAGGAGCTGGTGTCACCATGAGCTGTGGCGCAGGTCACAGATGAGGCTCGAATCCCACATTGCTGTCATTGCTGTGGCTGTGAGGTAGGTCAGCACTGCAGCTCTGATTGGACCCCTAGCCTAGGAACTTCCATGCGCCACAGGTGCGGCCCTAAAAAAAAAATAGCAAACTTCATTCACCATCGGTTAGAAAATTTCTATTTGAACATCAACAGAAACCATGCGGAAGGAAACAGGAATGTACCCAGCTGACTCTCCCAGCTGACCTACAGATAGGCTCAGGGACAGAAATTCTGGCACCATGGGCACTCAAGAGCAATTTGGATCAATGATATTCCATTACTTTGGAAAAGGTCAAAGAGTTCGTGAAAGTTCTATCTGGGGATCCACATTTACGCTTTGTGAAAATTATTGACGCTGATCATTTTAAAACCAATTTCTAAAAAAAAAAAAAAAATTAATAAATAAAACCAAGTCCTTTCATTATTGTTATTGTTTTTGTGTTGTTGTTGTTTTAATTGGATCAGTTGGCGCTACTTTGCGTTGGTGGCCAAGCTCTTGCCATGCGTCCTTTGAACCCACGTGGTCACCATTCCTAAGTATCAGAGACCAAAGCGGTCATTTCCAGCCAAAGCCCAGGCAGAGATCACCTGTTGGTGGAACCTTTCTGGCGTTTTGTTTTGTTTTGGTTTTATTGCCGTGTCTGACTTTTGTACCTAAGTCTCATGACCCAGATGCTTTAATTATGCTGAACCTAACGAATCAATACCAGTGGAATGCTCCCATAATTTAATAGCGCAGATAGAGCCTGGACGTCTAGCAGATAAGGATAAATCACATGGGTATGCGAATCACAGTTTTTATCAGAGACTCGGTGGGATCATAATGTATTCTTTCAATCTGCACCAAAGGTAGGAGCAGGAAGCTATTTTATAGATTTCTTGGTAATCTGAGCTGATGTTCTACCTGTTACAGGACTTTTCCAATAAAATAGAAACACAGCAGGATAAAAAAGATACAAATGCTGATTTTATAACAGTCAATAAAAGCATGACTCCATAGTAATGGAAAATTTGGCCATGGATCGTGAAGTATCAGTAGCCCAGTTGGTGTGGTAATAAAATAATGTGTGTCCTGCCATGGGAACTTTTTTTAACGTGCCAGCGTGTACCTTTAATTTACTGGGTTTTTCTCCCCTTTTGAGAGAGAAAGGCGATGAAACTTATTAGGAAAATAATGTGTCTTTGTCAAATGCTTAGGCACCTAATCAAAACGGCCTCTCAAATGGCTTTTTAAACTATGTTATAGGCCATTACTTTTATTCATGAAAGCAAATGTCAGCCCATTATGTGAAAAATAAATTTATATTTAGTTCTCTCCTTTCATGCACGTGGAAATGAACCCTTTTATGGGTAACACAGTGAACCTCATGCCTCCCCAGTGAAGAGCGTTCGCTGCTTCTTAAGTCATCCTTTGACCTATAGGAAGTAAAATGCAAGAACAAATCACTGTTTTATGGGATGCTTTAAGTGAGGGAAAAAAAAAAAAAAAGGCAGGGTCATTCGCAGGAAGAGGGCCGAAATGATAGGCTATTCTCTTTGATCCATCAAAGTATGTTTTATCCAAAAGATTTATTTATCCTCAACCTTCTCCAAAGGGAATGCTGACTGTTTTACAGGTTTCTGAGAATGTCTTTGTGGATATTACTTTATTTGGAAAACTTTCCTCATCCCACTGCCCCCCACCAAGAATCCTAAATTATTATAAATAATTGAAATAAGGGCCAAACCCTGTTTCCTCGTGAGGCCATACTGTCAAAGTCATGATTTATGATTATTCTTCCCCAGGGACAAGATGCATTCCTTTAAATTATATGGCTTCACACCTGGCATTAAAGACAGAGAGAGAAGAGCGCTATTATCACTTGAATATGGGAAACAAACCCTCAAAGGAAGAAGCAGCCACTTAGAAAGGCTTTCTTGCCTAACAAAACCAATCCAGTTTGCTTTCAATTGCTAAGATTTTGGAGAAACACCTGAGAGCCGCATTTGAGAGAGTGGGTGCCATGGAGCTGTGAACAGGAAGCACAAGAACACTAGGAAATTTGAAGAAACAGCTATCCTGACTGCTCTCTTGCCCTCGTGGTGACTTACCTGCCCTGGAGCCTAGAGCTGTTCACCCATCACCTTTATGTGATGGAAAAGCTTGGCCTACCCAGCATCGCAGATCGAGAGGCTAGCCGATCAAAATGCGTTGCATCGTGTGGGGCTGATCAATATCGCGTTCCCACTAAGCTGTTTGCTTAGTTCACCTTCATTTCTGTGGGCGAGCCCCCTGTTCTTTCGCTGGGCTGATTTCAGAGTGAGGCTCACCACTCAGATGCAGCCAGGCCAAGAGCCAAGGAACAAGATCAAACCCCTGTTCTGCAGCCAGTGGTGTTTGCAGGGCCCTCAGTGGTGCAGCAGGAGCAGACCTGCCTCAGTGCCTTTGCTCAGACTGCACAGTGTTTAATGTGCCAAGAGCCCCAGCGTGCAGGCAACATACCCTGCTGACCCCACCATCACCTCACCAGAACTCACAGGGTCTCACTCAGGGGAAAATCTTGGTTGGTTTTCTCTCCCTCAGTTCATTCAGTGGAAAAACAGCTCTACTCTGAAAAGTTGCGCTGAAACCCAGCTGTCACACAGAAGTCTCTTCTAGAAAGCCGCCCGATGTTAGGCCACCAAATACCAGGCGCTGTGCGCCTATTGCTGTGCCCTCCCCACACCTGGAGAAAGAGCCAGGCCAGCAGGCTGCCCATACCTGGCCGTGAACTTGTCACCCTGTGACAGTGAACCTGAGCGCCCTCTGCACCGACTCCCCAGACTTCTTCAGCCTGAACATTTCAAGAAGCAGAGATAATTATGTAAATATCCCCACTGATTCTGAGGAATCCCAACCAACTTTGTTCCAGAATAATGAGTCCCAGGAAGCTTGATCTTGCTTTTATATGCTGTCGGCAGTGGCCATGGCGTTCCTTCCACCCCACATGACAGCACGAGATCCAAATTACCTGAGCTCCTTTCCTGACCCTATTTAGCTGTGGACTCCTTATGATTTAGCTGTGTGCTACCTTTTCTGCACCTCCTCAAATCTGTAAAGGAGGAATTAAAGTAGTAGTTCTCCCCTAGGGCGAGTCTAAGGATGGATAGAGTTAAAACAGGGGACCAGACAGCCCATAGTAAGTGCTCAATAAATGTTAGCTGTTGATTCTGATTTGGGGGGTGGGGGTAGCATAATCTAGAACCTAATTTGTAAAAGGCAAAAGCAGTTGTTTTCAGTTCAGTGACAGATATCCAATTAATTACAGGTTACAGACTTCTTCTTAACCCGTTCATCTGGCTGAATTTCACCTTTTCTGGTATCTCGTTCAGTTCTACAAGGATACAACAATGCAGTTGAGTGGATCCAGCCAGCCAGGCTATTTTTTCATGAAGAGAGGCAGGAAATGACAGATGGGAAATACTGTGTTGTAGTCAGAGACTCTGGTTTACCACTGGGTGGGACCTGTGGCAAATGATTCACTAATAAGTAGGAAACATCATCATTCTACCAATCTCGCAGGTTGACTGTAATAAACAAAATTTTTAAACATGATGATATGAACTCTAGGATACCTGGCAAACCTAGGGAACTGTTACCATCTTCGTAGCATGTTCCTTGCCCACAAGGAGCTTGTCTGCTTCCTCCTTGCTTTGGTGAAGCTATCATCAACACCCAACGTCTTGAGAGGGTCCTCCTTGCCAGCACGGCCTCCTGGAAACCCCACAACATGATATTAGAAAGGGTTACATGAGAGCCCTTCTGTAAAGCAGCTCACAAACCACAGAACAGCTTCCTGCAATGTGCGGGCCCCTTCCCTAATTCCCTCCACCCCCACCTGTTCCCCAATGCAGGCAGAGGAATGGCACAGAATCTGGGGTGCAAGGATTTTGAGAAGAAAAGGGCACTGCCAAGGATTGAGTCATTTTAGTTGCAGTAAATATTGCCTGGGTGCTCTCGGGTGAAAGAATAGAGGGAGAAATTCAGAGATACCATGAACTTAAGGGTACCACTGAGGTCTGTGTATCTAAACCTCTTAATCCAAAGGAACCGTTGCTAACCATGAGTCTAGCTGTTTGATCTGGACTCAAGCAATCTTTCCCTCTCTCTTTTTTTTTTAAACTGGTTACAAGTTATTGAGAGCCTACCAGGAGCTGGGAACCACACAAGCTAAACTCTTTGTATATGTTATTTCTCATCCTCCCACTTGCACTTGCTACTTCTCGTCCCTGGCGTAGAGATGAAGAAAGATGCATGGGGAAGTTCCATAGCTTGTCCAGGCTCACACAGGTGGTGAGTGGCAGAGATGGATTCAGACCTTGAGCACAGAAACCCATGCCCTTCCCCCATGCCACAAAGCCGTCCCTGGGGACGGCTGGTGTTGGACCCAAAAAATCTTGGTGAACACCCGCTGCATGTTACCCTGGTGGGGTTCCTGCCCTGGGATCAGGTTGCAACCCCCACCTCCAAATGAACCCAACACTAAAGGCAGGATAAGTAAGCAGAAATAATATCCTAGGAAAGCCCATTGGAGGAAAAAAAAAAAAATGCCAATTCTCAAACTATCACTTAAAACCCGACCAGATGTAAAACAAAAACGTTCTGCCTGGTAACACAGATTAATAAAATAATTAAGCCGTGTTAGACAGGTAATGTTTTCGTCAATTGAGTGCGGGTAAAGCACTCAGGCACGGAGAGCAACTTCTGCTCAGAGACTGTGCACATTCGCGTCTTAGGCGTTTTTAAAAACGCATCTTATTTTCAATTCAAAACCGCATTTGATGCAAAGTTATTCCTGTTCCGTATGCAAAGAGAAGCCATACGCTGGGCTTTGGCAGAGGTTTGGATGGAGGTCGAGGGCAATCCTTAAAAGTAGCCAAGTAGGTCCAGCTTGAAATATTCGTTGTTTGTTTCCCCACACTTGATGCATTTTACCCCTGTTAATCTACATGGAAATCTCACTTGGAATTTAACAGCAATCTATACCCAACCATCAAATATTTAGTGTCTGTTTAGGAAAAGTAATCGGTAGAACTCTAAGCTACTATTTGTTCTGTTTGATTAATGTTTACCAAGTGGAAGTTTGGGAACAAAAACACTACGTCAATGTTCACGCCTTCCTCCTCTTAGCTCCTCCTCCACCTTATCTCCTTCTGAGGCTCCTTTGCATCGTCCTTTGAAAATGCAACACAATGAATGTTTTCTTGAATTAAATCTTGATTTCTGTGAAGAATTTGCATTTCCCCTGGACGGCAGATGTATCCTTCTCAAAATTCATTCTAGATAAACAAATAGTATACCCACTTCTCATTACCTATTTGCCTTCTCTACAGGTTCCCTAACTATAACTAGTCAGTTATAGCCAAGGGCGGCATTCTCCTGTTCTGGCTCCTTTCCCATTGCATGACTTCAGGTGAATCCTTTCATCTCTGGGGGCAGCACAGTGCTTCATGTGTGCCATAGGTTCAGGGTTTGATGAGTGACTTAATGAGCATCCTCACACGAACAGAGAGGATAGTCGAATCCACCGCCCCCACCGAACAGCTGTTTCAATGATTAAACAAGTCATAGTCTACAGAAACCTTTTAAAATAGTAAAATGCCATATAAACCGACATTCTTATTAATACTGCCAGCTTTTGAATAGTGCATGGTAAGAAATGTTTGAAAGGAATTGAAGAGTAGGAAATACCTGTAGGCCAATAAAATTTTGCCGAGCTTAAATAACCTTGTTCTGGAAAATGAATTAAATATGGTAGTGTCGTTTCCTTAAAACCTGAATTGAAAAACTGAAAACAAAGCAATGTGCTTTACTTTCCCCTTTTACTTCGGACTCAGGGCCCAGCTCTCTTAACCAAATTGTTTTCCTAATTAAAATTTATTTTTTTCAAGGATAGAATTTTATAGGCTAATGCTTAAAAGGCATCAGCATAACCAGTTCTCAACAGGAAAGGATTCTGCTCTGTGTGAACCACAAATGACACCTGATTTACTATGATTGGCCATCCAAGGATGTCAGAAAAATTAAGAATAACTTGTATGACTGAATTGAAAGCCCTCATTCTATTTCTGGAAGCAAACTTGAGCATTTCCTTTTGCAATAACCACCTTGATTATCTTGACTTGGGCAAGGTGACAGCAGCAGAGAGATTTCAGGACTGGACAAACTAGGGGACCATGAAGCAAGGCACTTCCTATTCTGACAAGGAAATGATATTTCTCTGCCTCGATTTCGGACCTTGATATGAATCTGATTTTGATTCTTCTAAAAGAAAGGGCTATAGTCTTAACTGCAAAATCAGTTCCTTCCTCAAAAATGGTTAGGCACTAGGATATTCATGTGTTTTGTCTTTTCTCTGAATATTAATTGAATGGTATCTATGAGGAACAGGATTTAAGACCCAGTAGCAGTCGATCAAAAGTACTGAACATTCCCTAAGTTCATCTCTAAAAAAAAAAAAAAAAGCGTGACTGGGGGCTTGTGTCTGTGCTTTCCTGAGGATGGCTGTTCTTAGAGTTGTCGCAATGGCAAAAGCATTGTATGAGCTGGACTGGGCACTGGCATCTGCCACTAAGCGGATTAAATCATGAGCCTCTGCACCTGCTGACTCTCAACACCCCTGAAAAGAGCTCAGGGTGCAGACCAGGAGTGAGGCGTTCCGTACTCTGAGAAAACTGGCAGAACAGGGCTTCGCATAGTTATATATTTTCAGGAGAAGACTTTAAGAGCCCAATTCTTGCATCTCCTCGTATCTAGAAAAAAAATCCTTCGTGGTGATGTCTGTTCCTTGTGACTAGCAGGGTCCTTCCCAAACATCCGGACCTCCCCCCTAACGCTTCAGAGCAGTATTTCAGAGCTCTCTGAAGTGCTGCCCCCCAGGTCCTCATTTTGCTCCAAATAAAACTTAAGGCACAACTTTCACATCGTGCACTTTTTCAGGCGACAATTGCACGGTGAGTATGTGAAAATGAGTATAGTGCTCTCAAATAAAGGTCAAATGTTTCTTGACTGTTGATAAGCCAAAAGAAGGGAGATTTTGGTCTAAAGGATTTTCTGAGCAATGGGCCCAGCATCCTAGAAAGAAATTCTCTGTGGCTACTCCAACAGATCCCAGTAAAAGAGCAGCGCTCAGTCAGAGACTGGTCGGTCAAGACAGGGTTTATGAGAGTGTGGTTTCCGCTATTAGTTAATTATCATTTGAATCATGCTTGAGCCGCTGGAAATTCTTCCAGCAATTCTAAACCGTTCCTCAATTAGCATTTACCTTGAAATGTGAGTCCTTTCTTTGAAACATATTGAAGACTTCTATTCTACCTCTTATATAGTCCCCCTTGTTTCTTTCTTTCTTTTTTTTCTTTTTTTTTAAAGCACAAAATATTACTACTAACCTGAGAATTGATGACATTAGGGAGATAAAAGAATACAACTTAGAGAACTCCAGGAAGCACCAGTGTGCCATTCTAGGAGGAAGAGAAAGAGAATTCTAGAGGAGGTGAAAATTAAGAGCAGTGGTATATATTCCATGAACAGCCAAAGCATTTGAAAGTGATTTCTTATATTTACTTAAAATCACATCTCATTGGCAGCATCTTTTAGATCCTGGTCGGATAGTTGCTCAAAATACCATTATAAGGGTAGTGGGAAGATTAAGGGTTGGTTTTCTTTTTAAAGCAAACAGGATATTTGATGTTTAAAGGAGCTGTAACATTACCTATTGATCTATTGATCTGTAAAGCAGTATAAAATCAATGCATTGATATCTTCAGTAAATGAAAATGTGTGTTCCTCCCATCAGCGTGCCAAGCCCAGTCCCATGATGGCTGATGTAGGTAGAGCCGCAGAAAATTCGAGGCCCCATCCTTGAACTTTATAACCGACAGTAAATCAAAAAAAAAAAAAGGTCTATTCCTTTTATTTGGAGTGAAACAGATCAAAACCAAGACTAAAAACGTCTGGATAGTAATCCTGTCATGTTTTTAATCCCTGGCCATCTCCACAAGGATGTGCAAAGTTAGCTCAGAGTTTCTCCTCTCTTGGCCTCAATTGCCTCATCTAGAAGTTGGGTTTGTAGTTTAGGCATGGATTGTTTAACTCCTTTGTGCTTTAAAAGGTCAAGGTTATTGGAGTTCCTGCTGTGGCACAGTGAGTTAAGAATCCATCCACCCTGGCTTGGTCACTGTGGAGGCTCAGGTTGGATCCCCAGCCTGGGGCAGCGGATTAAAGGATCCAGCATTGTCAAAGCTGTGGCGTAGGTCCCAGGAGGGCTTCATATTCAATCTCTGACCCAAGAAGCTTCCAGAAGCGGAGGGTGCAGCCATTAAAAAAAAAAGTCAAAGGTTATACTACAACCATAATTACATGGATTCTGTCAGTTACTAGTACTAATTGTTCATATCTTTCTTTCCAATCCTTGCCTCCTGTAAATGTTCCCAGCCCAGAAGTTTCTATATAAATGGCTCAAAATGGTCCCATGGAGTTGATGTAATGATTGTGTTTTTCAGGATATTTATAAGCGGTAGTGATTTTCCTATAAATTCAGAAAGCTCTGAAGGGAGTGTGATTTTTAACTTAATCCTAAAATGTATAAGGTGACATTTCTCCTTAAAACATTTGATCCTGATTAGTATTACTACTTTTCAACCTCTGTTTTATGCTGCTTTGGAAACGTGTTCAATTTCAACACTAACTTTTGTGAATTATTCTTGGGTTTACTTTTGCTTTTACCACAATTCCAATTCTTAGTTCAATTATCGACTGTAATTTCCCTGAGGGTATCTTTCTTTCTATATTACTGAAAAAATCCTTTTTTGTTTGTTTGTTTGTTTCTGGATATGAATTGAAAAGTGACTCTAATTAGCTGCCCCTAGCAGAAATAATATTAACTACCTTGGCGAGTGCTTACATTTATATAGGATATTTTTTTCTATCAAAGGAGGAAAGAGTATTTCTCCTGCTTGACAGGGTGATAAACAAACTGAATCAAAGTGATCGATTCCATCACCTGGGGTGAAATGTAGTCGCTATTAAATAGTCCACAGCAGTACAGGATTGAAGGGTGAAAACCAAAACAGATTTCTTTATTTATTGTCTTCTGGAATGTATGTCCACTGTTGGTGGTCTTCCTTAGACTGCCAGAGAAACTCCCAACTTGCTTGTAATACATTTCACCTCCAGTAATTTGTGTTCCCACTTTGGATGCAGTATTAAGACAGAGTGTTGAAATGAGACAAGCACGGGATGGGAGCCAGATGGACCTGTGCTCTAATTCATTTCTTCCACTTATGAGCTTCCCAACTCGGGCCAATCGTACAGTTCTGTGGGCAGCATTTACCATGCCCGTGTGGCAAACGCAGGATGTGATGACGACTCTCTTGGCAGCATATTAGAACCGGTAAACGATGCGTAGCCTGCCGGGTTGCCTAGTGTACATGTCAACGCTCTGCACGTGAGAATTCCTTGGGGAGGAAAGGAACAGAATTAGCATCCAGGGATGAGTGTGGGACTGTGGGGTTTTTTTCCATCTTTTTTGGCTGGTCATTGTCTACACATTTTCTATCTTGCTCGTTTGTCCCTTGCTTGGTCTTTTGGCTAGAGAAGAGAATTTTCTTCTGCTTTTTTTTTTTTTTTTTTTTTTTTTTTGTCTATTCGCATTGTGGTTTTAGGGTTGTCAACTTTCTACTCTCCCCAGTTGGGGGTATTTGAGGCATGAAGAAAACCCAGTGGGCTCAGCACTATATTATTGATCAGGTCCCAAGCTGCCTAGCTGGGCTGATTCTCAGCCTCTCAGAGACTTCTGATGTCTGTTTCGTGTACATAATGGCCCGAGTATTTGGCAGTACTTAGTGAGAAAAATGGAGAGAAATGTGCCTGCTCTATCTTGGTCATGAACTTGAAACACAGATTTTCTTTATTAATGTTTATTTTTGAAAATACAACTCTAAAATATTTTCCTAGCTACCTACCTTGATAAGCATCCCATACAAAACATAATTTAATCTTTATCATTACGGATAATGCTGCTGACTGTCATCACTGCATAGTCTCATACATGTCGATGCTGTAGGGACTCGCCCCCCCCCCCCCCGCAACACACACTGTCTAAGTTACATCCTAAAAATGACTTCAGGCAGAAATAAGTTCCCTGCAATAGTTAAATCAGCTTGCTTCCATCTTCCTATGCTACTTTTTTTTTTTATTGCCGCCGCCTATCCTAACATTACTAGAGGTTTTTGTACCCCCTTTCCAATATTGCCTACATCACTTCTAACCCACTCCACTTTGTACTGATATTGAACGGAAGTCCTAGCTGGCTTTATCGATCCTTATCAGCAACAGCGCTGAACACCTGCCCTTGACTGCTTGCTAAAGAAAAGTAAGAGTGCCACCTTCAAGATCCCTTTATGGCATATAATACCTGGGTCAACTAGAAAATACTTTCTCTTTAACCAAGTCATTTGTATGGAACCCCAATATAATCCAGGCACTTGGGGACACAAAGATCACTAAGGTCCCCCCCCCCCAGGTTGCTTACAGGAGAGGCTGGAGGAGGTCACACACACTAAGAACAGGTGGAGATGACCTGAGTGATGCTGATGGGTCGGGAGAAAAGGGTTGAGGAGCCTCTAAGCAGAGGTGACCTTCGAGTTGGATCTTTTTTTTTTTTTTAATTAGGGTATTGTTGATTTACAGTGTTGTGTCAATTTCTGTGGTACAGCAAAGTGACCCAGATATATATAAAAACATTCCTTTTCTCATACTATCTTCCATCATGGTCTATCCCAAGTGATTAGACAGAGTTCCTTGTGCTATACAGTAGGACCTCCCTGCACCTCCATTCTAAATGTAATGGTTTGCATCTACCAACCCCAAACTCCCTGTCCATATCACTTTTGAGTTGGATCTTGAAATAGGAGGAGAATGTTTATTGTTTAAGTAAAGAAAGAAAGAAGAAAATACAAGCATGAGCACGAGAGCCTGAAAACACCCAGAGAAGCCCAGAGCTTGGTACAATGCCTGCTGCTCTGGAGATTCTTAGCAGGTACTTGGAGAGCTTTTGATTAAGGTTGCATGGTGAACAGAGGAGAGAGGAGGTCAAAGGACTCTTCTATGTCATTTTCTATTTTATTAGGAACCTTCACTGTTTCATTTCTTTCCACTTGCCTCTGGTCTACCATGATAATACATGCACAGTGCAAACTGCACATTGTGGGAGTTTACTCTTTTAGGAAAGTGTACCACAATGAGGCTTCTTTCTCTTGCTCTCTTTTTGTTGTTGTTGTTTAAATTGTAGAGCACAAACTGGTTAAATTACTTTGCCTTCTCTGGATGTGGAATATCGTTGAGTTCTGGAGGGGAAAAAAATTGATTGCCATAACAAGGTCTACTGCTAAACTGAACATATGTTGCTCATAATGTCACTTTCTAAATCAATGAAATTATCATTATAGAACATGTCGACAAATTAGACATGTAAAGTGCCGGCTGTATGTGGGAGAGATGTAATTTGGCCCCATAAAAAGAAAATTAAACAATAAAATATCAATGACAGATGTAGTTAGCTAAAGGTTTTGAGGTTTAAATACCAATTTGTGGGGAGAAAAATTATGAAGACAAACTGAAGGTACCAGATAAAAATACCAGTCTTCACAGGAGTAGAAGTTTCAATCTTTTGACCAGATGTGCTAAGACCTTAGCTGTGCTCTTGATTTAACAGATGAATCTACAAGTTCCTAACTTTTCCAAATCCAAAAAAGAGTAGGTGAGTAGTGATAAAAGAAAGAAAGCTAGTCAAATATTTAATCCATGTCTCTGACTTGATATAGCAGGTTAGATTAGATTGGTGAAGCCATGTTCTCCAAACCAGGGCTTCTACAAGTGGGACTAGAATTTTTCTTGTATTTCTCTCCTTAGAAAGCAACATAACAAAAATCAAAAACAAAAACAAAAAATCCAGAAGTTCCAATGTATTTCAGTTGTGGCTAGTTTTTCCTAAAAATAATAGTATCATGGAATTATATGAGTCTTAAAGGTAAGTATGAAAAATAATCAACACAATTATTGATGATAAAGCTCTGTATTACTACTTTAAGAGTAAAATAAGTGAAAATTAATCTTATTTTGTACTCCAGCCTCACTGGTTATTCCTAGTGGGCCTCAGACTTAAAACATCCATAGCTGGAAAAGCACATAGACTCAAACTTTTCTCAACCTTGAAGCCTGGGACAGAGCAATGGTATATAAGTAGCAAAAAACACTTGATGACAAACTTTACAAATCTTCAGCATCCCCTATAGATTAAGAGAGTAAACATGACATATACCAAGATTATAGAAATATTAGAACATTTCAACATCAATGAAATTTCCTAAGGGACTTCTCCAATCTCTTGTAAATCCTTGACTTTTTCCCTCCGGTATGCCCCCAATCTTCGGAATCAAGAATAGGCTCATTGGAGTGAGTTCCCGTGGTTGCTCAGTGGTTAACAAACCTGACTAGTACCCATGAGGACACTGGCCTCAATCAGTGAGTTAAGGATCCGGTGTTGCTATGACCTGTGGTGTAGGTGGCAGATTCGGCTCGGATCCCATGTTGCTGTGGCTGTGGTGTAGGATGGCAGCTGTAGCTCCAATTGGACCCCTAGCCTGGGAACCTTCATATGCCACAGGTGCAGCCCTAAAAAGACAAAAGACAAAAAAAAGGGGGGAGGGGGCTCATTATTCTGTCCCCTAGCACTTAGCACAGGAATTTACTAATAATAATAACTAAATAAATGTGTTGAAATAATGTACAGATGGATAGATGCAGAAATGAAAGAATAAAGCTTATTTCCCAAGTGAAAACCATTAATCCATTCATACAATAATTCTGCCATGCGTGTGGGAAGGTTTAATCCTGGCCTCGTAGCTGAGTAGGGCCGTGTGAATGGTAATCCCAGTCTTCAGTAGACGGTCACCCCACCAAGGTCACTTCCAGGCTGGCCCATGTGGCTAGTGTGAGACCCAGCAGAATCTTCTTTCCCCCTCTCCATGTTCATGCCAGCTCCCCGGCACCCTGAACTGGCGTCAGCTATAATGAGCAAAGTCCCCGGCTATTTGGTGGGCATAGCACATGAGTGAGAAACAACCTTTTGTTGTTCAAAGTCCCTGAGATTGTTCTGGATGGAACAGCAGGCAAAGATAGAGTGGGTACTAATATTTCCCAAGAAACATTCTTCTCCTATGAAGATGCCACATGGTGTGTATATATGCCCTTGCAATCATCTCAGCCTCGCTCCCAATCTCCATCCCATCCCCAAAGGAGCAGTTCGATTAAACTTTAAATATTGCAGTAGTCCATCTCTGAAGATTGTCTTCAATGGAAAAATTCTTTTCAAACTGGGCCTAGGTCCTAAGGAGACAAGCATGAGTCTGCAGAAAATTACACACAGGGGATACACACACAAACACACACACACACCTAAGCAACTTCGTTCACTGTCTTCGTAGCCAATAGAGAAGAACAAGACTTGATATAAGTAGCTGGATTACTGTGGTGATTCAGATAGATATTATTTTCTGGGATTTCCATGTATAAGGTTATTGAATTGATGTTCGGTTATATTATACACAATATAATTAATAGAGAAAAATGACAGTTACAAAAATAGGAAGATACGAGGAGTGAGCATAAATGACATTCCTTTCTGAAAGTTGTGGATAGAAAACTTTTCTAGCATCTGTTATGGAAATATGGAAACTGATATTTTTACATGCAGTGTGAAATGTAAAATCAGAGATAAAATGTGGTTAGTCCATATTTGAGGATCCATGCTTGTCAAAATAACACTTCCAAAAAGCAAATCATTTAGAAAGGTTACCCTTCGGAATCCTGCCACCAACAGTGATACTTTCAATAGTTGCGTATTTAGTATATCCATACACCAGTCAACCCTACCAGCCTGCAAGTCCAAGAGACTCAGAAGCAGGAATGTATCAGGATGAACAGGTGTCCTACGGACTGTGTGAAAGGAGGCATATTTCAGTAGGCAGTTTGGGAGTGGGGAGCCCACCCCCCAAACTCCCCATATAAAGAAAGAAATTATGAAGTTCCTGTCATGGCTCAATGGAAATGAATCTGACTAGCATTCATGAGGACACAGGTTCGATCCCTGGCCTCGCTCAGTGGGTTAAGGATCTGGAGTTGCCGTGAACTGTGGTATAGGTTCCAGAAGCGGCTTGGATCTGGCATTGCTGTGGCTGTGGTGTAGGACAGCGGTTACAGCTCTGATTCAACCCCTCCCCTGGGAACCTCCATATGCCGTGGGTGTGGCCCTAAAATGACAAAAAAAAAAAAGAAAGAAAGAAAGAAAGAAAGAAATCATGAAGGAGATCAATTAGCTGGCAGTAGAAATTAAGGAGGAAATAACAAACAATGAGGAATGTGATACAGCTTAAAGCAGTTGATTCACGGAATTAACTATAGGACCATTTTCTTTATTTAAAAAACAGCATCAGAATACAGTCTACTAACAGTTCATTAAGCAGCAAGACCACACTCCTCAGGAAGAAGCAGAGTGCCTGAAGCATGCCCCAGCACCTGCATTCTGCTTGTCTCCGAGTTCGGTCTCTGCCTAGGCTTGTTCCACCTGTCAATTTCTCTAATAGGTTTGTTGTTCTTGTTTGGATCAGCATGTAGGCCATCTATAATCACATCCACAATTTATATTTTTTCTGCAAACTTCCCCTTCTTTTAGGTGTCCATTTATATAAATGTTCCAAGTACAGCCATCAAAGAAACAAACTTTAAGCATGTACAGAGCGTTCCTAGGAGAGGCAGCAGAAAGGGTACAGCCTGTGGAATCCACTACGTCTGAGACTTTCATCCATCCAGGGAGATGGCTCTGGATTTTGTGGGACCTAAAACTTAAACTGGGTTGACCCTTTTTGAGAATGACGCAAAATTACGAAAAAATAAAACCAACTTAAAAGTCAGTGTCTCTCAAGAATGTGAAATCACAGGAAATTACAAATCTTATAAAACACAAAAAAATCCAGAAAAATAACATATAGTAGATATAGATATATATATTTACTGAGAGCTGTTTAACATATTTTAATAATACCATTTCCCCTGTGAGTTTTTTTTTTTTTTTGGCTGCATGGTCTTTGATCACCTTTTCATTTGATAAATAATCTTGTGTTCTTTTTTGTGGGGGTGGGGGAATGGAAAGCTAGTTACATCTTCCTGAATGACTAACCAGAAACTAGTGGTGATTTTTATCATTACTCTGAGATCTTCCAACTTCACGACTTGTTATTGGTAATGGGAAGTACATGTTTAGGATTATTGGTTAAATGGGGAATAACCTCTTCACCTTTCTTTCCTCTATGAGCTGTGAGATTTGGAAGAATTTTCTACAGAAGAGCTTCACAATTGTACTGTTCACGCTTGGTATTCCCCCTACCTTCCACCCACTTCCGGTGCAAGGTGCCTTTAGGATGGATTTATAACGTGGTTAGACCTCTCCCCCAGCATCCTCATGTCACTGTGCTAGGTGGGTTGCCCAGGTGGGCATAGGAACAGCCCTGAAAGCTATTCCTAATCCAGAGTCACTGACACACATTTAACCAACCACAGAAGTAACCATCCACATAACAATAGGAACTGCAATTTAACTTCCCCTGAGCTGGAACCCCAAAAGATATGGGGATATTCCATTATCAGGAGGGGAGGTATAACAAATAAGAAAGAGACACAAGTGGGGAAAGGCAGCTGTCTTAATCCATTATGATCATAATAACTCACTTTTGAAATTGTTTACAAACATAGGATGCTTTATAATAAGAAGACCAGCCATCCCAGTTCTCCCAGAATGGCCCCACTTTCAGAACTGAAAGCCCTATATCCCAATAAACTCATTAGTCTCAGCGCAACAACCAGAAGTCACCTTAACTTATAAACACATTTCTGGGGCCCCTCCCGGCACCATGGAGAGGACGTGTGAGTGAGGGTTCTTAAAGCTCTGCCTCATGGCCCCCTGACCTCATGGTCAATATAATTCTGGTTCCAGACCTTGCCCCAAGTTATTAAGATGCAACACTGGACAATGTTCATTATCGTCTGAGTCCCTTTCTCTTTTAACAGGTGTAAATATGGTTGCTTGAGGGAAGTATGTGCAGTTCTAAGTAGCCTACGTACAGTGGAAATTCAAACCTTGGGAATTGTTGTTATGGACTGTCAGTCACATTGAGTCAAATGATTTCCATGATTACTTGTCTTCAATATTTTAATGTAAAATCCATGAAAAAAAAATTAAAAGTTAAATTCTGAATTCAAGCCAATTTTTCAGAATCCCACCCATGGGATAGTATATTTTATGGACTCTTTCTGTGTAGCCTTATATTGTGAAAATATGTCGCAGTTAATTCTTTATGAATGGAGCATCTGAGAGAAAGCAGCAAAAACAACTTTGCAACTAAAACCCTTGGAATTATTAGTTTGAAATGAGAACTCATGAGAAACAAAAAGAATTTTTGGAAGAGAACAAGAATTGAGGACTGAAGAATATCTATTTCAATTTACACAATTCACAGAGTCCCTTGATTATCTCAGTGTTTAATCACTATGGCATCCAAGAAATTCTTTCTTATTTTCATTTTGTTATTCTTATTTTTTTTTCTTTTTTTTTATAGCCATACCTGGTAGCATGTGGAAGTGCCCGGGCCAGGGGTCGAATCAGAGCTGCAGCTGCAGGCTTACACCACAGCCACAGGAGTGCCAGATACTTAACCCACTGATTGAGGCTGAGGCCTGAACCTGCATCCTCACAGAGACAGTGTCCTGTCCTTAATGTGCTGAGTCATAATGGCAACTCCAAGTTGTTTCTTATTTTTAATTGAACTCTATTCTGCTATAACATGGATCCATTTGTCTTATTTGCATTCCTATGGTGATAAAAAAAAAATGGTCCACATTTTCCTTAGAATATTTCACATCCTCATGGACAGTTTTTGTCCCGTAGCCTTTCCTCATCAAAGTTAAACAATATTGTGTCTTTACAACATTTATGAGAGAGGCAGTCTGTCAGCTGCAAGATGGCTTACCTGACATATCTTTTCAGTGCCTAATGTTCAGTAGTAATCAGTACATACGCAGCAGATAGTCCCATCCCTGCTAAGGGGACAAGCCAGTAACAGCTCAAGGTATGAATTTCAAGAAGTCACCAACTTCAGTGGACTTAGTCATTCTCATCTTTAAAATAAGGAAATTAGGCTAGAGCGTCTTGAGCACTCAATCCTGTCCTGAAATCCTGCCATCTTCGAATCTGTTTTTTTATTCTTCACGCTGGATTCTTTTGGAGCAGCCAAAACAAGATCCAAAACCCTAAAATAAGATCTGGCCCAGTCTACTGGCAAGGCTTCCTCCTTGCTTCTTTTGTCATGTTCCTGTAAAGGCTCATCAAACCTGCTTGCTTTGAAATAAAGGTGTTAGGAACAGTGTCCTCTCTCGTGCTCAGAATGTTTTGCTGCTAAAATCATTTCTATTCACTTTTCACTTGTCCCCTGTTTTTGCATGCCTAGTTTACAGAGATGTATCAGGCATGTCAAATTGGCAACATTTGAGTATATGTAGATCAACACCAAGTAAAATACCCCGCAGTTATAAGTAATATAACTTAGAAGAAATATATTGGGGGTTTGGCTTGCTTATGTTGATTCACAAAGCCATACTTCCATAGTGAGATGAGTGAGTTGGGCAGGTAGAAAAAAGATAAAAACTTCCATTCCCACTGTGAGGCAACGGGATCAGCAGCATCTCTGGAGCACTGGGACACAGGTTCAATCCCTGGCCTGGCACGGTGAGTTAAAGATTCAGCATTGCTGCAGCTGTGGCGTGAGCTGCAACTGGACTTGGATCTGATCTCTGGCCCAGGAAGTCCACATGCCACAAGGCAACCAAAAAAGAAAACAAAGAAAAAAAGAAAACTTCAGGTCAAGTCTTGACATCCCTCTTGGTAGCCAAAATACACTGACCATGAGTTTTGCAGGATTCAGTTAGTGAGGTGATTTAATAATGTTTAAAATAGGAGGCCACCAAGACCAGTCTGTCCAGTGGTTTCATGTGCATATTGATGAAGAATTTCGATCGTGATAAGGTGGCACATTGACAGACCAGTTTCTACTAAAAGAATCAATGTGCCTTCCAAATGGCACAACTTAATCCCACCAAGAAAATTACTCCAGTGGGATGAGTGGCCCCTCTCTGTGTGATTATAAATTATAAATAAGTAATTAAAGATTAATTCTAAATCTCAGTAGGCTCTAAGATGGATGGGCCATCTGGTTATTCCTGAGATGTTTAAAGAGCGTTGATGTTCTTATGTCCCAATCAATAGCAAGACCTTTTAGAGAGAGAAAAAAAATCCAAGAGGTCTCAGTGTTTTGTTCTCTAATGTATTTATTTATTGCTCCCGTCTAGTCCCTAAATGTTTACAAAGTTTGCTGATGGGTCTGTTTAATGGCTCATATTCTGTTGCCTTAATTCTCTTTAATCCTCATTTTTGAAAAACCATGAAGATTTAGGAGATTCTGCTACTTTATATCAGCCCTTTGTCACGCCACATGTGATAAACCCCTTTGTGTGAAGAATTACTAAGTCACAAACCAAAAGATAGATCTAGTGTCTCCCAAAGAGTAATCTCTGAACAGCTCTTCCTGATGCTGCCTTATTATCTCCTTATCCTGGGTGACACATTTGCTGCCAGGATTCAAAACGAACAGAAAACAATCAGCTGTCTGGGAGCTGTGCTTTCATCTCCCAATGCCCTTCATTTCCCTGCCGTCCCCTGGGTCCAGCAGGCAAGACTGGTTCATTCCCAGAGTCATCCAGAAAACCTTCAGCACTGGGGAGGTTCTTCCCATCCCCAGTTCTGCTCCATCCCACCCCCCAGCACCCCCCCCCCATCCTGATACATCATCTTGGCACTCCCACCTGATGACGAGTTAGATTGGCACAAGAAAGAATGGCAGATCATCAGTAACACGGCCTCTTTATGTGAATGACCTTGAGCCAAGGTCAAAAGAGAAACACCCAGCCATAATCTAATGGACCACTTTGAGAAATGAAACATAGTACACATCACCAAGCCAATCTGGTCCTTCTCCTGCAAACAAGCTGCCAGTGGCCTCTCCTGAGAATAAAAGGTGAACACGTTGCGCAGCTGTGTTACAGCTGGACCTGGGCCCACTGATCCATCCTCATCTTGGGTCACACTCACTCACTCCAGCTACACCCAAGTGGTATAAAAAATGGCTGATACAAGGACCAGGAGTTTCTCAGCAATTTCATTTCTCGCTTTTTTATCCTAAAAAATTAATCACTATACAGGAAGAATCAATGTCCTGGGTTAGAATGCACTGCAAAATTCCTTATAGAAATTAAACATTGAAAAGAAGTTGGTTAAATCTACTGAAATCCATCCTTATGAAGCCATTAAAATTCAACTGTCTCTTTAAGAATGGGATGTGCATTGTGACGTCCTTCTGAAAAAGGACAGCATGGGGAGAAAGGGGGAAAGAGTAACTTTTGCAGTGGAGAATCCCGATACATAACACTTCATCCACGTGGTGAATGTCAGTACCAGTATGGTGGTTTATCATTTTGGGGGTATATGCCCTTGACATGATGGCATGGAGATGTCCCTTTACCTCTTTAGTCTTCTTCCCCAAACTCCATTCCCCAATCTTCTCTTGAGAAAAACATCAAATTCCAAGAGAGGGGCTTCCTACAAAATGCCTCAGGAGTATTTCTCCAAACAGTCAAGGTCATCCAAAATATAGGCGGGAAAACTGCCACAGTCCAAATGAGGCTAAGAAGACGTGACAAAGCAATGTAGTGTGTCCTGAATGGGATCTTGGACTAGAAAAAGGAAATTATGTAAAATCCTTTAAAATCTGAATAAACTATGGACTTTAATATATAATAAATATGTTAATATCAGTTAACTCATGGTGACGTGTTTCATACCGATGTTAATAATGGGAGATATTAGTAGTGGAAAAAACTAGGTGTGGTGTATATGACAAATTCTCTGTATTATTTTCTCAATTTTTCCATGAATCTACAACCCTTCCAATATTAAAGTATCTTTAGGAGGGAAGGAAAATTGAGGCTGTATGTGTATGCGTGGTTAGATAAACTGTGCTACTAATTTAATTTTAATTGAAAAAGATTATAAAATGAAATCTAATGATTGTAACAAAAAACTATATATAATACATATATGTGCACATGTATCCATATTTTTATGTATCTATAAAAAATTCTGGACAAATGAACATTAACACATTTTAACAGTGGAGCAACTGGTGATTTTTTTTCTTTCAATTTATTTTCTAATTTTTTTTTTTTTTTTTTTGGCCCTACCATGGCATGTGGAATTTTCTGGGCTAAAGATTGAACTCATGACACAACAGTGACTTGAGCCAGAGTAGTCACAACGCCAGGTCCTTATCCTGCTGAGCCATGAGGGAACTGTTATTTTCTAATTTTTGGCAATGATTACTTAAGTATTAAACATTTGTTAAGATGATTTTTGTTTGTTGCTTTATTCAAATCTTCTGAATAGGAGTTCTCATTGTGTGTGGCTCAGCAGGTTAAGAACCCAACATGGCCTTCGTGAGGATGCGAGTTCCATCCCTGGCCTTGCTCAGTGGGTAAGGATCAAAACTGCAGTGTACCTGGCAGATGTGGCTTGGATACGGTGTTGCCATGGCTGCTGCATAGCCCTCAGCGGCAGCTCCGATTCATCCCTCGCTGGGGAACTTCCATATGCTGTGGCTATGTCATAAAAAAGAAAAAAAAATCTTCTGAATATTTAGTTAGCCAGTTAGCAATACAATTTCCTGAAAACTGCACCACAGTTTGTGGAAACCGATCAATTTTGTTGAGCCTTATATTGCTTTTAAAAAATCTTTTTAATTTTAAATAATCTTAGACTTACAGAAAAGTTGCAAAAATAGAAGAGTGCCTGTATACTCATCATCCAGCTTCCCCTAGTGTTGACATGTTACATAATCACAGTAAAATGATCAAATTTGAACACTGACACAGTACCATTAACAAAACTATAAACCATATTCATATTTCACCAGTTGTTCCACTATTGTCCACCTTCTTTTCCAGGAATCAATCTGGGATCCCAGGCTGCATTCAGTAGCTGTATCTCCTTGGTTCACTCCACTTTGTGAACATTTCTTAGTCCTTCCTTGTCATCTATGAACTTGACATTTTTGAAAAAGACTCTAGGTATTCCGTCCCATGTCCCTCACTGGGTGTTTGCCTGATGCTTTTCTCCTGATTAGAAGGAGGTTATGCATCCTGGCAGGAACACTACAGAAATGAGCTTGCCCTTCTCGGTACTTCATATTTGAGTGTTCAGGAGGCCGATACACCTTGTCACTGGGGAGGTTAACTTTGACCACTTGGTTAAAGTGTGTCCATTAGATATTTCCACTCGTAAAGTTTCTATTTTCCTTTTAAAATTCCTTCTTCTTCCTTTATCTTAGGGAAGATACTTTCAGACCATTCAAATATCCTGATTACTCTAATTTTAGCATCCCTTTTATGCCTCTTATCCGCAACGTTTACTGTGTTGTCTAATGGTGATTTTCTTTCATTCTTTCTGTATGTATTAATTGGAATTCTTAAGGAAAGATATTCCTTCTTCTTTATGTATGAACTTGCCGGAGGCCCGCTCTGGCGGCCAGGGAGCGTACGCTTTTTCTCGAAGAAGATGGACGGACGTCGGCTTTTGCATCGGAGACAGCCTCTTTGTCCCTTCTTTCAGGGCGCTGGACTGCTCAAACTTTATTGGCAACAGTGGTTGATTCTATAGACAGTTTTTCACTACAGATTACATTACAGTGTTAAAAGTACATTGGTTAACTATTACATGGTATAGCAGCCATGCATCCTGTTTTAATATCTCTACTTTAACCAAGCTGAGTGAGTACTTTGAAGAGGCCATAAAACACAAGAATTTAGCATTTACAAACTTTGTTTGTAGACTGGTGTTTGTCTTCAAAGCGTTATGGCAGGAAGACAGTGTGAGTAAATATAAACCAACTTAATTAAACTAGCTATCACTAAAAAGCTTTTAAAATCAAAGCCAAAACTCACAGCTAGGTTTTTTGGATAAGATATGGCTCACTTCTATGGACCTCATTAAAATCCTAACTCTAAAGTTACTATGTAACTAGTTCATAGATAAACACTATGTTTTAACTAAGTTGGATTTAAATAGGGGAAAAGTCCTTCAGGATGAAATTTTTATTATACTATTGTTGTCACAAATCACCACAGGACAATAAGAATGGGAAATAAGAATAATAAGTAAATAATCAGGAAAGACTGAGAAGAACTGAATAACAAATAAAATAACAGGAAAGACGAGGTCACCCGAGAAACAGTCCATGTTCTCCGGTGCAAACATGGAAACTGCTTTCCCAGAAAGGCCTCAATTCTTCCCCGCCAGCATCAGCATGAGAGCTGTGTACCTGAGGCCTGCCCTCGGCTTGTGCCGTGCAGGCAGGCTTTTATCCTGACCAGAGGCCCACCTTCGGCATGCACCGTTCAGGTGAGCTTTTTTCCTGACCAAAAGCCCACCTTCGGCTTGTACCGTTCGGGTGGACTCCCTTTCTTGGTTAAGAACCTGCCTTCAGGTTTTTCTGCCATCAGGCAAGGTCCTTGTTTTGAGTCCCTGCATTTTCTCAGCTCCCCGCATGAACTCATGCCATTCTATGAGTTATTACCTGATACTATCATGAGTTATTTTAAAACAAAATGTATAAAAATATAAATTTATCAAATCGTTCAAGCTTCTGAACAAACATCCTTGGGTTGACTTCTTTGTCCTTTAAATATGCCCTCATCTCTTTTGGAATGATCGCTACTTGATGTCATTGCAAGATGTTCCAGGTTCCTCTTATGTTTCTCTCTGCTGACCCTGGAATCAACTGTCTCCAAGGAGCCCTGGTCCCTTTTGGTGGAAAATGATGTTTAGAAACAAAATCTAGACCCAAAGTATGCTGTTAATACTGGAAAACCATAGCTTCTAGGGCCTCTGAGCAGACAAAAGTAGGAAATACATGTATGTATACCAACCCACGCATATACTCAGCCACCTACATTTTTATATCCACTGGTCTACATGGATACTTGATAGATAGGTAGGTAAACAGATGATAGATAGATAGATAGATAGATAGATAGATAGACGATAGACAGGTAGATAGATAGATCCTAGTCCAATACCACAGATTCATTTTTGCCTTCCTTGCTTATAATTCTCTTCACATTAGGTCATAGAAATCACCCTCATTCTTTTTTATTTTGTGGAGTGTATAGTACTCCATTGTGTAGCTGCATACAAAGGTTTATTCTGTTTTGTTTTTCTGTTTTGTTTTTCTTTCTTTAAAGCGTAGTTGATTTACAATGTCTTGCCAATTTCTTCTATACACAAAGTGACACAGTTATCAGAATATATATATATATATATACATATATAATATATATATATATTATATATATACACATATATAATATATATATATTATATATGTATATATATATATATATATTCCTTCTTATATTATTTTCTATCATGGTCTATCCAAGGAGATTGGATATAATCCCCTGGGCTGTATAGTAGGACCTCATTGTTTATCCATTCTAAATGTAATTGTTTGGACTTCTCATGCAGCTCGCAGCATAACTACTCAGTGTTGCTTCTAAATGTAATCGTTTGCATCTGTTAACCTCAAACTCCCAGTCCATTCCACTCCCTCTCCTTTCCCCCTTGGCAACCACAAGTCTGTTCTCTATATCTTTGAGTCTGTTTCTGTTTTGTAGATAGTTTCATTTGTGCCATATTTTAGATTCCACGTGTAAGTGATATCATGTGATATTTGTCTTTCTCTCTCTGACTTACTTAACTTAGTATGAGAATCTCTAGTTGCATCCATGTTCTTGGCACCATTTCATTCTTTTTTATATCTGAGTAGTGTTCCTGTGTGTGTGTGTCTCTGTGTGTGTGTGTGTGTGTGTGTGTGTGTGTGTTCTTAATTCATTCATCTGTCAATAGACATTTAGGTTGCTTCCATGCCTTGGTTATTGTGAATCATGCTGCAATGAACATAT
Organism: Phacochoerus africanus; assembly: GCF_016906955.1. NCBI lineage: Eukaryota > Metazoa > Chordata > Mammalia > Artiodactyla > Suidae > Phacochoerus > Phacochoerus africanus. The sequence continues at coordinate 66,393,669 of NC_062555.1, read as the reverse complement.
GGATACATGTGCCTTTTTGAATTATAATTTTGTCCAGATATATGCCCAGGAATGGGACTGTTGGATCATATGTTAATTCTATTTTTTGTTTTCTGAGGAACTTCCATACTATTTTCCATAGTGGTTGTACCAATTTACATTCCCATCAACAATGTAGGAGGGTTCTCTTTTCTCTGCAGCCTCTCCAATGTTTATTTATTGTTTGTAGATTTTTTAATGATGTCCATTCTGACTGGCATGACATGCTATTTCATTGTAGTTTTGATTTGCATTTCTCTAATAATTAGTGATGTTGAGCATCTTTTCATGTGCCTACTGGCTATCCATATGTCTTCTTTGGAGAAATGTCTACTTAGATCATCTGCCCACTTATTGATTGAGTTTGTTTTTTGTTGATTTGACTGAGTTTTTTGTATATTTTGGAGATTAAGTGCTTGTTGGTTGCATCATTTGCAAATACTTTCTCCCATTCTGTAGGCTGTCTTTTCATTTTGTTTATGGTTTCCTTTTCTTTGCAAAAGCTTGTAAGTTTGATTAGATCCCATTTATTTATTTTTGTTTTTATTTCTATTGCTTTGGGAGATTGACATAATAAAACATTTCTATGATTCATATCAGAGAATGTTTCGCCTATATTCTCTTCTAGGAGATTTATGGTGTAAAGTCTTATGTTTAAGTCTTTAAGCCATTTTGAGTTTGTTTTTGTGCATAGTGCAAGGGCGTGTTCTAATTTCATTGATTTATATGCAGCTGTCCAGTTTTCCAAGCACTACTTGCTGCAGACTATCTTTCCCCCATCTTATATTATTACCTCCTTTGTTGAAGATTAATTGGCAGTAGGTATGTGGGTTTATTCCCAGGCTTTCTGTTCTGTTCTTTGGTCTGTATGTTGGGTTTTGTGCCAATACCCATGCTGTTTTGATTATTGTAGCTTTGTAGTGTTATCTGAAGTCTGGGAGAGTTATACCTCCTGAATTGTTTGTTTGTTTTTTTTTCCCTTCAGGATTGCTTTGGCAATTCTGGGTCTTTTATGGTTCCATATAAATTTTTGGATTATTTGTTCTAGTTGTGAAAAATGCCGTGGGTAATTTGAGAGGGATCACATTAAATCTGTAGATTGTCATGGGTAATATGGCCATTTTAATAATATTAATTCTTCCAATCCAGGAGCATGGGATATTTTTCCATTTCTTTGAATCCTCCTTAATTTCCTTTATTAGTATCTTATAGTTCTCAGTGTATAAGTCTTTCACCTCCAAGCTCAGGTTTATTTCTAGGTTTTTGGTTTTTGTTGGTTTTGGTGTGATTTTAAAAGGTAATGTTTACATTCCCTTTCTGGTATTTCATTTTTAGTATACTGAAACACAACTGAGGAGTTCCTATCATGGCATAGTTGGAAACGAATGTAACTAGGAACCATGAGGTTACATGTTCAATCCCTGGCCTTGCTCAGTGGGTTAAGGATCCAGCATTGCTGTGAGCCATGGTGTAGGTAACAGATGCAGCTTGGATCTGGTGTTGCTATGGCTGTGGCTGTGGCTGGCAGCTGTAGCTCCAATTAGACCCCTCGCCTAGGAACCTCCATATGCCACAGGTTTGGCTCTAAAAAGCAAAAGAAAAGAAAAGAAATGCAACTGATTTCTGAATGTTAATCTTTTATCCTGCTACTTTGCTAAATTTGTTTATGAAATTTAGTACTTTTGTGCAGAGTCCTTAGGGTTTTCTATGTATAGTATCATGTCATCTGCATATAGTGACAATTTTACCTCTTCCAATGTGGATACCTTTTATTTCTTTTTCTTGCCTGATTGCTGTGGCTAGGACTTCCAATACTATGTTGAATAAAAATGGTGAAAGCAGGTGTGCTTGTCTTGTTCCAGATTTTAACAAGAAAGCTTTCAGCTTTTCTCCATTGAGTACAAATGTTTATTCAGTTATTTCCCTATGCATAGATATTTATGTTGTCCCCAATATTTTGCAATTACCAACAATGCTATAAGGAATAATCATATCCATATATATTTTCATGTTGTTTTAGGTGTATCTTCAGGGTAAATTTCTAGAAAGTGGAACTGCTGGTCAAAGCTAAGTGCATATGTAGTTTTGCTAGGTATTGCCAAATTCCTTTCAGAATTTTTATGTCAATTAGTGTTCCTATTGTAATGTATGACAATAAGAAATGTTGTTGTTATATTTTTTAATCTTTGCTAATCTGATAGATGAGAAATATACCAAGCCTATTTTTAATTAGAATTTAATTTAATTGAAAATTTAAGATTAAACTCTAAGCATATTAATTTTTTGTATATTTGAGTCTATATACATTTCATGAATTTTCTTTTTTAATCTTTTCCTCTTTTTCTATTGCTTTTCTTTACCCTTTGTCTCTTAGTTTTTAAGAGTTCCTTACATATTAGGGATATTAGCCCTTCTTCTATGATGTATGTTGCAAATATTGTGTCCCAGTTCATCAGTTATCCTTCGATATTGTTTATAGGATATTTTTGCCATGTGAAATATTTTAATTATGTCATTATATTTATAAATCTTTTATTACCTCTGGATTTTAGGACATAGTTAGAAAGCCTTTTCCTACCCCAAAGTTAAGGAGAAATTCACCCATATTTTCTTCCAATGCATGTATGGTTTTATTCTTAGATTTATAACCCTAATCAAATTCAGATTTATTCCTGTGTATGGCCACACACCCCTTTCTCTATCATATCTTTACAAGAACATTTTCATTCAAGTGAAATCAACTTGGAATAAATCAGGTTAACAGAAAGGTGGACCAAACTTGGAATAAATCAGGTTAACAGAAAGGTGGACCATTAAGTTAGCCATGATAGAGAGAAAAGCTTTACCTTGAAATAGTTAGAGGTAAAGCCAGTGCTTGTCACAGCTTATAGGATGGCTCAGCTCTGTCTCTGCCTGTCTCTCTACCTTCATCTCTCCACAACCAGGACAACATTCTCCACCAGAGCTAAGCTCTGGTATCTCCCTGGAAATGTACCCTAAGGCCAGATTTATGATCTCTTATTAGCAAAAACAGGGAGTGACAGCTTCCTGCAAAGGAGCAATTCAAGTTTGTATTCTTTGAGGTTGGAATCTTAACCTTGGGGTGAAACATTCAAAGGTACATAATAGGCGTTTCTGACTTGCTCTCATGGTATCTGTTGCTACGTTTGACTTAATATTTTTTTTGTGCCCAAGATTGTTTCCCTTTCTGGGTAATTGGTAAAGAAAATGATCTTGCCTCCCAAGGAGTTTACCTCCTGTTTGGAAGATATTTCCACAGTTCACAGATTCTTCTGCTCCCAAAGTAGTGTTGTAGTCTTTACCCAAAAGAGTCCCTCCACACTTGGAAAGCTTCCAAGGATACCCCTGTGATTTAGTGAGTGAATGCTGCTGGATGTCTCCATGGACATGAGAGATGGTTTGGAGAGGCAAAATGAGTGTCTTTAGACTGAAAGAAGTGGGAGGATTTTTGATGAAAACCAAAAATGACAAGTTACAGGTTCACACGATAATACAGTTTTTCTGCAAAATGTTTCATGCTATGCAGCCAGCTCAAAGACTGCCCTTTGAAAAACTGAGAATAGCTCTCATCTCTAAACAGCTCCATAGTGTTGGGCCATTATCACCCCTGATGAGAAGACACCATCTGCCCAAACTCACATTGGAGGATTCCCTCCAACAGGCAACTTACAAGTACAATGAATTTTTTAATTGGAAAATACTGCTGTTTCATTTTGTCTATTTCCCACTCATTTATCCAATGCCCAAGCAGCATCTTTGCTTAGTGATGTTTCATCCTGTTGTTTATTCCACGCTGAAGTGGTAATCTTCTCTGTGACGTCTTAACCCATAAGTGGTTGCTATGGAAATGATTAGAATGTCACACATAAAAGGACACCTTTGGTTGGGCATGATCCAGACCATATAAACTCTTAGAGACACTATTTAAGGTTAATGTTCCAATGAGAAATTAGGGAGAAAATAGATTTCTGGAAACATAAACCTACCGATACAAGTAAAATGTTTCCAGGTCAGGAAACTTGGTCATCTCTAGTAATTCCAGAATGTAAACTATAGTGGTGAAATTTTTCATAGTAACTTGTTTTCCTTCTTCACATTAGTTGTTTCCTACACAGTTTTTTAAATGTCTTTGTAAATGGATCTTTTCTCCAAATCATTCAGATAAGTATGTGTTACAAACATCTGAAAGGACAAGAATGAGCCAAAGCTGCCAAAGAAACTCTAAAATTTCAAGCCCATATAAATAAGTACAAATGTCATGAGCTAACGCCACCACCTACATATTGGAAACAGCATTTGAAGCCACCCTCACCTGTAAACATATATTTTTCTCTCTTTCAGTTTTAAAAAAGATCAGTGTTGTTTTGCATCCTAAGTCATTCAAATGCATATCATTTCAGTGCCTGGAGATGTTGGGTGTAATTATTCACATTTGCAAGAAACAAGAAGACATCTTTTGGTCATAAATTAGCAGTAAATGGTACATGCAATTTAGTACTTATTTATATTAGTGCTTTTCCAAAGTGTTTAAAGACTACTTTTCAGAGCAATTCCCTGGGATGTAAACCTGTTCCCTATTAAGGCAAAGGTGGCTCAAGTAATTATACTGATCTCATGCCGCACCGACCGACTCTAGCCATTGTCCACCCTGCAGGTGGCAAATCCACTTCATCCCATCCAACCACGTATATCCCAGGCTCCAGGTAAAATCCACATGTAATGAGAAGACATTGCATTTTTTACTTCAAAATAGTCATTTATATCTGTGTCTGGTATGCTCGTGGAAATGATTCCACTATCTTTTTTTTTTTCAGCAAGCATTTGTTGAGTCCCTACTAGGAGTTGGGCCTGTTCTAGTTTGACATTTAATTGGCCCACACTGCCATTGATTATCTTTTTCCCTTATGTTCTGACTCTAAGATGAAGATTTGTAAGTCAAAGAGAGGCTCTCTACCAAGAGGAAGGATCTTTTCCTACCTGAGTGCATGCTCGATCTAAATGGGAAGCCAAGTAGCAACCTTTCCCGCTTCCATTTTACCACCTTTCTGAGTGTGCTGAGTTCATGTATGGGGTTCCTCCAACAGCACACTCATAGCCAGACTTCTGGGAAGGCAACCAAAGCACTAAGGCTCAGAAAAGCTACCTCAGACATGAAGATGGGTTTATTCTAGTGGGAAAATCTTCTTCCATCCAAGATAGACGAGTGTGCTTGCTGTCAAATCCATCGTAACTATACCATGTAAAGCTATAGGAAAAAAAAAAAAAAAACTTTGAGAAAAACTCAAGAGACATTTGCAAAGAGCTGTATTTTATGCATATGGCCTACTTGTGATTTTTTTTTTTATTTCACCATCACTCAGCAAGCACAGAAAATTTACAGAATGGTAGTTAGAACCCATGACAGGTAACACACCAGTGGTCCCAGATGCTGCCTCATCACCTTGATTTCTTACTACAGTATTTTCCTTGTTTGACTCCTATCTCTTTTTCTAGTTTTCAGGGCGATTTTCTAGTCTATGTGAATTGGTTCAATCTCTTCTAGCTCCATGTAAACATTCTCACATGTTCATCCAAATTCTTCCTTTCCCCGGCACCCCTACGGAGCTCGCTTTGAAGTGGGGAACTTGGCAGACCCTTCCTAGCAAAGCAGCCTGCTTCCTCCTGGGGGTTGGATGTGTGTTGTGTTTAACCTCCTCCTAACTGGCCCGCTTGCCAATACTTAGTATAATTTTAAGCCAGTTCCATTTCCCTCTGGTGGGTATATCGAGCTCCAGAAAGACGACCCATCTTTGTTCTGCTTCATTATTTGCGGATTTTTTCTGCCGGCCTCTGTCTGATGGAGGATGATCCCTCTGAAAGGACCATGGAACTAGCCAGCCATCAATTCTCCCGATCTTTGACCTTGACGTAAGGAATCTTTGGGTAAGTCATGTAACCCTTGATAACGCCTCAGTACTTCCCTGATCATCTGTTCTTTCTATTTTGTGCTATCAGAAAGCAGACCATTTTCCCATGTTGCCTGCATCAGGTTGATATGATTTCCTGCCCATCATTTGGATTGGTCGGCAGAGAGGTGGAAATGAACATCCTAAAAGCTGGTGTCCTTATTTTGCATTTGTGCCTGATTATTAATTCCCCAAACTGCTTAACTTCTGCCTGTGCTATTTCTCATTTTAATTAGACAGCCTTTCCAGGGCATGAAGCCTGTGTCACCTAAATCTTACCCATTCATCTAAGGCAAATCAGCTGCTTTCCCTTTCATGCTTTCCTTCCCTCTCTTACTTGCAAATCCTGCAGCAGGATTTGTTATTATGAACACTTTATTAAGTCTGTGTTCTTTGAGGGCAACAGGAGAATCTGCAGAAAACTTAGATAACAGATAACATGGATAGTATTGACACAGGCTTTAAAAATCAAATGTTTAGTATGATACTATGTATTTATTTAGCAAAATGTGCTATCTTCATTCTGTTTGTAGATGGAAAATACAAGAATTTGACTGGCAGTCTCTTGGGACAATGTCACATAAGACAAAAGTGTCAAGCCATAAAACAGACCTAGATTGGCAATTGATTGGCCATGTGATACAGATTGATTGGCCATGTTCTAATTCAACAGTTTTAGAAGTTCAAGTGAATAATTCTAACTTTAACTTCTCCCTGAGGCCAGACCCCCCCTCATATAAATACAATGCCTGTTGTAAAAGAGAGAATTCCATTATCCATCTGATGGCTTTCTGCTTAAATCTGAGCAGAAGCCAACAATCACATTGAAGCAGTTTCTTAATGGTTTTGAACCTGTTAATAAATCTTTTAGATCTCAAAATTGAAAATGTAGATGATGTTGGCTTTAGAGTTGCTATTCTTACTAAGAATTAATAAAATAATTGTATTATTAAATTATTAAGGCAATAATTTAAATATCTCAAATATACCCAAAATAGATAACTGCCATATCACCATTGAATCGTAATCCTTAGCAGTTTTACAGAGCATCTCCATGTGAGAAACAGAAGTGTGATCGAAGTAAAGGGTTGTGTTAATTTCCAAGTGAGAGCTGGGTCGTGTCAGCATGTAGCACCTCCAGCGGTTGAAGAAGAAGACTTGCTGAGAACTATTAAAAACATTATTTCTATTGAAACTATTATTAAACAGTATCAAGATGTTTTCAGAGATAGAATTCTTTCAGGAAGCTTTGTAAATAAAAATACTGAAACAGTTCCTGATGTTGCCCTACTAGAAAAAGATCCATATTTGGGGGAGCCTTAAGGTGGTGGACCTATAGATGAAGATTGTTCTAAATTATCCATATAAGATCATGTCTCTTTCAGCACATTTTCCTACAGGGTCAACTAGATGCCATGCACTAGGCTAGCCATTGAGTAAAATACTCTAAGTAAAATAGTTAGGACGTCCCTTGCTTTCTTATAGTTTTCAGTCTAGTGAGGGAGATAAAGGATAAACAAGCAAATCAATAAATAGATGTATTTGCAAATTATGGTGAGTGCATTGAAGAAAATGAAAAAGGCACATTGGCAGAGAGTAGAGGGTGTGGTAGAAGGTGAGAGGGATCCAGCTTTGAGAAGGGCAACAGAGAAAAGGGGAGGGATACAGAACAAAAAAGAACAGCCTAGGGAGGGGGTGCTTGGAGAACAAGAAGCATTGGTATAGTCACAGAACTTACGAAAGGACCTGTGACAGGAGGTAAACAGGTAGTTTCTTATGAGCTGCAGTATGGAGTCCAAGTTTGTGGTGATTAAAAGTGCTCCATGCAAAAGGCAATACTGTTTTCAATAGAGAAGTAGCAGGATCCTTAAATGTATTTTAAAACAGTCTGTATGGAAGCAGTCGATTGTGGAGGTGAGAAAACCAGAAAAAAAGTACTCACACTGCATGGGTGGTGAGTTCAGCAGTGGTGGCTTTGGCGATGGAGGGAAGAGGGTGGATTGAAAGGAAGCATCAGGACTTTCTGAATGGGGTGAGGGAGATGAGAGTGTTAAGGGTATTCCCAGGTTTCTGATTTGACAAAACATGAGAATTTTCTATATGGGGAGGAAGGAGAGATGGGTGATTTTTTTTGCTTTATGGAAGATTTGTGGCAATTATTGTGAGTCCAGCATGTGAGTGTGTTAAGTTTGACATGCCATGCCTGTGAGACAACTGAGTGAAATGTCAAGTAGACACTTGGATATTCAGTTAGCAAATTTTTTTTTAATACCCACCGTGTGTCATACACTGTTCTCTTATGATAGAAGGTAAATGATTCTGGATCTAGGGGAAATTTGGGCTGGGTATAAAACCAACTTTGACTGCTACCAGCACTGGCTTCATTACAGAAGGCATGTCGCCTTCACCACCTCCCTAATAGATCACATCCCAAGACACAGCATGACAAGATCAGACTTACCAAGTGCTTCTAAGGAAGGAAATTTATATACTATCCATCCAGATATTGTGGATTAAATAGGACCTGAGTAACAGGAATCAGTTGACTTATTTTTTAATAATTAATGTACAAATAATGTTGCTATTTATTTATAAGAGCAAAATAGTGATATGATCTAAATGTATAACACAGAAGGAAAGATTTGTTTATTTATTTATTTATTCTGTCTTTTTGCCATTTCTTGGGCTGCTCCCATGGCATATGGAGGTTCCCAGGCTAGGGGTCGAATCAGAGCTGTAGCCGCCGGCCTACTCCAGAGCCACAGCAATGCAGGATCTGAGTCGTGTCTGCAACTTACACCACAGCTCACGGCAATGCCGGATCCTTAACCCAGTGAGCGAGGCCAGGGATCAAACCCGCAACCTCATGATTCCTAGTCAGATTCGCTAACCACTGAGCCATGATGGGAACTCCAGAAGGAAAGATTTAATAAAATATATTCATATGAAGAGATGTTAAGCAGCCATTGTATATAATAGTTTTGAAAAATATTTAAAGGCATGAGATAATATGTAAAACATATAAGTGAGAAGTCAGCTACTGGAACACATTTATAGTGTATCTCAGTTTTCTCTAAAAACTGAAAGTAATATATGCATTGAAGAAATATGAAGGAAATGAGTAAAATGTCAATTCTAGTTATTAGTCAGTGGTAAGATTTAAAGTGGTTTTCATGTTTTCTCTATGCTTTTAAGTATTTTTCAGAATGTTTTATAATAAACCTGTCCTCAGTTATTTGAGAGAAAGAGGGCCATGATAGGAACCACGGGGCAGTAAGAATTACTAGATATGACCTTTAACCTTAAGTTAAATACATGGAATATATATGAAAAACAGGCCCATTACTTCCTCTTCAGTCACGGAAAAGATCAGTACCTAATGTTATTTGTAGCCAGCGTATCATATGAAGAGAATTCATGGGGAAGACATGCCAGAGATATTTAAGAATATCTGGGAGATATTCTTAAGATGGGAAGACAAATAAGATAACTCGTGAAACTGCTGTTGTTAATTTACATCTATAATGTACTGTGTGTCCGACACTCTTTTAAGTATTTTACATTCTTAAAGAAAGACAATTGGAGAATGTTAAATGCGCACTGGATTAATTTGGATTTAACACTATCCCTTTCTCTTTAAATGCTCTGATGTAAAACAAGAAATGGGAAATCTTAATTACTAAACACATACATACATGCAAATATAAGTATGTATTGTGTGCGTGTGTTCCTTCTTCATATAAAGTTAATTAAGAGAAAGTTAAAAATTTAATTAAAACTTTTGTCACTAGTTGTAGCCCCAGTGATAAGGTGGGAGAACATAATGGTTGTCACCTGTCTGTCTGTTGATTTATCATTAATTAAAGCCCAGCTGGCAAGGCGTCCTTGAAACTGAAGTGTTGAGACTGCACCGCTGCAGTTGCCATGGGTGCAGAGCATGAGGTCCCTGGAGTCACTAAATCCATTCCACTCTTGTTCCAACTTAGATACTAGCTGGCATCTATAAAATTCGAATCCCTTTGTTAAAACGGATACAAAGACCTACAAAAGTAACAAACATCACTTCTCAAAATAATTATCTCAGGATTTCAAAGACATTTCAAAACTACCTAGAAATCCCTGAATATTTTTTGTGTTCTTTAAAGCATTCAGCAGGCTGCAGATCCCCTCGTGCTAACCGGATCTCCTTCTCTGAGAAACATTGCAGTGTTGGGCTTAAGGCAAATTGTGTTCTGGAATCTTGGTGTGTGGGCTGTCTTGATGAATCAGGTTTTCTGGTAGCCTCGTCCCATGTCCTTTTATTTAAGAATAGGTATCCCTGGCTTACATGCAGGTGAATCTCATGGAGGGACTATCTGGTAGAAAGATGTTTGCTTTGAAGCAAGGTCAACTGACTCTAGCCTGGAGGTGGGGGAGTTAACATTCTAGAAAGTAAAAGAATATAATTTGAGGAGTTCCCCACTATGGTGTAGTGGGTTAATGTATCTGGCTTGTCTCTGTGGCATTGCCAGTTCAATCCCTGGTCTGGCAGAGTGGATTAAGGATCCAGCATTGCCACAGCTATGGTGCAGGCCATAGAGGTGGCTCAAATTCAGTCTCTGGCCCAGGAACTTCCATGTCTTGTGGGTGTGGACGAAAAACAAAAAAATAAAATAATTCCAATTCAGATCTAAATCCATGAGATAGATTGTCTGCTCTTGAGAGGAAAAGAATTATTATGCAACTTCTTACAGGCAATAGGGGTGGCCTAGACCACCCCAGAAGAGCCAGTATATGTGTCAGTATATGGAGTTCACTTTAGAACTTCATCTTTTTTTTTTTCTTTTCTTTTTTTTTCTTTTTTTTTTTTTTTGGCTTTTTGCTATTTCTTGGGCCACTCCCTCGGCATATGGAGGTTCCCAGGCTAGGGGTTGAATCGGAGCTGTAGCCACCGGCCTACACCAGAGCCACAGCAACGTGGGATCCAAGCCGGGTCTGCAACCTACACCACAGCTCACGGCAACGTCGGACCCTTAACCCACTGAGCAAGGGCAGGGACCAAACCCGCAACCTCATGGTTCCTAGTCGGATTCGTTAACCACTGCGCCATGTCGGGAACTCCCCTTTTCTTTTTGGCTGCACCCATGGCATGTGGAAGTTTCCAGGCCAGGGATCAAACCACACCACAGTTGCAATCTGCGCCACAGTGGCCGTGAACGCCAGATCCGTAACCTGCTGCTGCCACCAGGAAATTTCCTGGAATTCCGTCTTGAGGCTGCTGTTTGCCTTTTTCTCCTGTATATTTCTGTTAAGTAGTTCTTCATGATGATGAAGCATTCAGTCTCAATATTGATGTCAGGAGTTCCCATCGTGACTCAGCGGTAACGAACCAGACTAGGATCCATACTGCAGGTTTGATCCCCGGCCTTGCTCAGTGGGTTAAGGATCCAGTGTTGCCGTGAGCTGTGGTTCAGGTCACAGATGTGTCTCAGATCTGGCGTTGCTGTGGCTGTGGCGTAGGCTGGTAGCTGTAGCTCCAATTCAACCCCAGCCTGGGAACCTCCATATGCTGTGGGTGTGGCCCTAAAAAAGATTTTTAAAAAGAAAAAAAATATATATATATATAGATCTGTAAAATCCCCTCCTTTTTAGGGCCGTAAATTTTGTAACTAAGCTTTATTAATTTTTACCCAACTGCTCACAGAAGAGTAAGGTGAAAATGGAGCTAGATCAGCACAAATCTTGTGTTGGTTTAGGAAAACTAAGCTTAAGATTATGCTTTAATGAGTTTAAATTAGGTGTATTTGTGAAAATATTCCCAAATTTGTGAGTGGAAATTTTAAAAAATTGAGTGAGACCATCAATTCTCAAATGTAGTTTCTGGGCCTAATACTGCCTTTCGTTGCCCAGCTCTCCTGACCTCATCTATTTTGATTAAAGTTTAAAATGCATACAGTACCAAATGCTACAAACCAACATCATTGCTGAGAAAAGATGCTTAGGTCATTGAATTGACGAAGGTACCATTTTATCTCATCCCGTGATGCCCTCAGAGAACACTTTCAGGGGGATGCCGAGGAGTGTTGTTTTTCAGCATTTACAGCAACAGAGCATGTGCCAAACCCAAGTCACGCTTCATCTTGACCTGTGCTTCTGCTGAAAGAGTCTGGCCTATAATCCAGCCCACGGATACCCTGGGGGTGTTTTCTATCAACTTTTGCTAACCTATCCATCACATTAGGGAAATCTTCCCATGCTCAAAGATGCCACTAGGAGCACATGGACAGCTGAAGCTTTTAAATAAAGTTGGTTCTAGAAATACGAAGCGGAAGTACTGAGCTTCTTTGGTGTTTCTTTATGTTTCGAGATATTTCTGGACATCTGAAAGAACTCGGGCTAAATTAATTTACAGGTCAGTTATCCCGGGGGAAAAAGTACAGGTAATAAAAATATTTCCACTGTAATAGGCATTAAAAGGAAATACTGATCTCAGAATTATTCTATTGGCATTCTGGTTCAAGAGAGTCTTAGTTCATGTATTCACGTATTCACAAATCAGTGAATGGTATGTATGTCTGCATATATTATAGTTGTCAACAAACATGACCTAACATACCTAAAGACAGTGTGTCTGAACTGATGTGACCCATTAGTAATTTGTGAAATCAATGTCGTGGGCTGTAACTTTCTCTTTTTTAATTTTAAATGAAAGATACTATAGAATAAAACGTTCTCCGAGTGTGTCCTATATTGAAAGACAAGTACGGCTTAGTGACGTGGTTATTTCAGTTTGTGTATGTTTAGTGGATAATATGTCACAATGTCAGATAAAATTTAAAGCCAATATCATAGGAAGTTTATGTCCTTTGGGTAATCATAAAAGGTCACGCTTTTAAAAAATTCCTCTCTAAAAATGAATTCTAATTTCCAAAGCTCTGTGTGTGTGCATGCATGTGCAAAGAATAAGAGTGTGGGCTTTTGCTGACATACTTGTGTGTGTTTGTGATTCTACAACAGAAAGAGTACTTGAAAAAAATTAATATTTTACTGCAGGATTCCAATAGCCTTCACCATTATTTCCAGTCTTAGCCACTTAGAAGTAGTGGAACATTCTCTTCTCTTGCTCACTGGTAACATTGTTAAAATTTGTTATTGTGTCATGAAAAGTGACCTCACTCCCAAAAAAGAAATGTAGGCAAGGACTGGGACATAAAAGACCAGGTTAATTGGCTGAGTATAGCTTTTATACCTGGGCAACGAAACAAGAGTAGCATTTCTGATTTTTCTATAAAGACATCCTCGAGTCTTTTGGTAGAACTCCTAGGATGACTTTTGAAACTATAAAATTCTTTCTGTTATCTCCACCTTGGAGATGTAGACACATGTCTTCGACTTTACAAATGAAAACTAAAGTTTACACAAAGAACATAGGCCCTTCTTGAGGCTACACAAATAATTTCAGAGCAAAATTTATGATGTCTAGAAAACAGGCCTCGTTGCTTACCATGGATGCTTAATTTGTATTTTCAACATATATTTATAGGTAAAGTTTTTTTATGAACAGGATGTTCATCAGATCAAATGCGTGGATGTAATTAAATTGCTGCTTGTTGGGACTTGTTTTATAGCTCTTATGAAAAGTAAATATAAATAAAGCTGCTTTGGAGATTTATGCCTTTTCTAACATTTGACTAGAAAAGCATGGGAAGTTAACCATTTCCGTGAGGAAGCAGAAGTGCCCTTGTTTATGTTCTTTAAGATACGAAAGGAGAAATGAAGCCTAGACTAGTTTCTAGTGACAAATACAAGTAAGCAGAGTTCAGAACGAACTCTGCTGTCTTAGAATTTGATGATTTAAGGGTCCTTAGCTCCTGGTCTGTTTTCACTGTTCACAGTTTACGTCTAGATCCTGCAGATGTCTTTTCTAGGCTTCCACCATTTTTGAAAAACATAGTGTCCTTCTTCTCTCCAGCCCCAGCCGTCTTTGCAGATCTGAGTTCTGCTGGTTCTTTGAAACTTCAAACCAATTTCCCTGTGACTCCCAGCCCCTCCTGGTTACCAAAGCCTGAATTAACACCCTCTTAAAGTCCTAAGCTACAAACTAATGCATCAATGACAATAAGAATATACTTTGCACATTCTGTCAGTTATTGCTTTTAAAATTTAGAGGCTTTTAAAAATAGATTATTTGCAGAGACCATCTTCACGGGGTTCAAAGATGTTACTAATCAGTAACATTAAGTATATTCCTGGGTCATGTCTAGAAAGGACCAATAATGAGATGAAAACTTAAAAGAGAAACAAGGAAAAAATAAGGAGTGATAAAATATAGGCTTATAATTGCAAAATGTCATAAATATCCTCATATTGATATATGAATAATTAATATGATTAATTAATAACTGTTTCATCATCTTACACTAGATATTTGGAGTTAGCACATGCATTTTTCCATTCTCACATTTATCTTTACTGCCTCTACTTCACAGTATACCAATATTCCAATTATTTGGCATCATTTAGGATGACTCTGGTTGCAAGTAACAGAAAACCCAGCTGAAACGGACAATAAGAGCATTCGTTGGCTTAAAGCACTGGAAATCTAGGGGTTGGACAGGTTTTGTGTTTCTCTGAATCTGCTGGGTCTGCTCCATTCGCCTGGAGTTCATTTGGCTCTGCCGTTATGTGTCCACTGGCGTCTTGTTGGAGCTGCAGCAGCTTTATGCCCAATGTTGGCAGATTGGTCTTGTTGGAGCTGCAGTAGCTTCATGCCCATTGTTGGCAGAGGACAAATTGTCCAAAGGGGAAAGAGAAAGGGGAGTTTCATAACCATTCCAAAAGCAGCAGGGACGATCTCTCCTAAGATGATTCTCCGGTGATGTCCATGTGCCCTTTTGCCAAATTATGCCATGTGACCCTTCCTACAAACATCACCGGACCAATCACATTCGCAGTTTGAGCTGTGGGTGGGTTCAGATTCACCTGAGACACCGGAGCTGAGTAGAAAATGAGAAGATGCCTCAACAAAAATGGAGTTCTCTTGGGAAGAACGAATTAGAGAAAAGATGCTGAAAAGACAACCAACAACCCTTACTCCCACTTTCAAAAAAAATCTCTTCTTCCCAAGTAAATGCAAAGCTTTCTAATGGCCGGTATGAGGTTCAGTAAGAATATGTGTTGGCTTTGCTAAATATAAATTTCTCCCTGGGTCTATGTTTCCCATAATGATTTCATAGGTATATTATTTGGGGAAACTAGTAAATATTTAGTTACTTTGGAAGAATACATTTTGTATGACATCGAGAATAACTTTTCCTCGGTATTCTGCCTACCTGTAGTAGTATCGGGAACATGGTGATTCTCCAAAAAATAGTGATGCTGATTCTCTCCATTTCAATGTATTTTCTTTTAGCAAAAAGCTGTGCTTTGCAGGTCACTTAATATTCTGATGCAAGCAGGTCACTTAATATTCTGATGCAACAACAGAACTTTCGAAGGCCCTTAGTCTATATTTAAAAGTGTTTAAGAAAATTAGCTCACTGATTACTAATGATGATGTAATCTCCCACTGTTGCCATGGTAGCTTTTGGTAGTAAGGATATTTCATTTTTATTGTTTCATTCATAAGGAATACAACAAGAAAGTACTGGTGCTTATAAGCATTATCCCATAATATCTAATAATCCCATTATTAGATATTTGAGAAAGAGTTATTATGTTTGGGATAGATTTTCCCTCCTGAAAAAAAAAAAAAAGCATTCTCAATAGATTTCAACTATAGATTTTATTTTCACTTTTCCTAAAATAATAATAAATTAAATCTTGATTTATAAAACCTGTCTTGTATTACCAAGATTTGTTCCATATTTGTTTAGTAATTCTTCCCTGAACATCAGAGGCACCTCAAAGGAAGCAGATTCCTATTGAATATTCTCTCTGCTATGTTGACTTTTAATGGCTTAGTTATATTGATTCAATTAAATTAGCTGGTGACAATAATGATATTTTTATTGATTCCTTCATTTTTCTTTTCTTGAATTACCACTTTATTAAAATTCATTTGTGATCAGTAATTTTCTAAGAATCATTGTCCTAGAACAGTGTGGAGATCAAGTCCCCATAAATCAGATTGATTTAAAGAATCAATCATTTTTGTTAACCACTAGACAAAAGGTCAATCAATATTCCTAATTTTAAAAACTTCTATGAATTCATTGCACTCAGCAATGACAACAAATACACGTACATATATGCATACATGTGTGCGTTTATGTAGGGATGGATGTGAAAAGCCAGAAAACCAAATAGGCAAATGATTGAAAAAGAGAAAGGAATGATTAAGAAACATACGAAAAAATATTCACTAGCCTAACAATAAAAAGTAATAGCAATGAAATTAACTATGAACTTATTTTCTAAAAGTGTAAAAATAAGCTCACCTTAAATATATAGTTTGGGATTAAAATATACACACTACTATATATAAAATAGATAACCAAAAAGGACCTACTTTACAGCAGAGAGAACTATACTCAATACCTTATAATAACCTAAGATGGAAAAGAATCTGAAAAATATAGGTACATATAACTGAATCACTTTGCTGCACACCTGAAACTAACACAACATTGCAAATCAACTATATTTCCAAAAATTTTTCTAAATGTATAAATAAAACTATATTTGAAGAGATAGGAAACTATAGTTTGAAGAGATGGACGATGCACATGTGATAGGAAACAGTAATACATTGCGGCAAATACTCCTTTTTCTTTTTTAGCATAAAGCCAAAGCAATACCAAGAGAACTGGAAGGTACATTTCCTATCCTTGTTTTCCTGCCATCAGATATGTTAGAAAATGGTTGCATTTTGTATAGTTTAAAACTTGTAAAGAATTCATCCTAATGAAGAAGCAGAGTTTGTCAATGTGGCTCCTTGTAGAACGGAATTGTTTGAGCCCCAGGACTTTCTCTCCATTTATTGATGGGTTCAGATGCCTACACTCTACCTATAAGCACCTCCAATAAAGTGTTGTTAGCAGCTGAATGATATTGACAGAGCCATCAGCAATCTGCAGATTTTCATTTTGAACTGTGGCATCCTGCAATAAGTTGAAGCAGAAATAATATCTCTGTGTTGAAAGATTTCAAATTCCTTTTATTGATAGGTGAAGTACAGGACTAGAGATGAGTAACTGAAGAATGCTTTGAGAGGGCAGAAATCACCGCTGGACTGCTGACTGCAATTGTGGAAGGGAAAAACAAGAGGAGGGAAGAGAAACCAGCCGTGCTCTATGCTGTTTTGGTGTATTAAGCTTCAATTCACCTTAGGCTCTTTATCTACTTTTCATCAGGTTCGCCTCTCTGCTTTCTTCTCTTCAGAGCTCTAGGAGGAATTATCAGCGACACAACCCTTTGGCAACACTTAGTGGGAAACTCTGGGAGGTCAGCCGTCTGAGCCAGTGTAATGACATCTTCCTGCCTGGAACAAAGATAGCATTCATCATCATTTAAGTAGACACATGATGCTGCTAGACAAAACCTCAGCCATGGATTACATCAGTGCCCCTATGGAGCCAGCCTTTGTCCCACTGGCTACATGGAATAGGAACCTCAAGGCTGGATCGTGAGACACTTGCTGGAACTTCCAGGAAAATGAATGCACTGAATCAGTTGGTTAATTATCTGTATCATTGACCTTGGTGTCTTAATGGGAAAAGAGAGCGCGGACCCTGCCTGGTTATAAACAAAGGATTGTCACATGGCATCCACTGCGTAATTGATAAACAGCGGCGCATCTAAATCGTGTGGCATGGAAGAAGCCACCCCATCCCAAACAAGTGCCTTTTTCCTCCTTTTACTTCACACACGTCTTGCTCCCTGCCATGTGCCTAACTCGGGTTCCCTATGTGACTTCTAATTTCATTAGAATCAATACTACATGACTTCTAATTTCATTTGTCTTTTGAGTAAAAGTGCCTTTGTTGAACGAAGCTAGTCAGATAGCTTTCTCTATCTCCATTGGCGGACAGTCTTCTAAACGTTTATAAACTTGCCAAAAGCTGAAGTTCTCTTTGGTTGGCATGGATCTTTGCTTTTCAGCAATACCAGATATCTAAGTGTTGATGGCTTCATGACCCAGTTCCTGCCATCCTTTGTCTGAGCCTGAGCCTAACGTACAAATTCATCATGGAAGCCAGATCCCAAAGGCATAATACTCATGGACCAAGACGAAATAAGCACATATAAATGGCAATGCCAAGCCCAGCACACCCAGCCTACAATAAAGCAAGGGATCAGTGAGTGTTACCTAAACTCTGTGACTTCACTCAGAAGCAACCACAGCTGATGCTGGGCCCCACCCCCAGCTCAGCCACATGGCCTAGCCAGGCATGGGAGAATCACCATGGTTCTAGAAGTTTCTTCCCGTGGTTGTCGAAGTGTTGATGTTTATCCTCCCTTCCTCACAAAAGTAAGGGTATCAGTATCAGATGCTGTGATTTTTCTTAGCTATTTGAAGCCCCCTTAAACCACGTTCTTCCGCCGAGTTTATGATTAACCCCTCTATCCAAAATGTGACTCTCTTTTTTAGTCCAGCATCTGTTCCCCTCAAGATTGAGGCGAATCAAAGAATAGGGGGGGGATGAAACCATGAAGGACCCTGTGGGGGCCTCCTGGCCATTGAAGCCTTTCTGTGTCTCCCATTTCTTGTTTGTAGGGAAAAGGCTCTCAACCTCCTAGACCTTCTGAGCTCCAAAGGGCCGATTCCATTTCTAATGAGGAGGGTGAGGCTGCAGAAAGTGACGATAGGTCAGCAGGGGCACCTGTGCCCCCTTCCTTCTGGGGGGAATGTGCATAACAACTGGATACACCACTCTGAGTTCTTCCGCAAGACCTGAGCCCCCCCACCCAGGTGGAGGATGGTAACTTCAGGCTGAGCACAAGCACATGGACCCCCGACTGATGAGGAGCAGAAGGCTGATGATTGAGATTCCTGGACCACCACCCTCTTACCTCCCCACCGACCAGTCAAAGGATGGTCACACATCCTGCAGCCCTCCCCCCTGATTTTGCCCATAAACACTTCTTCCCTGAAACCCGTTGGGGAGTTTGGGTCTTTGGGGGCATGAGCCACTCACTCTCCTTGCGGTAAACCTTTCTCTGCTCCAAACGCTTCTATTTATCTGACCTCCTTGTGCATCGGGCACACAAACTTGGGTCCGACAACAAAAATATATGCCTGTTGGAAAACCACACAGAGAAGACAGATTATATTCTTGAAAAGAGAGAGAACTCTATCTGTTAGAATGGCCAGGATTTTATCATCTTTTTCACTGTTCACCTGACTCTTTGCCTTTCTGCTCTGGTATCCAGACCTCCTCTTTATCCCTGAGAACGTGGAATTCTAGGAATTGTCTGCTGCCATCCTGTGGGTGTGCACAGGATCCTGACTGACGGTTGGGGAAGAGATTCTGCTACTGTTTCTTGGTTTGGTGTCTGGTTGTGTAGGCAGTGCCAGCCATCTTCTTGGTTCCTTCCTAGCATTCATGCATTTCTTGTCTAGATTATTCTTTATGTATTCAGTAAATGGCTCATTCCTTGAAGGAGCCCTGCTTACCTGGCAAGATGCAAGTGATTCGGATGGATAAGATTTACAGGCTGGTATGGGAGATGGTCCTTAAATATAATTATGAAAGCAGTGAGTTCATGGTGCCTAGGATTGGAGCTGTGTGAGAAGCCCAGGGTATCATGAGTGTGCAGTCACCTGTCACAGGATGCAAGAAGCATTCTCAGGGGAAGTCACATGTACGCTGAGTCCTGAGACTCTGTAGGACTTGTCCAGGTGAAGGAAGTAAAAGGCCAAGAGTGTTTTCAGCAGAAAGAACAGTATCTGTAACAGTGTTGAGATGGGAAAGAGCTCCAAGTATTGGGAGGAACTAAGAAAAAAATTCCCAGCAAGGCATCGTGCATGAGAAAGAGCGACAAGATAAGGCTAATGATATTGGCAAAGGTCACATCATGCAAGGCTTTGCAGGGCTTGTTAAGGAGTTTGGATTTATTGTAACCGTCATGGGAAGCCCTAGAAGAATTTTAAGCTGGGTGTAGCATGGTAGAATGAGCACCTTAAAAGATGGCTCAGCATTTTACGGAGTATGGGTTGGAGGGGAGGTGGCGGGCGGGAATTAGAAGTCTGCAGATCCGTTCGGTCAAGAGTGTCCATCAGTATTATGATGACCTGGACTGATGGGTAAGCCCTGAGATCCTGCTGTATAGCCCTGGGAACTACATCTAGTCACTTGTGATGGAGCAGGATGGAGGATAATGTGAGAAGATGCATATATGTAGGTGCGCCTGGGTCGCTTTGCTGCACAGTAGAAAATTGACAGAACACCATAAACCAACTATAATGGAAAAAATAGAAATCATTTTAAAACGTAATAATAGAAGTGGAAACAAGTAAACCGCTCAACAAATACCTACAAGCATTGGACTTGGCCGACATTGATGATTTGGGGGTACTAGCGGAGAAAAGGGGGGAAAAGATGGCTCTCGGGTTTTGACATAAGCAGGTGAAGGGGGGCTGGTGTCATTTTCATCCTTTTCAGGAGTACGTGAGGAGGAATGAATTTGAAGGAAAAGATTATACATTAATGTGTATAATCTTTAATGTATTAATTATGCATTAGTTCGACTGGTTAAATGTGAAAGACTGTGAGACCTCAAAGTGACCCCGGCACATAGGTCGTCAGAGGTCTACGTTTATGAAAAGGTGTGATGATTCATTTTATGTGTCACCCTCACTGGGCCACAAGGGGCCCAAATATTTGGTCAGACATTCCTCCGGGTGCGTCATGAGGTTGTTTGGGGGTGAAATTAAATATTCGAATTGGTAAACTGAGTAAAGCAGGTACCCCTCTTGAATGTGAAGGGACCTCATCCAATCAGTTGAAAATCTGAATAGAACAGAAAGACTGGAGCTCCCGTTGCGGCTCAGTGGGTTAAGAACCCGACATAGGGTCTGTGACAATGTGGGTTCAATTCCTGGCCTCGTTCAGTGGGTTAAGGATCCAGTGTTGCCACAGCTTTGGTATAGGTTGCAGACGAACCTTGGCTCTAGCGTTGCTGTGGCTGTGGCATAAACCAGCATCTGCAGCTCCAATTTGACCCCTAGCCTGGGAACTTCCATATGCCATGGGTGCAGCTGTAAAAAAAAGAAGAACAGAAGAGGTGGGGCCAGGATCTTTTCCTGCCTTTGGACTCAAATCAAAGTGTCAGATCATCTTAGATCTGGAAACTGTTGACTTTCAAACAAAAACTGTTGGTTTTTCTAGTCTTCAGACCTTCGGATTTGGACTCAAACAGAAAGAACAGGAGAACCATCCCATCATTTCTCCTGGGCCTCCAGGATCAACTGCAGGTTGTAGTTCTTCTCAGACTCCATAACTGCATGAACTGTTTCCTCATTATTATTATTTTTTTTTTTTTTTGGAAAAAGTCTGTCTTCTTTCTGTATGCAGATTTAAATATAAATCACTCTGTCTCTCCAGAGAACCCTGCTACAAAAAATATCTGATTGGTGATATGAATTTGGAAATTCTGGGCATACCAGTAAAAAAATGAAGCCTTTGGAACTGATGGGATGACCTAAAATTGGAAGAGAGGGAAGAGATCATGAAGCTGAGCCTTAAGACATTCCAACATTGAAAGTTGGGTAGGAAAAAAAAAAAAATGGTTCAACAGAGGAGACAGAGGTGGAATAACTGGAGTGGGAAGAGGCAAACTAGGAGAATAGGGCATCATGGAAGGTAGAAAGATGCTGCCAGAAAGGAGCAAACAAATGTATGCAGTGAACTTGAGGTCCAGCCAGTACCTACTAGGATGGGAGCTGCAGCTGCAAGCCTACGCCACAGCCACAGCAGCGCAGGATCCAAGCCACGTCTGTAACCTACACCACAGCTCACAGCAACACCAAATCCTTGACCCACTGAGCCAGGCCAGGGATCGAACCTGCATCCTCATGGATACTAGTCGGATTCTTAAACCACTGGGATATAATGGGAACTCCCTGAGCAGCTATTTTCAATACGTTGCGGCATGAGCCTGCGAACAGAGGGTCAACTTTGTTTTCACTAGGCAGAACTAGAAAATCCAGCTGGAAGGGAGAAGGAGGAGGAGGATTAAAAACCTCAAACAGAAGGAGATCCTCTCCTGTAATATTTATTTGTGACAGGTAGGTCTGTCCATCGTATCACCTGAACCATGGAGAATTGGGCTATTGTATTAATTACTCTCTTTCGTGACTCTCTGAGCTTTGGGCAATTGAAATTCCAGCACGAGAAGGTGCTAATGGATCCTGTATTGTAGATGTAATGAATTAGTATTTCACGCTGCGCGGCTGTCTGAAAGGGTCTGAAGTGGGAACCTGCCCACGAGCCGTGCCCACGCTTTTAGTGTTCGTTCAGCCGTTCTTTCCTGTTCCTCCCACCGCAACTGGGGGTCATGGACCACTTCAAAAAGGAAGGAGAGGAAAGTCTATGTTGGGGCGCTCCGGGGGAGTGGAGAGGGTTTTGCTGCGAGGCTGTTTGTGACACCCTGTATTCTGACCCCTGGAGTTCCCATCTGCAAGGGAAATCGAGTGTCCTTTTACACATTCCAAATCAAAGCTGCTTTGAATGGGGCCAGGTCGGGGGGGGGGGGGGGTAAAAGGGGTACTTTCTGCAATAACTCCACTTTGCTCCTTGACAAGGATGCCATCTGGTGCCCTCCCTCTTGGCCACGTGTGCTCTCCTAACCCATAAGTGCATACCCTACGTACATAAGAAGGATAAACAGACATGCAGATGGCTAATCATTTCCAAGCTCCACCACAAGTGCTAGTGAAAATCTGAGCAAACCGCAGAGGGGTAATTCCCACTGTGGCTCAGCGGTAACGAACCTGACTAGTATCCGTGAGGATGTTAGTTCGATCCCTGGTCTCGCTCAGTGGGTTCAGGATCCGGCGGTTGCCGTGAGCTGTGGCACAGGTCGCAGATGCAGCTCAGATCTGGCGTTGCTGTGGCTGTGGTATAGACCGGCAGCTGCAGCCCCTGTTAGAACCCTAGCCTGGAAACTTCCACATGCTGCAGGAGCAGCCCTAAAAAGAAAAAAAGAAAAGGAAAAAAAAAAAAAAACCACAGAGGGGCACCGTATGCATGATGTGTCCTCTGAGAAGAGGCAAGGCCAAGTCCTCCAACAAGAGGAATGAGCCTGGGGATCAGTCTCTGGAAGGGAAGGCAGCAGGCCAGGAGTTAATGTCGAAAAATATACCTATCAAAGGGTCGGATTTTTTATATGTCTCAAAATCTTACTTTTCCAATCCTTCTAATCTCTTTTTAATAATCTTATAAATCATCACGCCAACGGTTGACTTGAAAATGTCTTGAGGTGGATAACACAGTCAAGAAGAAAAAGGGCCCCCCCCCGCCACTTTCCGGGCATGTCTGCCCCACCTCCACTGCATCCTAAACATCTGCTTCCAGATCTTTGCTCAAACTAACCCTACCCCAGATTTTTGCATGCTTATTTAAATTCAGTCTTGGCTAGGCTTCCCAGAAAGCGAGCCCTGAGGCAAAAACTCGTGTGTAGTATTTCATTAGGGAGTACAATTCCAGGAAAGCAGGACTAAGGGGGGAAAGGCCTGACAAGGGGGAGAAGTGAGATCCCATCCAAGGGCGGGTTATCATCACCCGGCTGGCCAGCCCTGGAGGACCCGTGTCACTGGCTGTTTGATCTCGTGGAGCAGACACCCAGGGAGCCCACAGGAACCTCAGCCCATGTGTCTGGGGGAGGAGGCATGGCGGGGAGTGGATCTGCCCGCTGCCACTTGCCACGGGTGGACGTTCACTTCCTGGCTGACCTCCCCACGCTGCAGAGCTGCACGAGGGTGACCCTGACCGCGTCTCAGGGCCTCTCTTGCATCCATTCTTACAAAATTAAAAGGCCGAGGCACCAGGTAAGAGTGCTTGGGGCAATGGCAGAATGTGCTCTGGGGCTGCGCCTGTGTGATGTTGGCCAGAAGCCAGGCAGGGCAGGTCACACAGCAGGGGGGCTGGTTCAGAGCCAGTGGCCCGGGTCGCAGAAATAGTGTCCATTGGACCCCGTCTTGCGTTTGCATTGTCTTGACTCCTCCATTACACCTGGGGCTCCGTGGCTCTAAGAACAAGTTGCCCTGAGTGGGAAGGCGAACCCATCCGTCGGAGTCCCCTTCAAGGCAGCAGCCAGACTCAATCTCTGAAGACTTCCAGTTAACGAGGCGGCTTGGTCTTGCAGCCAAGGTTGCCAGGGTTGCCACCCATCCCTCCGGGACTCCTGCCAGATCATTGTTCCTCTCAACCAGCCCTGAGGCTCCCCTGTGTTGCCTCCCTGGAGGGCTGACCTGACCCACAACCCCAAGGGGCTGGAGGTCCCCTTTTCCAGCTGTGTTGCTGCCATGGTCCCTTTCTCATGGTCCTCACTCAACACCAAAGCACTAAGAGACACCCCAGTGAATCCCCTGGATCCCAGACACGCCCTGCCTCATTGTGATAGGATGGACCTGTTAGTTAACAAGAACTGCTGTATTGGCCTAGAAACCAAGTGCCCCTGCGGAAGCATCCTGCCCACCAGCCCTGGAAACCAGAACATCTAACCTGGTAGGAATTAACAGTGCAGGGATAAGAAACATATAACCCTTATTTTGGTCCTTTCGTCCTTGGCTGAGGGACCAATCCCATTTTGTCCCTTTGGTTCCCAGGTTCCCATGTTTTAGCTATTGAGAATGTGTCAGACTTAGTAAGTGGTGTGTCTGCTGACACATAGGATCAGGCACTGAACCGTAGGACGTCGTCCCTGCACTGGTGCCTTGGCTGAGCCTCTAACAGGCCAGCCCCTGCCTCCACAGCACCAGCTCTCTGTGGGTGATGAGTCATGTGGCATAATGAGAGGACTCATGCTGGCCGCCCACACTGCATTTGCTGGTCATCTGGTGTGTCCTGGGAGACTGTATGGGATGGATCAACAGGACGAGGCCTTAAGAAGAGGGAAGGTGGATCATAGATGGAGAATGGCTGGGTTCCGAGGAGGATAAATTGATGTCTCTTCAGGATGGAGAGGGTCTAGTGTAAGTGCTACAGGACTCCTAGGGATTGGGGCGCATGAGGGCTCCGCCTCAGCCTCCACTGTTGGGGGCCAGAATTTTCAGCAGTGGCAATAAGTTGGTCTGGTCATCCCGCCCCTCTGGCATTTGAGAGCCTCCACTTCGAAGATCTGCATGCTTTGTGCCCACTCACACATGCCCATCCATCTGTGTCTTCCCCAGGCCAGCTTGTGCCTGATCTTCCGGTCTTTTTCCTTCTAAACTCCAGACCAGTCAACCAGTTTCCTCGTCACTACCAAGAGTCCATATATCTCGGGCCACTTCTCCATCAACACGGCAATAACAAATAAGTGTACTGCCAGAGGTTCTGTCTGTAGGGTTATGCTTGACTGGGGCTGAAACAGCACTAGTCCAGTTTTGAGGGTTGAGGGGGTGGTTTGATGGGAGCAGCACAGGTCTGTTCATAGGATAAGGAGGCGGCGTGATAGGGTGATGGACAGCCAGGAGGTCAGGCTGACGTGACACATGGTGTGGGATGTTGTTGTGCAACCGTCTCAACAGCAAACAGCAGCTGCACACAGGAGGGAAGAAAGCAAACGTGAGGCTGATCAAGGGCTGAGATGTGGCAGGCGAGGGGCACTAGAGCATGAGGTTACAAAGTCGTTGAAAAAGTGCTCTGGGTGAGTCTCGGAGGAGATTGAGGCCAGGTTGAATGTAGAAAAAAAAACACAAACAAAAACAACTAAGAAATCATGTACTGCAAGTGTGAGGCTGAAGAGAAGCTGTAATGAGAATGTGAGAGCCCCAGAATCACGGCCTGTGGTCAGAAAAGGGGATCGGTGTTTAAGATCATGCCTCGCTGGACATGGCCCCCTCTAAGGCCACCCCCCTCTTCTCGTCCTGCACCCCCACCCCAGGCCCCATTAGGGTCAACCCCAATTCCCCTTTGCTTCTTCATCCAATTGTATTCATCCTGTAGCTCACGCTTCCGAAACCAGCTAAAGGAATTAGGCTGATCTGTTGAACTAATCCATGGTAAGGTATTGATGGCTGATGAAGGCTTGATATGTTGTCCATCCCGGAAAAGAGACTGCTGATGATAATGACTCAAAACACCGGGTCTTAACTAGGGATATCACAGTTTCCCATGGTGCTATTTCAGTCATAAGCCCCCCACCCCAACCCCCACCCCCTGGGCTCCACCCTGAGAAATTCTGACTCAATTGCTCTGTCGTGAGAACAGGGCATCTGAATTTTTGCAAATTCCTCTGTGGAAAAAAGTAGGTCAGGGAGTTCCCTGGTGGCTCAGCGGGTTAAAGGTCTGGCATCATCCCTGTTGTGGCTCTGGTCACTATAGTGGTGCGGGTTGGATCCCTGGCCTGGGAATGTCCACAGGCTGCAGGCGAGGACAAAAAATAAATAAACATAAAAAAGTCAGATCAGTGGAAGAGCAACTGAGGAGTAGATGAGCCTTCTTCGATCTCCTCAATTGATACCTTCTACCATCTGTAATTAACTTGGGTCGTTATTCCTCCTGTCTCTCCATGAAGCTTTGCTATGCTCCATCTTCTGGTATGTACCCACCCCTCACCCTATTTGCAATAACTTGGGTGTCCTTTTCCTCTGGACACAGTGAAACATAGGAACTAAGCAGGGCCAATCAAAGACTTTTTTTTTTTTTTTTTTGAGATTTCCAAATAGATTTGGAAGCCATTGCTTTTAGAGGTTTTGCTAATTTGGTATAAATCTCAGGTCACCACTGGCCATCTTCCCAGATGTTGGTAGGACCCCGCCTACAGAACGAAACCAGGCAGAGGTATGCCAAAGTGACATTTGAGTCCCTATTCCTGTCCCTGACTTTGGTTCCTGAAATTCTTACTTCAATCCTGGGTGCTACTGAGCATCCTTCTGAGCTATGAGATCCAAAAATGTCTACTTAAGTCACCTGCAATTGAAAAAGCCTTGATTAACACATATATGTAAGGGAAATTCTTCCTAATACATCAGACTGTCATTCATTTCTCTGGGTTCATTTTTCCACATTAGTAAGAAAGACTTTTGCAGTGATATGACTTAGACTAGAGCAAAATTGAGAAGACCCTCATGAATGGGATTGGGAGTTCCAGTCATGGCGCAGCAGAAACAAATCCAACTAGGAACCATGAGGTTGTGGGTTCGATCCCTCGGCTCGCTCAGTGGGTTAAGGATCTGGCATTGCCATGAGCTGTGGTGTAGGTCGCAGATGTGGCTTGGATCTGGCGTTGCTGTGGCTCTGGCATAGGCTGGCGGCTACAGCTCCAATTAGACCCCTAGCCTGGGAAACTCCATATGCCGCAGGTGTGGCTCTAAAAAGACAAAAGACAAATAAAATAAAATAAAATAAATAGGATTGACCAAGGGAAGGGAAATGAGGAAGAAGGTCGAGGTTTGTAGAATATTTTAAGAGTATTATTATTTTCAAGAACAAAAATAGGGAGTCCCGTTGTGGCTCAGGGTGTTATGAACCCAACTAACATTCATGAAGATGCTGGTTCGATCCCTGGCCTCCCTCAGTGTGTCAGGGATCCAGCGTTGCTGTGAGCTGTGGTGTAGGTCGCAGACATAGCTCCTATCTCACATACTGTGGTTGTTGTATAGAGCAGAAATTTACATATACCACAAGGTGTGGCCCTAAAAAGCAAAAAAAAAAAGAGAAAGAAAATGGAAGAGTGTTCTGAGGACCTGTTTTTAATGAATAAATAGGAAGTCAATGTGGCATCATAGTGAGTCTAGAAACTTGCCTTCTAATCTCGGTTTTGTCGCAATCCAGGTAAACAATTTTGGGTAAACCTACATAGCGCTCTATACTTAGTTTCAACAGTAAAATATGTGATTCTAGATTTTCTAAAAAATCAGCTTGAAATGAGTACATATAAATTATCTAGGCTTTACATAATATTTAAATGTTAAACATTGCACGCTACCTCTTTCTTTCTTCTCTGTTTTAGGGCCACACTCACCCATATGAAGTTCCCAGGCTAGAGGTCAAATCAGAGCTGAAGCTGCAGGCCTAGGCCACAGCCACCGCAATGCCAGATCCGAGTCACATCTGCGACCCACGTTTGTGGCAACACCGGAACCTTAACCCCCTGAGCAAGGCCAGGGATCAAACCTGCATCCTCATGGATACTAGTCAGGATCTTAACCAGCTGAGCCTCAACGGGTACTCTCGAAGGCTACCTCTTTTATCTCTCCATACTGTGACTTGCCAAGCACGCCTTTGTGATGCCATGCACCTCAGCCCTTTCCCATCTGAATGTTCACAGATTAGGGTCGGAATCCATGAGTTGGGGATGGACCCAAGTGAACAGGTGGGATTAGCTCTGTCATGGGGGGGGGGGGGGAAGGATTGTGAGAATCTCCATCAACAGCCGAAAGCTGTAAACTCACCATCGTTTCATGTTCTTCCTTAAAGCAGAGCCTATAGAGGAGAAGCTCTGGATTTCCCTTTAAACTGTCCCCATGAGGTAATTAAACACAGATCCTTTATTTCCTAGGAAGTCTCCCATATGGGTAGAAGATGTGAAAGATCAAGGCAACATATGTGAAAATGTGTCAAGTAGAAAAGAAAACTCGCACATCTGAACATCTTTAAAAAAAATCGAGATAAAAAAAGAGAGTGCCAAGGGAGTCATAAAAAGCGAGCTCTGGGCCAGGGAAATGTTGCTTTTAATTTCTATACAGTAGAAGAAAATTTAGGGCATAACTCATATTTCATTAAAAGGTATACCTTTAAAGATTTATACGGTCACGTTTGAGTGGGGGAGACAGCAGAAGGTAGATTAAACTGACTGAGACATGCTGATTTAGCATTTATTCCATAAACAGGATCTACTACTGGCTGGAAAAATATATAGAAAATCTCTTGAAACACAAAGATGATGTAGATTTCAAAGGAACATGAAACAAAAGAGGGAAAAATAAACCCCGTTTTTTTATAGGCACCCACCTGTTAAGACTATTCTTGGTCAAGGCTTGTTTGGTGTCGCATGCCTAAGCAAATCTGTCTATGCAAATTCCTTGAGGTATTAATACATATGCAAAGACAGACACAAAGCCTGAAAGTGAGGAAGTTTTCTATAACTTTTCAACCTGAGAGACTTCAGCTGAGGCCCTTTTGCTTCATTTTGCAGTTTTGGCTCCAGCTTATTTGGGGAGGATTGATTTAATTATGACATTAAAAATTCCTATAGACATTTATACACATACAGCCTTGGTCATTTGATTTAAAGCTTAGCACGCCGCGTCAGTGAAAATAAACCATTGGAACAATTTCAGGCTCATGATCTGAGCAGCCTGCTGAGTTTTACCCTGGTCATTCTGATACATTCGTTCTCTGATTTCAGCGGTTTTTCAACCCTGGCTGTGTATTAGAATCGGGTGAGTCAGAAACAACAATAAGCTTTTTAAAGCCCAGCCCCTATCCTCCTAGCCTGTGATTCTTCATCCTTGATCTTGACCTTTGCCCTGTCCATGAGCACTCTTCTTCCTTCCTCCCTCCCTTCCTCCTTCCATCCTTCCTTCCTTCCCGTTACGGTCCAGACTCCACTGCGCATCTTTTCCATCCTTTTCCTCCCAAGATTCCCAACAAAACTCTGACTACAGTTCAGTCCAACACTCACCCTTTTCTACTCTCATGGAGAGAATTAGCCAAGATGGGTCCCCCTAGAGAGTCAGAGTCCCCGATCTAAACTGGGGCTTCACTACTGCCTGAGCAATTTGAAAAAGTATCTTCTTTATGTGTTGCTTCCACGCTTCAACCAACCAAGAAATAGTCCTTGAACACCTGCTTGGCCTTGTTTTGGGTGCTGGAAATATGATTTTGGACCCATTAGGTGGAGTCCCTGACTTTGTGGAGTATACATTTCATGGAGGAAAACATACAGTAAACATAGGGAAATAGATGAATATCCAACAGTGGAGAGCAACAGACACTATGAGAAGCTGAACTAGGACCGAGCGGTGAGAGAATGCCAGTGGATTGGGTGATGGCGGTGTGTTCTCTAGATTAGTAGGAAGGCCTTTCAGGTGAGGCGACTTTTGAGTTGAGACCTGAAATATGAGAAAATGGACCTGAAACTACCTGGAGAAGAGCAGTCTGGGCAAAGGAGCAGCAAAGGTGAAGGGCTGGGGTTGGGAATGAGCTAGGTACATTTAAAGGACAGAAAGGAGGCTCGCAGTGAGAAAGCAGAGAAAATGGGATGGAGCGATAGGCAAGGACCTTTTATGTCATGGAAAGGATGTCTGATTTTATTCCAGATGCATTGGGAGACCAATGAAGGGTTTTCAGCGGAAGCACCACATAGTCTGAGGATGGTATCTTTTTTTTGGCCACCTGCAGGCATATGGAGTTCCCAGGCCAGGGTGTAGTTGCAGATCCGAGCCATTAGTTGTGAC
The DNA here is from genome assembly GCF_016906955.1 of Phacochoerus africanus. NCBI lineage: Eukaryota > Metazoa > Chordata > Mammalia > Artiodactyla > Suidae > Phacochoerus > Phacochoerus africanus. Next base: position 66,363,156 of record NC_062555.1, on the reverse strand, counting down.
CTAAGTAGCAGCTTCGGCATCACCAGATCCTTAACCCACTGTGCTGGGCCAGGGATGGAACCTGTGTCCCAACGCTCCCAAGATACCACCACCGATCCTATTGCACCACAGGAGGAACTCCTGCTGATGGCGTCTTTATGTTCCATTCTCTCCTTGGCTTCTGGCTCTGGTTCCAACGTCCTTCTAACAGTGATGTGGCAGAGGTCACTGCATCTTCCTTTGAGGTTAAGTCTCCTCATCCTCTTCACTTCTACTCCTGGGCATTTGGCCCAGATGCCTAATCCCTTCTTCCTAAAACCTTCTCCCCACATGAGTTCCATGACACCCCTCTCTCTGGAATTTAATTTCTACTCTCCACCTACTTCTCAACCCCTCAGTCTCTTTTGCAGATTCTCTTTGCCATTCACTCTTTTTTAAAAAGATATTTTATTATACTTGATTTACCCTGTAGTGCCAATTTATGCTGTAAAGTGATAGTCTCTCTCTCTCACACACACACACACACACTTTTACTCATATTGTCTTCCAGCATGTTCTATACCAAAAGACAGGATATGGCTCCCCATGCTGTACAGTAGAAGCTCATTGCTTATCCATTCTAAATGTAAAAGTTTGCATCTACTAACCCCAAACTCCCAGTCCACCCCCTCCCTCCCCCTCCCCCTTGGCAATCACAAGTCTGCTCTCGAAATCTACGAGTCTGTCTGTTCTGGAGATAGGTTCATTTGTGCCATATTTTAGATCCCACATACAAGTGATAGCATATGGTATTTGTCTTTCTCTGTCTGACTTTAATTAGTATGAAAATCTCTAGTTGCATCCATGTTGCTGCAAATAGCATTATTTTGTCCTTTTTTATGGCTGAGTAGTATTCCTTTGTATATATGTACCATATCTTCTTAATCCATTCATCTGTCATTGGATATTTAGGTTGTTTCCATGTCTTGGCTTTGTGAACAGTGCTGCAATGAATATGCAGGTGCATGCCTCTTGGTATTGTGCCCTAATTCCTCCTTACTTTATACCCCCAACCAAGAAAATCTCTTATACACCAGAGGCTTTAAATATATCTCTGTGCTAACAATACCCAAGTTGCAGCTTCAGCCCAGATCTCTTTTTCCCAAGATCAGGGCCAAGGAGGTACCATTGGCACATCTACATTCCCAGGGACCACAAATCCACCGTGTCCCAAACTGAATTCATACACATCTCTGCAGAGCACTGTGTCCTGGTGTGGTTTCTGTCTTTAAGAATATCAGCACATCTCATAGGTTGCTCAAGCTAGAGTCGGGGATGTCACCCCTGACTCCTCTCCCCACCCCCAACATCCCATGAGTGGTTCTGCTCAGCCTGATGCTACCTTCAGTTTTTCTATTCAGTCTCCTCACCTCCCACCACAACTGCCTTGATTCTGATTCTCATCTCTTCCCTGTGTCAACACCATGCTCCACTACTGGTCTCCCCAACTCGGGACTTACTTCTCTCTAGTCTGTTTCCCAGGTGATGTTTCCAAAGTGCCTATTGATCATGCACTCCCCTCTTTAAACTCTGTAAGAAGTCCCTGACCTCAGCCCCCTTTGCCTTGAGGATGAACCAGTATACCAAAACATGGCTTCATAGCCATCCATGAACTTGTCCCCACCTACCCTCTCTCCAAATTCATTTCTTTTCATTCCTCCCTTGAACTCTACACCCCAATCATAATGAACTATGTCCCCCTCTCACTTCCCTTCAAGCCCTTCTTTTTGCCCACACAGCAATCTTTGGGTCCCATCCCATTTCTCGTTCAAAAACTCAAGGCCCAGCCTAGAGATGCCACTTGTAAGAATTCTCCACACCCATCCCCCACCTCCACCTCTAGTCGTCCCCTCTCATAGGCTCCTGTTGTAGCAGCAAAGATCACAGTTTTGAGTTTTAAATGAGAAAAGAGAGTACCTCCCCCTCCCCACTTATACTGTCACAAAAGGAATCTGCCTCCTGATCAGAGTACATGTTGGCACAGCTAGATTGACACAGCTGGGTCTAGGAGAGATGAGCCCTATACTCCATTTTTTGGGGAAAAAAAAAAAAAAAAAGCCCAGCAGACTAGCAGCAAAACTATGAGTGTATGAGACCAAAGAAGGGGCATGGGTGTTGGGGCACAGAGGATATGTCCTACTTGCTTGGGCACAGTGATAATGGGGTCAAATTTGCCAGAAAATTAGATAGGAATCTTAAGTAAATACAGTGACCTAAGAGGAGAAACTATCCCTCCTGGAAGGGCCAGGCAGGTGAGGCATGAGGTGTCTCAGTGTCACTATGCACAGATGTCCAAGCACACACAGGCATGATGGATGGCTCACACATCAGGTGACCTTCTGGCCTCCAAACCTTAGTAGACTATATGCTCCCAGAACCCAGACCAAGCCTAGGGAAAGGGATAGAAATTCCAAAATAACAGATTTAAGTGAGAGCTGCCTTGGTGAAATAGGAGCTTAAAAAAAGGTTTTAGGAGTTCCCGTCGTGGCGCAGTGGTTAACGAATCCGACTAGGAACCATGAGGTTGCGGGTTCGGTCCCTGCCCTTGCTCAGTGGGTTGACGATCCGGCGTTGCCGTGAGCTGTGGTGTAGGTGGCAGACGCAGCTCGGATCCCGCGTTGCTGTGGCTCTGGCGTAGGCCGGTGGCTACAGCTCCAATTCGACCCCTAGCCTGGGAACCTCCATATGCCACGGGAGCGGCCCAAGAAATAGCAAAAAAGACCAAAAAAAAGGTTTTAAAGGAAAAGATATATTTCTTGCACACCTAAGTTGTGAAATGAAGTTTGTATTGTCTTAGAAATTCCTCTGAACAGTAACCACCAATAGTATTTCCTTGTTTGGCTGTCTAACTAGATCATAAATGCCTTGATTAGAGCATAGAATCTAGCTAATAATGATTGAGCAATAAATTTATGGGAGGAGTTCCTGTTGTGGTGCAGTGGAAACGAATCCGACTAGTATCCATGAGGATGTGGGTTTGATCCCTGGCCTCGCTCAGTGGGTCTGAGATCCGGCATTGCACTGAGCTGTGGTGTGGGTCACAGTTGCAGCTCAGATCCTGAGTTGTTGTGGCCAGCAGCTGTAGCTCTGATTTGACTCCTAGACTGGGAACTTCCATATGCCACAGGTGCATCCCTAAAAAGAAAAAAAAAATTATGGGAAAAGAATAAATAAATCAATACATATTTTCACAATCAAAAATGAGTCATTAATAAGGACTCTGATAAATGTCCACCAATAGGAGAATGGTAGTCGTGGTATATATATACAATGAAATATTACTCAGCCATAAAAAAGAATGACATCATGCAGCAACATGGATGGACCTAAAGGTTATCATACTAAGTGAAGTAAGCCAGACAGAGAAAGACAAATATCATATGATATCACTTATGTGTGGAATCTAAAAAAATTGATACAGATGAACTTATGTACAAAACAGAAACGGAATCACAGACTATGAAAACAAATGTATGGTTAACAAAGGGGAAAGGTGATGGGGAGGGATAGATTGGAAGTTTGGGATTGGCACATGCACACTATTGTGTCTGGAATGGTCGGTCAATGGGAACCTGCTGTAGAGCACGGGGAACTCTACTTAATATTCTGTGATAACCTATATGGGAAAAGAATCTGAAAAAGAATGGATATGTGTATATGTGTATAACTGAATCACTTTGTTACACAGCAGAAATTATCACAACATTGTAAAATAACTATGCTTCAATAAAAATTTTAAATGAAAATTTAAAAATTAAAAAATAAATAAAAAGAACTGATAATTTCAGTCATCTGGGGAGAGAGACAAGGATACAAGTCACTATGGAGCAGTGGGCTCTAGTGGAGACACATCAATGGGGCAATGGGAACACAAGTAAAATTCTTGCTGGAAATCCAGGAAAGCTTCATGGAGGAGCTGACATGTGAATGTAGATGTGAAAATAGCCACTAGGTCTTGATAACCAACTGAATCTCACATCAGGCTTAGCTAATGAGATTGCCCATTCATAATTTGGATAGACACCATCTCCACTGAGGATGAATGCAAAAGAGCAAAGCTGGATCCAGGAGGGCAGTGAGTACTGATCCCAGGAAGAGGCATTTGGAAAGAGCCTAACAAGATGGTGTGCATTTGACCACGTCGGAGCCGATCTTTCTCCATTCACCTTTTTTTAACCCACCTCCTCGTGTCTTCTCTCCATAACTTACATTTGTTTCATAGGGAACAGTTCACAAACTGTGCTCCTGTGACTGCCCCATATCATAGGCTATTGCTAAAGTCGAAGGAATAGGTTAGATACTCGGTAGCCAGAAACATTTGGGCCAGCTTTGCCCTGTTTTCTCTGCCATAGTCTTTTCCTACATAGTCAATAAGCAACTACCACATATAGTGAGTGTGAAGAATAAAAATGGAGGCTTGAGCGCTTTCCGAATGTAAAATTCTCGCTCTGCTCAGGGCCTGTCTGTCTGCCTTTTGGTTTTGCTTTCCTTTCTCTTCCTCTCGCCTTGTCTCTCGCCTCTGTCCCTCTGGCTTCTTGGGACTGCGTGAAGCTTTCTACTAGCAGGCGTGCCTCCTAGCTCTGCTGGTCCCATCTGAATGATGAGCATCATCCAGCCTAGTGGTCCTCGCACTTCGGGATTCATCAGATTCATCTGGGATCTTTTTTAAAGTAGATGCTTATGGCTTTATCTCAAGGGCTTTGGATTCAAATATTTGGGGGTGGGACCCAGGCATGATTTTTTAAAATTATTTTATTATAGTTGCTTTACAGAGGTGGGGTGAATGGACAGCATCAATATTTTTGAATGCCTCCCCAAGAGATTCTAAAGTGCAATCAAGGCTGATAATCACTGACCTAAACTTCCCCCCATACCTTAATTTCTTTTTCTGCAAAATGCCATCATTAGCCTGAAAGCTATTTAAGAAAACTTTCAGCTTCCCAAGGCCCCAGATGGGTGGCTCCCTGGGGAAAGGTTTGGTCAGGCTTGGAAGTTTCAGAGGATGAGAGGGCAAAGGTGGCTGCAGGGAAGATGAGAAGGGAGGGAGGGGGGATTCTGACAACTTCTCTGTTCCCTTTTAGGCCTGATATTTCCCACAGCAGAGAGATTTTTATATTTTTATTTTGCTTTGTTTAGTTTTATTTTTCTCATGAGGGCTAACTCACACTTCCTTTGAGGCAAGTGCCTTTCAAGTCATTTATTTGGACATCTGATATGACTTAAATGCTCTCAACCTTTTGCTTTATTGTTTGTTTTGTTTTAATATGGGGTCTAGAGCCAAATAGCTGTTTTGTGAAGTTTCCCCAATTCCATCCTAATTCTGTGCATGTCAATGTCTGGCTGGAATAAAAATGGAAGATTCTTGGAGGCACTTGCTCTGGGCATTTTTAATAAGAGGCCAGACCCCCCCAGTATTTCTCGGCATTGCCGGGTCGGCAGTATAACTCGGTTACTCTACAGCTCTCCTCCCTCCCTGACCTAAGAATGTGATTTGATCACAAAGGGAAACACTTCCCAAGCCAAGGAGTTCAAACATCTGTGGCCTCCAGGATCTGCAAGGGTTTCTGTGCCTGACACCATTCTCTAGAGCGCCACACATCAGCACAGCTTAAGCAGTTTCACTTGTCCATGGACTTGAAGGTGTGGTTGGTAGAGACTCTGAGTAACTGATCCTCCTGGGGCTCTGCTGGTCTCAAGAAGCAACCTACCTTGTTGATCAGACATTCAACTCTTCTTGACTCAAAGCAGAAACGCTAAGAAATCAAGCTCATCCATCAGAGAAAGGCTTTTGTGAACTCAGACCCACTTATCAAAAAGGCTGTCTTCCGTGTCCTTCTTCCTTGTCAACATACGGTACTGATGAGAAATGGTCACCTTACGTTTTCCTTTGCTCCACAGTGTCTCATCTTGAATGCTCTACTTTCTCGGGGACGGGATGGTCACCTTCCTTCGCCTTCCTGGACCAGACCATTTGGGTTCTTGGTGACACCAGCTCACTAAATCTGAGCTTTCCCAGTCACCATGCCTCATCATCTGCGACGCGTCAGGCTGGACCCCTAATTTCTTTGCAGGGGGCGGTAGAGTTGGATGACAGAACTCCAACCACGACTCCCCCTTTTTAGTTGTACGGCCCCCAAATGATTCGTCAAATGTTCCAACATTGATTCGGTAAATCTAAAAGGCCTCTGTGAAGACCATGACCCAGAGTGCCTACCCATATGTTTTATCGACTTCAAAATCCTATTGAAGGTGTAGTCCTTATCTTTTTCCAGAGAAACTAAGCAATCTCTTATGAGGGATTTTCACAATTTCTGGTAAGAATTTCTTTCAGTGGGTAGAAAGTATGTGTTAAGGGCCAAATTGCATCCCACTAAAATTTGGGATAGATTTGATCCCTGGCCTGGGGAACTTCCACATGCTGCAGGTGTGGCCAAAAGGAGAGAGAGACAGTGCAAAGACACGGGGAGACCACAGTCCATCCTCAAGCCAAGAAAATGCCCGAGGCCACCAAAGCTGGGAGGATGCCTGGAATACAGGCTCCCAATCAGCCCTCAGAAAAAGCCAACCTCACCGACACTCTGATCTCGGCCTCCAGAACTGCAAGACAGTAAATTTCTGTTGTTTAAGCTGCTCTGTTTGTGGTACTTTGTTATAGTGGCCCCAGGAAGCTAATACCTTATTATTTCCAGAAGACTTGAAGTGCCCTGCCGCTGAAGTTCTAAACGAAAATCTTTTCAGTCTCCAGCAGAGGTGGTTCTCAAGCCAAATAAGAACCAGAGGTCATGATCTGAAACTTGCTGCCTTTGGGTCAATGTTTCTGGGGTTTAGATGGTTTGAGATATTTAGCTAAACACAGGTGGACCCATTTCACCTGTAAGGAAGGCTGATGTATGAGTGCCTGCTCTCCACAAACCTGCACCCCTCCAGCCAGATTGCCTCTTGCCAGGCTTGGATCCTTGAATGCTTGCAACTGGAAATGAAAGTGCTTGTATATGGTTTTAAGGTTTTTCAAGTCAAGTTCCACTGCCTTTGAATGCTGAACCCATTACGAAGGATTACTGTCAAGTGCAAAATAATGATTCATAAAATGTCCCCGTGCCCTTGAAGTCTGATTTACTGCCAGTCAGTGACTCTTTGTGGCAATCAAGACACCTGGTAGTGCAGGGGCATCAACCCACCATGCCCCCATTAGCATCTCCTGGAAGCGTTTTCTAAATACTGATGCTTGGGTGGTACTTCCCCGCAGAGATGTTCTTTCCCTTTTGTCTGGAGGGAACGTCAGTGTTTGAATTTTAAAGCTCCCAGCTGAGGTGGAGAAACACGGGGACAGCAGAGGGCCTGGAGTCGGCCGCAAGTGAGCTTACACCGCTGCCCAAACATTTCATGGGTGCGCTACTTGGGGCTCGAGTTCATGTCCTCATTTGTAAAACACGTGCAGTAATAATAATACATATGTCATCATGGTTATTTCTGTGAGCATTAAAAGAGATCATGCATGTAAAATGTTTGTACCATATTGTCATTGGGAATAAAAGTGTTCTTTGCACGTGGACCTGCTGTAAAGCACAGGGAACTATATTCGGTATCTTGTAATGATCCGTAATGGGAGAGAATCTGAAAGAGCATATGTATGTATATGTTTATATACACATACCAACATATATATGAACATATATATACATGTGAATCACTTAAAACCAACGCAACGTTGTCCGAGTTCCCATCGTGGCGCAGCAGAAACGAATCCAACTAGGAACCATGAGCTCGCTCAGTGGCATTGCTGTGAGTAGTGGTATATATAGGTCACAGATGAAGCTCCGATCTGGTGTGGCTGAGGCTCTGGCGTAGGCCGGCAGCAGTAGCTCAGATTAGACCCCGAGCCTGGGAACCTCCAGGTGCCATGAGTGTGGCCCTAAAAAGCAAAAAACAAAAACAAAAAAAACAAAAAAAAAAACAAAAAAAACCCTAACACAACATTGCAAATCAACTATACTTCAATTTTTTAAAAAAACAATTCCTTTGGACTGTCTGCTTATGGATTTCTGGTCATGTTGGGTGTTCAGAAGACGTACAAATGGCCCTAAGCTACCGATGACAGAGGCACACACTTAGCCAATATAAAATTTAGGTCTTTATTAAAAAAACAAACAAACAAAAAAGCTGAAGTCTTTATAAAGAGAAGTCTTTTAACTGGGGCCTTTGTAATTCATCAGAGGGGGAGGGAGCAATCCTTTTAAAGAGTTAATTCTTCTAAAAGGAGGTTACAGAGCAGAAACCCTTGAACTGCTCCTATATTTCTCAATCTGCTATGACAAGTTTTCTATGCTCCATGATTCAATGTAAAGAATGGAAATCAAGTCAGCGGGAAATAAATGGCCTAACCTTATTTTTCCAGAGGTCACTGGGAAGCAAGGAGAGGATTGGGGAAATATATTTCTCTAAAATCCAGAGATCTACCATCTCACTTGAAAGATTGTATAAGAAAAAGAAGTATATAAATAAACAAAGTGAAAATCATAAACATAGTGAATTTAACCCTCTACACCCTCTGCCCTACAGGACATATTTACTCTCTATTCCTTTTGATCTTTATTTGCCTGTGAGGATTATGTTATTAAAACACACACACATATACATTAAAAGAAAGACTACGGATGGATGGAGTTCCCTGGTGGTGCAGCAGGTTAAGGATTCAGCACTGCCACTGCCATGGTGCAGATTCGATCTCTGGCCTAGAAATTTGTGCATGCCATGGGCAAGGCCAAAACAAAACAAAACAGAAAAAAGAAAGCAGAGAGAGAAAAAGGCTATAGAGTGATCCACTGCTATTTTCATAGCAAGCTCATCATCTCAGGGAACTATTTTCAAATTTTCAAGTGAGTGATTTGTGATACCTATTTTGTCGCAAGAAAGCATGGACATAAAGAGGCAAGAACTACATCAAGAGGTTTGTGTTATAACTTTAGCATGTGTTAAATATTCAGTTACAAAAAGTCCCCCCTTGCATTTGTAATTATAAACTGACGTATTCATTTAAACATTGTCAACAAGAAATCAGAATTCTCACTTTTTAATGCTTCAGTGGGAAGAAAGCCCTTAAGGTTTGATATCACACACTAAAGAAAAGAAAATAAAATAAAATCTCATTTTAGAGGTTATAGCAAGTCTTTGCTTGAAAAAGAATTACACTATTTCCTGGTCCAATAATGTCAGCCTAATAGCTAGGATATACTTGTTTTTATGCTATAATAATTTGAACAATTTTCATCTTCTCTTTTTATTTAATACTTTAAAAAATACAACATGCTTCCAATAAAGTAGAGGCATTAGAAAACCAAACAATGGCTATTTAAAAATGAAATCCAGACTCGTCTGTTTTCCCAATTTTCATAAAACTCAAGCTTTATAAACAAGACAAATGGTCCAACAAGCTTGTTTCCAAGAAGCATCACCCTTTAAGCATAGGACACTCAGAGGGGGAGGTGTATAAAGATCAGAGTGTGTGTGCAGTAGTGAGTCTGTAATTAATTTGTTTGGAGCTTCGTGAAAAGCGTTCTTTGTCCTTGTACAAAGAGAGGGCTTTGTAGTTTTCACTAGTCATTTTATCATAACCCTCAATCAGCTAAGCCTGTTACATTCTTTTTTCCTAGATTGAATGCTGAACTACCTGGCTACTTTCTTTTTTCTTTTTTTAATCCCCTTTTGTAAGGTGACTCTCCCCAGAGGCTGTGTTGAGAGATGGCAGGGCAGTGCTGAAAACCTTAAAGCCTTCCTTTCTGTTTCAAAAGCCACGCCTTTCCAAACAGTGACAGAAGAAATAATAAAAGACCCTTTGGCCAGTAAACTGCTAACATTGGACCATCGGTGGTGCCTCCCACTAGATTAGAAAATTACTTAGCATCACCTAGCTGGGTGTTCCCTGGTGGCTCCGCAGGTCAAGCATCTGTTGTTGTCACTGTGGATCCGGTCTTTGCTGGGGTGTGGGTTCAGCCTCTATCCCTGGAACTTCCACATACCAGGGACATGGCAAAACAACAACAAAAAGCCAAACCTCGCCTAGCTGAAATTGAAAAGGGTGGATATGATTTGAAGGAGAAAAAGAAAATGCAGTTGAAATTATGCCCAAAATGATTAGCGTATGCCCCCAAGGGAGTGAAAAATGAGACAGTTTTTTAGACCTGTTTTTGGAAGAAGTTTCTGGCAGCTTAGAAATAATGATTTCATAAATAAGAACATGATCTATAACCATATAGCTATGCGGACATATTTAGACATATGAGATCAGAGACACACTTCAAAATTTTTCAAAACTGTTATCTCCAAAAAGGAGTACTAAATCAATAAAAGGACACAGAGAGGTCATAGTTTACTGATTATGACAAGAAATCTATGGAGAGAACTCAGGAAATAGGGTATGAAGAAAATAGAATTAAAATGATTGAAATTATGCTAATAATTGCATTTTTGTGTATTTCTTTCCAGCTTTTGCATTTCTATACATAAGTATGGAATGCTGGAAGTCACAAACCTAAAGCTTCTCAATGTGTTTTGTGTGGTCTACACAGTGTGTGTACACTGTGTGAGTGCGCATAATCTTAAGTCAAATAAAGCGCAAGAACTGACAGTAGGCTCCACTCTGCCATGGCAAGAACAGACTGGGTGAGACTCCTACCCTCAGTGGTTTCCTCTCTCCAGCTAGCCACACTCCCCTCTCTGCGTGCTCCTCCTTAATGCAGTGCTGAATTTCCATCACCTGTAATTACACGGTCTCACAGCAGAGGTGTATCTTCCTGTGCTTCGTCTCGAACAAGTGTGAGAAAACAGAAACACGGGTGGTGAGGGGAGGAAACAGAATTGCAAAATAGGAAGTTAGACCAAGAAGGCTGAAGGCTTCTAGAAGCTCTGGCGAAAGAAAGATTGTTGCATTTTCACAGAGGTCTTCCTGGTCAGCTTTATTCACTATGATCCCTCTGCGAACTGTGGGCAATTGCATTTACCGTCTCTGGGGGCAAAACAAAGTATTGATACTACATTATATAGAACATGTTATGCCCTCCTTTTTTCTCTTACTATATTTTGACAATTTTTCAAAGGCATTCCGCTAAAACATGGTTTTAATGGCTTCATAATCTACCAGCTTATAGTTTTTACATTGCATGCATATGTATTTTTAGTCCATCTTAAATCATTGGACATTTAGGTTACCTCCAAGAGCTCATTAATATAATTAGTACTACAATGAATATCCTTCCACATAAATCTTAAAAATAACATTTAGAAGTGAAGTTCCTGAGTCAAGTGGTAGGAATATATTTTTAATTTTCGACGCATAATTCCAAATTGCTTTCTGGACAACAATTTAAGCATTCACCAGCCATGTGAGTGGGCCCATTAAAATTGTACTTATTCAGCCATTACACATATAGTCATTCAAAAGCATTCACCAATTTGATGAGTAAAACACTGTATTTCATTTTGACTCATATTTCTTTGATTCCTACAAAGATTTTATATACCTATTTTCATTTGAATTCCTTCTTCTGTACATTTTCTGGTTTGGGCATTTGCCCACATTTTACAATGATTGTATCTATAGAGTTTTGCTGTTTCTGATACAAATATATTTCTCATCTTTCATATTCTAATGTTATATATGATGGTTTAGACAAATGGATTTTTATGGACTCAGACATGTAAAACTTTTATTCATATTTTTAAAGATTGCTCACTTAAAATTTTCCTTTATGATTGCTTTTACTTGAAAACAGAGAAATTATCAAAATAAAGATTTGCCTCCCCACAGTTTTCCTCTAATTTTCTACGACTTCACTTTTTATATTTAGTTCTTCAGTCTGTCTGGTATTTATTTTGGTTTCTGATATGAATGGAGGGTCTAATATTTTTACCTCCATAGGGTTCCCACAATTTTTTTCAAATGACAATTCCCCTGTTACGTTTTCATCATCATCTGTTAGTTCTTCTATTCCAGGAATGGTATAAATACTGGGGGGGCCATATTCTGTTCCAGTGATGCCTTCGTTAAGTTTTGAGGCCAAAAGGATTCTACTCTAATTGTTGTCTGGATACATCTTCTTTCCTCCCTATTTTTTTCCCTTTTGGGAATATCTCCTTCATAATTGTACTTGCATACGTGTAGGTTTTGATTTAAATATGGCAAATCAATACCCCTCTGGACTCTGGAAATGCTCATAAGGTTCTGTTGCCTACAGACTCGGAGACCTTTGACCCTTTCGTAAGCTCTTATAGAGTATATATAATGACCCATCTATAAGAGCTGGAGCTGGGGTTGTTTTCTCCTAGAAAGGACCAATTTAAGGTGAATATTTGCAAAGGAAAGTATGTAAAGGCAACTGAGTGGTCCTCACATTACTGTAGTTATCTTACTTAGAAAGGACACTGAGAGAAGTTGTTTTTTTAAAAGGAGGCGAATGGATATTCGGTGAATCTTCAGTGATCTGAGTATAAATCTATGGTTTCTCTGTGCCTTGATCTATAAATCTAATATATTCATGAGAACGTTTTATGTAAATCAGAATGCTCATTAATTTAATTGTCCAGTTGAATGCTCATTAATTTAATTGTCCAGTTGAATTACCTTCATGATTTGCACAGTGCTTTGCCCTTCTTTCTGCTTGTCCATTAAAAGATACCCTCTAGGAATTCCTGTTGTGGCTCAGCGGGTTAAGGACCCAGCGTTGTCTCCGTGAGGATGCAGGTTTGATCCCTGGCCTCACTCACTCAGTAGGTTAGGGATCTGGCGCATTGCCATAAGCTGCAGTGCTCAGGTCACAGATGTAGCTTGGATCTGGTCTTGCTGTGGTTGTGGCGTAGGCCTCAGCTGCATCTCTGATTCGACCCCTAGCCTGGGAACTTCAATGTGCTGCAGGTGCCACACTAAAATGAGGGGAAAAAAAAAAAAAAAGATGCCCATTAGGTTTGGAATGAGAGTATGACCTAAAACCAGACTACCTGGTTTCAAATCTTGCCTCAGCCACCTACTTGCTACTATAATCATTTCCTTCTCTGAGCTTTAGTTTCCTCATCTATACAATGAAGATAAAAATGGAGTTTGCCTCACAGGTTGACATGAGGCTTTAGTGGGCTAATTTTTGGAAAGCCTTTAGAACAGGGCCTGGGACATCGTAAGTGCTATGGGTTCATTAAATCGAAATTCTCTCCCATTTCTACTCCTAGGCTCTTCGACTTCTAACTCTGTCAACTGTTTGATGATTAAAACCACTGCCCAAGTACACTAGCAGAAATTAACTATATTAGGAACTCTCCAAAATATGTTATAATCTAAATGATCTTTTAGGGAGTACATTTGGGATTTTCCTATACTGAGATATCTTAAACTGTGGTAAATTGGCAGCTGTGTTTTGTTTTCCTTCCTCTCATGTAGAATAAAATAAGAATCAGAGGAACCAATTGGAAATGTGTCGCAGGCAATGACTAATTTCCTAACTGGCCAGTCAACAAAGAATTATTTTCATTGAACTGAAGTCCCACTTCTGAAAAGTGTGAATGCAATTATAACTGACTTTTAAAAATTTCTCCTCCCATGGTGACTTTAAGAATGTTTGGCATCAGGTGGTTCTTGACTTCATTGACTTTCATGTTTCGTGTTTGACTAGAATGGTTTTTTATCTTTTCATCAACCACATACATGGATATAATTTCTATTTGCCTTAGATCACACGTGGCTCTGTTCAACACAGATCCTAAAACTATTCTTTAAAATTTTGCTTTGTTGTTACTGTGGAATACTTTCCACCAGTATTCCTCAGATTACCGAAAGTAGACCAGTGAAGGGGTTCCTTCTATGGCACAGTAGGTTAAGGATCCAACTGCAGTGGCTTGGGTTGCTTCAGAGACTCAGATTCAATCCCTGGCCCAGGAACTTCCATAGGTTTGGGTGTGGCCATTGAAAAAAAAAAAAGTAGACGAATGCAGCTCTGTGGATTGTTTGTTTATAGCAATTAAGAATAAGCATTTGGACTTGCACAGCAATTGTACAGAGTAATTTTATATCTATTAATCCAGCAATCTTAAAAATTGGGGTTTATACATTGTATGAATTTGCTTTATTTTTTTCTAGTATTTCAATTTGGTTGTATTTTTACAAAACTACTGGTCTATGACATATTGGAAATTTAAAGACAGAAAAAAAAAAAAAGCAAGAAACATGATCCTTCAGCCTGGTGAGAAGCACTGCTTACATAGCAGACAAATGAGAAAATGCTGTGGCATGCTTATCCCTGGATTGCCAAATAAACCCTTCACACAATCAATCATCAATCAATCTTTTTGTGTGTTGTAGTTACCACTTTGAATCACATGAACAAGTTACACGAACAAGGATCTAAATCTGTGTCTTCAAGTGCACCTCTTGCACACTTTAATTCCATTGAAGTCAGTCCGCTGGATTTTTATTTGGCAATAATAAAGGCAGGCTTGTCTTTTTCTCTGAGTGATTCCTGGGCAGAATTCCTGGTTAGGCCTCCTCCTCCAAAAGCCCATGTTGACCTTGCTCGTTGACTGGAAACTTGACATTTGTCTTTGACTTTCCTCTCAACCTCAGTTTTCCTCTTCAAAACCAGTGAGGAGTCCAGGTCTTGAAGCCCACAAACACCAGAGTGATCTGGAATTGCCATTTAGAGGAAAACAAAAAAAGAAAAGATAATAGGATTGATGCTGCAGGTTGTATTTCCTGGGCTGGGATACCGGGGACCGTCTGAACAATGCGTCTATTTTCTGTGCATCCCTTTGTTCCTCTTGCTGGGAGCCTCGAGTGCTAACAAAGCAGACTGGAAATTAAAGGAAACACATCACACAGCTTTAAAAATCGCATCTTCCGTGGCAGGACAGGAGTTAAAGCTTGAAATTTTTTTTTCCACTGTATGTACCAAATTTGGCCTGTGATCCCTTTGAATGGCATGAAAGGCTGCCGGCTGGGTGTCAGTCTCCTTTCCTCGCTTCCTTTCTCACTTTTAAAATATGCCTGGCAAAGACTCAGCCCCCACCCCCCCACTCCCGCTTTAATCCATTTTGCCCTCCTGTTCAGCTGACTAAGATTCCAAATGAGAAAAAGCTTTCTTTCCCAATTGTTAAGAGGGCTTTTGCACCAGGAGAAAATATTCGGTGCATATGCAGGCCCTGAATAACACATTTGGTTTTTCCTTTTACTGAGCAGGTTTAGCAACTGTCTCTTCAGAGACCCTGTAGATTTTTTTTTTTTTAGTTTCTATAATAGTGATTCTCCAATCATTGACAAAGCACCAAAACATCTATCTTTGTTCATGGGCTTTTCATTGTATCTGGTGTTGGGAACCAAACACGAAAGCTCTTGAAATTCCATTAAAGTTACATTCATTTATTTAAAAAAAAAAAAAGATGAAAAAAAGAAAACCTGCCATCTTTGGAAGCTGGTCTCTGTAGACACTGCTAATGGGAGGATATGTAGGAGACACATTTTATGTAACTGAAGAGTAATGGTTAACTATTTCAGGTGCAGATTTTGTACAGCAGACGCTGATGCTTGGTGCAAAAATTAGAGGATACAAACAGCTGTGTTATCTGCCAAGTCACTCTGTTTAAAAGAAAGATCGCATAGAGATGTGCCCAAATTTTACAAAACACCTGCTTTGGTGCTTCTGAACATATCAAAGTTACCAACACTTCAAAATGCAATCAACTTACCAGTCTGAAAGACAAGGGGGCTGCCTGGCTACTGGAAGATACAGGCATCCTTTCATTACACTTCTGCTTTGTGGAAAAAGCAACCTCCAATGGGGCTTTTTATGTTTGGCTTAAACACCTAAGACAGTAAAAAATGCTTTAGGAACATTTCAGTAAATGCATTATGGTGCCTAGTTGTCTGGGAGAAGACCACGCTCTTCTACTCTTATTAAAGGTTCTTCCAGCTGGTCCAAGAATTAGATGAACCTTAGACAGATTCATGGGAGAAAATAAAATGTAATTTTGCGCATAGGGGAACCCCACAGACATGAGAGAGGGTCAGAGACGGACAGGTGTAGTGAGGCGTGGATAGGGCGCTGCAGCTTCCAAAGACAGAAGGGTCACTCACAGGATGAGAAGACCAGATGTCTGGTCATTAGATGTTTGTCCTGCCATATGGATGGGGCCACTTAGATACAACTTATCTCTGGTAATATCCATTTTTTAGGTGTCTTGTTAGTGCTTTTGTTTTTCCACCACGCCCATGGCTTGCAGAAGTTCTGGGGCCCAAGATTGAACCTGTGCTACTGCAGCAACAATGCCGATCCTTAACCCCCGGTGACACCACGGGACTCCATAAAAATTTTTCTCAGAGGAGTGCCCCGTTTAAATTCTTCTAGGTAGTTGAGGGAGGAGCAGTAGTTTCTCCTTAGCCCATGGGGTCTCAATTGCCTTTAACTCAAAATAACCCGGCCCAGTGGGTTAAAGATCCAGCACTGCCGCAGCTGTGGCGTAGGTTGCGGAGCTGTGTCTTGGATTCCATCCCTGGCCGGGGAGCTTCCTACCCGCCGCAGGTGTGACCGAAAAAGAAAAAACAAAGTGGCACAGCTTAGGGAGGCCTGTTCCAAACCCCTGACACCGTCAGTGACATCAGAATGCCTTTCCAGGTCTCCAAAAATGGAAAAGAATCATCTGCAATGTTTCTCTTTTGATTTAAAATCAAAAGTCCATCTAGCATAAGTTTGCCAGGTTTACCAAATTAAAACACAGGAAGTAAAGTGTAAATTCAGATAAAAAGCAAATCATTTTTTAGTATACGTAAGCCTCCTGCAAAATCGGGGGGTGGGGCACTAAAAATGTCCTTATTGTGTCCCTAAAAGCCAACCTTAACAGAGTGCGCTGTATTTATCTGGCAACTCTTGTCTGGCATCATTGCTACAAAAATGATGCAAAGCTGGATTCGATTTCTAGGGTCAGGAACAAAAGCTGGAGTTTCTGAGTTCATTCCACATGCCAGCTTTAAGACCGGCATATCACCGAGACCTGGGAAGCTTCTGCTACAGAAGTAGGAGGTATTTCTAATTACTCGTTTCAGTTTCTTAAAGGGAGACCTTACCCATTAGAGGAGAAGGAAAGAGCTGGCAAATAAGAAGACGAAACATCTGGGACAAACAGAAGGGGAGAGAATCTTTATCAGGCAGTAACCGAATTAGGACTGAGTAAGCTTGAAGCGAGACCTGCTAAAAGAAAAACAGATGAGGATAATCAGATTTCCAGGAATCAGAGAGTAGAGACAGAGCGAGGAAAAGGGAATCTGCAAGACATAGAGCATGGAATTAAGCTACTGGATATTTAAGAAAACACTTGTTCCTCAAGATGTTAAGAAAGAGACGAGCAAAGTCTTCAGCCAGTTTTGGATTCAATACAACCTTTCAAAAATCATTTATCTCCCTCACTTTGAAATACTTTCAGGAAGTGGATTTCAAAGCGTGTCCCCTGGGACGCTGTGGTTTTCTAGGGCGCCTTGGGAGAGGAAGCAGGAGCCTCCCGCAGACCCTCTGCTCCACCCCAACCTGATCCCAACCCCGGTCCTACCCCCGCACCCTGCCTGGTATTCCCCTCTGCTGAGGGGTGCAGCACCCCGTCAGTCAATCTCGTTGGTGTGGTTGAGGATTAGCTCTGGGAGCCCCAATCTGCACACCCACATGACCTCCCTGCATCAACAAAACGGGGGTGCAACTGATAACAAGTTAATGTTTGTAAACTAGTTAATCAGGAAGACCCAACAAGCTAACACACCTAAAGAAATTAGAACAGTTCCCAGTAAATACTTGTGATAAACTCCCGCTACTATCCATTTCTGCATTTGGACTTAGGTTAGGGTTTCATCCAAAGGGAAGTTTCTACTGCCTTTAAAAACTGGGGGGGGGGGGGGGTAGTTCCTGTTGTGGCTCAACGGAAGCGAATCTGACTAGTATCCATGAGAACTCGGGTTCGATCCCTGGCCTCACTCAGGAGGCTGAGGATCTGGTGTTGCCGTGAGCTGTGGTGTGGGTCACAGATGAGGTTCAGATCCCGTGTCGCTGTGGCCGGCAGCAACAGCTTGATTTGACCCCTAGCTTGGGAACTTCCAGATGCCGTGGGTACGGCCCTAAAAAGACCAAAAAAAAACCAAAAAAAAACAAAAATCCTTTGGAAGGACTAGTGCTTTAAAACATTATTTCATAATCGAGGAGCCTGCTTTTGTCCTTCGGTCCTTTGACTAAAAGCCAAGTCCCTCCCCGCCTTTCACCCATTAACCCTGAACTTGGCAGGTTAAGGACCCAGTCTCCTTTCTTCTCCAGATCTGACTCTCAGCCTCCCCAGAGGTGGGCTGACAACATAAGGATGACGTCATTGTAGTGACAGAAACTATTTCATTATAATCTGTTTTTTTTTTTTCTTTCCCCACTAACTTTCTAAAGGGAAAAACATTCATTATCTAAGCCTTTGGAAGCCTTTGGAGGTACACTCCACACAAATGCTATTATCATCACCCACATTTGGTGAAGTACTTGGGGATTACGAGTGTTATGTAAATGTTTACACATTATTACTCAGTGACCCAAGATCCGCAGTGGGACAGCAGAGACAGCCCAGGGAGAAACATGCAGCCCCAGGGAGGCAATGGTTTCTGTAAAAGGTATGCCATTCCCTTGAACTTCAGCATAACCTTGGTTGTTCTTCTGAAGAGAGTCATTTACAGCCATGAAGGGAAGCACCGACTGTAAAAGAGAAAGCTGAGGGTTTGCTGCATATTTGAAGACAGAAGGGCGCCTTTGGAGAAAAGGGCGACAGGGAAAGGATTTAAAATGCTGTGAGGGGCACTTCGACTTGACTGGGAGAACTTCCTGACAGTAAAAGCAGCCTGCTTCCCAGAGCTGTCACCACACCTTTCCCTATGGAGCTGCTCAGGCAGGAACAGTTTCTCTTTCTTGGTAAGTTCAGCCGAAAGACAAGAAATTGGAACCCATCCTCCTGGCTGACCATTTTAGGTAGTTAAGGTCATTGCAGAACATTCAACGCCACTGTGTTCTCTTTAAATCTGTACTCTTCTTGTGGGGAACATTTTGGTTGGTGCCAGCGTGTCCGTAACACCCCCCCCCCCACCCCCGCCCCCGGCCAACACTTTCTACATTTTTTCCACCAAGACAAAGACCCAGATCCAGCTGTGAAGTGATCCATGTCTCCAGGTACCACCATCATTGTTTTGTTAGACCAGTGAGGCTGCTCTTCCATGTGTGATCTTCAAATTATCTCTGAAAATAAATGTAAGAAGGAGTTCCCTGGTGGTGCAGTGGGTTAAGGACCTGGTATTCCCACTGCAGTGGCTCGGGTTGCCGCTGTGGCACAGCTTCGATCCCTGGCCTGGAACTTCTGCATGCTGGGGGCACAGCCAAAGAAAGAAATACATAAAAATAAATTTTAAAAATGTTAAAATGAGTATAAGAAAAAGAGGAATTTGATCTAAAGAGACAACCAGGCAAAGCGCATGTGACACACAGATCTCAGGAAAATCTGAGTGACCTGAGAGGTCATGGTCTGGAGACCACCACCCCACGTGATTTCAAGGTCTTCTCAGGCCAGGAACTGGGGAGCACCGGGAGGAGGGGCTTCAGTTGCGCTGTCTTAGCTAGAACCTCAGAAAGCAGAAAACCACGCTTAAGAGGCAGTGCTTATGAAAATAAGGAATCCCTACACTCACAAAGGACCTCCATGAGCACACAGACTAGAGGAAAACAATTCTGCTCTTGAAATTTTTTCACATCTGCTCTGGTCCGTTTCAGATGATTCTTGAAAGGATGTTCAGCTTTTACAGAAGGATGAAACATACACAAGTTGAGAGAGAAAGCCCACGCCCTTCTCTCTTCCCGCTTAGAAGGATGCTACATTTCCCCTCTCCGTGTTCTTTTAAAACACAAGGAAGAAAGGAGGGGATTAAAAAAAAAAAAAAAAAAAAAAGAAGACGAAGCAGTGCAGCAAATTCTCTGCCAGGAAACACACAGTAAATTCTAGCTTGTTAGCAGCCTGCTTCCAAATTATTTTTAAAAAACAAATCCTAACAGTCGTGTAGTTACAGCCTCTGAGGGAAGCTCTAAGCCCGATGCCAGTGTCCCAGAACCCAAGTCACCAAAAAAAGAAACAGAAAAAAAGAAAAGAAAAAAAAAGGCGGGGGCGGGTTTGGGGGGACCCTCACCCGCCGTCTTCTAACAGAAATATGAAAGCAAAATCTCGGAGGCGGGAGAAATGCCCCAGAGAGGAGAAAGCTGCAGCTTGCAGTAATCTGTAAATGATTGCTGGTAAAGTCTGGAGGCTTCAGGCTTGATCTGTGTTTGTTCCAAAAGCAAGCCAAGGAGGACGGTGTTAATAAAGAGAGATTTAACTGAGAGCTGTGCTTGGAATAAAGTGGGCTACAAAAAGGTCAAATTTGATCAGTTGCAGCAGATTACAAGGGCTTTAAAAGGTGGTGTGGAGAAATGAGCCGGGGCTGGAAGTAATATCGCGCAAGATTGATTTGGGGGGTGGAGAAAAGCCAGGACAAGTGCTTATCAATCCTAGAAGTAGGAAGAGCCGGGCGGGCGCCCAGTCGCTCCTGGCCTGAGCCGCGGAGCGGGCGGCCGCTTCCTTCCCCTGCATCCCCTCCCCTCGCCCCCACCTCTCCGGACCGGACCTGCCTTCGGCCGCCCTTTAGACAATGGTCTCCTTAATCTCTGACTTGGATCCACTCAAAGACTGGAAAGTTTTAAGGTAGGCCTGCTTTTCTTTCTCTCCCGTCGCTGTTTCAGTTCAGGGCCAAGTTCCTCCCCCGCCCCCAGCCCAGTGCCAGCGCGGGGGATGCGCGATGCGCCGCCAGCGGGGGCGGGGGTGGGGTGGGGTGTGGGTGGGGGGTTCGGCGACCGCGGATCTGCTTAGGGGATAGTCCGCGGTGATTCGACACAACTTCCGGCAGCTGTGTGCGGAGAGGCGTGAGAAGTCCTCAATTTCACTCCCGGAGGGGAAGGCGGTGCATTTTAATGCGAGTCCCATCCTTTTGAAATGATGCCTGCCATTGGCCAACTCGCCAACCAGCTCTCCTACTGACTGCGTTTCTGGGGGCCCTGAAGCCATCGGAAGGGACGTGCCAAACTTTCTGGGACTTGAGATTTTAAAAAGCCAACTTTTCAGGAAAGCTCTTCCTGCTCCTCTTTTCAAGACGGTGGGCAGAGAGGGGGTTTCCTCCCGGGACCTCTTCTCCCCACCCCCACGCCTAATTTGGAAAAGCCAGTCTTGTAAAAACTCCCTGACCTTCGAATGAAATGAGCAGTTTGTGAAAGGAGCTAGTCTCTGCACGCTTCTGAAAAGATGAGCTCTGCCGTCTTCTTGATTCAGAGACCCAGGAAAATGAGATTCCCAGGACCTCACAGTGGCCAAAAGTTCCTGCATTTCACCCCCCTTGAGCCTAAGCTGACACCTTGGGTAGAGTTCACAGTGCCTTCCTACGTTTAACTGAAAACGAAGTGGTGTTGCCCAGCCCAAAGAAATTTGGACCATTTCTTAAATGTAAAAAGGTTAAAACGAGGGGGTTTTATGGAAAGTGGTTCCTCACAGTGGCAGGCTGTCCCATATGCTTACCTGCAAACACGGTTCCACTGGAACGAAACCAAGACCCAGTTAAGGCACCTCTTTTTTTTCCTAATATTTATCTTGCATTCATGGGCTGTTACTTCTCTCCTTCTCATGAGTTCTGCCTTAGTGTCTGTCTATTTTTAGTATTTTTATGCATGATAGAAAAGAGCAAATACAAGAAACAGTGGCCGATAGCATCTTATTTTCCTTTGAAGAATTCTTGCATTTTGCTTTCTAGAACATCACACGGATGGGTGTCATAGAGTGCATGTCATTTTACAATCTTCCCTTTTTCCAGTTAAACATGAAACGTGTTTTCACCTACCCTTTGTAACCATCGTTCTAACGACAAAGCAAGCATCAGGATATTGATATACATTGTTTTACTCAATTACCGTGTGTTGAAAATTTCGACTGTTTGCAGCCCTTGACTTGTAGGCACAACTACGCAGCGAACGTCTTTGTGCAGATACCTTTTTGCTTTCATTAGATAATCCCTAGGATTTCTAGACAAAAAGGCACGAATATTTTATGGGTCTCTCCTCCTGGTGATGTTTTCTTCTGATGGAGGCTTAAAGTTCTATTTTTAATTGAGAGATGCTAGAGTACCTCTGTAAATGTCCTAATGATGCAGCTATGAGAATACATTTCACTCTCCTTCTCTTTATCCGGACTAGTAACCTATTTCTAAACTGGAAATATTTCTTAAGGGTGCTTTTAAAAATTTGTTGTGGGTGATAAGCTTATTAATATTACTGCGCAAATGGCTAAGGCAGGCCCTAGCTCTAAAAATGTATGTAAGATGACAAATTCTGAAAATGTTACCCTCCAAAGGCCTCTTACGTAGTGACCCTTAGTCCTCAATGCATTTAACAACCGGTGGTAATGTTGCCTTTCCCCTAAATGGGTCCCTTACATGAGTGACGTTTATTTCATGGCCAGAGTCAGTAAAGTTTCACCAACTTGGACTGTCAAGACTTGGGAAAGAGAAACATTTTCCCATTGACCTCTGGGTCCGTCACCTTCATTCTGTCCACACCTCTTCTTGGCATATGTTATCCCATCATCTTTTTAACTGTGTGTAATTCTTTCCTGCGATAAGGAATGATAAGGGGGGGGGTTATGAATTACATTTTAAATGCCTTCGTTGTTTGCAGCCAGGCATCCTGTTGGCTAATTCTGATTCATGGAACGACTCACTCACCAGCAGTAAGGCTCTGTCCCTTACAGGCACACCTCATTTTTGGTTTTGGTTTTAATTAAAAAAAAATTTTTTTAATTGAAGTGTAGTTGATTTACAGTGTTGTTCATTTCTGCTGTGCAGTGAAGTGATTCAGTTATACGTATATACCTTCTATTTGTTACCTTCTTTTCCGTGAGGGTTTATTGTAGGACATTGAATGTAGTTCTCTGTGCTGCACAGCAGGACCTTGTTGCTTTTCTGTACTAACCCCAAACTCCCAGGCCATCCCTCCTCCAACTCCCTCCCCCTCGGCAGCCCCACGTCTCTTCTCCTTGTCCGAGAGTCTGTTTCTGCCTCGTAGATAGATTCGTTGGTGTCATGTTTTAGGTTCCACATAGAAATGATATCATATGCTATTTGTCCTGCTCTTTCTGGCTTACTTTACTTAGTGTGATAATTTCTAGTTGCATCCATGTTGCTGTGGAAAGCATCATTGCATTCCTTTTGAATGGCTGTGTAGTATTCCAGGGTATGATCTGTGGTGTGAGAATGCACCGCATCTTGATCCATTCATCTGCCAATGGACATTTAGGTTGCTTCCGGGTCTTGGCTATTGTAAATAGTGCTGCTATGAACATAGGGGTGTCTGTGTCCTTTTCAAATTATTGTTTTGTCTGGATATATGCCCAGGAGTGGGGTTTCTAGATCATATGGTAACTCTATCCTCAGTTTTGTGAGGAACCTCCATACTGTTTTCCACAGTGGCCATACCAACTTACATTCCCACCAATGGTGTAGAAGGATTCCTTTTTTTCTACACCCTCTCGAGGATTCGTTATTTGTCAACTTTTTAACAGAGGCTGTTCTGACCAATGTGAGGTGATACCTCCTTGCAGTTTTGATTTGTGTTTCTCTTATAATTAGTATTTGGGGCATCTTTTCATGTACCTATTAGCCATCTGTGTTTCTTCTTTGGAGAAATGTCTCTTGAGGTCTTCTGCCCATTTTTCAATTAGATTGCTTGTTTGTCTTTTTGTTGAGTTGCATGAGCTGTTTGTATATTTTGGAAATTAAGCCCTTGTGGGTTGCATCATTTGCAAATATTTTCTTCTATTCTTTAGGTTGTCTTTTCATTTTGTTTATATAGTTTCCTTTGCTGTATGAAAGCTTATACATTTGATGAGGTCCCATTTGTTTATTTTTGTTTTTATTTCTATTTCCTTGGGGGACTGACCTAAGAAAACATTGGGACGATTTTGTCAGAGAATGTTTCAGGCACGCCTCATTTTAATGCATTTTGTTTTATTGTGCTTTATGCCTTTTTTCACAAATTGAGGGTTTGGGGCAACCCTGCCTCGCTCAGGTCTTGTGGTGCTATTTTTTCCCAACAGTATTTGCTCATTTCATGTCTCTGTGTCCTTCGGTAATTCTCAACAATATTTCAATGTAGTCATCCTTTTTATACTTGTTCTGGTGATCTCTGGTCAGCAATCTTTGATGTTTCTATTGCAAAAAGATTACGACTCTCTGGAGGCTCAGATGATGGTTAGCATTTTTTAGCAATAAAATATTTTTAGATTAAGAGGTGTATGTTTTTTAGACCCATTGCTCTTGCACACTTAATAGACTACAGTATGGTTTAAACATAGCTTTTGTATGCACTGGGACACCGAAAAAATTGTGTGTCACTCGCTTTTGCAATTTTCACTTTATTACAGGGGTCTGGAACCAAACCCATAATATCTTTGAGGTGAGCCTGTGTATGTGGGAGAAGCAAAGCTATAACATGACCTTATAAATGGGAAAATCTAGCGGGAGGCTGAGGACGTGTATGCTAATGGCATCCAGGGTTGTATGTGATATGAGTTACATCACTAAAATGCTTTACAAATCCAGAGGTGAGAGATTCTGGTACAATAGTGTGACTGCCCTGGTCTGCTTAACAGGTGAGCAGAATGCTTGGTTTATAATATGCAGAAAGGCTTTCAAACCTGCATAACGTGCAATATTTTCAGATGTTTGCTGCAGGTATGTGGCCTGGAGTTCTGCCAAACCTGCTGCTCTTGCAAAGTGATTGCAAGGCACAATTTTTAAACCTGCTTACACCCCAATTTAGTGTTTTAAGATATGATCTGCGGGTGGGATACAAGTTCGGGTCATAAGCCTTTCTCAAGCACTGGGTGCTTGTCCCCCCCCACCCCCACACACACCCCTGCCAGGCCCATTTTTGTCAAGTGGAAAAGTCCAGGCTGGGAATGGTGCTGTTGGCTGTTTTAATCCCTGTCTACCTCTAGGGGCAGAAAAGAAATTTAAATGCCACAAAAAGACAACGCCAACAGTTTTGCACAGTAAGATGCCCCTCCTGACCCCTGGGAAAGCCACAGACACAAAAGCTTCCTTCAGAAGGGTCAAAATGAGCTAAAGCAAGAAAACATGTTCTTGGAGTTCCCTGGTGGCGCAGCGGGGGAAAGATATGGTGTTGTCACCGCTGTGGTTGGGGTACCAGCCCTGAACTGGGAACTTTTGCCTGCCGTGGGTACAGTCAGAAAGAAAAAAGAAAGAAAGAAATATCCTTAATACATAGAGAAAGAAAAAGAGAATGACCGTGTAGTGGACTTAGGATTAAAAGAATAAAACAAACCTGCCACTCTGATTCGTATATACGATTTCCTGTTCGTTGGTACCCCTTGCGGGAAAACGGCTCTTAAGGATGACTCAAGCTCCGCAGGTCGAAAACTGTTACCTGTATTGCCCGCCAAGACCTGGTTCTTTTCCGGTGTTCACAGGCTTATGAATCACATCAGGTGGGTATCCAGCCAGGTACCCAAACTGGAAAGTTGACACCCTCCCTCATCCCTCGTTTTCCCGCCTAACTACACCCAGACGGTCCCCAGCTCCTAAGCATCCCTTGGCTCCCCTCTTTTCTCCACCTGTCCTTGCTATCGTCTTGTTTTGCCTGGAACTCAGTACTACCCTCTAAACCTCCCTGCTTCAGTTCTTGCTGTCATAGTCCACTTTTCACAGAAGAGGAATGAAAACACTTCAGAAGCTCTACATCAGATCATGTGACTTTCCTTTTGAAAAGCCTCCCCCGCGCTCTTCAAAGAGAAGCCAGTATCCTCAGTATCCTCATCCTAACCTGCAAGTCCCCATCTGACCAAGCCCTTGCCTCCCTCTCCAGCCACATCTCCTTCCTCTTCCCCCACAGCCCGCCCTGCTCCAGCCCCGCTGGTCCTCTTGCTCTTCCTCAAACAAGCCAAGCTTCCTTTGGCCGTAGGATGTTCGGAGGGGACGCTTTCTCCCTCTGCCTGGAAATAAATCTTCTCCCTCGTTACTTTTGCAGGGCAGGATGTTGCTTGTCATTCAAGTCTTTAGCTCAGGCGTCACCGCCTCAGTGAAGCCTTCCTTGATCGCAGCTAATTGTTCTGATTTCTTTATGAAGATATACTTAATTTACAGCGTTGTGTTAGTTTCAGGTATATAGCAAAGTGATTTGGACATATATTTGGACGTATGTATTCTTTTTCAGATCATTTTCTTTCTTTTCTTTCTTTTCCTTCATGGCTGCCCCTGTAGCACATGGAAGTTAATTCCTGGGCCAGGGATTGAATCTGAGTCACAGCTGCAACTCAAGCCACTGCAGTCAGATTCTCACCCTGCTTTGCCATGGTGGGAATTCCCTCAGATTCTTTTCCATTTTCCATTATAAGACATTGAGACAGTTAGTTCCCTGTGCTATACCATAGGTCCTTGTTTATCTGTTTTATGCATAGTAGGGTATATCTGTTAATCCCAAAGTCTTAATTATTTCTCTCCCCCAGCACTCTAATTTAAAGCCATTCAAAAGTCACTCTTAAGCATTTCTCACTGATAGGCTGTACCATACATATAAAACTGCCAGTATTCGACTGCTGTAGACCTATAAAAATTTCAGTTTCATGTGGTTCAACTAATGTTTTCGTTGTAGCATTTACCAATACTTGCTGTTTTCATATCTGCTTATTTTTTAATTTCTCTTCACTGTTAGAACATATAGTTGGTGTAGTGAACTGGTATACCCGGTGCCTCAAATATTTCCTGGCACATTACAGATAATGAACAAATGAATGAAGGATAAATGAATAAATAACGTGTTCACTGTCTCTCTCATTGACCTCACACTCTGTGAGGCCAGAGGTTTTATGTATTCCATTCAAACTCTAATGCCAATATTTATCACAGTGGTGGCAGCGTCTAATGAATGAATGAATGACTCCTAACTCCCAGTTTAGTAAGCCTGTCTTTAGTTTCCCGGCAAAGTCTCTGGATTTGATGACATGGAAAAAGTTTAAATTATCTGAGAATTTGATGTCTTATTATTCAAACAGAATTTATTCTTTCTATGCCAGAGAATGATCTAGATCAGGGATTGGCAAGATTCTGTCAAGGGCCAAATAGTAAATAGATCAGGTGTGGCTGGCCGCACAATCTCTGTTGCAGCTACAAAAGTTCTGCCATTGTCACATGAAAGTAGCCACAGGTAATATGCAAATGACTGAGCTTGACTGGGAACCAATAAAACTTTATTTACAAAAGTAGAAAATGGGTGCGATTTGGCCCAAGGACCATTGCCCCCCTTTCATCTATATCTAGGCTAATGATCTGACTAACAAGAAAATACAAGTGGTTTTGACAAATAGTTGGAAGGATATTTTCAAAACTTTGTGACTAAGTGCATATCATGAACTTACCTCATTATTGGGAAGAAAATATTTTAAAGAGCCTTGGTGAAAGTCCACAGGCCAGAGATGTTTCGGTCATGAGCACTTGATCTCAAAGACGATTAGAGTCTGGAGGAAAGTTATGGCTCACCACATCCCTTAAATGTTTGGATGAGCCTTCAGGCTATAAGAAAATACACTTTCGCTTGCTCCCTTACTGAGTGTGTGAGAAACCCTCATTAATGAGAGCAGCACATGTGGATGGAAAAAAATAGACCAAATCCTGACATGTTTTAAGTCACTGCTTGGCCTCGTTCCCTTCAATTTCATTGCTCTCTCTAGCTCAATTAGGAGACATTTCCCTTTCACATGCCTGATAAATCTCCCAAGATGAATTCCAAACTCATGGAGAAAAGCGTGCCGTGTCATCTTGAATGAATGCCACTTGTAGATACTCTTTGGCTCAAGTTACATGACATCTTGAGATGTTTGGCCTGGGAGAGGTTACGGGGAGCTCTCTTGGTGTCCGGGGAGAGTAGGCTGGTCATCTGAAGATCAGGGGTTAGTCTTGGAGGACGGTATAAGAATTATGAATGCTTTTGGAGTTTCCATGGTGGCTCAGCGATGACGACCCTGACTGGTATCCATAAGGATGTGGGTTCCATCCCAGGCCTCGCTCAGTGAGTTAAAGATCTGGTATTGCTGTGAGCTGTGGTGTAGGATATAGACGCAGCTCTGATCCCGAGTTGCTGTGGCTGTGGCGTAGGCCAGCAATGCCAGATCCAAGCTGCATCCGCAGGCCTCAGCTGCGGCTCCGATTGGACCCGTAGCTGGGAACTTCCATATGCCGTGAACGCGGTCCTAAAAAACAGCCACAAAAAAGAATTATGAATGCTTTCTATGTGCCAGTCAGTTTGCTAAGAGCTTTATATCTAATACATCATTGAATCTTTGCAACAAGACTATGACGTAGGTGGCAGTTCTGCTACCCCTATTTGCTGCAGCGTGAACTTGGGTTGGGATAACTGTGAGCCAGAGAGAGCACTTGAAATATGATGCCACGTACTCTCCTCTCATAGCATCTTTCCTGGGTACGTTGGTAACTTGGTGAAGCATGGGAGAGTTGGTACCACGTCGTATTTTTTCCCCACTGGAAAGTTTGAAGAATCATGACCCAGTTAGTTCTTAAAAAAAAAAAAAAAACCTTTGAAGAGCAGGGAGGGGGGAAGTAGGCTCCGAAAGCAAAGAGGACATGGAGTAAGAATTCTCTAGGTAGCATGAATTATATGTTTATAAAAGTGAATACGGGACCTGGGCCTTTTAAATAATTTATTAGATGGGAGAAGAATCTACTCTTTTTCATAAAGCATGACTGATGTAGCGCATGACATAACTAATAATGACAAAGGGTATTATAAGATCACATAAAAATGTAAAGTAGAGAAATCCTGTTATCTATAGGTTGGAATGCTACTGCCATGGCTTTTACATCTCATTCCAGCATCCCCCCCCCCAAAAAAAACAACCAAAAACCCCCAAAACCCTGAAATATTGAAACACCCTCAGGAGTTATGTCCACTCCATGGACTCAGTAATCAGCAGAAAAATATTCGCTTGACAATTATTTTGTTCCCCCTCCGGAATGTGTCTGTCTCCCTCGTGGGCTGGACCAATAAAGTATCAAGGACAAACGCAACACATCCAGGTCACGTGACATGTCTGTTGGAAAAACGCAGGAGCAAATCCCTCCTGTGATAAGGGAGCATCTCCCAAAGGTCAGAGACCACAGGGAAGTTGTTTCCCCAAAACAGAGGGAACAGAAAGCAGAATATGCCACTTCCCTCTCTACACCCCCCAAACTTGTATTCAGACCCAGAGTTCCCCAATACTAGCCTCCTTTGCTATAGGTTGTGCTGTGTGTGTGTGTGTGTGTGTGTGTGTGTGTGTGTGTTGGGGGTGGGGGAGGGACCAACACCGTGATTGGCACAGCCGGGATTTGGACAGACAGCCGCACCTTCCTCATTTGTAAGATGAGAGGTTGAACCAGATTATATCTAAGAATCCCCATCTCTAAAATGCTATGATCGATGTGAGATAGAACAAAGAAGCGCCCTCCCCCAGGATCCCACCTCTGAGCCATACCCCGCATCCTTTCCCGACACTGCCGAGTTTTTCTCGCAGCAAAGCAATTCTCTTTCTATTGATCCTCATTTTCTTGCAAGGCTCTTTTATTCCCAGTCCTTCGGTAGAGCAGATGGACTAAACCACAAACCTGTTTTGAGATGTTCTGTCTCAAACCAGGGCTATAATGTAAATCAGCGGCTCAGGGATGAGTTTTGCTGACACGGACGGACCTCCGCCATCCTAGGACGGGTCCTGCGGGGCTCAGGATCGCAGTCCACCTGGGTTGCAGGTGTTTGAGTTCACCGTGGCTTTGGAACACCATTTTGGTTTTCATTGCCCTAGTTTTTCATTCTTACAGAGACACAAATGTCTAAGCCACAAAGAATGGTTAGAGGCTCCCGGAAAGGGCAGTTTATATATATTTTATCTTGTTTCCTGGTGGGTAATTGAAAGATTTCAGAAATGGAAAAACATTGCCCTCCTTACTGCTGCTTCTGAACCTTTACATGTGACTTCCCCCCCCACCACCATCCTTATCGTTGTTATTGGTGTAACAACCCATACGGAGAACCCAAAAGTTGGGACACTCTCTCCTTCTTCTCCATGAAAACGCATGGGTTTAACAGGTTTGTTCTAACCTGCACTCCTGAATGTCATGTTGCCTGATAACCCTGTTGGCATCGGCTCCTTGCCTCCTTAGAACGTCCATAACATTCACAGTTATCACTCTGCAGAGGTGTCATTTAAATAGCTATTTGGGGAGTTTCCGTCGTGGTGCAGTGGTTAACGAATCCGACTAGGAACCATGAGGTTGCGGGTTCGATCCCTGCCCTTGCTCAGTGGGTTAACGATCTGGCATTGCCGTGAGCTGTGGTGTAGGTTGCAGACGCAGCTCGGATCCCGCGTTGCTGTGGCTCTGGCGTAGGCCAGTGGCTACAGCTCCAATTCAACCCCTAGCCTGGGAACCTCCTTATGCCGAGGGAGCGGCCCAAGAAATAGCAACAACAACAACAACAACAGCAACAACAAAAAAGACAAAAGACAATAAATAAATAAATAAATAATAAAAAATAAAATAAATAGCTATTTGGGTTGTAGGAGTTTTTGTCAGGTATGATGGGACTACACGTTATATTAGTTTCTGGTACACAACTTAATGATTCACCGTCTGCATAGACTGCGAAATGATCCCCATGATACCGATCTAGTTAATATCCGTCGCCATACACCAGTCCAAGAATGTTTTCTTGAGATGAGAACTTTTACGTTAGCAACTTTGAAATATGCAATAGAGGAGTTCCCCTCATGGCTCAGCAGTAATGAACCTGACTAGTATAGATGAGGATGTGGGTTCAATCCCTGCCCTCGGTCAGTGGGTTAAGGATCTGGCGTTGCCGTGAGCTGTGGTGTAGGTCTCAGACGAGGCTCAGATCTTGCATTGCTGTGGCTGTGGTGTAGGCCAGCAGGTGTAGCTCCAACTCAACTCCCAGCCTGGGAACTTCCCTATGCCACAACTGTGGCCCTAAAAATCAAAAAAAAAAAAAAAATCAGTACAAAATTATGAGCAGTAGTCACCATGCCATACATTTCATCCTCGTGACGTATTCATTGTATAACTGGAACTTTGTACATTTAGACCCCCTTCATCTGCAGCCCCCACTCTGGCAACCACCAGTCTGTTCTCTGTATCTATAAGCCTAGGGACTCAGTTTCAGTTGGGGGATAGGGTATCTTTTCTTAGATTCTACGTGTAAATGAAATAATACAGTATTTGTCTTTCTCTGTCTGACTAATTTGACTAATTTCTTTCTTTCTTTCTTTTCTTTTTTTTTTTTGGTCTTTTGTCCTTTTAGGGCCACACCCACGGCATATGGAGGTTCCCAGGCTAGGGCTCAAATCAGACCTGTTGCTGCCAGCCACAGCCACAGCAATGCCAGATCTGAGCCACATCTGTGACCTACACCACGGCTCACGGCAACACCAGATCCTTAACCCACTGATTAAGGCCAGGGATCGAACCCGCAACCTCATGGTTCCTAGTCGGATTTGTTAACCACTGAGCCATGATGGGAACTCCCTGTTGCATTTATTTAACACATCTTATCTGTTCATCTGTTGATGGACGGTTAGGTTGTTACCATATTTTGGCTGTTGTAATGCTGCCATGACATAAAGGCATATAAATCTGTTTGAGTTTTCATTTTCTTCAGATACACATCCAAGAGTGAAATTGCTGGATCATGTGGAAGTTCTATTTTTATTTTTTGAAGAACCTCCACACTGTCTTCCATAGTGACTGCCCCCGTCATGCACAAGGGTTTCCTTTTCTCTGCATCCTCACCAGCACTTATTATTTTTGTCTTTTTGGTAACAGCCTTCCTAACAGGTGCGAGGTGACCCTGCATTGCATTTTGGGTTTTGATTTGCATTCCCCTGATGAATAGTGATGCTGAGCCGCCTTCTAAACTAGGTACCCATTGGCCATCTGTAGGTCTTCTTTGGAAAAAGGTCTTTTCAGATTCTCTGCCTATTTTTAAATTAGGTGAGCTTCCTCAACAACGAGGCTCACCATGGTGGGTGGTTATGAAATCTGCACACTTGACTGACATCACACATTTAGTTCTTTTACATGCAGATGGAAAGGACGATTGGGTGCTGTGAAATGGAACTATGTCCAGGGCACCCAAGAATACCTGGGTCCTCATGTAGATTACAGCCGCCTCTCAAGTGCAAGTTTTCAGCGGGACGGGGGGGTGGAGGGGCCAAGGTGGGGACCCATCAATTTCTCAACCAGGGATTTAAAAAACATTTGTTTGGGCATCTTGGGTCATGAGAGAGGAGGGCTCAAACCTATGATACTTAGCCAGCCTCCCCTGCTCCAGATCCGCCAAACGCAAACCCTCATGGCCTGAGAGAAACAATGACAAACTGAAGCAAAAGTAATAGTTTATAAATAAATATATCATTGGCTCAAAACCCCTACATACACACGCATAATGAGTTGGGTTGCACTATGTAAAACACCCGTTTTTTCCCCCCTAATGTATCCAGATTGTTCCAAGTGACTTCTGCTCTGCTTCACCTCAAAGCCGCAGCTTTAGTCAGCACCGTTGCTACTGCAGGTAATCAAACACTGACTATTCCAGCTCCGCCTTACAGGGGTCTAAAGCAAGGGTTGGCAAACTTTTTTTTTTGCAAAGGGCCAGTTAGTTAAATATGTTTGGCTTTGCCAACAAACCATATGGTCCTTGTCACAACTACTCAGCTCTTTCTTTGTAGCGCAAAAGCAGCCAGAGACAATATATAAATGGACGGGTGTGGCAGCATGCCAATAAAACTCTTATTTACAAAAACAGGCAGTGGCTGGATTTGGCCCACGGGCCATACTTAGCCAATGGTCCATGTCTGCTCTACTGGGTGTTGGACCTTTCAGAGCCAAGGCAGCCTGGACAGCAAGAGGGAAATGGAACCAGAGGAAGCAGCCAAAGAGTGTATGTTTCCCCAGATGCTATGTGCTGAGCTGGCCGAAGCTGTGCTTGGCTCTCTCCCTGGAAGAAGAGGGTGTGTTCAAGGAGTGAGGGAGGAACGGCTGGACTGTCTCAGACCCAGGATCACCCTTTACTTTGGTTTGGCTACATTAGGCAGGAAGCAGAGGATCCTTTACTTCTCAAGGAAGTTTCAGCGTTTCTCTCGACATGTCCTTTATAATGACCTGGAATCGCATCGGTCCCGAGCCAGAGCTCATCCCCTTGGAAGGGGAGCCAGATGGTGATGCCAAGGGAGGGAAGACAAGAAAAAAGGATCTTAAAAAACCTGCCTACAAGGATTATAGGGATCGGGGGAAAGAAGGCAGCTGGGGTAATTGATTGCTCAGTGCCCAGGAGAGCCAGAAAGTAACTTCCAGAGAAATCGAATGGGACTCCCGGTGCCTTTAGTCTGTGTCCACTCTTGCTGTCTTTATCACCACAGAATTGCCCATTTCTTGAGGATGTGGGCATGAATTTTATTATTAAACAAGAATGAAGCTCATTCAGGGGCTGAATGCTACATTGAATGCATGCATGGTGGGCGCAAGCAGAGAGATGTACCATCTCATACGTAGAAGCCCACGTTTCCTTGCGTAGGACGGGTCCCTCTTTGCCTCCGTCACGATGGGCCATGCATCACCATCCCTGCAGAACACAAAGAGCAGTTTTGAAGCGATTGAGGATAAAGAACTGGCCCCGGGGCCAAATGAAGTAACAGGGCTTTCCTAGCTTCCCCCAGCGTCCGTCCGTAAGGCTCTTCAGAGAGATCAGTCCGTTTTATGGCTCATTTTGAATTGAGACCAGCAATTTATGTTTTAAGGCTGGCTTCCAATTCTGCAGCAGGGAGGGGTGGGGTGGAGGCGGGGAGGCAGACGTGGTCAGGAATTTGAAGTTTGGTGAGGATTTCTGTGCCCTGGACGGTCTGTCTGGAAGACCTGCGTCAGGAGCACTTGAGGGTGAGTTGAATCCCTTCCTGGCACTGAGCGGTCTTGCCACTCTTGAGTCTTACTTAATAAATGACCACTTCACAGTAAAGTGCTCTTAAGTGATGAGATCGAAAGGGTCCGTTTCTCTTGTCAAAGAGCAAGAATTACACAGCAATAGGGCTGCGAGGAGACCACTGCAGAGGGACGTGGTCTAGAGGCAGGATTTCTTCCTTAAAGACTCTGATTTCATGTGTAACTTCTTCCCAGTAGGCAGGAAACCCTTTGAGCTCCTGCCCTGCTCCGGATCCAGTCAGGTTCCCTCCCAGCTCGCTGGCTTTGTCCTCGTCCCCACCACTGTCCCCTCGTGGAGCAGGTGGCAGATTTTACCCCTGGGTGCCTGGCATCCGTGATGACAGACAGAAGTGGCAGGAAGGAACAGCACTGCATCACTTGCTCGATTCCTCTTTTGGTAGGAAAGAAAGGGTCTTTATTTTCATCTATGAGCCAACGGTGAGGGTGTTTGGGGAAAAACAGCTCCTGAGGACTTGGATTTTTGTTTAAAATTAAAAAAACAGCAACGGAGTTGGCAGGTAAAGCCTATGTCCCTGTTGCCCCGACAAGTATTTTTGCCTTCCTGTCTTCTCTCATTACAAAAGGCAGGCAGCAAGGGTGGTTTTCCATTTATTGAACATACCTTGGGCAGAGCTCTCAGGACGGAACCAGCGTGTTGTGCTTTTGAATCCTGCTTTTAAGCTCCCTCTGCAATCAGGCAGAGCTCTCTAGAGGATAAAGCTATATTAAGCTTTAAATCTCTGGTTAATTTTTTGTTTGTTTGTTCCCATAAAATTGGTTTCCTTGTCTTTTGCTTTTTCTCGGCAGGTCGTCATTCCGTAAATCGGCAGAATCGCCAGTCCTGTCAAGGAGCCCATTAGTTAGACCGGGATCAGAGAGAAATATTTTGCATATAAACTTCAAACACCACAAAGTAGAGAAAGGGAGAGTAAGAGGATTTGGAGTCCTTGCCTCTGTTTCATAGCTTGGGTATTTTGCCCTGGTAATTGGCGCAAATCCCTTTGAATCATCATTTCTTATTTTTTGGCGATTTTTTTTTCTTTATAAAGACTGTGAATGTTTTTTAACTTGTGGTCACACCATTCTCACACGCAGATCTTTTACTTTGATTGACCCTCGCAAACTGTAATCTGCCCTAAACGTTAATCTCCAAAATGTCAAACAAAACTTTGAACCGCATCTCGAGGTGATACCTTTCTGCATTTTCCATTGGTATGCACGGTGGCTTTTGTTAATGAGAGTTCAGATGAGAAAAAAAATAAATCTGTTCCAGAAGGTCTCAGAGAATGCACGCATGTTTCACAAGTCTATCGATTTACATTTTTAAAAATCATTTGTTTATATGTATATTTTTTTCTACTGTGCAGCATGATGACCCAGTTACACATACATGTATACATTCTTGTTTCTCACATTACATGTTCCATCATAAGTGACTAGACAGAGTGCCCAGTGCTACACAGCAAGGATCCCATTGCTAATCCATCCCGAAGGCCACATTCTGCATCTATTTACCCCAAGCTCCCGGTCCCTCCCACTGCCTCCCCTTCCCCCTTGGCAACCACAAGTCTGTTCTCCAAGTCCATGATTTTCTTTTCTGTGGAAAGGTTCCTTTGTGCCGTATATTATATTCCAGGTATAAGTGATATCATATGGTATTTGTCTTTCTCTTTCCGACTTACTTCACTCAGGATGAGCCTTCTCTTTATATACGATTTAAAAAAAAATGATCGGAGGCAAGTGTGGTTAATTTTGTGTTATAAGGTGATTCTGAGAGCTGCCTTTCTGCTTCTGACTCTAGATAAACCTCTGTTTAAAAGAGTATTTGCTGAAAACCTAATCTACCTGATTATAGCAATCAAGATGTTTCAGGTATATCGAGTGTATTTCGCAAATGCACAGTTTAATTATGACATTCTCTGTGTCCCTTTCCTATAATTATTTTTCTCTACGTTATGCACATACTGAATAGCCATAGAGCTGCCTGTAAGGGAGAAATGAATAAGTGGGTAATTAAATGTCCAGTTAAGTAGTAACAAGCTTCTGTGCAGATATGGAAAACAAGTCATATCTTAAAAATACAGACCATGCTTCTGAAGGGCCTTGGATAAACAAACTTAGTATTACTCAAGCTAATCATATGGTACTAATTTGCTGCCTTGCTTTCCCATTAAACTCTCCGCAGGTGACTCAGTATAACCGTTGGGTTTAGTAGATTCCGGATTCAGGTAATGGATTAACGTTAAGCAGATATTCTTTTAAAAGGACAGCATGTAACCAAAAGTCATACTAGAGTTTTCAACATGGAAATCTCTAGTGCGGGAAAGGTAAATATGTTAACAGGCTCTCTTCTGACTCTGCCTTAAGAAAGAAAATTGGGAGTTGGAAAGGAAAATGGGAAGTCTGTAGGTCACAGTTACGTGGTGTGAGCAAATCAGATGGGCGACTGGACACTGGTTCTGGAAGTTTCTGCATGGTACACAACAAACACAGCAGGTGGTCCAGTGGCTGGGGGGGGGGGGGTGCGGGAGACTGCCTGAAATGAATTGATGCTTGACATGAGTTGGAGTTGAAGAGGGAATGGACGCATCTGTCTATATTAGGCTTTCTTTGTCCTGAATGCTGAACAGTAATACCGTTATGGTATTAGTAACCTTGCTCTCTCCCTCAGCATTTCTTATTCGGATTGTTCCTGAGGCCTAACATGTAGTGGGGAGAGAGGGCTTCCGAGCAACATGAACCCGAATTCAGATCCAGTCTGCCACTTCGTAGCTGTGTAACCTTGGTTAAGTACTGACTCTCTGAGGTAGCCTACCTTGAAGGTGTTCTGTTCGCCTCACAGGTAATCTTATGAAACCTCTGGCACCTAGTTCTCACTCACTCAACGAAGAAGCTAGTGTGCCTGTAATGATCAATGATACATAAAACCAAACATGTCTCATCTTACTGGGATTTAGTGTTGGGCAAATGATACTGCTCGGGCAGTCTTGGCTCTGAAGTGATATTTTAAGGCTATTAGAAGGGAACAAAATGTGCCACCTCAAAATGCATCTCTTTGGACTGCAAACAGTCAAGGCCCAAGGAAGAAACTTTGATCTCTCCATAACTGCCTAGAAGTATTTATTTATTTATTTATTGCTTTTTAGAGCTGCAGGGGTGGCACATGGAAATTCCCAGGCTAGAGGTTGAATCACAGCTACAGCTGCCAGCCTACGCCACAGCCACAGCAACGCAGGATCCAAGCTGCGTCTGCGACCTACACCACAGCTCACGGCAACACCAGATCCTTAACTCACTGAGCAAGGCCAGGGATTAAACCCACATCCCCGTGGATACTAGTCAGGTTCCTTTCCACTGAGTCATAATGGCAACTCCCTGCCTAGAAGAATTTGGATGGAAGGTCTGTTCCCAAAATGGAGCTTTCATGAGAGACATCTGTAGAGAATACGGGCTGGGGGTGGTGAGAGAACTCTGCAGGGCCTGGAGTTCACAGGCCACTCTGTGTCTTCTTGTCTCTGCCTGGCCCAGCAAATGTTAGTTGATTGAACATTTGCTTTTCTGTCTCCTTGTGAATTGCCCTCCTATCCTTTGAAGTCTGAAACGCCAGTATCCTCTTTTGTCTTTAGCTGAGATGGTATTTAAGATGAGGGCTTGGGCCATTTCAGAGTTACTCCGTTTTCCTGGGTCTCTCTCATATATACATGTTATTAAACTTTGGTTTCATTTTTTTGTATTAACTTGGCTCATATCAATTTAATATTTAGACCAACTGGAAGAACCTAGAAGGGGAGAGGAAAATGTCCTCCTTCTCAACACTATCAAGCAAAATTCTAAAAGGCAATCATATTCCATTAGTTTTGTATTCATAAGTACTCTTGAGACTTGTAGGATTATGTTCAGTGACCCTTATCTCTGAATGAGATAGCCATGTTCCTGGCATGAGCAGACTGATCATGTGTACTAAGTGCTAAGAGCAGAGGCCTCAAGCAGACTCAGCTTCCTAAGCACCAAAGACATACATCCCGAAGGAAGGGCATCTCCCTAGATGTTACTGAACTCCGGTTTGGCTGCTGGCTTTTTGCTGCTTGAAAGCCAAATATTTGAGAGCTAGGTGCTGTTAGGAACAGAAAAGTTGCTTTATTCTGAAGGCTGGCCACCTGGGGAGAAGGTGGACTCATGTCCAAAAACCAACTCCAGAAATTCTGCTCAATTATGAAAGTTGTAAAGGGGGAATCATTTGGGGAGGGTGTCAGAGTCTTCATTATTTTCTGTTTCAGACTTTCTTCAGATTGGTTGGTGGTAAGGTAGCAAGACAGTGTTCCAGGAATCTTGTGCTCAGCCCAAAGTTAGCATCCTCCACCTGGGTGGAGGTCTTAGTTCCTACAGGAGAACTCAAAGGTATTGTTATGTATATTCCTTGAGGAGGAACCAGGACCCTGACCCATGGCTGCACTATTGTTTCTTGACTGCTCCTCCTTAGTTTCTGCATTCCCTCCCTTCTTTGTTTGAATCTGCCCTTTGCAACTCAGGGAAGTTCAAGGAGGTTGAATGAAGCCTATTTTCTACAAACAAGAAAGGGGACACAGAAAGGATTTGTACCTTGGAGGGTCCCACAGGGTCCTGCTTTGATACATAGAGATGAGGTTCAGCTTCCATTGAAGACATGATCATAGAAGCTGCTTACTTGCAGAGGGGGCTTCCAGGGTCTGAAGAAGGTCCCAGCCTTCATGGAAGTCTTGCTGCATGTAGACAGTCAACCTCCTTTTGAACCAGGGTCAGCTCGACTTGCTGTGTGTGTGTTTCCTGTAGCAGAGGTGTGCTTGGCTGCTACTGTTAACAGCATATGGCCGAATAGACTAACCCAGAAGCAGCCAGCACAGCAACATGGGAGGTTCCCAAATTTGGGCTACTTGTGATCAGGGCATTTAAGCGGTTATGTGATCCCTGCTAGGTCCTTGACCTCCCTGACCTTCTGTATTCTCTTCTACAAATGGAGATAAGACCCCTTCTAAATGCCTCTCCAGGCTGTTGGGTATTCAAATTATGATAATATGAAGCATGTTGAAAATTACTTCTGCTTTGACTTGCCTTTGGTTCTATTTTAAATTTTATTTGGATTTAGAAAATTACATTAAAAGGAGCATGTGAAATACTTATGTTTACCAAAAGGGAACCTGAGTCAACTAAGGTCAGAAAGAGGTACTTTGAGGGAGCCTATTTGTAGAAAAAGTGCTGAAAACAACCTGGAGCGGGAGCTGGAAACTGTGAATTTTAGCATGAGTCTCGCATCAAGCTGCTTTTGCTAGGGTTACAGATGCCAAATGCAATGGCCTGTTGTCCTCATTGTCCTTGAATTCTCAGAAGCAGTAAGACTGTTGGCTCATGCCTTTGTCTTTAAGAAGTTCCCTCATGGCTTCCAAGAGACCATGCTCTCCACTGGTTCTATGGTCCACAGTCATTATTTCTTCATCTCCTTGGCTGGCTTCTCCTTGGCCTACCTTGGCCTTCATCTTTGACCTTCTTTTCCTCCACTCTCCAAGATGTCAAACAGTCCTCCCAGAGGACTGAATGGACTTGGCAGAAGTGTTTTCTTTGGCCAATAGGTTGTTTTATTTTGATCTGACTTGGAGCACCTTACAGAGTGCCTCTTCCATTCACACCCACCATCCCTTGTCTCCACCGTGACCAGTTCCCATACACATCTTTTCTAGGTTGTCCCTGGGAGTATTTGAACTTGTGTTTCTTCTCTGTCCCCAACCCCTTAACACTGCAAAGTTCCAAGTACATAGACATGGTGACTCCCAGTGTCCTCTTCTTTCTTGAAAGTATTTTGTGTATTCCACAGCCCACCTGGGTATGCTATGGAGATCTAAAAAAAGAAAGTCTATATCTTGTCCCCAACTGATTTCATTTGTCCAACGTGATGCTCAACTTTAATTAATGACTGTGTCCATCTCCCTGTTCTTTCACATTAGGAATCATGGACTTATTTTTTATTCACTTTCTTGTTAGTCAATCATTTATTATGTGCCAGGCTTTATGCTGGAGGAAGAGAACTCAATGGTGAGCAGAAACAGACCTGGCCCCTGCCTGATGGAGTTTACTGTCTAGTCAGAGAGGAAAACATCAATGAGATAACATGAAAATCAACACAAAGTGGCACCTGTGTTGATACAGAGGTAGGTAGAGCTATGAGGATTATATCTGGGTCTCTGACCTAGTTGGGGATGTCAGGAAAGGCACTCCTGTGGAGTAGTTAATTAATCTGAGGTTGGAACATGATGTAGGACTTAACTAGCAGGAAAACATTCTAGGCCACATTGAGGATTTTGTTCTTTCATCATCAAAGTAGGGAAACCACTCAGACTTTCCAACAGAAACAGTGCCATGGAGAGCATTACATTTCCAAAAGAACTAAAAGAAGAACAAGTATGGATGTAGGAAGAGCACTTCAGAAGCGATTGCAGATGCCCAGGCTATGCAGATGCCCGGGGATGGTGGTAGATTGTGCTAGGGCAATGGCAGTAGGAATGGAGATGAGTAGACAGATTCAGATGAGATTTAGGAAGTAAAGTCTAAGGATTTGGAGTGATCTGGGGTAGGGGAGTGAGGGAAGAGAAAATATCAGGCCTGCCTTGTAGATTTGTGGTGTGGTGGGAATGGCATTTAATAAGGTTGCATTTTTCAAGAAATTCAGATTTGGGGTTGATTTGGGACGTCTTGAGTCCACTGTTGCTGCTAAGAAACCTCAGAGGACATCTCAAGCAGTGAGTTGACCCTGTGGATCTGGAATTCCAAGGAGGCGGCTGGAGAGGTGGACCTGCAATTCATTTATGTAGAGGAGGTAGTTGAATGCGCGTGTGATGGTCGAATGCCTCTCTGCGACATTGACGTGGGAAGGGAAAGGGATCTAGGACTAAAGCGTGAAAAGTGCCAGTCATTTATGGCTTAGCTCCTGACCCTCACCACACGTCTTTCATTGTCATTAAATTATTTCACTTTCTCCTGGGCGGGTTCAGTCCCTGGCCTCACTCAGTGGGTTAAAGATCCAGCATTGCAAAAAAAAAAAAAAAAGATCCAGCATTGCCATGAGCTGTGGTGTAGGCTGGCAGCTGCAGCTCTGATTCGATTTAGTTCCCTAGCCTGGGAACTTCCACGTGCCATGGGTGCAGCCCTAAAAAGACACACAGAAGAAAAAGGAAGCAGCAGCCTGGGGGCTTCCCATTCTCTCTCAGCAACCATTTATGTGTTTGGAGCAAGAATCACATTGTACTGTAGCTGCTGAAGCCAGAGTCTGTTTCCTCCCCAGCTGGGATGCAACAACCTTTCTGGTAGAGGGGACCAGACTTCACCCACCTTTACCCCTCCAAAGTCTGGAAAAGCATTTGGCATCTGGGAGGCGTGCAGTGATGCGAATCCTGCTGCCTTCTGACCTTCATTGCCTCCTGTACAAATGTAGATGCAGTGCTTTGCTGCTTCCCTACCTGCCTCTGAGGAAGGCTTTGCTGCAAGTGAAGGAATCTTCTTGCTTTAAGGAGAGGAGTTACATAAACAATGCTTAAAAGAAATGCTAGCAACACATATGCAATCATGTGTTTTCCAGTCAATGGGCAAAGCAGCTTTCCTGGTTTAGGCATGCCATTATTTTTACTCAAAATAAAACGCCCTCAAACCCCACTGGGTTAAATTCCACAGATTAAGTATATGTGTTTAGTGGGAAAAAGTTCGAACTTCTCTTTGAAGAATCTCAGGGGTAAGAATTTTTTTAAAAGCTTTTAACTATCTGTATGTCATGTATGTAGATCTTATTTACTGTTTTTCTCCGATGCAGAGGCTTTTCCTACTTGCTTTTCATATGAGAGAGAGGGCACGTGTATTTTAATAAGTTTGGAATCTCAGGGGTAAGAATTTTTTTAAAAGCTTTTAACTATCTGTATGTCATGTATGTAGATCTTATTTACTGTTTTTCTCCAATGCAGAGGCTTTTCCTACTTGCTTTTCATATGAGAGAGAGGGCACATGTATTTTAATAAGTTTGGAAGCCTAGTGCTTTGGAGTTAAGAAAATTAGATATTATTACAGATTTTTGTATTTCATCTT
The DNA here is from genome assembly GCF_016906955.1 of Phacochoerus africanus. Lineage (NCBI taxonomy): Eukaryota > Metazoa > Chordata > Mammalia > Artiodactyla > Suidae > Phacochoerus > Phacochoerus africanus. Next base: position 66,320,882 of record NC_062555.1, on the reverse strand, counting down.
GATTAGAAAATGGTTGTCTGGCCCTAAAAGCTTGCCTAGGATTGATGCCTTCCAAAGAAGCTACTTATAATGAACATTTCTAGGCTTTTCACTTATAAGGCAGTGATGGATGCAGATACAACCCAAAATGAAATTTTTAGAAATTATTGACTTATTTTGATAAGAGCCTAGGTGCACGTGGGCTGTTATGAATAGGGTGTTGTTTTAAGATGGAACCAAAGGGCCCTCAAAAATGACATGTGTCATTCTATTCTTCTGTTGTTTCCTTGGGAAGAAATATCACACTCCAGAAAGCCCTTTTTAAAGCATTTTTTTTTTATGCATAGAAACATAGAGGAAAAAATACATAGATATGACCTGTACTCTCTAGAGTTCAGTTAAAAATAAATGTCTAATGAGAATGTAGTTGAAATTGCATATTATTAAGTCAAAACCCAATAGCTGAGCCCTGTCACAAAGCATTTTCGTTGCACTAATTCTGCATTTATAGACTTTCCCAGCACAGTCTTAGGGAACAAATGGCAAAGAGTAAGGACCAGAGCTATTGCAGGGATGGGAATTGGTTATAGGATTACAACCTCTTATTACCCCATCTGGTAATAAGGAGTGCACAGTTGTGATCCATCTCAGATTTGGATCGCTCGGATTTCGATCGCTCTCTTCTGTGCAACTAATGCTTTTTAGTCTATGGGCAATAGGAATAAAGTAAGGGACCTAGATAAGTAAGCTGCGCAGGTGTACATGTGTTTGTGTGTGTGTGTTTTCCTGCCGACAAAAAAAAAGCAGAGTGGCTGGGATATGTTCCATGTATGTAAAAACCATCAAACAACCTTATTCATTTAAAAATGCTAAGTTATGACATTCCTACTGTGGTGCAGTGGGTTAAGAATCTGACCCACAGCGACTCGGGTCGCAACTGTGGCTCGGATTCAATCTCTGGCCCGGGGAACTTCCATGTGCTGTGGGTGTGGCAAATAAATAAATAGAAAATGCTCAATTAAATGTGGTGGAGATGATAGAATTAGTAATAACTCCTTTCTAAGTATAGTATCAGCTGCCATTCGAATAATGATCACACACCAAGCCCTGCCCTAAACACTTCGCATCTGTTGTTTCATCCTTGTCACAATCCTATGAAGCAAGTACCGTTGCCATGTCTACTTTATAGACGAGAAAAGCAAAACTTACTCAAACTCATACCATTGGTGTGCTCACTTACGTTGGATCTTTTGACAAATGACAACTATATCAAGCAACAAGTTCCATTTTATATACACACACACACATATATAATTTTGGTTTACATATTAACTTATATATAAGTAGATAAGTATAGCTATACGATATATAAATGTACATATACTCATATATATGGGGGGAGGGGGAGAAGAGAGCATTGAATTTCATCACAACTGAGAGAGAAAAGTTCATTTTCTCTCTAAGTACCCTTTGGAATTTGTTCCTATTATACAAATAATCGTTGTTATTAAAGTTTAAAAGTAGAAAGCCTGGCCCGTTAAATTCCATGTAAGGACTTTATGAAAACCCTCCGTTTCATCATCTAAATAATAAGCTGTGTTTTATGGGTCAGGCGTGCTCAGGAATGCTATTAATAGCGTGCGGTTGTTATTATTTATTTATTTGTGTGTGGCCAGCCAAGGCAGAGTTTCCTAGAATTTTCCATGTGCTCTCCGTCATATCCACAACCCTCCCCCCCCACCCCACCCCCAACCTCTGAAGTTCAAACGCATATCTGGAACCTGAGATAGTCCGCCAGCACCCTGAACAAGGATAAAAGTAAACTGAACTTGAGGATGTTTGAAATGCCCATCAAACCAGCCTCAGCACGCGGCTCAGTGACCCCCTGTTTCCTTAACCCCACACGCCTTTGGGATCATAGTTTTGCAGAGTCTCTCACTGGAGGGTTAGCACTATTAATGTTCAGCTGTACTTTTCATAACAATGCCAAGGGTAAACCCACTTAAAAAAGGACTCCTTTTCTTAAGCCGTGTCAGAAATATTTAGTCTCTGTGGCCAAACAGACTGGGAGCAAACCTCAGCCGGAAGAGGTCAGCTCAGATCCATGCCTGCTCCTTCCGGCTGCCAAAAAACCTAAGAAATCATTGGGAACAATAAATTGTACGTTGAAAGTTTTCATGCTCACGGAAAGTGAACGCTCCAGAACTCGCTTCCTGCAGCCTCTGATTAAGAGGGAAAAATCAGGGGAAGAGCCCGGGCTGGGCCACCTCATGGAAACGTGTCATCAGGTGGTGACTTTCTGTGTGTCATTGTTTGTCCTCTCCACTTCCTTGGGCATGCAGTTTTAATAAGCATTTGTAATTTTAATCTGCACAAGCATCTTCATAGTTTCCAAGGAGCCTTGGATATTCGTTTGAGCTCTTTTACGATTGGAAATTGGCATTTATTTGGAGAGGGCTCGAATGGGATCATTTGCTGCCAACCTCCTTGGTGCTTCCCCGGTATGACTTGAGTGTGGGTCTTTTCGGGGCAAGATGCCGGTGTGTGAAGCTTCCAAGAGCGATAAGAAGAGTTCCATGTTCCTATAAATTTTCATAACGGTGCAGTTAATATTTGCATGTGTGTTTAAATTTGCTTTGTGGGGGTAAATCCTTTATGAATTATGTTACCTATTTAGATAGCTAGCGTGTTCGTGTACCTCTCCATGAGGTCATTGATGTAACAGCAAAGACCACAGACGACCTTTACGTAGCTGGGAGAGTTCATGTAAATTAATCTCCCTCCGCCTCCGTTTCCCTCTCCTCATCCGTAAAATGATAAACTTAGACCCGATCATCTCTCAGATCTGAAGCTCTGACTGTGTGATGCTTCCATCTTCAGGTTTTTGGGTAGGCTGTTCATACCAAGATATTTTTAAATAATAGATAGTATTATCTACCTCAAAGGAGCATGTACTTAGTGCCTGGAGTCATCCTCAGAAGTTGAGGTACAGTTTCTAATCTTAATCTTACAGACTCAGATTAAGGGGCTGTAGAAGCAAACAGGTGCCAGGGTAATCAAACCATGTGAGGTTTGGTTTCTAATAAATTAAAACCTCTCATTTGAGCATGACTTCATTATTAAAATAAAACAGCTACTGCTACTTTCACTGAATAAATTTCATGCAAATATCTCATAGTAATTTGGATAAAAAAAAAATAGTAGTCTTTCTAGGGTATCCGTTTATCTTGAGCCAGTCCTCCTTTGAGGAAAATTACTGTTTTTTTTTTGTTTTTTTGGTTTTTTTTCCACTTTTTAGGGCCGCATGTGCAGCATGTAGAAGTTCCCAGGACAGGGGTTGAATCCGAGCCACAGTTGCCAGCCCACACCACAGCCATGGTAACACCAGATCCAAGCTGCATCTGCGACCTACACCACAGCTTAAGGCAATGCCAGATCCTCAACCCACTGAGCGAGGCCAGGGATCGAACCCACATCCTCATGGATACTAGTTGGGTTCCTTACCACTGAGCCACAATGGGAACGCTGAGGAAAATTACCTTTATTTACACTCAGCGGGTTAGGAAACCCAAGAGCATGGAGGTGGTGTAATCTGATTAGTTATTCATCTGCCTGTGGCCAAGATGGACTTCACACCCAAAGGATTCATGTCCTCAGTGTTGTGAGGTTCAGTAAATAAAAATATAGGACATCCAGTGAAATCTGAATTCCAGATATCAGCGAATAATTGTTTTTAGTAGAAATATGTCTCTAATGATTGCATGGGACACCCTCATACAGAAAAAATTATTTGTTGCTCATGCAAATTTCAGTTGTTATCCTGGGCATCCTGTATTTTGATTGGGCAGCCCTGTCTGTGGACTGAATTCCATGACAGAGTCTGGGTCTCTGCTCTTTGATAGAGGAATGAAGGATGAGCTGGAGACCCTATCGCTGAGAAGTTTAAATCCAGATGATGAAACTGGTACAGCAAATAGGGTGAGAGGACAGTATCCATAGGAGCCTGAAGGCAGCCTTAGAAGATAATGAGTGCTATGTTTTGCTTCCTAGTTTTGGATTTTTGTCTTGGGGTGTCTAGAATTTTCCCCGCCGTGGATACCAGTGCAGTTTGGAGAAAGGAATCCAGAGACGCCGGATGACAGAACTTGAGTGCTGAAAAGTGGGTGGTCTTCAGAATCCACAGATGCGAATCTCTTGTTTGATGGATGAAGACACAGACTCTGCACAGTTACAGCTAGTTGGGACTAAAATCAAATGACCTCACTCCCTTCCCCAGGGCCGTCCGGGGTGTGCCAGTGAAGGAATGCTCCAGGGGACATAGGCTGAATTAGGCAGAACCAATTCATCCTCTGGTCTCCAGGAAATTTTAGGGCCATCAAACTGTTTTCCTAGATGATGAAGTAGGGATCCTGCTCCCTGGACCACCAGGCACATCATCTTCTCCGATTACAACCATTTTTCTCTTCTTAGGAACAGATGCTCTGGTCCACCCATGAGTGTTCAGAAGCTAAATATCTATATACTGGCTTCTCCAGGGATTTTTGCCCTTATTCCCTCATTTCACTAACTTCCTAAGAATTATCTCATAACTAACCCCCTACTTTTCAGTAAGGCCTTTTTCTGAAATAGAAGGAAAAAAAAGAAAAAAAGAAATAGCATGTAAATCATTTCTCTTGACCATCTGAGAACAGACCATTCTGGAAAGTCATTAGGGAGGAAACAATGTGTGAAGAAATACCTAAGCAGGGTTTATCCATGAGTTTTCTAATTTCTCATGTCCTTAACTCCAGTGCCAAGGATGATCTAGAATAGCCTGTGCGTATGTTAGGCCTTCCTTTAGCCATGGAAGTTCGTCATGTAATTACAGGAAAGTAATTATTTACTTATTAAAACAGAATTATTTAAAAATTCTTTTAGTTGGAAGTCAGTCCCTATTCCAGAAAAGTCAGGAAACCTGCTGCATCTTTGTTCCCACCTAATGGTTAACAAGCTGGAGATGTTAACTGGATTATGTCGCATTCCCTCTGATATGTTAAGATCTGCAACGTCCTTAGACATCTGGGGAAGGTTCTTTCCGGAGATGACTTTCTTTCTATGAGTTAATGGTTTTGAAATTTTGATTGATTATTACTAAATAGATTGATGGGTAGATATGGTAAGTACATAGCTAGAAAGATAGATAAATATATACTTTTTAAATCCTTAATCATTTTACGGAATCTGGATTCCTTGCCAGAAGTTAATCCAAGAGAATTACTCTGCCAACAAGCTTTGGAATGTAAAGTATGAGGATTTCTTCTGGGTATCTTTCTAAGGAAAGCTTTTGTTTTGTTTTTAAACATTTTTTTATTTTAAAAAATTAGTCTATTTTCAGCCATGTCCACAGCATGCAGAACTTCCCAGGCCAGGGATCGAACCCTTGCCATAGCAGTGACCCAAGCCACAGCAGTGACAACGCTAGATCCTTAACCTGCTAGACTCCCAGGAAACTCTCCTAAGGAAAGCTTTTTAAATGTACCTCTGCATCTAGGCCTTCAGGCAGCCAACATCCCCAAAGATAAGGAGCAGGGGATTGGCACCCAGGTAAAGGGCACACAGGGACCCTGGCAGAGCTGAAATGGTTGACTGTTGATCCTGCAGTAGTTGTTGTCTGTGGGTGTGAGGCGTGTGTTCTAAGGGAGTTCCCCAGCATTTTCAACAGTTGGTTAATCTTTGGAATGGATGTAATATCGTTTTTAACATACAAATGCATTGTCTAAAATCCAGCAGGAACAGCCTATGATCTGTTGGCCAAGTTCTGTTTCTTTCTCCCCACTGTCATTTATTTGGTATTCCATCTTATTTACTTCTTTGTCTGCATAGCATCAATATAGAAAGATGATGGAACTAAAGCCAGTCGAGGCTCAAGATACAGAAATTTCTGTTGGAAAGTTTTTTAAGACCCCTTTCTTAACCATGCATGGGTGGTATACAGTAATAAAAATCTCTCCACTCGGATCCGTGGAAGCAATTGTTTAGCCTAGGCTTGTGAAGAGATCTCCAAAGGGCAGTACAAATTGTGGGCTGTTAAATGCCATGGATTTAAAAAAAAAAAAAAAAAAGCAAGTTCCACAGGAAGACATTGTAGAATTACAGTAATAATACAGACAGTATTTATAGCAGATTGTTAGGATCTGAGTTACAACGTAACCATAGCTATCTTATACCAATAGTCTTTACCTCAACGTCAGTCTGTTTCCTGAAAGCTTCAAGTATGTACATGACATAGTTCATATAATATGTCACTCCACACTGAGGCCAAGATTGGCTCCTCATTTTATGCTATTCTTCCTTGGGTCCTTGAAGGATTTGTTTTTTTAATTTAATAGCTTACAATCCACTCCCTTCTTTTTACAGAACTTCCCACTCCTGATGCCCTGTGGGAAGAACTTAAGGGAAGAAAATAAAAGGACTGTGGGAGAGAAGTCAGTGGAAAACAAGCCCTCTAAACTCAAGAGGCTTTTTTTCTTTTCATTTTTTTTTTCTTTTACATAGAGAATATTCAAGTAAAGAAAGTAAGAGATTTATAATTCCCCTAATTTGACTAGAAAGAGCACACAAGTACATACTTCCTGTGTGTTAGTCATTTGGAGTTGCCTAGCTGCAAAACACAAATATATTGCAAAACTACTTTTTTCATTGCAATCGTCCACATCTGTCAACGAATCTACTCCCTTAATTTGTTTTTCAGTGTGTTAAAAACAATAGACGTCACCATATCACATTCCAAATTTCTGATTACTCCCGTCTTGTTCAACTCAATGTTTGATCCCCCGTCTCGCGTAAATGATGGGCTTGTCGAGGTCGCATGAGAAAGAATGGCCCAAAATAAAAGTGCTGGAAATGGGCAGTGATGTCCTAGGAGAACTTTTTTTTTTCCCCCCGGAAGCCAACAGAACAAAGGAAGAAATGTCACTCTGTGCTGAGATGAATTAAATTCCCAATTGCAAATTTCAAGTATGTTAGCATTATTCTAGAACACATTGCTCCAGTGTTGACTTCTGATGCTGTAATAAGTATTCGGAGATACTTGAATAGGATCCCAGATTCCCTGGTGTTTACCTCCTCAGGGTTGGCTAAGGGTCATAGCTAACACAAAGGGGAACAAAGGTGCTTCTGGAGCAGAGTTCACGGAGCCACTTCTGTCTTCTCTGTGCCATGTGACTGATGTGCACCAGCTCTCTTACAAAGACCCTCTGCCCAAAGAAGGGATGCCATCAATCCCAAAGGGAAGTGTTGAAAGAGAATAAGGATGCAATAAGCTCAGCTTTCTTGGATGTTTCCTGTCCCCTGGGTAGGGATATTGGACAACTGTGGATTCCACCATGTACAAGGTGACCCCCTGTTACACTTGAAGCCTGACATCCACCTGGGCAACCTGTCCTGTATCAGTCACCCCGAGAAAAACTAGCATGGCGCCTGGCACCTGGTGGGTATTTAATGAGTATTTGCTGAGCAAACTACACTTGGGGAAACTTTTACGAGTGGGTGCTAAGGATTTGAATGTCCTTGGTGCCTCTTTCTTGTAAGACCCAGTCATGAAGACGAGTGGGATCACCCATAGCACAAGAATCATTTCAGAAATAAGAAAGTAGTCAGTGTTCTTCTTCTGCAGTTTTACCTTGGGCCTCAACTTCTTGTACATTCCATTCTATCAGTAGAACAAAGGAGTCACCCTTTCTAGGAGTGATTATAGTTTGGGGATAGGCAGGCCGATGAATCAGTTCAACAAAACATTGATGATCAATGAGTTGACTAAACAGCTTGTGATTCAGGGTCAAGGACCAAAGCCAATTTCAGATGATCTCCCTAGTTTCCTTGATTATCCTCTCAAAGTTATTTCTCTCTTCCCTTACGGCTTGGTTTTAAAGTGGAAATACCCATAAATAAATCGCCTCTGAAAACATGCATTCATAACACATAGGGAAGAGAAGGTGAAATTGAAATCTAGCCTGTCACTAAATCAGTAAAGAATGAGATGCCCCCGTTATAAAAACTTGCTTTTTCAACTATCTAGGAATCACCCCAGGACACCGTTTTGGAGTTTTCCCTGCCAAGTGTATCACCTGGCAGTTTTTGAGGGCTTTGAGGCTGATACACTCACAGAAGGGCATACGTAGATATTTTTTAATGTGAGTTCTGGGAGGCAAACATTTCAGCAAAGAGAAAAAAAATGAAGGCACCTCTTACCCTTCCTGCTTTTGAGGGTCTGTTCCATGCATAAAACTTTTGTTTGTTTAGAGAAGGGGTTTGTCTTCTCTCCAAAGAGCATCATGTCTTTTCAGAATTATGGCCCGTGACCCATTCTAATCAACCTGGTTAATGTAAATGAAGCAATAGCAGACACAACTCAAAACCACAAATAATTTCAAAGGGCATTCGTGCTTGGTTTTGGAATGTATGTGGTATTTTTCCTTACTGATTGTGTTCATTAGACTGATGTTCAGTTTGAACTCCTTTCCGCTAGCACACAGCAACTGACAGTACAAAGAAGCTGCCAAGATATCTCCTAGGGCCAGGATGAGGCCAAACCAAAAGGAAGAACTTGCTGTAAATAAGCTACAAAGTGGGCAATTAGAAGCAGGCAGCATTAGCTCATTTATTTTCATGCTGTCCCTAGAAACTAGACAGGGATGTAATCAAGGATTTTGAATCAAGAAAATCAAGAGAAATACAGGAACAAAGCTGTATTAGAAAGAGTGAGAGGTGGGTTGGGTTGTACAAGATCTCCTGGCAAGTGCCGTCCCCATACCAGGCCAAGTATATTACCTGATTATAATTCTTACAACAACACGAAGTTATTATCCTCCTTTTACAGAGGATTCCAAGAATCCAAGAGGTTAATGTGCCAAGCACATACAGCTAGGGAGTGGCAGGGCTGGGAGTTATACCCAATTTTTTATTCGACCTTAAAGCCTTTCTTCCTCTTTCCAGAAGAACCAGGAAGCTCACTAGACATCTCAGATGTCACATGTAAGATAAAAATCTAGTTTTATGTGGAATATAATAAAATTATAGAATTCACTAGCAGCACAAGAAGAAACCAGATATATTTATGGTACAGATTCCTAACATGGGCAGACTGTTCAGGATGCTTTTATCCTGCTGCCTTTCTAGAAGCCTTGTCTCACTGCTTAGCCAATATGTCTGCCCAGACTTGACAACTTAGAATCTCCTCTCTCATCTCCACTGTATCAAATCAATAACAACATTCTGTCTGTTATCTTCTTTTTCCATTTTTTTGCTTCCCTTCTTTCCTTTTTTCCTCACTTTTATAGGAGGCTGGAGTATAAGTCAGGGGTGTGATGCCCAGACTATTGCACTCTGCTCCTCTCTTTGTTTTGCATCTTGAAACCACCTATACCTTGTGACAAGGTTCATTTTTGAGTCCTTACCATGCCTCAGACCTTGAACTTGTAGGAAAACCAGATATAGCTCGATCATTTTGGAGCTTATGATCTAGTGGTGGGGTGGGAAATAGACAAAGGCATGCAAACAAGTTCATAATTATAAGACCCTAGAGCTTTAAAGGACCTAAATAGGGTGCTGGGATAGAGAACAGGGAGGAACCTGCTTAAATAAGGTGGCCTGGGAAGACCTGTCCTAAGAGGTGATATTTAAGCTGAGATGGAGCTGGTCTTGCAAAGGTCACGAGTGAGATTGCCAAGAAAGGCAACAACAGGTGAAAAGTCCCAGGACAGAAATGAACTTGTCTGGCTGCAACGTGATATGAGATAGAACAAGTGAGCGTGGGTCCAGTCCTACAAGGCCTTCTACTTCATATCAAAGAGTTTGTGTTTGGTTCCACATGAGATGGAGGCCCTTGACAATAAAGATTGTTGTATGATGAGATTTATATTTTAGGTTATGAAAGGAAGCAGGTGTGATTGAAGTGTAAAGAGAAAGGGAAAATGTGAAGCAAGGTGAAGCCAGAGGTGGAGATGGGGCAAGACCACTGCAAAGTGCATTAAATGTGGGGGCTTTATATAAGAGCCGCAGGAAGCCACAGAAGTATTTTAAATAGAAGGTGACTTGACAGGATTTGCTGTGGCAGAGAAAAAGGACTGAGGGAGACAAGAGAGGAACTAGAAAGACCAGTAAGAAGGCTGTTTCAGGGATTCATGCAAGAGAGAACAATGGCATAGACTGGGGCAGTGGAGAAAAAGGGACACATTTAAGGTCATTAACTTTTTTAAATGTACTTGTTTTTAATATTTTTTCTTTGGTAGTCAGAGCACTTATTTACTCTCTTGGCAATTTTTTTCAGCTTTGTAGAGATATAATTGTCATGTAACCTCTTGCAAGTGTAAGGTGTACCATGGGTTGATTTGATATACTTATGTACTGCAAAATGATTATCGCTGTAGCTGGCTCACACCTGCATCACATCATGCAATTACCATTTCTTTTTGTAGTGAGAACGTTTAAGATCTTCCCTCAGTAACTTTCAGACATATATAAAGCAGTATTATTAACTATAATCACCATGCTGTGTATCAGATCCCCAGAACGTACTTATAACTGGATAGTATTGTTAACTATTGGCCCTACTGTTGTACAGTAAATCCGCAGAACTTATTCATCTTATAGAACGGAAAACTTGTACCTTTTCACTGATAATTCCCCATCCCCCTACCCCCCAGCTCCTGGTAACCACCATTCTACTCTCTGGTACCATTAGTTTAAGCATTTTTAATTCTGCGTCTAAGCGGGATCATGCGGTATTTGTTTTCTGTGTCTGGTGTATTTCATGTACCATGATCTTCTGGGTCCTTCCCTGTTGTGCAGCAAATGGCAGGATTTCCTTCCTTTTTAAATTGAAGTGTAGTTTATTTGCAGTATTGTGTCAGTTTCAGGTATAATCAAAGTGGCTCTGTTTTGTTTTGTTTTGGTCATTGTAGGTCATCACTAGATGCTAAATATAGTTCTCTGTGCTCTACAGTAGGACCTTGTTTTTATTTTATATAGAGTAGTGTGTATCTGTTAACCCAAAACCCCTTGCTTATCCTCCCACCCCTTTCCCCTTTGGTGACCATAAGTTTGTTTTCTATGTCTGTGAATCTATTTCTGTTTTGTGACAAGTTCATTTGTATTATTTTTTAGATTTCACATGTAAGTGCTATCATATGGTATTTTTCTTTGACTTACTTCGCTTAGTATAATCTCCAGGGCCGTCCACGTTGCTATGAATGGCGTTATTTCCTTCTTCTTATGACTGAGTGATATTCCATTGTGTATATGTAGCACATCTTCTTTATCCATTCTTCTGTCAACGGGCATTTAGATTGCTTCCATGTCTTGGCTGTAGTGCTGCCATGAACATGGGGGTGCATATACTTTTTGAATTAAAATTTTCTTCTTTTCTGGATATATGCCCAGAAGTGGGATTGCTGGATCTCATAGTAACTCTCTATCCTTAGTTTTTTAAGAAACCTCCATACTATTTTCCATAGTGGCTGCACCAATTTACATTCCCACCAACAGTATAGCACACTTCCCTTTTTCCACACCCTCTCCAGCATTTATTATTTGTAGACTTCTTGATGATGGCCATTCTGACTGGTGTGACGTGATACCTCATTGTGGTTTTGATTTGCATTTCTCTAATAGCAACTTTGTGCATCTTTTCATGTGCCTGTTGGCCATCTCCGTGTCTTCTTTGGAAAAATGTCTGTTCGTCCTTCCTTCTTCTTTAAGGCTGAATAATATTCCATTGTGTCCAGATACCACATTTTCTTTAAGGTAATTTCAAAAAGTAAAACTGACCAAACCAGCTAATGGATGGGATGGGGCAGGGAGCAGGGGAGGTGAGGCAAAGGGTAGAGTCAAGGATGACCCCCAGGTTTCTGTACGGAATTAGGAAGAGAGCAGTGCTGTCTATGAAGATGTGGAAGATCTGGGCCTGATTGAGGAGGACCCATGGAAGATCAAGAGAGCAATTTTGGACCTGTTAAATTCGAGGGAGCTCTTATGTAACTCAGACATCCACACAGAAGTGTCATACAGACAGCTGTATCCATAAGGGCCGAACTCAGAGAATTCTGGGCCAGCGATATAGATCGTGGAAGGAAAATCAAGCAGAAGGAAAGAAACCAAGCTGTGGAAATGAGTGGAGTCAAGTAATGTGACACTACAGGGAAAGAAGAGAAGAGAGAGCGCGGCCTGGAAGAGCCCGTCCCTTAGAGGTTGGACGGAGTACCAAGAACCTGCAGAGAAGAGTAGCCAGAGAGATGAGGAGAAAAATTAAGAAAGAGGAGTGTGCCAGAACCTACTAGAAAACATTGTTTGAGGGGTGGCTAATCAATAGCAGAGTTAAATGCTGCTGAGAAACTGGAGCTAAATCTAGGAAGGTGGCCATTAGATGTGACAACTTTGAGGCAGATGATGCTTAATGGGGTGGTGGCTGGTAGGACTGCAGTAGGGAAAGAGGACAGGGAGGCTGTGGGTGCAGGCCAAACACTACTCAACACCCTTATTTAATCCTGTTCCTTCCTTGGTGAGAAAGTGTACATGGTTCCCTATATCCTGCCTACCACGTAAAGCCCCAATTTTCTAGCCTCCAGGTCAGTTTGTCTTCCATCTGAATCCTTCCTTCTGGTCAGACTGAACTAATCCTATCACTTTCTTCCCCCCAACCTCTCCTCCCCCATCCCCACATTCCTACACCAGGGACTCCCTGCCCCCTTCTCTGTGTCCCAGCTCCGACATGGAGGCTTTCAGGATTGCCCTGCTCTTTGCAGCCTCTGAATTCTTAAAGCACATTCTGTCTGTAATTCCTGGGGAGGGGAGGCATTTATCAAATGCTGCGTTTATATGTTCATATTACCTTTCATGTCTTACCTCACTAGAGGGTCGGGACTGCAGTGGACACTGCATTTAGCATTTTCCCAACACAATGTCTTACACACTGTTAGTCCACGGAATTAATTGTCTGACTGGTGGTGGCGTTTTTCCATTCATTTCTTCCTAACTTTGGAGTCGGCATCCAGAGAACTGCATGGATGAGTCCTAGAGTCACCCTTTTCTCTAAGGTTCCCTGGTTCCATTTATTGGCGAATAAATGGAGTCCTAGAATCACCCTTTTCTCTAAGGTTCCCTGGTTCCATTTATTGGAGAATGGTGTTGGAAACCAAGATCAAGGTAGTAGGTATGCTCATTGCTATGGTGCTGTCATTGCATCTAGACTCTCTAAGGTGACAGAACAAGGAAATATGTGCATTTCTATTAACCCAAGCACATGCACGTATCTCTAAATATTTCTATGTGTAGCTATCCATGTGAATAGTAAGCTAAACGTAAGTTCATACCGATGTCTCCAACTTGAATCCATTGCCTTTTCCCCTTGTTTATCTGCAAACTCTAACAGTGAGATACCTGGCTCTCAGCCTATGCCATCCATTTACTTAACTGTTCAATTTTCTCATGTATATTGATTTCACAGTGCTAACCCATACTCATACTCAGGTGAGAACAACTCTATCAACTAGAGTGCAGAGCTTATGGATAGTTCCTTTTGCCTCTAGTCTTATAGATTCCACTCATTTTCAAAGTTACTTAGGTCAGAATCTTCCCCCTCCCCCCCATCCCCTTTGGTGAAACTGTTTCATATGGTTGAATATAGTTAGATTATTTCTGTCACATTCTGAATTCTATCCTGGGGTCCTAAATGAGCTTTTTTGAATTTTGCATAAATTTAAGTTCCCTCTTTGTGCTGTAAAATTCTGAGGGTTTTGACAAGTGCAGCATCATGTATCCACCAAAGCAGTATCATACAGAATGGTTTTTATCACCCTGGCCTTTCTCTGTGCTTCATCTATTCAACCTCCTGACTCCAGCCCCTGGGCAATGATTGATGTGTTTATCTCTATATTTTGACTTGTCCAGAATATCATATACATAGAATCATATAGTATGTGACCTTTCTAGACTGACTTCTCTCACTTCCAAATATATATTGAAGATTCAGCATGTATTTCCATGCCAACTTGATAGCGCGTTCCTGTCTATTACTGAATAGTATTCCGGTACACAGATGTACCACAGGCTGTTTGTCCATTCACCTAGTAAAGGACATTGTGGTCGTTTCCCCTCTGAGGCAGTTACACATAAAGCTGCTATACACAGTCACGTGCAGGCTTTTGTGTGGTGTAAATTTTCAGGTCGGTTAGTTGGCTAAATACCTAGGAGCATGATTGGTAGGCCATGAGCCAGTTAGCTGCGTAAGAAACTGCCACACTATCTTCCAAAGTGATGGTACCATTTTGTATTCTCACCAGCAATGAATCAAAGTTTGTTTGTTTCACATCCACCAGGAAGTGAAATTGTCAGTTCTCTGGATTTTAGTCAGTGGTATCTCATATTTTTTTCAATCGGCATTTCCCAAATGACAAAGGATATTGGGCATCTTTTCATATACTTATTTGCCATGTATGTATCTCCTTTGATAAGGTTATCTATTCAGATCTCTTGCCTATTTGTTTTTAATAGTGCTGCTTGTTTTTTCTTTGATTTGTGTTATTTGTCTATTTTGCATATAGATATATGTTTAACAAGTTCTTTAACAGATACATGTTTTGCAAATTTTTTTTTCCCAACCAGTGGCTTGCCTTTTCATTCTCTTAATCTTTCTCAAATCAGAAATTTTTAATTCTAATGAAGTCCAAATTATCAACTTTTTTCTCAGATTGTGATTTTCAGGTTGTATCCAAAAAAATCCTCATCATCAAACCTACAGTCATATAGGTTTTCTTCTAGAAGTTTCATAGTTTTGTATTTGAGTTAATTTTTATGGAAGGGATAGCTCTGTGTCTAGGCTCATTTTTTTTTTGTGTGTGTGTGTGTGTGTGAATATCCAAATTGTTCCAGCACCATTTGTTGAAAAAATGATTCTTTCTCCATTGAATTGCCTTTGCATCTTTAAAAAAAAAAAATCCATCAACTATATTTTTTTGGATTTATGTCTGGGCTTTCTATTCCTTCTCAATGATCTATGTGTCTATTTTTTCACCAGTGCCATACTCTCTTGATTATTGTAGCTTAGTGTCCGGAAATTGGGTAGTACAGATCCTCAAACTTTGTTTTTAATATTGTTTTAACTGTTGTAGAACTTTTGTTTCTATAGAAATTTTATTTTATTTAATTAATTAATTAATTGTCCTTTTTTTTTTTTTTGTCTTTTGAGGGCTGCACCTGAGACATATGGAGGTTCCCAGGCTAGGGGTCTAATCGGAGCTGCAGCTGCCAGCCTACATCACAGCCACAGCAATGCCAGATCGGAGCCGTGTCTGTGACCTACACCACAGCTCAGGGCAATGCCGGATCCTTAACCCACTGAGCAAGGCCAGGGATCGAACCCGCAACCTCATGGTTCCTACTCGGATTCATTTCCACCGCACCACGGCGGGAACTCCTTTCCATAAACATTTTAGAATCAGTTTGTTGATATTCACAAAGTTACTTGCTGGGATTCTGATCAAAATTTCATTAAATCTGTAGATCAATTTTGTAATATTGAGACTTTCAAACTATGGATACAGACTGTCTCTATTTAGCTAAAACTTTAATTTCTTTCATCAGTGTTTTGTAGTGTTCTTTATACAGGTCTGCTATATGTTTTTTTAGGTCTATACTTTATTTCATTTTATTTGGTACTCTTGCAAATAATTTTTCTCCGATTTCACATTTTAATCATTCACTGCTGGTATATAGGGAAAAATGACTTTTGTGTGTTGATATTGTATCCTGTAATCTTCCATACTTTTCTGATAATAATAGGAGATTTTTGTATGTTCTTTTTGATTTTCTACATAGACAATCATGTCATCTGTGAATAAAGATGGTTTTATTTCTTTTCTCGAATATGTATACGATTTTTTAATTGTATTCTGCTATTAGCTGGGACTTCTAATACGATGTTGAATGGGAATCGTGAGAGAGGGTATCCTTGTCTTGTTTCTGATCTTAGAGGAAAAGTGTCTAGTATTTCACAATTAAGAATGATACTAACTGTAGGGTTTTCTGTAGATGTTCTTTAATCAAGATGAGGATAGTGTCCTATATTCATGTTTTTTGAGTTTTTAAAATGTCATGAATGAGTGTTAGAATTTTGAAATGCTTTTCCTACATCAGGTGATGATCTTATGATTTTCCAGCTTTAGCTTATTGATGTGGTGGAAGACATCGATTATTTATTTTTAAAGGTTGAACCAGCCTTGCATAACTGGAATGAATCCACTTGGTCATGATTTATAATCATTTTATACATTTACTAATATTTTGTTAAGAGTATTTGCCTTTCTATTCATGGGAACTATTGATCTGAAGTATTCCTCTCTTATAATGTGTTGATCTAGGTTTGATATTAGGATACTGCTGACCTAGGATGAGGGGAGATGTTTCCTCTGCTTCTATTTTCTGGAAGATAATTGGAGAAATGGCATTATTTATTTGATAGATGCTAGGTACCGTTCACCCATGGAGGCACCTGCCTGTGTATTATTTTTTTTAATGATTTAAAATTATTGATTAAATTTCTCTAATAGATATATTTAGATTGTCTCCTCCTGTGAATTTTAGCAGTTTATGTCTTCCAAGGAATTGGTCTATTTCATTTAAGCAACCTGAATTGTAGCCATAGAGTTTTTTGATGATATTTCTTTATTATCTTTTTAATGTCCCTGGGATGAGTAATGATGATCCAGCTTTCATTTATGATGTTGGCAAGTTTTGTCTTCTTATCCTTCCCTGCTAGAGGTTTATCAGTTTCATTGATCTTTTCAAAGAACTAGCTTTTGGTTTTATTGATTTTCTGTATTGTTTTCCTATTTTCAATCATTGATTTCTGGCCTAACTTTTAAAAATTATTTCTTTTCTTTTCCTTGCTTTTACCTTAAATTCTTCTTCTTTCTTTAGCATTATGAGATGGAAACCAATTTTTGATTTTAGATCTTTATTCTTTTCTATCATGCATTTAATGCTGTAAATCTCCCTCTCAGCACTGCTTTTGCTGCATACCACAAATTTTGTTAATTTGTATTTTCATTTTTTATTTGGATCAAATTATTTTAAGGTACCCTTGAGACTTCTGTTCAACCCACGGCTCATTTAAAGTGTGTAGTTTAGGAGTTCCCGTCGTGGCGCAGTGGTTAACGAATCCGACTAGGAACCATGAGGTTGCGGGTTCGGTCCCTGCCCTTGCTCAGTGGGTTAAGGATCCGGCGTTGCCGTGAGCTGTGGTGTAGGTTGCAGACCGGCTCGGATCCCGCATTGCTTGTGGTTCTGGCGTAGGCCGGTGGCTACAGCTCTGATTCAACCCCTAGCCTGGGAACCTCCATATGCTGCGGGTGCGGCCCAAGAAATAGCAACAACAACAACAAAAAAGAAAAAAAAAAGTGTGTAGTTTAATTTCCATTTCTTGAGGATCTTATGGCTAATTTTGTTTATGGATTTAGTTTACTTCCGTTATGGTCTGAGAACATACTTCATATGACTTCTCTTCATCTGAATTTGTTAAGGTGTATTTTATGGCCCAGAATATGGTTGATTTTGGTGACTGTTCCATGCCAGTTTGGGAAGAAAGCGTCTTCTGCTGTTGTTGGGTGAAGAATTCTATAAATGCCAGTGAGATCAAAGTGGTCACTAGTGCTTTTCAGATGACCTCTGTCTTTACTGGTTTCCTGCCTGCTTGACTTGTCAGTTACCGAGAGGGGGGTGGGAAGCCTTGACCATCCTGGATCTTTGAAACAAAACCACTCCTCAATACTGCAGATCCGCATTCTCTCTGAATCCATCCCAGTTGTTCTTCATGAATTTTGACAAGGAGTATCCTTGGCACTAGATGTTAAAAAAAAAATAGTCTAAACTTCCGCTTGTAGAGGCTGTTGTGGAAGGGATTCATGAATTGGGACAAAGTTGAATTAGGTGATTTCTCAGGTCCTCGTGACTCTGGAATTCTAGAATCTCTTAGTGATATTTTTAAACTGATTTTTCTGCTTTTTTGCTCCCATTCTTATTCCTGCCTCACAGTTCTGCTATTTTTGTCCTCAGTAATAGAAAGTATCTGCTAAATGAAACCTAATCTGTGACTTCTGACCGGTGTATGGGAATGTATTCATTAAGGGCCCTCGTGGGTCAAATATCTTTCTAGTTTTTTCCCAAGATTATTCTTTAATAAGAAGGGTTTGTCTTAAAACATTTAAATCAGGGGTAAACAGTCTCTGTTTAACCCTGTGAGCCAGATAAAGTGATGAGGCTGAAAAAGGTGAAGGAAACTGAGGTGTCTCTATTGATACTTCTAGCCAAAGCAGTGCTTCTCTTACTCCCTTCTCCTGAAATACAATTGATTTTTTTTTAAAGGAACTCTCTAGAACACCCGAACTTGGAGACACTTGAACTTGGATAGTGTAGAAGATTCTGCTAGGTAGAGAGAGGGCATCCAAGGAGGACTTACTCTACTCTTATTTGTACTTTTATTCCAAGAAAGAGGGTGTACCTGAGGACACTTGGACAAATGACACTTTTACGGTGTCTGTAACTCAGTTGTGCACATTAGCATATGTTCTACACCTAATGTTACAGACATTTCCCAAGCCTCTCCTCTCTGGGTCCTCTTTGTTGAGTTTTCTTGGGTTCTCGGACTTGAGGAAATTTTAACTACATTTTAGGTCCAGAAGGAAGGGGAGTTTGATTAAGTTTAGGGGAAAAATCTGGCACAAAGCCTGATCTATGACCTGACAAAGGAACAAAAAATTTTCAATCGGAATTGTCTTGGAAACTCGGGAAAACACAGCTGCTATGTATTGCTCATCTCTCCCACAAGGACTTCCCTTTGAGGAAGAGCCTTGTAACTATTCATTAGTTCTCAGGCCTTCACATTAGATGGATGAATGACCAGAATTTTCATTCCATTTTTGTAGACAAGAGTGAGAAACAGCAAGGTTTTAATTATGTGCTCAAGGACAGGACCGGGTCTTCTAATTCCAGTTCGCGTTCACTGCCTAGGCAGCCTCGTAGCCTGTAATATTTAAATTACTGCTTAAATGTTTTATTTAATGATGAGTGGCTTTTGCCATCGTAGATGGGAAATAGCTTTGGCCATTTTCTTGCTTGAATAACTGGAGTCTCTGAGAGGGTAAACTTAGAGGGCTTCAGATGAGAATCTGTTTTAAATATGTTTCTAAGTGCAAATTAGCTTTCGTAAAGGGAGGAAGAAAGAAAACATGGTCCCAGTTTCCTGTCCCTTAGCCTTCAGCTCATTGCCCCAGTGGAAGCAGTTTTTGAAAATAATCCTATGTTAGAGTTCCCTGGTGGCTCAGGGGGTTAAAGGATCTGGTGTTTCACTGCTATGACTTAAGTTGGATCCCTCACCCAGGTACTTCCATATGCTACAGATTGCAAAAAAAACAAAGAAAATAACCCTATATTATGTGTGATGATTACCTGTAGAAACTCCCTAAAATTTTAAAACAAAATAACAAAGCATAAAACACAACACACACACACACACACAGGGAGTTGTCGCGAAAAGCCTGCCGTGCATCTTGAAACTATTTCTTCCAAAAGAAAGACAATGCCTTTATGAAGAAGTGTCAAAGAGGGATTCTAAAACAGAAGATAAAACTTGATATCATTTACCCGTCTGATTCATTAACTCGATAGAGTGGTGAGCAAGTCATTAACTCAATAGAGTCAAGACAGGATGTCAGTGCACCATGTACCTCAGTCTCCCCATCTGTAAAATGGTTCATTGACCTGTGAGGCCCCTTTTATTGTAGGCATTTTTATTTTAGGGGTGCACCCTAGGCATACAGAAGTTCCCAGGCCAGGGATTTGACCCCAGCCAAAGCAGTGACAACGCCAGGTCGTTAACCCATTGGAGCCACCAGGGAACTCCTATTGTAGGCACGTGGGATTTGAACAGATCCTTCCATGATTCTGGAGTTCAAATAAGAACAGACTTTCCTTCAGCGGCCTTTGGGACTATTCACAGCAAAGAATCTCTCTCCTCCTTCTCTTCTGTGCAGACCTGGCGTTTTCATGGTTAATCATAGGCAGCTCAGCCCTTTCCCATCCCAGTGTTTCAGTGTTGTTTCCCAGCTTCTTTGCGCTTTGCAGGACCTGGTTGATCCTGGAGCTATTTTGCTGACAATGAGAGCTTTACCCTCACTGCCCAGGCTCTTTCACAGATGTTCCCTGTATCAACAGAGAAGCAACTGAGAGTCTAAGGAATTTGCTGGTGTCTTTTCATCTTGGCAAATATCATTCAGATAAGCAAATAACTTTCCAAAAATCCCAGAAGAATCTATATATGTGATAGTTTCCCTGTCACTTTCTTTTCAAGAACTTGTCTTCATTTTGATGTTTTTATCACCAGGGATAAAGATTTAGAAGGGATCCATTAACTGTGAGAGAAAGCAGTAATCGCCTTCTGAGTTGAGGGTAACATGGGAAACCAGTGTGAAACCCTGAATGGTCCAGATCTGAAATGGATGCTTCAGACCTTGCATTTACACTTAACACAAAGCAAAAAGACCCCCTTGCAGGTATGCCTGCAAGCAGAGCGCGCTATATGTGAATCTCAAGATCAAGCTCTATTTTACTGAAATGAGTTTTGAAAACAATCTAAGGAAAAGTTATGTTTTCCTAAAATAAAAATTGAGTTTGGGCACCAAACTATGGTACATGCTGTTTAAATAAGATTTGAGCACTTTCAAGTGATTGCAGGTTTTGGTTTTCTGTTTGTAATTCCATCCTGCAATTTCCCCATACCTGCTCGCCTAAGGTTAAGAAAGGTACATCTGATGTGATTTCTTTTTTTTTTTTTTCTTTTTCTTTTTTCCTGTTTGGCTGCCCCACGGCATATCAAGTTCAGGAACTGGGATCCCATCCAAGCCACAGTTGCAACCTAAGCTGCAGCTGTGGAAATGCTGAATCCTTAACCCACTGTGCTAGGCCAGGGGTCGAACCTGAGTCCCAACGCTCCGAAGATGCAGCTGATCCCTTTGTGCCACAGTGGGAAGTCCCGTGATTTCTTTTTTTTTTTAACCTACGTATTCGATGTACAATTTTTTTTCTCGTCTTTTTAGGGCCACACCCATGGCATATAGAGATTCTTAGGCTAGGGGTCCAATTGAAGCTACAGCTGCCAGCCTACCCCACAGCCACAACAACATCAGATCCAAGCCACTTCTAAGACCTACACCACAGCTCAAGGCAACACCGGATTCTTAACCCACTGAGCAAGGCCAGGGATCAAACCCTCAACCTCATGGTTCCTAGTCGGATTCGTATCTGCTGAGCCATGACGGGAACTCCTGAGGTATAACTTTGATAGCTAAATCCATCATTAACCTTGATGAGGGGGACTCAGCAGTACCTTAATATTTTTATTTGCATGAGAAGTGTATATATATTATATATAAATATCATATATTAAAAGAAAGTAGAAGATATAGTATAATATATAATAATCTGTTACATATAAAATATGTTTTACTAGCATATATATTATATAAATTTACATATAAATGTATTTATATATCTAGATAAAGATATACTTACTATGTAATACATATAGTTATACATAAGAGAAGTTATTTATTTTTTTATTTGGCTGCATCTGTGGCATGCTGGAGTTCCCAGACCAAGGATCAAACCTGCACCATAGCAGCAACCCCAGTGGCTACAGCGACAGCACTGGATCCTTAATCTGCTGCACCACAAGAGAATGCCAATAAATTTATATTTAAATAAATTTATAAGTATATTTATATAGAATATACTTCTGTATAACAACATATGGTTATATTGTTATATAGCATATTATTACATATTACTGTGTCTTCCTCTATATAGATAGATACAGATATATTCGAATATATCTGTATAGATATAGACAGTGGAAGAAGAATAACATTGTATTAGGTGCAAAAAAAACTGCATGCTACTCCCGTGACAAAGGTAATTTTAAAATGTCATTTCAGTTCTCCCTGATTTCTCATCAGTCTGTAAAACAGCAAAGATACCATCTGACCTACTTCCTTTATAAGCTCAAATGAGAAAATATTCTAGGGAAATGATTCGAATATGAAGTCCAGGTGTATCCATGTAATGGGGGTGTGTGAGGAAATGCACATTATTCTACTACAGGCACCTCTCTGTAAACATTCACTACAAATGTAGAAAAATTCAGAGTCACATTTCTCAAAGGGAGGATGGCTTTCATGTTGTGAAAGCATCATTATAGGATGTCTTTCAGTATCGAGTTCGAGTCAGTGTTAAAAGGTTTCCATTTTCCAGAGCATGTTGATTGTCAAGTAGAGTTTAAAGCAGTGGTTCTGGCCCTTTGGTGCAGCAGAATCAGCTGGATGCCACCCAAAGAGATTCTGACTTACTGGGTCTCAGCTGACACCTAGGTAGGGTGTAGTTTTAAGCATCTTTGGGATCTAATGGGCAGCCAGATTTTATAGCACGATTTCCAGATTTGAAGATACAGTATTTAACATACATCCAGGAAAAAGCGACTCCATACAATGAATACAAACAGATGACATAAGCATTGAATTTTAACCAGAAGGAAACTATCACAGGACATCCAAGAGGATCTCTTTCCTCCCACACCCCTTCTCTCTGCCCCCCCCCCACCTTCCTCCCTTCCTCTCTCCCTCTCCCACTTTCTCTCCCTCTCTCTCCTTTCTCTCATCCTCAAGGTATACGAGCCCATCAGATAACTGGAGGTTACAATTTCCTGCTATATTGTGCGTATCAGTTCAGATTAAATCCTTTGGAGGAAATTCCATTTCCCTTTCCTATATGAAATTGCCCTTTTAAACAAGTGCATTTTAGGTAAAAGCTTTTCCATTTGATCCGTTCAGTACTTCTTTATTTCAATAAAACTAGCGTGGTCCAGAATGAATCTGAATGCTCTCAAGTTGGAAGGAGCGAAACCCTTTTGCGCAGCTCGTGTTGGTGCCGGTATGCTTTTCCCCTTTCTGTACTGCAAACTTGAAAACTAGCAACATTGCCTTGAATATTGAGGCAGGATCACTTTATGTAGCATTCTCTTTAAAAACATGACATGTGCAACTTTAAAACTGCTAAAGATTCGGAAGGTCGCTTTTCACCAGAAGATGCTTCATGGGAAATTAAAGTTTGGCCTAAGTTTCTGAATGGGATTAAGACAGAAGTCTTTAATTAAAGCAGTTCAGAGCCATGCATAACAGAAGGCTAGCTGTGGCAAGAATTCAGCTTTTTGTCACAGGAAGGCTCCCATGGTGTTGTAGAATTTTGAGGGTCTCTTCCCTTTAAAATAGGAGGGGAAGTGGCTGTTTTGGCCTTCGTGTGCCCTGGGTCACTCTCCCAAGCCAGTCGGGGTGCCAGAGATGGGACATCAAAGAACAGGCTCCTCTTTTCACTCTATCAATCAAGTAAATTGAAAAAGTAATTTCATTTGTCTCTATCAAGTTTCCTCAACCATCTAGACAATTGGTGAGTCTAGCCTGGGGCTTGAGGGGGGCCTCAGAGAGGAGATGCTTCTGGTTTAGGTAGCATCTCAGTCCCGTGTTGAAGGATCACTTCCCTTCTCCGGTCCATGACCGTCGACTGCCCTCATGGAGTCTCTGGAGTTGTCCAGGGAGAATGCCCTCACGGAGCTGTCCAGGGATGGGGGTGAAGGGGAAAAATCATGAAAAGAACTTTCCTTGCTGCTATAGAATGAATGTTTGTGCCTCCCCTTGCCCCAGTTCAGATGTTGAAGCCTGATCTCCAGTGCAATGGTATTTGCAGGCAGGGCCTTTGGGAGGTGAGTAGGCTGCAATGTGATCATGTGGGTGGGGCCCCCCCATGATGCAATTAGTGCCCTTAGGAGAAAAGGAAGAGACCAGAGCTTGCTCTCTCCCCACCATGTGAGGCCACAGCAAGAAAGGAACTGAGAGAAGCTCTCACCACACACTGAATCTGCAGGTGCCTCTTTGGACTTCCAGCCTCTAGCGTTGGGAGACATTAATTTCTGTTGCTTATAAGCCACTCGTCTCTTTAGAGCAGGCTGAGCTGCCTAAGACTGTCTCAATCCTTGACTCCCCACTATTTTTCAGTATTAGTAGGATTCTTAATTATAAACACAAAGTCCATTTTGGCTAATTCTTTGTACCCTTTATTTTTTGTAATTTCAAACGTGCAGACAAATTTTAAAAATAGTACAAAGAATACCACACACCCTGTTCCCAAATTTCCTTGCTTTTAACATTTCGCCATATTTGGTTTATGCTTCTTTCCACGCACATTTTTTTTTTCTGAATCATTTGAGAATAAATTACAGATGTGATGACTTTTTTTTTTTTCTTTTGTTCTTTCTTTTTAGGGCTGCACCAGTGGCATATGGAAGTTTCCAAGCTAGGGGTCGAATTGGAGCCACAGCTGCCAGCCTACACCACAGCCACAGCAATGCAGAATCCGAGCCACATCTGAGACCTATACCACAGTTATAGCAACACTGCATCCTTAACCCCCTGAGGAAGGCCAGGAATCAAACCACGACCAGGATACTGGTCTTGTTCATTTCTGCTGAGTCACAATGGGAACTCCCAGATCTGATGCCTTTACTCCTAAGTTCTTTGGTGTTTACTTCCTAAAAACAGGAATATTCTGTTACATGATCATGGTGCAATTATCAAAATCAGGAAATTAATGTGAAACAGTCCATCTCATCTGAAGTTATCTAATTCTCCTTTATGTAAAAATATATACGTATAAATATCTAAATATATGTGGTCTACAAATACCATATGTTTGTGTATTATATATATAATTAAAGATATATTTATATAAATATACTTAATATATCAATATATATTATAATTAAATATATATTTGTATATATTTTCTCTATATAGTTAAAAATATTTTCGGGGAGTTCCTGTCATGGCTCAGTGGTTAACGAATCCGACTAGGAACCATGAGGTTGCGGGTTCAATCTCTGGACTTGCTCAGTGGGTTAAGGATCTGGTGTTGCCGGGAGCTGTGGTGTAGGTCACAGACGTAGCTTTGATCTGGCATTGCTGTGGCTCTGGCATAGGCCGGTGGCTGCAGCTCCGATTAGACCCCTAGCCTGGGCCCCTCTCTATGCTGCGAGTGCAGCCCTAGAAAAGACAAAAAGACAAATATATATATATATTTTTTTCTCTGTGTATATGTATATATGTAAATGTCTAAAAAATTGATCTGTTTAAGCCATACACACACAGAGACACACATCTTTTTTTAATTGGATAATTTAAGTGGCAAGGGAAGTTATTAAATAATATTAGGTAGTATGATCCTCTAAAGGCCAGACAGCCACATTCAGGCTACACAACTAGGAAAAAAAGCCCAAACAAAAGATAGGGCATCTCCCCAGTGTGGGGAGGAACAGCTGTGCTGCACTGCTTGTACCTATACCACTTGGGGCTAAATTCTGGAATACTGCTATGGCTGCCTCTAGAAATTCTTTGGAAAGCAAATTGCTGGTACATGGCCATCTGCTTTATCTTTCCCCCTTGAAATCAAGGCCGCTGTAGCCACATCCGATTGGTAGAACCTAAGCCTCCCACGCCTTTACCCCAGCTACAAGGAAGGATGGAAATACAAGTTTTCTGGCTCCTTCCTGGGATTTCATAATGTGGACAATTTATCGACATATAGGAAGGGTGTTCAAGGATGTTGGACAGCCGCAAAAGAGGATCGTAGTCACACCAGCTGCAAATAATAACAGCTAACAGTGATCATGCTTTACATGCCAGGCATTCTTTAAATACTTGCTTTTTAGCGCACCGAATCCTCAAGGCAAGCCAATGAGATGAGCAACGCTATTGTCCTTAGCTTAGAAATAGGGAAACTGAGGCATGGAGATATTCGGTAAGTTCCCAGGATTAGTAACCAGGAAGAAGCAGAAGCCAAATTCATTCCATTCTTAATCTTTACATCTTCCTTTTTCAAATACGTACTAGAAAATAGTTTGGCAGATGTTAATGAAATTCAGCAGCGGCATTCTTGGGCATCTAGCCCAGAGAAATGATAACTTAAGTTCACACGGCAAATGTTCATAGCAGCTTTTGGGTACCAGACTGGCCCTCTCACCATAAACAACAAATGATGATGGAACAATTAGACATCTGTATGCAAAAAAATGAAATTTGATCCTCATGCTATATTTAAAGATTAACTCAAAATAATCCAGATCTAAGTAGAAAACCTAAAACTATAAAACTTTCAGAAAAGGCATCAGAGAAAGTCTTTGTGGCCCTTTGTAGATAAAATTTTCTTAGATATGACTCTCAAACCCTGATCCAAGAGCTGGCAAATTGGACTTCATTAAAACAAAACACAGCAAAACAGAAAAGTCTTCTCTTTGAAAGATATCATTACGAGACTGAAAAGACAAGCCACAGGCTGAGAGAAACTATTTACAAGTCATATCTTGATATAAATGAATTGTATCCAGACCGTGTAAAGAACTCTTAAATTCAACAATAAGAAACCAACCCCATTTTTAAAAATAGGTAAAAGATGTGAGCAGTTGTACCCCCAAAGAAGATATGTGAATGGTCACTAAGCAGAGGAAAGGTTCCCAACATCGTCAGGCATTAGAGAAGTTAAAACTAGAATGAGCCAGCCCTATGCATCAATTACAATGGCTACTGTCCCTGTACCCCAGTTAGAGTGGCTACAGTTAAACAACGGACTGTATCAGGTGTTGGTGAGGATGTGGAAGAGCTGGGATGCTCATATACCACTGGTGGAGGATGCAAAATAATGCAGTCACTTTAGAGAACAGTTTGGTAGTTTCTTAAAAAGTTAAATATATAGCTACCATCCAGTGTACCCATTCTATTCCTAGATGTTTATTCAAAAGGAAGAAATTCACATTCTATACCAAAATGTGTATGTGAATATTTATGGGAGCTTTATCTATATACCCCAAACTAGAAACCACAGAGATATCATTCAACAGGTAAATAAACTAACTTAAATATGTCCATGCCATGCAATATTACTCAGTAACAAAGAGAAACGAACCCTTGATTTATATAGCATGGATGGATCTCAAGGGAATCATGCCAAGTGAAAAAAAAGTCAGTCCCAAGAGGTTACCAGATGTATGCTTCCACTAATGTAAAATTCTTGAGGTGACAAAATTATAGAGGACAGGTTAGTGGTTGCTAGAACGAGGGACCACAAGGGGGAACAGGAGAGGCCGTGATTATAAAAGGACAACACAGTGAGTCCTCGTGGCAATGGAACACTCCGTATCTTGATTGTGGTGATGGATACACAACCTGTGATAAAATTGAATCAAACTGTGCACATGTAATGAGTGCCCTAAAAAAAGTTAGGAAAATCTGAATAAGATCCATGGGTTGAAAAGACAAAAAAAAAAAAAGATCCATGGGTTGTATCAGGGTCTGTATCATCGTTGTGATATCCTACTTTAAGTTTTGCAAGGTGTTACTATTGGGGGAAAATAGTTAAAGGGTAAAAGATCTCTGTGTAAGTTTTTATATCTAGATATAGCTACAATTATTTCAAAATGAAAAGCTTAATTAAATTAAAGTATATACATGTGTATCAAGACAACAGCTTGAGAGGCAGTCCCCTTATTCAGGTCTTCAATTTCCATAAGCGGACGCTGGAGGCAGGACAAGAGACATGGAATTTATTTTTAGGGATCCTTTTTCAGGACACAAGATGAACATTTCAGTTTTACGTGGGCACAGGAGGGTGTGTGCACATATGATGCAACTGTTCATCATTATTTCAACTTTGTCTTTTTCCAGTTTTCTAGTCCTAGATTCTTCGTTGCGGTAAAAAGAAGAGGCTTCATTGTCAGGCTGCTGTAAGCAAGAAATGAAAAGATGTTTAGTGAGAGGTTTGGGGGAGCGCCGAGGTTTCTGGAGGTCTACGAAATGGAACCACATAAATAGATCGGTCCCGTGATAGGAACAGGGGCTGGGGAGGCATGGCAAGAATGCACTTCAAGAATGCCCTTTCTGTCCTAAAGTCACTGGCTTAGCAAACAGAGGTCTCTCACTAAGGACTTAGATCAGTACCTCCTGGTCATACAGAGACAACGGGATCGAGGATTGGCCTCCTTGGCCTCCCAAGGAGCAGACACCACAACTGAACGTTACACTCAATTCCCCACAGTGGAGGAGGGGTGGTTCCCCCAGAGAAACACAGGAAGCCACTGGGGAGGTGGAATGAGTGCTGGGTGGCCAGAGGGTGACAAACAAGGATGCTACCAGGAGAACAAGACTAACACACATGCAAGTGTCAAGGGGGTGGTTTTTCAGAAGGCCTGGGAAGGCAGTTTTCAACCCCAATTCCTTCTTTGTGTAGTTTCTGACATCTCATCGTTTGGGAATATTTCCTGTTAAGCATTAACCCTCATTCGATAGGCCATTTAGAATATACTTTCGGAGTTCCCGTCGTGGCGCAGTGGTTAGCGAATCCGACTAGGAACCATGAGGTTGCGGTTCGGTCCCTGCCCTTGCTCAGTGGGTTAAGGATCCGGCGTTGCCGTGAGCTGTGGTGTTGGTTGCAGACGCGGCTCGGATCCCGCGTTGCTGTGGCTCTGGCGTATGCCAGTGGCTACAGCTCTGATTCGACCCCTAGCCTGGAAACCTCCATATGCCGCGGGAGCGGCCCAAGAAATAGCTAAAAAGACAAAAAAAAAAAAAAAAAGAATATACTTTCCCCTGGTAGAGCCTAAATGCCACTGAATATTAATATCAGATTTGTCTGGACACACTTAGAAGGGGTCTGTGTCAACAAAAGGGGAAAACCTGGAATGGGGAAGTTAAGAGGGGTTTAGGAATTCCCATCGTGGCTCAGCCGTAATGAACCCAACTAGTATCCATGAGGACACAGGTTTGATCCCTGGCCTCACAAGGTGGGTTAAGGATCCAGCATTGCCATGAGCTATGAGGTCTGTTGCAGACATGGCTCAAATCTGGCATTGCTGCAGCTCCAATTCATCACTTAGCTTGGGAACTTCCAGAGCTATTCCCCCTTAAGGAATGATTTAGGGGCAGCATACCTGTTTTAGGCGTGGTCAGGCCTAGGCTTTGAAAATTGCAAAGTATGGGAGAATCGGAAGGCAAGTTCCATACATGCTGTGGCTACTTCATAAAATTTTGGGCCAAGTCTGCAAATGGCACCACCTGAATGGCTGTTTACTCTAGAAGCATGTGTATAGGAACCAGTCAGCTACAACGCCACAGGTAAGGAATGGATTCAGTTCAAACATAACCCAGGAGTTCCCATTGTGCCTCAGTGGGATACCAACTAGTATCCATGGGGACTCGGGTGAGATCCTTGGCCTCACTCAGTGGGTTAAGGATCCAGTGTTGCCATGAGCTGCAGTATACATAGCAGATGCAGCTTGGATCCCATGTTGCTGTGGCTGCAGTGTAGGCTGGCAGCTGTAGTTCCAATTAATCCCCTAGCCTGGAACTTACATTTGCCTCAGGTGTGGCCCTAAAAAGACCGAACAAAAAAAAAAAAAAAGAAGGCAACATGTCAGGTTGAGAGTGCCTGCTTTAACATTTCAAATGAAGAAAATTATTTCCCATGGAAACTATGTAATATCAGTAAAATTCATTACATCTTTATTGTCACTAAAAATATTTGTCATCACATGAGAACAGCTTATGCTTAGAATCTTTATTTTAATTCTCTTAGCTCCAATTTGACCCCTAGCTTGGGAACTTCCATATGCTGCAGGTGCAGCTGTTAAAAAAAAAAAAAAAAAAAAAAAAAGGCAAACATAACCCAAATAAACCCCAGGGTCCATGTGGCCTGTTCTTAACACAGTAACTCATTCAGAAAAACACAGCCCGGGAACCAAAAATAACTTTCTGCCAAAAGTGATTCCAGTTTTTTATTTGCATTTCCCTAAAAAATATTAAGTGAATTTTAGGTTCATAACCCACAGCATTTCCCAAAACCTCTTTCCACATTGCTCTGCCTTTTACTTCTCCACTACACCCCCAACTCGAGAACACCCTCCCTCTTTCTCTGTCAATTCTCCATCCAAAACCCACTCTCACTCTTTTATATATAAAGTCAAAAATACCTGAAAGCAAATTTGAGAGCACCACCCCTCTCCTCACCCCCGCCTTAATCTCCAAGCTAAAAAATAAATTGCCTTTTTCAGTCACAATAATGTTTGGCCCTGTTACACAAGGATGTAGTCACAGGTGAATGGGTAGGAAGTGGATTCCGGGTGAGGAACCACAAAGGCCAACTGTTAAGTGTGAATAAGTTCCCATCTCCAACACAACGAGCTTGTAACTCTGCCGAGCAGAGAGCAGACCAAAGTCCACCTTCACCACCCTGGAAACTTCATCTTTGGGTCCTAAGTGTCGGTCCACCAGCCTCTCTCTGGTTCCTGAATTGTGACCACTCCGTGCACCTGGATTCCAGTCCCAGCGAGAGTCTGTGTGTGAGGCACAGGCTTTATGTATTTTCCCAGCACTCGCGTGGAGGGTCTTTGGGTCCCTTCTGCACGTCAAGATGTCCATTTGGCATCTGTTCTCCCCGTCACTTCCTCCAGCCTTGTAACTCTGAGGTGCATTTGGCATTCCCATCTGCAAGTGTGATCAGGTGTAAAAGAGGATGTGATACCAAAGTGACACTGCTGTCACCTAGGATGGACTTCCTGCAGCTGACATGTGTACACACAACAGCAACGCACAGCCTGCTCATCTAAATCCATTGGTGCTGGGATGAGAGCAGGGGACAGGGGCTCTGAGAACAGGAAATATAGTGCCCTGTCACTGAAGACTAGCAGAGCATAGAAAGATTTAATCCTTTCAGTATCCCTGGCACATAAATCCTGCACAGATTGTGACTTTAAAAGGTTGAGCTACCAGACTTAGGATACAGCCTGTTTCTGACATACATAAAGAAAGCAAGCTTCCCATTCGTTGTGCTACAGAGGGTCTCAATAGAGAAGAATTGGGGTGATTAACTTCAGCTGAATTATTCCTTGTGACAGTAGTTCCCCAAATTTGTTCCACAGAAATACTGGGGTCACTGGAGGTAGGCCCCGGCACTGACGGTCAGCATGAATTCTGACTTTATGCTTCTGGGTTCCTACTATGTGTGAAGCATGATTCCAGCCCAGGAGAACCATCAGTGAACCAAAGAGACAGATCAGGAAAGCTCTCACTTTGGGAAAGCTGGATGTAAGACTAACTCTAGTTAGAGCATTTGGAGGAAAAAGGAACTAAATTATTAGACTGCTTTGGTGGGTGGTATCTAATATTATCTTCCTAGAGAGTTAATATTTCCAGAGGAGTTAAAATTTTTAAGTTCAAGACAGAACTCTCTGAGCCAAGACTCCTAGTGCTTAGGAAGGAGAAAAGGAAGCTGGTATTTCAGTGACAACTAAAGTTAGCACGTTAATCATATTTTAATCCTAACACTAACCATATTAGCCCTATTTTCTGGGTATTAATAACATTCTATAAACAAAATTGCACTGTTTTTTTTTTTCTAACTAGAAAAGAAACCCAGAATGCTAATGTTTTCTTTTTAAAAGCAACCATCAGACCGGCACCAAAACTCAGAATTCATCCACAAGTCATGCACATGTATTTTTAAAAAATCTTTATTTGGTTCTTCCAGATATAGAGATCCTCAAAAGAAAGTATCTGCATAGTGGAACAGAGAGATTAAATATTTAAAGGCTTGTAATTTGGGAGGGAAAAAAATGACTCCCTTTTGACCAAAGATAAAGGACAAATGCTTTGTCATATTTGCAGTTCCGCTCACTCAAGGCATTTGATCAGACAATAAGTAATGAAAAGAGTCTTTCCATTACACAGTAATTTTTATTACTGACTGTATTAGCATCTTACTGTAACTCCGAGTTAATAGATACAATTCCCATTCTGCTTATTAAAGGCAACCCCTCTATTCATGCACTGAGTTACAGCCATTCTCACGTTCTCAAAGGATTCGCCTCTGAAATATCGTTTCTCTCCAGCAGCACCGGATTTCCCTTCTTAATTGGATAATTCTCATTGACATATACCATTGCTATACCATCTTCCCTCTTCGAACAAATGAACAAATAACAGTCTTCTGGACTTCTGTTTCAATACTTGATCAGGAGGTGAGTACTAGACTTGCCCTCTCATCATAAACAATTAGAATATTGGGGAAAATAAATCAAATTTGTTTGGATATTGGACAACAGGCATCACAGGATTCCAATTCCTTTGAGAAAGGGATACAAATCATGGGTAAGTCCCATGATTATTCCAGCATGGCAGCCCAGGAAGGGGTACCCAAGCAGAGAACAGTGGTGTCAATGAGTGGAACAGAAAAAGATTCGAATTTGGAGAGTCTTGGGAAACTGGAATTTTCAGGAAAGGAACCAGAAAACAAGGAACTTTGCAGAGAAATGGCTCCAGAAATCCATGAAATTGGCTGAATTCTAAGTGTCTCATGCGCTGGGTGAATCTCCACAAGGCTGGGATAGGAACAGCCCTGAGTTCTACAAACTGAAAAATGTACGGAGCACTCAGCGGATGGGAGATGTTTGAATTCCAACCACATAGAATGGAGAGACCTTGCTGAGCACCCAGACCATTCAAAAGAGACCTGAAAAGGGTTATTTCTTGGTAGTAGGACTAAGCTAGCCCTGGAGTCAAAGCTACTCCAAAAGAAAAATCTCTCAAGGGGTAAGGAGCCCCACAAGTCATTTTGCTGCCTGCCAAAACAGACTTAATGGAAGACAACAGTGTAATTAAAAATGTCCAACATCCCATCAAAATTTAGCAGATGCACAAATAGGCAGGAAAATGTAATCCATGGCCAAAAGAAAAGTAAGTCACTAAAAGAAATCACAGTGATGATGAAATGATCAAGGAAGGACTTGAACACAGCTGCTAAAGATGTTCTCAAGAACTTAAAATGAAACATGAATATAATGAGTGGAGAAATAGAATATATAAAGCACAACAAAAGGGAATTTCTAGAATTGAAAAATACACTTTTTTTTTGTCTTTTGTCTTTTTAGGGCCACACCCACAGCATATGGAGATTCCCAGACTAGGGGTCCAATTGGAGCTACAGCTGCCGGCCTCCACCACAGCCACAGAAAGGCGGGATCTGAGCAGTGTCTGGGACCTACACCGCAGCTCACAGCAACATGGGATCCTTAACCCACTGAGAGAGGCCAGGGATCAACCCCACATCGTCATGGATACTAGTCAGGTTCATTAACCCCTGAACCATGACGGGAACTCCAAAAAATACACTTTCTAATTTTTTTTTTTTTAAATCACTAAATGGGCTTATCAGTAGATTAGAAACTGTAGAAGAACCATTCATGAACTTAAAGGCAGAGCAACAGAAATGATCCAATCAGAAAGAAACTCAGAGGAGTTCTCTTGTGGCACAGCCGGTTAAGTAAGGATTTGGCATTGTCACTGCAGCAGCCTGAGTTATTACTGTGGTGCAGGTTCAGTCTCTGGCCAGGGAACTTCCACATGCCTCGAGTGAGGCCAAAAAAGAAAAAGGGAGGAAGAGAAAGAAGAAAGAAGGAAGGAAGGAAAGAAAGAAAAAGAAAAAGAGAGGGAGGGAGAGAAAGAAAGAAGGAAGAAAAGAAGCTAAGAAAAAGTGCTGGAAAAAAAAAAGTGCAATGCCCCATGGAGCCATGCACTGATTTTACATGATCTTAAATGTAATTTGGAGTCCCAGAAGAGAATGAGGGAAGAATAAATAGTGGATAAAATAATGACTTGAAATTGTTCAAAGTACTGTTTTTTGGACAATTATAGACGAAAACTGTAAACCCAGAGATCCCAGAATTTCACAAACACCAAGCAGGGTTGGGAGGGATGTAGGAGGTGTGGCTCCATCCAGGAGGGTAGCCCTGGCTTGTTTGAATGGGGAAGGAGTAATGAGAGGGAAGACCCCAGTGTGCAAGGACCTTTCAAGCTCCGTTTACGTCTCATCTTCTAACGGCCCACTGGCACATAAGGTTGCATGACCTGGGCCAGGCTCGAAGGCTAGAGAAGTATACTGTTTTTCGATAGCATCACTTTTGAAGAGACAGGCATAATGAGATAGAAAGAATGTACAGCCCTTTGCCATCTACCCGTCACTCCATCCGAAAAGCCTTCCTGAACCTTCTATCTAAATGGTTCCTCCCTCGTCTCCTCACCTTCTGTATTCTTATTTTTCTGCCTAGCACTTGTAAGTAAGCCAAGTTTTATTAAACATTGTGTATTTACTCCATTATAGTGAAGTACTCGGACATTTTCTCTTTTCCAGTGCATAGTACTTGGTCAATAAGTAGTTGTTGAATTAATGGGAAAATGCAGGAATAGATCTATTTTCTAAAAAGTGCATAGGACCTACAGTCTCTCCTTTTCAGTAGGACATTTCAATAACCTTTTCTTTTTAATTCAGTTAAAAGAATCAGAAATCCAGAGAGTTTATAACTAAAAAGGAATGTAGCTTTGACTGACAACTTTTTTTAATTACTCAAATGAATTTATCACATCTGTAGTTGTATAATGATCATAACAATCCGATTTCACAGGATTTCCATCCCCCCACCCCCCAAACTGTCTCCTCTGGAGACCATAAGTTTTTCAGTGTCTGTGAGTCAGCATCTGTTCTGCAAAGAAGTTCAGTCTGTCCTTTTTTCAGGTTCCACATGTCAGTGAAAGCATTTGATGTTGGTGTCTCATTGTACGGCTGACTTCACTTAGCATGATAGTTTCTAGGTCCATCCATGTTGCTAAAAATGCTGGTATTTCATTCCTTTTAATGGCTGAGTAATATTCCACTGTGTATTTGTACCACATCTTCTGGATCCACTCCTCTGTCAATGGACATTTAGGTTGTTTCCATGTCTTGGCTATTGAAAAGACTGCTGCTATGAACATCAGAGTACATGTGTTTTTGTGAGTCGTGGTTTTCTCTGGGTAGATGCCCAGGAGTGGGATTGCTGGATCAAATGGTAGTTCTATGTTTAGTTTTCTGAGGAATCTCCATACTGCTTTCCACAGTGGTTGCACCAATTTACAATCCCACTAGCAGTGTACTAGGGTTCCTTTTTCTCCACACCCTCTCCAGCACTTAATGTTTGTACACTTTTTGATGATGGCCATTCTGGCTGGTGTAAGGTGGTACCTCAGAGAGGTTTTGATTTGCATGTCTCTAATAATGAGTGATGTTGAACATCTTTTCATGTGTTTTTTTGGCCATCTGTATGTCTTCTTTGGAGAACTGTCTGTTTAGATCTTCTGCCCATTTTTGGATGGGGTTGTTTGTTTTTTTGGCATGGAGCTGCAGAAGGTGTTTATAAATTTTGGAGATTAACCCCTTGTGTCTGACAACTCTTAATAAAGCACTCTGTGTATAGGCATGATTTAATATGTTTTGGGACAATGAGGTTTCTTTATCTTCTGTACAATTTTTATGTACCTCCAAGGTGCTCAATAACAAATAATAAGTAAATATTTATTTTTCTTTCAAAGACTGACTTTCACATAGCAAATTCAAAATCATGACCAGACAGTATAAGAATTGGATTTCCCAAGAAATCTTGAAGTCATGTGGATTTTTCCCCCTTTTTTCTTTTTCTTTTTTTTTTTTTTTCCTTTTGGTGGGGGCACAGATATTCACTTATTTACTTGGTTTTGACTATGCATGTGATTTTAAAGACCTGAAAGCAAGTCATTAAACAATAAAAATGAATTGCCCGTTCTCTTAAAACTTATATCATCAGACCAAGGCTTGGCTGAAAGCTCAGGTTGGTCAGGGTGGTTTATTTTTATTGCCTAATTAGAATCTAATTTCAGGATTTCTTAAGCAAAAGTGATCCAGTATTCTGGATCAAGAGGCCACATGAAGTGAGTATGAATAGTCCTTTGGAGCAGAGGGATTTGACCATTTTTCCTATTACCTGCTTTGTTCAGAAAACAAGGAAATGAAGAGTAGACCCCAGAGTAAGACTGAAAAGAAGAGGAGAGAGATTTAGAGAGTAGGTAACCCAGGTCTTCAGTTAATAGCATTTCACTCAGAACTTTTTTTCTGATTCGTCTGACATTCTCTCAAATAATCACACACACACACACACACACACACACACACGCACGCACGCACGCACACACACACACACACACGCACACACACACCACACCCCTTTTTGAACTAGCCAGAATCTTTGATTCAGAAAGCTCCAAATACCTGCCTTCCTACCTAGGTCTATCAGTGAGTTAGACCATATACTACCCAGTGAAGCTTCTGATTCTCACAAGAATTTTTGAGATTTGCAGCATAACGTAGACGTAGAGGTTTAAAGTTTTGATTTACCTAGAAGTACACATGTTAGTGGCTATTGTCAGTAAAACAATGTTTGTTTCCTCAGATAAATTCCTAACCCAGCAGTTCCTGACATTGCAGTCCATATCCTTATTTACTTTAAAAAAATGTTGGAGGGTCTCCGTGTATTTGTTTGTGTTATGTCTATCAGTATTTGCATTAGAGGTTAACACTCAGAAATTCTAAAATTAATTCATTCTGTGTAATAATAAGTCCATTCCATGGTCATGGTTTTTAAGAAAAAAACATTATTAATACTTTCATAAAATGACTATGCTTTTAACAATAGTAGGAAATGTGGCATTATTTTACATTTTTTGCAAATCTTTTTAACACATAGCAAGACAGTTGGGTTTTCGTGAATAGCTCTGCCTGCAGTCCGTTGCAGTCACACACCATGTAGCCTCCAGAAGACACCACAGTGCACTGAGAGAGTTAGATGAAAAACAGCAAATAAGGTCTCTTCATCATTATGGAAAGAGTTCAACTTCACAGATCTTCTGATAGGGTTTCTGGGACCCACAGGCCTCCCCAGGCCACACTTTGAGAAGGTCTGTCCCAACCAGTTCAAAGAACCTTTGTCTCTGACCAGAGTCTCCTGATGGCAATTGTATGACTCATAAAAGAGGAATGAAAAGTTATCAAAAATGTAAAAGCAAAAAGTAAATTTTATTCCTTTGGTTTCTTTGGCAACCATTCCTTTGGCAAAACATAATTTTAATTCAGTTGATAAATTTTATATGACGAGACTGGGTACATTTCACAAAAGAAAAATATATTTGCATGGTCTTGTAAAAAAAAGTGATCCCTAGAAAGTTTCTCAGTTTTGAAAGGTGCTGTAGGTAAATCCATCAAAAGTTAGCCTCCAGCCACCTGAACCACCCCCCAACAGCTCTGCTTTCCCAATCCCCCTCCTTACCTAATTCTAATATAGTGTAAGAATTGGAACCTCCTGCCTTCAAAATTATTTCCTAAAATATTTTAAAGTGACAGGTGTTCATAGTGTCCTCTCTTACAAATTTTGATTCATCTAGAAGACATGATCAAGGCAGATAAGAATGACTTACATCTTCGAGTTTGAGAAATGAAGACAGAAGATAATATTCTCAAAGCTAGGCAAAGGTCCTTGACCCCCTAACCATTATATAATTAGAAATAGTCTTTAGAACACAGTGGGCCTAATAAAAGGAAATGACCACATGAACCTGTTTTCTTTTTTATTCTCATTGTCTTCAACACTCCAAAACGCTTAAATCCAGAGTTCTTGGGACATTTTAATGAAAATAGAACTAGGTCTTTGTATTAACATGTGACTTGTATCTGTGAAAGTCTACTTCTTGGAAATACTAATATATAGCTTACAAGGCTGTAAGCTAGACCAGGTGGCACTGAATAGGGGACCATTTAAGCATGTAATGGCTTTAATAGCCATGTGTTATGGTTATTAGCTTGACCAAATTATCACTGAGCTTAGCAGCTTAAAACAGTCATTTAATTTTTCTCACAGTGTTGTTGGTCAGGAATTCAAGAAGGACTTGGCAGTGCAGCTTTCACTTAGTGTCCATCACATTGCTTGGGCTGTACCATGATCTGAAGGCTCGACTGGGATGTATTTGCTAGTTTGACTCACTCATCTGCATGGGAGTCAATGCAGGTGGTTCCCTGGAACTCAGCTGGGCTGTCAATCAGAATTGACCTGGACTTTCCACCAAGAGAGTTTCAAACCTTGTATGTGGCACCTAACTGGTTTATCCTAGAATAAGCATCTTAGGAGGATTAGGCAGAAGCTTCTCAGCCTTTTCTGACTCTGCCTCAGAAATCACTTGTCATCGCATTGCAGTCTGATGGTCACAGGAGTGTCATTAGGGTTGGCTCAGATTCAAGAGATGGGCATATGGACCCTACCTTTCAATGGGTGGTGTTTTTTTTTAAGATTTTTATTTTTCCATTATAATTTATTTACAGTGTTCTGTCAATTTCTGCTGTACAGCAAAATGACCCAGTCATACATATATATATTTTTTCTCACATTATTCTCCACCATGCTCCATCACAAGTAACTAGATATGGTTCTCTGTGCTATATAGCAGGATCTCATTGCTTATCCACTGTAAATATAATAGTTTGCATCTATTAACTCTCAGACCATCCCACTCCCTCCCCCTCTCCCTTGGCAACCACAAGTCTGTTCTCCAAGTCCATGAGTTTCTTTTCTGTGGCAAGGTTCATTTGTGCCGTATATTAGATTCCAGATAGAAGTGATATTATATGGTATTTGTCTTTCTCTTTCTGACTTACTTCACTTAGTATGAGAGTCTCTAGTTCCATCCACATTGCTGCAAATAGCATGATTTTGTTCTTTTTTATGGCTGAATATACACCACATCTTCTTAATCTATTCATCTGTCGATGGACATTTAGGTTGTTTCCATGTCTTGGCTATTGTGAATAGTGCTGCAGTGAACATGTGGGTGCATGTGTATTCACAATGAAAATTTTGTCTGGACATATGCCCAATAATGAGATTGATGGGTCATATGGTTGTTCTATATTTAGTTTCTGAGGTACCGCCATACTTTTGTCCATAGTGGTTGTACCAATTTACATTCCCACCAACAGTGTAGGAGGTTACCCTTTTCTCAACACCCTCTCCAGCATTTGTTATTTGTTGATTTGTTAATGATGGCTGTTCTGACCCCTGTAAGGTAGTATTTCATAATAGTTTTGATATGCATTTCTCTAATAATTAGTGATGTTGACAGATACCTATGCTCAGTTAATCTTTGGCAAAGGAGGTGAGAATATAAAATGGGAAAAAGTCTTTTCAGCAAGTGGTGCTAGGAAAACTGGATAGCCGCATGTAAATCAGTGAAACTGGAACACACCCTCACACCATGCACAAAAATAAACTCAAAATGGCTTAAAGACTGAACTATAAGACAAGACACCATCAAACTCCTATAAGAGAACATAAGCAAAACATTCTCTGACATCTACCATACACATGTTTTCCTAGGTCAGTCTCCCAAGAGAAGAAAAATAAAAGCAAAAATAAACCAGGGGAACCTTATCAAACTGGCAAGCTTCTGCACAGCAAAGAAAACCATAAAAAAAAAAAAAAAAAGACAGCCTACAGAATGGGAGAAAATTTCTTCAAAGGATGCAGCTGACAAGGGCTTAATCTCTAAAGTATGCAAACAACTTATACAGCTCAACAGAAAACAAAAACAACAACAACCACCACCCAGTTGAGAAATAGGCGGGAGACCTGAATAGACATTTCTACAAAGAAGATGTAAGGATGGGTGTTGTATTTAATAGTTTGCAAACATGCTTTAAAATCAACATACCAAGAGTTCCCACTGTGGCTCAGTCGTAATACAGCTGACTAGTATCCTTGAGGATGCAGGTTTGATCTCTGGCCTCGCTCAGTGGGTTAAGGATCCAGTGTTGCTCTGGGCTGTGGTGTAGGTCGAAGACGCAGCTCAGATCCTGCTTTGCTGTGGTTGTGGCCTAGGCTGGCAGCTGGAGCTCCAATTCGACCCCTAGCCTGGAAACCTCCATATGCCACAAATGCAGCCGTAAAAAGAAACAAAACAAAACAAAACAAAACAAAATCAAGACACTGTGTCACACATTAAGAGTGCCTGCTTTAACATTTTCAAATGAGGAAAAATATTTCCCATGAAGACTATGTAATATTGGTAAAATTCATTATATCCTTTATTGTCACTAAAAATATTCATGATCACATGGAAACAACTTATGTTCAGAATCCTTATTTTAATTCTGTTAAAAGTTGTGTAGTCTGTGTAAAGGAAGCAGCCTTTTTTAGAAAACAAATTCTAAATAGTTCTTTTATTTTCAAGTTGCTTTGTTCAAAGCTGAAGATTGTTATGCTCTTGTTTAGAGTTACTGTTAAATATTGTTGTATTAAAAATTGTTCATGGAGTTCCCATCATGGCCCAGTGGAAATGAATCTGGCTAGTATCCATAAGGACGCAGGTTCAACCCCTGGCCTCACTCAGTGGGTTAAGGATCTGGTGTTGCCATGAGCTGTGGTGCAGGTCGCAGGCACAGCTCTGATCCCGTGTGGCTGTGGCTGTGGTGTAGAACAGTTCGGATTCGACCCCTTGCCTGGGAACCTCCCTATGTCACAGGGGGCCCTAAAAAGACCAAAAAAAAAAAAATTGTTCATGAGTTTTCATTGTGGCTCAGCAGGCTAAGAGCCCAACTAGTATCCATGAGGATGAGGATGTGGGTTAGTTGCCTCATGCTGCAGCGTAGGTCACAGATGCGGCTCGGATCCTGAGTTGCTGTGGCTGTGGTGTAGGCCTGCAGCTGTAGCTCTGATTTGACCCCTAGGCTGGGAACTTCCATATGCCACAGGTGCAGCCATAAGGAAGGAAGGAAGGAAGGGAAGGAAAGGAAGGAAAGGAAGGAAGAAAGGAAGAAAGGAAGGAAGGAAGGAAGGAAGGAAGGAAGGAAGGAAGGAAGAAAGGAAGAAAGGAAGAAAGAAAGAAAGAAAAAGAAATTGTTCAAATAAGCTCTGAATGAGAGAGAGACGAGAGGGCTTGTGTCACTCTTCTGACTGGTGAAGATGTAAACAGAAATATTTGTACATTCCCAACAAAGGGGTTAACAAATAGAACCATACTTTCTATATGGAAGTAAAAAAAGGACAGAAAACTAAAATGAAATCTATACAGAATTACAAGCACTTCAATAGAGAGCCATAAATAAGAAAGGCAAAGGCCTGATTCCCAAAACTAAAAATGTCCATTGCCTCTGAAGACTTGGGACACTGGGTTGGCCTGAGGGCCAAGAGTTGAACCAGATTCAGGAGAGCTTAACTGCTGAGACAGAATTTAGAGTGAGTTAAAAATGGAACATTCTAATTTAGGACTGAGAATTAGAACAAAGTTAAATTAAGTTGAAATTCATAATAATTTATAGAGACCATATTTTATTTTACTTTAGATGCAAAAATTTTATAACTCCTAAGAAAAAGCTTAAAAACAAGCCCCCCCCCCCGAATTTTAGATTAAAAAATCCCCCTGAACCATTTGCCTGGGTTATTGCTCTTACCTCCCGCCTACTCTCTGTGGCTTTATCCTTAGCTATTCTTTCAAAGCCTAAATCAGTCTCAGAATTTTCCAGGTAAAACGCAGAGGCCTTCATATGACCACCAAGGCTATAATGGCCCATTTGTTCCACTAGCCCTCCCACCACCTGCCTTCCTGACTGACTCACCCACCTGCTCAGCCCTTTCCCTGCACAGAGCTCCGAGAAGGCCCTTCTTTCCTTCCCACCCAGAATGTGGTCACAAGTCTGTCCAACAGACAGTTGAATGGTTAGGTCTAGAAATCAAAAGGGAGTTCTTGTATGGAGACCTGGACTTGAAAGGTGTGAGAATTGCTTCGTAAAAGTAGAGGCCCTTGGAGAGAGGACATCATTAGAAGAGAAAAGTTTGTAAGGATGAAATCTTGAAGAGGAGCTCTGGTCTAAGGGGTGAGTAGAAAAGAAGCGATAAGATAAAGAGAGAATCATGGCCATCAAAGGAATGTAAAATTCTAAGAAATGGTAGTAACTGGGCACCAGTGTCAAGATTCTCTGTGTTTAATTGGGGTAGAAGAAGATTAGACCATTGACTTGGGAAGTTATCTATAGGGTTTGAGATAATCTCAGTAGAGCCAGCTACTGAAACCACCCAATTGGGGTGTTATTTATACATATTATAGTGATGATAATCTGTGAGTTAGTGTGTGTTTTTTTTCCTTTAGTGTTTCTCAGCTATTTCAATCAAGATTTAAAGAAGGAGAGAGACTAAACCAATCTAGAGCTGGGGTTTTCTTGTCAAAGAGCAAAACAAATGACACCAAGGCTTTAAAAAGATACAAAGCCAATTTTATTAACTTTCCAGGCAAGAAGACATGCACCAGTGGAGAAATACTCTGAGTAGTGAGCTGGAAATAAAAAATAAATCATTAAGTATTGATAGCAAGTGGGATGCTTTTAGTTATTTTGCTAGTTCGAGGATTAAAAACTTGCACTCTAGCTAGAATGGATTGAGTCCATTGGTCTTTACAGGGTTAACTTTTTTTAAGTTACTTTATTAGTCAGAAAAGAGATTGCAAGTAGGTCCAGTCAAGTCTGATGTTCCAGGCCACACAGACTTTGTTATTAGCTTCTGCTCTTAGAATCAGTTGTGATAAAACACAACATTCCATTTTGATACCTCTTAGGCGAGGGCTTCTGTAAGTAGGAAATTTTCCCTCTGCACCAATGAAGATGAGAAAGAAGGAAGGAAAGACCAAGAGAATGATACCTGTGGGAGACCCATGGAATCTAAGCAGGGTAAACAGGGTTGTGAAGACAAGAGGCAGAAAAAGAATGCATCCCCCGTGTTGGGAAGTTGTCTTCATCCCCTTGAAGGACAGTTTCAGTGGGACTCTTTAAGCGAGCTGGAAGGAGAGGAGACTGGGATTGCAGGATGAGGTGCATGAACTCGTGATTGCAAATGTGATGGCAAAGTCAAGAATGTGATGGCAGGTGGATGTCGGGCAGCAAAGGACGTGGTTAGCACAGACCTGAGAGCCAGAGTGTTGGATGTGTCATATGCATAGACGGTAGTGTTCCTTAAAATGATGGCAGCAGGGCGCTGAGGAACGTTGGCAGCAGCTATGGTGAGAAACTGGTATAGCCAGACGCTCTGAGCCTCAAAGTAGCAGTGGTTTTGTGATGATCTGGAAAGAGCATGGGTGAGCAAGGAGAACTCCACCTCACCCCCCGGCCCGCATGGGCTAAGAGGGAGAAACTTTTTCATCGGAAATCCATTAACCCTCATATTAACCCCCTGAGGAAGGTATTACCCCAGTTTTTACTGATGAGAAAATTCTCTAAGGTGTGTTATTTCATGTACATTAATAGCACGTGAGAAAGGGCTAGGGATCTATGGACCAGCATCAGCTTATGATTTAATTTCTTCCAAGT
The DNA here is from genome assembly GCF_016906955.1 of Phacochoerus africanus. Taxonomy (NCBI): domain Eukaryota; kingdom Metazoa; phylum Chordata; class Mammalia; order Artiodactyla; family Suidae; genus Phacochoerus; species Phacochoerus africanus. The sequence continues at coordinate 66,277,490 of NC_062555.1, read as the reverse complement.
CATCTTACATCTCTTGCCTTCCAACAACCTTGATGTTTCAGGAGTCCTGGTTCAAAGCCCAGCTCTGGTTTACCAGCTATGTGACCTTAGGCAAATTAGCAAATCTCTCTCTCTCAACTTCAGTTTCCTCATCTGTCAGATGGGGCCAGGGTGGTTGTGAGTATAAATCCTGAATTATAGTAGGGTCCAATAAAAATTCATGGAGTGATGGGTAAAAATGTATTTAATCGTCTAAATACAAACACACACACACCCTTGGTTAGTATTCTGGCTCTGCTACCAAGGTGATTTTTTTGACCCCATGAAAATCACCTTAATATCTGGGCAGTTTCTTCACCCCATCTATTAGATCTCAAAGGAGAACTGAGTCATTTCTTTTCCTTTTTTTTTTTTTTTGGTCTTTTTGCTATTTCTTGGGCCACTCCCGAGGCATATGGAGATTCCCAGGCTAGGGGTCCAATTGGAGCTGTAGCCACCGGCCTACCCCAGAGCCACTGCAATGCCGGATCCAAGCCGCGTCTGCAACCTACACCACAGCTCACGGCAACGCCGGATCCTTAACCCACTGAGCAAGGGCAGGGATCGAACCCACAACCTCATGGTTCCTAGTCGGATTCGTTAACCACTGCGCCACGACGGGAACTCCCTGAGTCATTTCTCAGTGTAGTGCATTAGCCCATCATGCACACTTCTGCCACGGTACTTATTAAAATCATTTGTGTACTTCGTTTCTCCTCTAGACTGAGTTCTTTGAGTTCCTCTAGACTGAGACTATATACTAATCCTCTTGGGCCCCCATAACAGGAAGTCCAGGATCAAGGTACTGGCCCATTCAGTTCCCAGTAAAGCTCTCCTCCTGGTTTGCAGACAGTTCTCTTCTCCCTGTGCCTGTGCAAGACGGACAGAGAGTGAGCGAGCAGGGAGTTCCCATCGTGGCTCAGCCCGACTAGTATCTGTGAGGACTCAGGTTTGATCTCTGACCTCACTCAGTGGGTGGCAGATCCAGTGTTGCTGTGAGCTGTGGTGCTGTGGTGTAGGTCTCAGGCGTGGCTCAGATCCCACATTGCTGTGGCTGTGGTGGAGGCTGACAGCTGCAACTCCGATTGGACCCCAGCCTGGGAACTTGCATATGCTGAGGGTGTGGCCCTAAAAAGCAAAAAAAAAAAAAAAGGAAAGAAAGGAAGCGAGCAAACTTCCTGCTAGTTCTTCTTAGAAGGGCGCTAATCCAGTCATCCTCATGTTTTTGTCTAACCTGAATCACCCCCAAAAGCCCAAAATACCATCACTTAAGGGTTAGAACTTCAACACATGCATTTGGGAAAGAAACAAGCATTCAGTGCTTAAGAGATTAGCTTTCATCTCAACGTCCACAGTACTTCGCATGTCATTTTTCTTTTGGGGAAGGCTTATTGACGTTTTTAAAGCTTCTTCTTGCCTCCAAATTCTATCTAGAAGCAAGGGGAAAAATATATATGTGTATATATTTTCACAATATAATAGTTTCCCCCTATATAAAAATTTTAAAACGTGGATATTTTCAAAGTCTTCTAGTGAGTTGTTGGGTCGATAGAGCAAGTATAATTGGCTGTATCATTGCATATTCATTAAAAAAATCATTTTAATAAGTGCTCTTGCAAGGAAAAATGAGGAAATTTATCTTTCCCTGTTATTATAATTTTCATTCACTAAACAGAGTAACCATTCAACAGAATTCACCATGTGCCTCACTTTTCATTTGGTTTCAGTAAGAAATTTGGTCTGTTTCCTACCATATTCAGGGAAAATACAGAAGGAAGCCTCCTAGTGACTAACATAACACCTGCAAATGCCTAATGGGATTATCATTGAAGCCACCTGGATAAAGAATGTCACAAACCAGAGTTCAAGTAGAATGAAGGTTTTGTTAGTGCTTTTCTTCTGTCTCAAAAACGTCATCCTGCATCTTAACACTAGTTATTACATATTCATCTTTTCTAATTCTCCCCCAAATAAAATACATTAATGGCCTCCCATTTAATAGAAACAGAACAAGCTAAAATGCTTCTAATTTTAATGAAACCTTTCAAGTCTATATTGCAATTCTAAGAGCTTTATTACCCGTATATTCATATCTAAGTCGTTCTCAATAAGTTTTTATTGCTTGAATAGAAAAAAAGTATTAATATAGTTTAGTATACTAAGTAACAGCTCAAAACTCCCAGGTTTTCTTTGCCTAGCAGATAAAATTTTGTGTCTTATTCAGACTCTACTAGGCTGAAATCCTCTGGGGATTATGTTTTCGTTCATATTGCCGGTAATCTTTTCTTTCTTATTGTGCAAATTTATTAATTTTTGTTACTCTGCTGGAGCAAAATGAAGGAGAAAGAGGGAGTCCCTGCTGTGGCGCAGCAGGTAAGGTTCCAGTGTTACTGCAGCTGTGGCATAGGCTGCAGCTGCGGCTTAGATTCTATCCCTGGCCTGGGGACTTCCATATGCTGTAGATATGGCCATTAAAAAAAAAAAAAAGGAAGAGGAAGGAGAAAGAAATATGCAGACAGTATTTGAAAACTGAACTGAAAAAAAAAAATCATGAAAGATAAAGTTGGAGGAGAACCCTGTTTTGGCCCTAGAGGGTAATATTTCAGCTACACCCTCAGGCAAACTTCGGTGGTTAATACCTTTTTTTTGAGTGATTGGTTTAGTTAGCATTCTTTTCAGTGCTAATATTATAATGTTTGCAGACTAAAAGCAGCAGGAACATGGAACATTTGGGGTGAATATCTGGTCCCGTGATTTGCAAGGATCATGGGTGGGTGGGCGTATTTACAGGGAGCAGGGAGACCCCTCTCCTGACTTCACTTCCTCTTCACCACAAGCTCAGTGAGTAGGGAGATTGAAGTGCACCCGTTTTCCCCCTCTTAAAATAATAATCCTTTCGCAGTTAATCCTTTTTCCAATTCCATAACTGTTATAGGACCTACATCTTCACATGGCTGTGCTTTGCTTACTTCAGCTTGTTTTGTTGCCTTTTTCCTTCAGTCTTGGAATGTTCTGGCTTCGGAAAGAGGGAGACATGTGTCTTCACATGTAGTAAATCACTTATCTTGAATCCTACGGATATGCTTCATGCAGAGAATAAAAGTCAGGTGGAATAATCATCCAGTCATGTCCTTTGCAGAATAAGGCCCAAGTGAGTAGGAATTTACAAGAAATGTACAAAATTAAATTATCTTTCTTGCAGAAACAGGAAATAGGGACAGAATGGGTAGTGGCGTGCTGGTAAATGTTTAATACCCACTCTCTGGGAAACAAAAGCTCCCATGTATAGTGTCTACAAAGAAGCAGCATTCCATCCTGGCCAACTTCAAGCCACAAAGTGATGGCACTGGCCAGAAATATAGAAAGAGATGCGTGCAGTCAGCTCTCGGGTGTGGGTTTGGATGGGCTCCCCAGCCCTGGATGTGGGCAAATAAAAGTTCAGTCTAACCCTTCATTGTGAATCATCTTCCCATCCAGGGATGCTTACAAATTACTGACAAGTGGAAATATTAATTGCTCTGGATTTCTAAATATCTTTAAATATTCACAGGTAAAACCGTTCATTACTAATGGGGTTCTAAAAAATACAAACACAGCAAAGAATTCAATCATATTCCATTTTGGGGTCAAAACTTACCTCTCCAACTCTCCCAGTCCCTTCTCTCACATGGTAATCTTTTTGACCTTGAATTTGTGCATCTTCTTTTCTTTCACCCCTATTAGCAGGTCTCTCCCGGCTTCATTTATTTAACTGGCACAGGCTAAACTCCATGGTCCATTGCTTTAAATAATACCTACCGGAACCCACAGCTATCTAATTCTCTCTTCCTTCTTCACCTGCTCTTTAAAATTGCAATCCAGGATCAATCTAGTCATAGGATTTTTCTTGTCTTAACTGGACAGCTGAGCACAAATGGGGTAAATCATAGCCCCTGGCAAATGGTATTCCTCAGATTTATAGTTTACAACATCAGCAGGGCCTTCAGACATGTCAGTGAACTTGCACTGGATTCTGATCCACTTACACGTTTGATGTCCCAAATGTCTATTCCTTTCTTAAACCTACTACTCCATCTCTTTCTCTTTCTTACCAAATGGTACTGCTTCCCAGCTCTCCCTTCTCATTTCTTACCCAGTGAATCTGTAGATATCTCTACAGTTTTGTTTTTGTTGTTGTTGTTGTTGTTTGTTTGTTTGTTTTTGGTATCTTTTCTGCCTTCTTCTGGTGAAAGCCAAATTCCAATATGTATGTCTTGGTACCTGTTCCAGCTATCTGTTCCTAATTCGCATACCCCAAACTTAATGGCCTTAAACCACATGTTGTTATCTCTTGTGGTTCCGTGGATTGACTGAGCCCAGCTGGGCATTTCTCACTGGGCTCTCTCATGTAATTGAAGCCAGGTGTTGGCTGGAGTGACTGTCATCTGAGGTCTTGAAGGAGTGAGATGTCCAAGATGGCACTCTTGTTTGGCTGGGAGGTGATGCTGGCAGTGGGCTGGGAGCTCAGCTGGGGTGTGACTAAGGTGCCCACACGTGGCCCCTCCACATGGCTTGGGCTTCTTACAGCCCAACACTGGGTTCTGAGAGAGAGCATACAAGAGCAAATATTCTAAGAGGCACAGAGTTGAAGCTACCAAGCCAGTTAGAGGTTGTGCCCGGAAATGACACTGTGTCCTGTTTGCTGCATTCTTTTGGTCAAAGTGGTCACAGCGCCCACACAGATGCACGTGAGAAGAGAAATAAACCCCACCCCTTGATGGGGGAGTAGAAAGTTCACACAGCAGAAGAGCTTAAGGGGTGCAAGGTATTTCTGCTGCCACCTTTGCAATTTACAACCTGCCTTATTGCTAAAGCTCTCTTAATGTTCATTTGCCTCCTTCCCACTGGCTCCTCTCTGGTCTTCACCTATAAGCAAGCTTGTATCTCTGTGTGGTTCAAAAAAAGGGTAAGTATAGAGATCAATGAATTCATCACTGACGATGTGTGTGCTTTTCTCTGTGTATAGTATACTTCAATAAAACATTTAGAAAAATGGTGAGAATTTGTGGCTCACTGGTACTCAATGCCCAGTATGCATTTTTGGTACTAAATTCATAACATGTATTCTGGATATTCCCTCCAATAGTAGGTATTGCTGCCTCAAACTTGGCATCTTTCCTCCTAGACTAGAGAGCTAATTAATGTTTACCACACACACAAAAGGCAGAGCGCTGTAGTCACAGATGCTAATACCAGGATAGATAAAACTACAATATCTATCTCTGTCCCAATCCTTATCTCTGTTTCTACAGCCCGACTATCTACCTCTCTATCTTTCCATCTGGGGGGGGGGGGAGGAGTTTTCGGTTTTTCCATGCCTTACTTTCTGGAGTAGTAAAATGAGATAATAAAGTGGTATCTTATCTCAGAAATGGAGAGATTCGATGAGGTGTAGACAAGGTTTTAAGGTCTAGAAGAAAGTTCATGTAAATATATTTGATTTCTATTATGCTCCAATGAGATTAGATTGGATAAAATACTATCCCTTACAAGTCGAGATCAAGATGGTCCTGCATGTACACGTTAGGGTAGAATTTCTCTCTGTCTGGGCAAGAAGGAAAAATAATTTTCTAAGCCCCAGTTTTAGGAAAATGATAAACCAAGCAGTCTTTGGCACTCTCCATCTTCCTTCTATGTAGTGTGTTCATTCTTTCTGGCTCCTTCTTCATCCTGTATTTTTTCACCATGCCTTGTGACATAATGGATCGCTTTAAAAAACTAGTCATCGAGATAACTTTACGTTGATGTGTATTAGTTGGATGTAGTACGTTGATGTATTAGTTGTCCCTGGGTATTTGAATTTATATTTTCTCTATAATGATATAGTAGGGTTGGTTGTTTTGTTTCTTTTTTTTGTTTTTTAATGTTAAAGTGATCAGGGCATCAAGAGCCCAGGGATTGTGTCCACAGGAAGGGCCCACCTGATAGAATCAGACTCTGCTTCCATGACGTCCAAAATACCAGTAATACTGAGAAGCTTTAAGGAATTCATTCCAACTGCATGACGTGAATCAGTCAAGTCTTCTGATTCTCCGTATAAAGCCCTCCCTGTATATAAACTCAGACCAAAACTCGGAAGCAGAAGTCAAATTAGCAAAATCCCCTCTACAAATTCTTGAGTTTCTTTGCATTTTTAAGCCTTCAACCTTGAATCCAGGTGGTCCTTAGCTCATCACATGCCCTGCCTCCCCCCCAAGGCATCTGCAGACATCTGCCACATCCAAGGTAAGAACCAGAGCGAAGTGCCAGCCGTGCCAGCCTGAAAGCAGTCTCCAAACAGAGAAAAGTGATATACTGCCTCTTTTTTGTTAATATAGCTTGGTTGTCTCCTGCCTGGTTCTTTTTCTCAAGACATTTCTGAACTTAGGAATGCAGTGGCCTGCAGTCAACAAGAGGCAGAATGCAGTCTATCCCATCCCCAACTCGCAGAGAAGAGCAACTCCCTGCTATTGCGCCATAAATAATTTAAAAGTCTCTTCCAGGCAACACAGTCAAGATGCAGATTTAATTTATTCCCTGGGAGGACTAAAGGTGGCTATATAGACCTGGTTGACAGTCAGGCTGAGTTGGGGACACTAGTTCCTTTCAAAATGTGTCATACTTACAGAGCACATGCCCTCAGGTCTGGCACTAGACTCCTTGCAAGGAATAGTTCGGTTGTTGTTGGGTTTTTTTTGTTTTTTTTTTCCCCACTTTGTTTTGTTTTTCCTGAGTGCTCACCACTAAGAAAAGAAACTTCATTCCCCAACAGAAAGGGAAATAGTACTGATGTAAATGCATGGCATTTTGCATATCTGTAAGTTCACAGAAAAATGTATGCACAAATTCACATACTGTTGATTGGTGGTTTGTTTCATCTTTTGACTGCCTTTAGAGGGTTTCTTTTTTATAAACCCACCTGTGACCTGACATCCGAAGTTGTTGTTTTTCATAACACAACCTGAAAAGGACACCTGGTAGGAACCATGACTTCTTGGCTCTTGTTAGTCATAATTCTAGCAGGGAAAAGAAAGAAAGACAAACAGAAAGAGATTCTAACTCAGCTGGTTCAAAAGATGTCTAAGGAAGGACTGTTGGGTGTGCAGCCAGCAGGGCATGTGGAGGAACCCAGAGACCAGAAGCAGCAGAAGGAGGCACCAGGAGCAAGGAAGGGAAAGAGTCTTTCTGGAGAGGCAGACATGCCAGAAATTTGATTAACTCAGTCCCAAGCTGGGAGCAGCAGAGCAGCACTGCCCGCCTCTCGCTCTCCTTCCATCCTTGCTCTGCTGCTCTCATTGGCCCAATCCAATGGGAAGCCGGCTGTCAAGGGTCCTGCGTGGTGCGGTCTTAGGACTCAACCTCCCAGAGCCCAAAGGGACCATCAGCCTGAGGGGACAGAGAAGAGGGCCATGCACAGCTGAAATATGCTTAGGCCATTAGTAACTCCAAGACTGCATTTAATGATTTCCAATACATTGCTTTCCATGGATGTCTTAACGAAAATGTATTCTTCTTTCCAAAGTATATATTTTAAAGATCTTCTGGTCTGCCTTTTAATTCCTCATTTTAGAAAATACTTTGTGTTTTTCATCTTCCTTTTGGAAGGCATTTTTCTACCCTTTCTCCCTCCCTCACGTCTCACTGTGAGGACATTTGCAAACTATGTAGAGTATGGCTGGAACATTTTTTGACAAGTACTTAGTAATACTCCAGCTTTGTTTTTCAAGCCTGGGTTGCTATGATTGTATTCCTAAGGAAGTTTGTTGTGCCGGGGGAAGATTATATAACTCAGAGGGCTGACCTGTCCCTCTGACCTCAGAGGTGATTTGAAGAAATGACTTAAATTACCGTCTCAATTGTTTCTAAATGTCTGAGATACTGAGGGCAGAAAGTCACCACAGAAGTTCAAAGTCGTAGTGAGATTCTGCTGAACGCTTGACAAAATTTTGAGTAAAATTTTCCAAAGATTAAAAAAATAAAAAATAATAAAAAACGAGTTCCAAATACCCTGTCGTCTCATTGACTTCACACAGCTGTCAGCTGACTCCAGACATGTATGGTTCCCATTAAGAGCTTAGAGGAACAAGATAAGGGTTACTTCTGGTCCATCTAGACTGATAAACGCCTAGGGCTATATGGGCTCTATTATAAACATGGGAAATAAATCCACAGAAACAACAACAAAAAATTTTAACAAAATTTTCAAGGCTCTCCCATAGCCTCCTGGGCTTTTTTGGATTTGGGGGCACTTGGGATGAGAAAAGAGGAGAATTTTGTCCTTTTTGGTGAAACCTCTTGCCATGGAAGATTTGTGACATGTACAATTATGCTATTTCTGGAGTGATATCTCGTGCTTGGTATTACACAAACAGAACTGGGGGAAAAACACCCTTATTTGTAAGGGTTCTGAAATCTCATCTCACAGATCGCCTGTTCCAAAAGTTTATGGGTGACCCTTCTTGGTCATTTTGAAAAGAAGAAGATTGTATGTGTATGTATGACTGGGTCACGTTGCTGTACAGCAGAAATTGGCACAGCATTGTAACTATACTTCAATTTAAAAAAAGATACATGTATCCCAGTGTCCATTGTAGCACTGTTTATAACATGGAAGCAGCCTAATGTCCACTGGCAGAGGAATGGATAAAGAAGACGTGGTGCAGATCCTGATGTAATGGAATATTACCCAGCTGTAAAAAAAAGAATGGAATAATGCCCTTTGCAGCAACATGGAGTAAAATTTCCTAGAAATGATCATACTAAGTGAAGTAAGCCAGAGAAAGACAAATATCATATGATATCACTTATATGTGGACTCTAAAAAAATGATACAAATGAACTTATTTATGAAACAAAAACAGACTCCCAGACTTTGAAAACAAACTTAGAATTGCCAAAGAGGAAGCATAAGGGGAGGGATGGTTTGGGAGTTTGGGACTGGCATGTGCACACTATTAAATACGGAATGGATGGTCAACAGGGATTTGCCGCGTAGCACAGGGAACTCTACTATTCTGTGCTATTCTATATGTTCTGTGATAATGTATATATTATATGGGAAAAGAATCTGAAAAGGAATGGATGGATGAATATATAACTGAATCTTTTTTGTACAACGGAAATTAACGCAACACTGTAAACCAACTATAATTCAATACAATTTTCAAAAGTGAAAAAAGGACATTAGGGAAAAAATGAAGGAAATTTGAAAGAATGGACTTTAGTATGTCAATATTATGCATTAATTGTGACAACTCTACCATAGGGGAAACGGAATTCCAAGTCTTTGGGGATCTCTGTACTGTCTGCAATTTTCCTGTAATTCTAAAATGATCCTAAAAGTTTATTAAAACATTAATGTCCTGCAAAAAACCCCACAAACTTAAACCGTTCAAGTTTCTCCTTCACTTGCATTGAGTCAGCTGTCCTAACTCAGTGGATGTTTGAGTAAATGTACGCACATGGACTCATTGGCTTCTGTACATACATATATTGTACCGAGCTGACCAACGCAATATTTATGTTTGTGCTTTGAGCTGCCTAAGATTTTGTCATAAAATCTAAGGCTGCTGTAGGGGAGAGAGCACATAAAACTTTCATGACTGGTATAAAAAATACAAAATGTTATCATGAATATTTAATAAAATTTGCAGCAGTCAATGAGCAAAATCAATGTTTTTTAATTAAGTTATTCATTTGTAATACGAGCTGTACCTTGTTGTGTGTTAGCATGGAATGTAGCAGGGTGCACTTAAAATAAATAAATAAACTTCACTTTAGCCTTTGAGGGCAGTGGTATTAGTAATAAAACTATTAATTGGTTGCCTTTTCTTTGATAAGCAAACAGGGTTTCTTCCGGGACGGCATCTCGTATTCCACGATGTTTTATGATTCTCAGCTGGAAGCTGCCCAAGGTGTTTAGGAAGACGAATTGCAGTGCAGACTGTTTATAACAAGTACCTGCATGCTCCGAGCATATTGTCTGTTCGCACCAGGTCTCTTTTATCAGGAACTGGAGCAGCTGAGGGGTGGGAGTTTATACAACCTGAGTGGGTTTTTAAGCAAGGTTTTAAGAGTCTTCAGATGTTAAAGAAATTAGCAGTAAACCAAAGGCTTGGGAATCCTACCACCTCAATGACTCTGGAATTCATTTTTCTGATCTGTCGTCTCTGTCCTGGTCTCTTTTCCCCCAAGCCCTCGTTATTGACTGTCAGAACCTCGCTTCTTTGCCCGGCCTTCCTCCTGAGGGTGTAAAAAGGAAAGAGTTTGCTGGAAGCCAAGTCGCGCTGTGCAGGTGCTATGCGTTTTCCTCACGGCCATTTGAAGTATGGTTTGATGGGAACAGTGTACCTAATCTCTGTACATTCTCTAAACCGAGTTGGCATAAATAATACATTGAAATTGCTATTAAACAGTGTCCACTGTGTTTACAATACACTTTACCCAGACTGCACAACGGTGTCCTTTCTTGTTAACCGTGAGCTGAAAAATACAAGCAGATCTCTAAGGACTTCCCACACAAGCCTTCTACACTTTAGAGCAGAGAAAGCCATTTTTTTTCCAGTGACCATAATTACTAAAGAAATACAAATTATTGGTATAATTTCTAAATGCAAAAAAAAATTAAGTACATCTTGTTATCCATTACGGTTGATTAAATTTGCCTTATAGGGACATCATAAAATCCCTGAAATGAACAAAATAACATGAATAAAAAATAGTATATGTTAGTAAAATGTAGTGTATAGAATTTGGGATTAATTTAATAACTTCTAAGGAATTAAATGGATTGCATCTTGATACATGTTCCAGATTCATTAATAATAATAAATTGAAGGGAGTTCCCATCGTGGCTTGTATCCCGTGTTGTTGTGGCTGTGGTGTAGGCTGGCAGCTACAGCTCCGATTTGACTCCTAATGCCTGGGGACCTCTATATGCCGCTGGTGCGGCCCTAAAAAAAAAAGAGAGAGAGAGAGAAATACAATAAACAAATAAATTGAAGGTGTGAGGGACACAGTAGGTTTAGCAAGGCAGCCACAGTAAAGGAATTGAATTTTGGAGTTCCTGTCGCGGATCAGTGGAAACGAATCTGACCAGTGTCCATAAGGACGCAGGTTCAATCCCTGGTCTTGCTCGGTGGGTTAAGGATCCAGTGTGGCCGTGAGCTGGGGTGTGGGTCGCAGACGTGGCTCAGATCCCGCATTGCTGTGGCTGTGGTGTAGGCCGGTGGCTACAGCTCCGATTGGATTCCTAGTCTGGAAACCTCCATGTGCCGCGGGTGCGGCCTTAAAAAGACAAAAAAAAAAAAAAATTTAATTTTGATTTGTTTTAAGAATTTTGAGAAATAAATATCAAATATAAATTGGATTTAAATAGGGTAAATCCAAGATGATTTACTAGAATTATCGAGAACAGTTGATGTAGACCCTTTGGGGGTTAGGGGAGTGTGGAAAGAAAGTGTCTCAGCTTATACTCTGCTCAGCTTTTTTAGCTGCTTATTGAAATTTGTCAACTTTATTGCTAATATTTCACTGATGGTTCATTCTTTATTTCTTCAACAGAGAATTCAATTTAAAATAAAACCCGATATTCCATCTGAAAATTTCAATCCCCACCACAAGTATAATTCAATTAAGTTCCAAACATTTCTTTTAAAAATACAAAATAAAATCATCTTTTCTACATATGCTATTTCTGCTCGGTTCCAAAAGGATAAAAAACTGCATTTGCTTAGTTTTGGTTCATCTATCACTTTGTACACTTTTATGGATTTTTATGTGTAATCACATTTTCAGAGGGGATTTTTATATAGTCTGCTCCATTTCTGCAGAGTTATTATCTTTCAGCCTTAAAATTATAAAAACTGATACACAATCTTTGGTTTCTCTCTCCTTGGGAAAGTGATGGGTAGGTATCCATCATTCACGATGACAAGTGAAACTCACTTTGTTTATTGTAGTGAAAGATGACTTTTATTCTTGTTGCTGGGTTTTCCCCTTTCTTACTCACGGCGGTGGTGGTGATCAGAGGGGCTTTGATGTGTACGTTGAATGGGAGTTTGGGCTCAGGCACCTGATTGTTAAGCCTTGGAAAGAATCTGTATTTTTCTCCTAAAAGCGCAATAAAATATGTTACTTAAAAGGAATGTATAAAAGAATTCAGAATTCCATCGGCCTTTCCTGTTGAGGCCACTCTCCATATATCTCTTCCCCCTGCCTCTCTCAACCAATTTGCTCTTTACAAGATGACTGCTCTATCAGACATAAAATGCTGCCTTTTTTCACTTAACTATGCAATAGCCGCTCTCTGCACTTCTGGGGCAGGTTTAATGGTGCATTTATATTCTATTCAAACTTGAACACAGCAAGAGCAAACCTACCCACAGGAATCATAAGCACTGGTGGCATTTGTGGGGATCTGAAAGCTTTGCATATAGCATTATATTTACCTGAGCCGTTCCAAAGCGTTATCATTAAAACACAATTGTGCTTCCCAGGTGTCAGCTGGGCATCGGCGAGGTTTAGAATCATCTTGATGCCTCTTCCCTGTGGGTTATGTTGAGGCTCATTTTCATCTCTAGGTTTGAGCAAAGGGCTGTATCCCAAAGCCTCAGATACATCAGTCTCTTAGAAGGGAACCAAATGTTAATTTCCATTTGATTACCAGCTGGAGAAATGCCTTCTCCTATGATGGGGCAGGGGAATGCCAAATGGGAAGAAGCAGGCTGATGCTTTGGAAGAAAGTGCTCACAGTGGGCCAGGCTGGTGACATTTCATCCAACGTTACAGTTAAATGCTTGGAGACAGAGTCCCCGGTTTCCCCCAAAAGAGCCTGCAACTGATTAGAACGGAGGTGCATAGTAAGAGCTCTCTTTGACTCTTTCTTGTCACGTGGGCCAGAAGACAAGCATGTCCACCACTAGGGAGATGTGGCAAAAGGTGCTGCCTCTGCTGAGGCTGACTCATTGTAATGCTGTTGGACCACTCTGACTTTCGGAGGGTGGCAAGATGAACTTGTGAGAGGCGCACATGGTGCTCCACTGCCCCCAGCCCTCCCACTGGATGTTGGGATCCGTGCTCTATAGAGTGCTCCTCCCCTTAAAGCTTGAATTCTCTTACATTTTCCTCTGTTTCCTTCTTCCTGCTGAAACTTGCTGTCAGGAAAGAACCACCATCCTGCATTCCTTCGTAGGAAGGTGAAATTTCAGGTGTAAATTGAGACGCTTCTTAAAACATAGAAAGGTTTGGTCACTGTGCGTGTGTGTGTATATGTGTGTGTGTGTGTTTGTGCGTGCACGCACACGCATGTGTGGTTACGTGTGTGTCGGACAGAGATTGAAGTCCTTATCTGAAATTCCTGCGCTCACATTTCCTCAGCTGAATGGCATCTGGAAAGTTTATTTCTACAGCTCTTATCTAGAGCAGTTTCACATTCCGTTTAGAAGAGTCCTGATCTAGTGCGTGTCCCAAAAAGTCTCAGATGTGGCTCTGTAAAGGTGAGCAACTAAGGCAGGCTATGAACAGGCAAAGAAGAGGCCCCTTTGGTGATCTGGGCAAACAGCGACTCAAGCTTCCTTCATCCCAACTTTCAAGACAATGTGCTAAATTTTTTTTGAATGGATGGAAGGAACTCTCAGCTACCTGAAATTTGGGGGGAAGCTGATAAGGTTGGGAAATAATGAGGGAACCAGAAGGGTTGGATGGGAGGGAGCCAGTCTACTTCCATCCTTAGTGGTAGTTAGATAGGTCCTTTACTCATTCACTCATTCATTCACTCGTTTACCAATTCTGCTTCATGCCTGTTGTATTCAGGAGGCTTGGCACAGCCTCTGGCCTCTGATCGTCTTTTATTCATTTAACTAGAAAGGACCTAATTTTCGTGCAACCTGAACCAGAACATGCCAGTGAAGATGCACTCTTCCAAGACAGAAATGCCGTAGACCAGAGGGGATGGCTGTATAGAATGACCCAGTGATGGGTCATGGGGCTGCCCTGCCTTCACAGGAAGCTGAGGCGATCCAACGTCTTGAGATGGCCAGTGTGCTAGCGGGACTTACCTGGCTGTGCACAAAAAGGAATACTTCCCCTCTACCTTCCAATAGAGGAGCCCAGAGGCCTTCCCAGCCCCCAGTGTGATTATATTGGGATCCTGTATCTCTAGACAGGAGGAAAGAATATTCATTCCGGTGTCAGTGTCGGTCATTGTGTACCCAAGTGTTGCCCTGTCCTCTGACTTGGAGGGTTCATTCTCTGGGCTAATCTGGTGGCCAGATGGGAGTAAACCACAGAGCTCTCTGTGGGTCTCTGAGCCCTGAGAGTTGATGTCCTGAAAGGAGAGGAAGACATAGGCCCAGTGCTCCCTGGGGGAACCAGTTCCCTGTGAAACTGACAGCACTAACAGCCTGAACCCAGCCAGAACCCTAACTGGGACGTGAATCCACGTGCCAGGACTTGAACCCAGCCTAAACCCAGATTGGAACTTGAATCCACGGTTTTAAATGAGAGCCCCTCACCCTGTGTCTGGACTCACTGAACTTCATTCAGGTTCTTCATATCTCCGTGCAGAAGGAATTCAGCGAGAGACAAGGTGATGGGCAAGAAATAGATTTAATAGGGTAGGACGCTTGTGAGAGATGCAAGCGGGCAGGCGAGGAAGCTCTGGCCCCAGGATCCGGTGGGCTACAGTTTTACCCTCCAAGAGGAGCGGAGGTTGGAAAAGCCTGCCTCTTCCTTTCTGGAAGTAGCAGCTCCTCCTTGGGAACTGCTAAGGTGTGTATTCAAATCAGCGCAAGAGCGGTCCTCAAACTCTTGCCCTTGGTCTGAATCTGAATGCAGACCTCATCCCATCCCCCACCCAACAACCTGAAGGCAATTCTCGCACTTCTGCTAGTCAAGCAAGCCTGCCTTGGGCTGCTGGCTTTTTGGAGCAATTTATTAACTTACAGTGATCTCCCCATGTCCCCTGTTTCCCTCGTTATCCATGGCCCTTTATTGGGACTTCTAAAACTACCTGTGCCTACTCCATCCCTGTCACCTTGAACAAAACCTTGCATGTCACATGGACTTTTGTACCACACAACTGTCTGCTCACCTCTGTAAGCCCGAGATCTGGGGGCTCTTCCCCCTCTTTGAGTAAAATGGTACTTAAAGATCTTGTACACACATGCCCAATGGACAGACCTAGACACGCTTCTGCTCTTGGAAACTCCTTCCAGGGCTGTGCACATGCCCTCAGGTCCAGCCAAGGTCTCTCAAGAGGGTGGCGTGTCCTGCCCACGCTCTCCCCACCTCGGGGGAATAGAGGGCTTTCTGAGTCACAGCACAAAACTGCTCATGGAGGAGAGAATTAGGACTGAGATCCCAGTTGTGTTCGACAGAAACACGATTTTCTTTTCCATAAATACCCAGATGAAAGGCCCGGTACTCACTGCAGCTTTATCCCAGCATCTCCTGGTCTCTGTCGTGCTCTGGTCGGGGGAGGGGAAGGGCTGGGACCACCCTTGCATGCATGGTCTAGAAAAACCACGGAAGATTTGATCCTTACATCTCACGTGCCTAACTCTCAGGGCTTTTCCACATTTCTTCTTGTTTTTGTAAGGATGAACATGGGGCCATTAATTGCTTGTCTCTTGATATCCAGGGGAATAACTGGGAAGATTGTACCCACAGGTAGTTATCCTTTAGGTAATCAAATGAAAACAGTTAATTCCAAGCCCGCACTGCCACGTACTTCCTCATAATGGAAAGTAAACAGTGTGTCACTTTTATAAACGGCGGAACATCTAAAGAAGAGGCCTGGGGAATCCAACTCAATGCATCTAGCAAGGGCAGAAAACAGTGTTGGCAGCTCCTGTTTCTCTCCAAGCACCCACCCCTCAACACTTCTCCAGTAAACAGAAGAAGCACTGCCACACTCTGGCTAATGTTTTTAAACGCAACCTTTTTAAACCTAGACTAGGAACCTGATGTAAAACTTTGCTTTGGGAGTTCCTGTTGTGGCTTAGCCGGTTGAGGACCGGACATAGTCTCCCTGGGGGTGTGGGTTTGAAATCTGGCCTCACTCAGTGGGTGAGGGATCTGGCACTGCCGTATGAGCAGGGCACAGATGTGGCTAGGAACGAGTGTACTGTGACTGTGGCATAGGCCTCAGCTGCAGCTCTGAGTCAGCCTCTAGCCATATGTCCCAGGTGTGGCCGTTAAAACAGCAACCACCACAAAAACCACTTCACTGCAGCCTTTGCATTTAATAAGGAAGTATAATTGTTTAGAGCTGGGTGGTCTTAAAACTCTTTCTTGACCTTGTTTGGATCATAGATTCTCAGAAGAGTAAATAAAATATGGTGTTGAATTGGCCAACACCCTCCCAAGAAGCCCTGCGTTTAAAGTGTTCAGAGGAGTCCCTGGAGGCTCAGCCAGCATTGTCCCTGCTGTGGCTCTGGTTACTGCTGTGGCACCGATTCAGTTCCTAGCTCAGAAACTTTTGCTGCTGTGGGTGCAGCCAAAAAGAAAAAAAAAAAATTATGAAGTGTTCTAAATGGGTAGCTGACAATTCTATTTTCAAAGCTCTCTAGGAGGAGTTTACAGGGTGGCGTCTAAATCCTTTGATGCTGGGATGGGTCGTCTCTCCTTCTCCCTGATCTGAATTCTTCCCAGTCAAACATAATCCCATCTCCTCCACCTTCTACATGGGAAGAAACACCGGCTCCCTCCAGCTCTGACCCTGTTCCTAAGCCTTCTCTTCACCAGCGGAATAGTTGGGATGTTTTCCAGGATTTGTGCCGCCTGCCTCCCCGCTAGGCACACATGCCTTGTGGACTTCCTCGTCGAGTTTGACAGTCCTCGTGCCACAGTAGATGCCCATCCTCCTAATGAGGAAACCCAACATCTCACCTCTTGAGTCATCTGACACAGGGGGAGCTCATGCAGTTCAATGTTCATTTTTAAATCCATTTAGCGAATATTTATTCAACCCACTACGTACAGAAAAATGTGTTCCATCTAATGGGAATCAGGAATGGTTAAGATAAGGTTCCTGTCTTCAAGGACCATAAATCTTCAGTCTGTGAGCAGTCAAACCAAAGGACACGGTGATGAGTCCAGGGTTGGCACAAGGGAAGGCGGGTCCTTGGATTGGTTCCTGCAAGTTCTGAGGCAGCTGCCAGGGGCTGGCAGACCAGAAGGATCAACATGAGATTTGGGTTTGGAAAGATGTTTTCTCCCTTCGCTCTTTGTGGGGCACATGCATGCTGTGGTTTGTGCTCTCTTTACCTTACAAGTGGCTGGAAAGAAAATCGCACCTATATTTTGGGCCTGAATAATCAGAGCAGAGAGAAAATACAGTAAGAAATGTATTCTAGGAGTTCTCATTGTGACTCAGCGGGTTAAGAACCCAACTAGAGAAGGCAGGTTCGATCCCTGGCCTCGCTCAGTGGGTTCAGGGTCAGGCATTGCTGCAGCCTGCGACATAGATCACAAAAGCAGCTTGTGTCTGGCATTGCTGTGGCTGGAGCGTCAACCTGCTCTGATTCGACCCCTAGCTTGGAAACTACCATATGCCTCAGGTGCGGCCCTGAAAAGAAAAAAAATAAATGAATTTACTCTAGAAATTCTCTGGCCTCTTTGCACAGGATGGTTGAATAAAGAAGGATGTTTTTACCTAGATTATCCAGTGTTAGATTAACCTGATGATGGTTGTTGGTTTAAGAGACACAGATGGATGTTTTTCGTCGTGTTAGAAAAGATTGCTTTTGATCTCATTTTACCTAAAAGCGTTTTTTATACCTGCTTACATCATTTGTGAACGAAGACATTATGAAATTTATAAACATCCTTACCTCTTGGTGGCAAACGCCATGAATGCTTGACTTCGAGATTCTTTTCATGTATAGTCAGTGGGATTTCCTGTGTGATTTCCAGTGTGATTTTGCTTAGAATATTTTCACATCTATCCTCATAAGGGAAGCATCTTTATTTAGATTTTTGTCCTTTCCTTTCAGATTCTGCTAGTAGAGTGTTGCTACTTTCACCAACTATACAGATTATATTTTGCTTTTTTCTATGTTCTGAAACAAATCATACAACAGAAACTGATTGGTTCCTAAACGTTTTTTTCATTTTTTTTTTGGGGGGGGGTGTTGTTTGTTTGTTTGTATTTAAGGTGGAAGATATAAGAAAGAAAGGAAGAAAAAACTCGTCAGCAAAACATATAAGAGCGCAGCGTTGTTTTGCCTACTTCTTTTTAGTTTTCATTCCGTCCCTCCCCCACTTTAATGAGGTATAACTAACAAAATTATAAGATATTTAAAGTATACAGAGTGATGATTTGCTACATGTCTACATTGTGAAAGAATTCCCCACATTGAGTTAATTAACGCATTCGTCACCTCACACATTTTTACCTTTTGGTTGGTTTTTTTTTTGGTGAGAACATTTAACTTCTACTCTTTGAGCAAACTTTCAATTATTCAGTGCAGTGTAATCAACTAAAGTCACCACGTTATGTGTTAGATCCTTAGACCTTACTCATAACTGAAAGTGTATACCCTTTTATTCATCTCTCCCTGTTTTCCCCACCCCACCCCCACTCCAGCCCCTGGCAACCACTTATTTACTTTCTGTTTCTGAGAGTTCAACTTCTTTTTTTAGAAGTGATCATCTAAATGATACCATATGGTATTATCTGGCTTATTTCGCTTTGCTTAATGCCCTCAAAGTTCATCTATACTGTTGCAAAGGATAGAATTTCCCTCTTTTTTTTTTTCCCCAGGGCAGCACCTGAACCATATGGAGGTTCCCAGGCTAGGGAATGAATCAGAGCTGTATCTGCCAGCCTATATATACCACACCAACTTGGGATCCAAGCTCAGAGCAGTGCCAGATCCTTAACCCAATGAGCAGGCCAGGGATCCAACCCGACTTCTCTTAGATGCTAGTCAGATTCATTAACTACTGAGCCATGACAGGAACTCCTAGAATTCACATTTTTTTAAAGGCTGAGTAAAATTCCTGTGTGTGTGTGTGTGTGTGTGTGTGTGTGTGTGTGTAAAACATCATCTTTATCCATTGATCCATCAACGGACACTGCTTAGGTTGCTTCCATGTCATGGGTATTGTAAATATGCTGCAGTGAACATAGTGATACATGTATCTTTTTCAATCAACTGTTTCCACTTTCTTCTGATAAACACCCAGAAGTAAAATTGCTGGGTCGTGTGGTAGTTCTTTTTTAAATTTCTTGAGGAGCCTCCATACTGGTTCCCATAGCAGCTGCGTGAATTTAGATTCCCACCCACAGTGCATGAGGGGTCCCTTTTCTCCACATCCTGACCAGCATTTGTCATCTCTCACCTTTTTGATAATAGACGACCTGAAAGGTGTGAGGTGAGATCTCACTGCTGTTTGGATTTGCATTTCTCTGATGAATAGGATGTTGAGCAAGTTTTCATATACCTCTGGTCATTTGTATGTCTTCTCTGGGAAAACTATGTAGGTACTTTACCCATTTTTAAAACTGAGTGTTTGTTGCTAATTGAATTGTATGTGTTCCTAGTATATTTGGGATATTAACCCTTTTTGGATAAGTAGTTTCCAAATGCTTTCTCTCATTCAGTAGGTTTCCTCTTGATTTTGTTGACCCATTCTGTTGCTGTGAAGTTTTTTAGTTTGATGTAGCCCCACTTCTTTATTTTTGCCTTTGTTGCATTTGTTTTGGCGTCAAATCCAAAAAAATAAAAATAAAAATCATGGCCAAGGCCAATGTTAAGGAACTTATCCTTTGTTTCCTTGGGGGAGTTTTATGGGATCAAGTCTTCAATTTAAGTATTTAATTCATTTTTGAGTTCACTTTTGTCTATGGTGTAAGATAGGGGTCCAGTTTCATTCCTCTGCATGTGACTGCCGATGGTTTCTTTTGCTCTGCAGATGCTGTTTCGTTTGATGTAGCGCACTCCTTGTTTATTTTTGCTTTTGTTGCCTCTTTGGTTTTCATTCCCTTGACTTAGTTTTCTCCCCCAAACAGCCAGTTCATTCCTTTATTTCTGAATTTGTTTTTGGTTTCACTTTCTATAATTTCTGCTGTAATGTCTTCTATCCTTCTTCTGTTTTCTCATCTTTTTTTTACTCTCCTAAGTATAATTTATTTTCATTCATTGGTTAATAAATCAACCCCATTTGTAAAATTTGGTATCTTTTGTTTTAATAGTTGTATTCTCTATTAGTTTATAAACCTTTTAAAAATTTCTCTTTAATCCAAGAGTTATTTAACAGACTTCTTTGTTTTGCTCTGTTTTATGTTATTTTAGATTTCCAGTTGATTTGTTTATGTTTGCTTAAATTTTCGCATTTCTGGTTTTATTGCTCTATGGTCAGAATCTTGGCATTTATGATTTCTCTTTTTTAAGGAATTAAAAAAATGTTTTGATAGTGTACTATTAGATCAAGATTTTTGCAACAATTCTGTGAAGAGTGCTCTGTATAATATAAAGTTGATAGATATACACTTATTAAATTCTACTCTATGATGCTCAAATATGTTATCTCCTTGCTTTTTAAAATTTTTCAAGTTCCAAAGACTGAGAGAGACATAATCTCACAGAATTTTGTTTTTGTCCAGTTTTCTTATTTCTAAGTTTTTGATTTATTGAACTACCATCTGATTTTTCACCTACATGTTTGATCATTTCTTTAAGGACTTCAGCTTTTCGTAATGAAAATGATCCTCTTTCTCATTTAAAGTTTTTTCTCCTAAGTTTAGATTTGCCTTCAATTATTATTGCCACCTCTGCTTTCTTTTTATTTGTGGTTGCCTGGTATGTATCAACTCATCTTTTTTCTTTTCTTTTCTTTTCTTTGTAGCACTTATCTGTCCTTTTGTTTCCCTTTAAAACAGCTTATAGTTAGATTTTGGTTTTAACAGGTCTTCATTTGGTTTTAACAAAGTCTTCATTTTTAAAGGGGATTTTAAACTTTGTTCAGATATTGATTTTCTGTCTTAACCAAAATAAACAAAAATCCATCATATTTTTTAAACATTTCATGTTTATGTACCTTACTCTTGCCGTAATATTTTGTCTTTTTAATATTTTGATTTTTCTTTGCTTTGATTTTTTCCAGTGATGAGAAAAGCCCATTTCTGAAAGGTAGAAAAGCTTTATTTACCGATTCAAGTACCAGTATTTTAAGTCCTCCCTATGTATAATGAAAAATTTGGAGTGGTTTTACTTTGACCATCACCTTCTGGCCAATTTTATGTGATATAGACTCCGAGACCCTGATTAGTACTCCTTTATAGTTTGTGTTACTAAATCATTAATTGTTACAGTAAATAGACTTTCAGAAATTATTTTCAGCTTCCCTGTTCACTTCTGCAGCTTAGTTAGTATCTCTAATTTGAATAGGATTCTGTGGGTTTCACTTGTTTCATTGCTCACCACAGTCCTCTTGCACTTGACTTTCCCATGCATCAGGTCTTGCCTTTGATTTACCTCACTTGTAACTGGCATAGATTTGCATAAATTTCTAGAACTGGACCTTTTTCAGAGACCTCACACATCCAAGCAAGACTTACTGTTGTCTTACTCTGAAAACCATTTGGCTGTGTCCAGAATTCATGAGTAATCACTTATTTCCTTCAGAAAAAAATCTTTGACTTCATTTTTTTCTCTGGAATTTTCAGTTTAGATAGTGAGGTCTGAGCAAGGGAAGCCTTCTTTTCTTAAAATATAAAATATTTTAAACCGCTGTCCAAGGATTAGTGAAATTAGACAAAGGTAAGTCCACCACCAGATTTAATATAATGAGATATTTTTCATATATACTTTCAGATGAAGTTCCTTTTTTTTTTTTTTTTTGCTTTTTATTTTTTTTTCAGGGCCACACCCACGGCATATGGAGGTTCCCAGGCTACGGGTCAAATCAGAGCTGCAGCTGCCAGCCTACACCACAGCCACAGCAATGACAAATCCGAGCCATGTCTGCAAGCTGCACCACACCTCACGGCAACACAAGATCCTTAACCCACTGAGTGAGGCCAGTGATCAAACCTGCCACCTCATGGTTACTAGTTGGATTCATTTATGTTGTGCCGCGACGGGAACGCCTAGTTCCTTTTTTTTTTTAAAGAAATTAAATGTTAAGTGTTAGCTAAATCCCCAGTCTTATTTCTGATTAGAGTAATTTGCTTTAGTTTTGACATTTTAAAAGTCTCGGCCTATGTATATGTATGTGTCTCCTTACATTTAATATTCTTTTCTGGAACAGAGATTAATCATCTCCTATTGACTAATTTTTCTTAGTTCAGGGAAGTGTTTACTGAATTCTTTGGTCTATTTTAAGATGCCAGCAATTTTAATGTACATTGTTGATATAATTATATGGGTATGTATGTACATATATGTGTACATACATTTATGCATTTATATTTATATACATATATCCATAGGTGTATATACATAAGTATGTTTATATATACATGTGTTTGTATAAATATCACACATCGATGAGAAGATACCTTTCTGCTTTCACAACTGTTCAAAAGTCTCTGTGGAAGCAAGAGGACGGCCTTGGCATCTCAGCAATGGGACATTATGTATCTTTTTTTTTTTTTTTCCCCTTTCCGGTTTCTTTCTTAGGAATGTGGATTTTTTTACTTAGTTGTTTTCCTATAAATGATCTTGTATTTTTTCTCAGCAGCTGTGTGCTCTCCTTACACCCTCTCGAGTCTCCTTATTTCCTTGAAATTGTGTTTATTTTCCGAAGTGAATTTCTTCTCTGTCGGTTGCCTTTTCACACCTTGGCCGCATCCCCTCCCTTCTCGTATTTTAATCTTGTTTCTCGAAATCCACGCTTCCTTGATGTTTTAAGGAAACACAGAGGTGCATGGTTTCTAGTTTCACGTAATGACAATGGTGATGATGATGGCAGTGACAGCAGCCAGTGGGCATCTGCTTCATCAAGAACGTTACAGGTGCACATTCATCTATCTTCACACCACTGGGTGCTATAATCTGCATTTCATAGTTGGAGAATCTGAGTCTCAATAGACTAGATAACTAGCGGATGGAAAAGCTAGGATTTTAGGGCATAAGTCTGGCTTCCAGATCCCCACTCTCAGCCATGAAATGGTACTACGGGCGCCGTGCTGTGTAAGGTCTGCTTCCACTGCATCTAGAGGACAATGGATCCTTTCTTTTGTGCTGGTGCTTCTTTCCATAGACCCCACAGGACATATCCGTTTTGGTTTTGCTGTCCTGATTCTTAAACAAAGAAAAAAAATTTCTCTACCCACTCCCTGTCTGCTGACGGCTTCACCTCTCAGGGTTTACCTGGAGTAACACTGCAAGAATCCCTTTCTCAGAACTGAAACTCGAAAGCAAGTTGTTGGGCATGTGCAACATAAGCATTGCCGCTGCCAAACAGTCATGTATCCAGTATGATTTCACTTTATCGAGTTTTAGAAATCTAGGCATGCCTGGATGTGATTCCTTCTTCAATATGATCTGCCTATCTGATACCTGGGGCTAATTTCTCCCAAAGATTAGTGGTGTTTTCAATGTATAGGTTTCTTTGCTGGTGCTGCTGCACTTTTGCCTCTTTTTTTTCTGATGCATTTTTTTAAATTGAAGTATAGTTGAGTTACAGTGTTGTACCCATTTCTGTTGTACAGTGATATATATATATTTCTTTCTTTTTTCTTTTTTCTTATTCTTTTTGTCTTTTTTAGGGCCGTACCTGTGGCATATGGAGGTTCCCAGGCTAGGAGTCTAATCGGAGCTGTAGCTGCCAGCCTATGCCACAGCCATAGCAATGCCAGATCTGAGCCATGTCTGCGACCTGCACCACAGCTCACAGCAACACCAGATCCTCAATCCACTGAGCAAGGCCAGAGATCAAACCTGCAACCTCATGGTTCCTTAGTTGGATTCATTTCCTCTGCGCCATAATGGGAACTGCTATATTTTCTTTTTCACATACTATCTTCCATTGTGTCCTATCCCAAGATATTGCGTATAGTTCCCTGTACCCATATGTTCATAGCAGCACTATTCACAGTATCCAAAACATGGAAATAACATAAATCCATTGATATATGAATGGATTAATAAGATGTGGTACATATACATAATGGAATTCTACTCAGCCATAAAAAAGAATGGAATAGTGCCATTTGCAGCAACATGGATGCAACTAGAGATTCTCATACTAAGTGAAGTAAGTCAGAAAGAGAAAGGCAAATACCATGTGCTATCACTTATATGTGTAATCTAAGATCTGGCACAAATGATCCCATCTACAAAACAGAAACAGACTCATGGACATGGAGATCAGACTTGAGGTTGCCGGGGGGAGGGGGAAAGGGGTGGGATGGATGGGAGTTTGGGGTTGGTAGAGGCAAACGTTTGCCTCATTCAGTGTGTTTTGAAGGACATCGCAGAAGAAACATGTCACATGAATCAAGCACAGCTGGCAGATCAGCATCATACTTAGGAAGAATACAATTGTATCCATTTGTTTGTCTGCATTCCCCATTTCCCCCAGAATGCTCATCCACAGAGATGGCTGCGTGCTCGCATCTTCTTGCATCTACTCACACTTCTGTCCTGTCTCATAAAATGAAACCATTCCCGAGAAAAAGTGTAGTTGAAAAACTCAAGAAGGGAAGAGAGGGAAGAAAGCAAGCACAGATGTGTGGAGGGGATCCACTCATGCTGAAATTGCCGTAGAGGAGAAGAAGAGTGGAAATGTGGCTTCCCTCAGTTTGTTGAATGCAGCTCCACTCTCGTCACTTGACCACAAAAGGGAAACTGTTCTGTTGTCGCTAAATGACTTGCCTGTAGAAAGAAGGTAGTTTATATTGGTTTAATCCTCATTCGGTACTGTGAAAATGTGCCCTCTTTCTCATGAAATTCAGTTCACTGTTGGAAAATCCCACTGCTAACATGAGCAAGTTGAATTATTCCATTGGGTTTTATTGCTCTAAAAAGCAATTCTTTCATTGATGAGAGAAACCCTGTAATATACTAAGAGGGAAAAAAATATACTTAATGACAAGGATGCCTCCTGTGGATACTCTTCCCAAAGCTTTTCTTGCGATTTGGGCTCTTGATCAGTAAATAAAATACATTGTATTCTTCTGCTATTATTATTATTATTATTATTATTATTATTATTATTATTATGTCTTTTTGCCATTTCTTGGGCCATTCCTGGGGCATATGGAGGTTCCCAGGCTAGGGGTCTAATCAGAGCTGTGCTGCCAGCCTACGCCAGAGCCACAGCAGCTCGGGGATCCGAACCTCGTCTGCAACCTACACCACAGCTCACGGCAACGCCAGATCCCTAACCCACTGAGCCAGGCCAGGGATCGAACCCGCAACCTCATGGTTCCTAGTCGGATCCCTAGCCCACTGAGCCAGGCCAGGGATCGAACCCACAACCTCATGGTTCCTAGTCGGATTCGTTAACCACTGAGCCACAACAGAACCCCATGCTATTTTATTATTCTATTATTACATATTTCGAAACACTGAATAATACTTACCATGTTCTGGATACAAGAGTAGGCTTTGGGCCCAATGCTTGCCCCTTCGATGCAACTGTAGGCTAACTGTACTCTGATATGTTATCTTATCATGACTTTATGGTAAAGGGCATTTCCCCCCTAGTTTATAAGCTCTGGGTATTGGAGGATGGCGGAAGTGCTTGTTGTCATTCTCCCTGTCCCTTGAACTGTTGTTTTTACACTTTTTAATTAAGATAACACTGGGAGCGAAACGTAGTTTACTTTCATCTCTGTATTTGAATAAGCCATCATAAGATACCCACCAATCCTGTCGTTTTGCGGACCTCGTAACAGTTACATTCACCCTTCCAGATTTAGTCTGTTCATCTGTCACTTTTCAGGAGGAATGCTTTAGGAAGGCTCCGCAAACTCAAATACTAACTAGAAGAAGCGAGTGTACATTAAAAAAAAAAAAAAAAAGGAAAAAAATTACCAGTCAATAAATGAGGCTGTAGGTTAACTGAACTTCATTTTCTCTATTTCTGGCTTGAAAATCGCCCCCCTAAAAATTGGGCATCTAAGGAATAACGTTTGAGAAGTACAGCATTTTTTGCGATCCCAAATTTCCTATCCTACATCATAAGGAAAAGAAAATTGTTTTCCTCAAGCAGGAATGATGAGATTCCTTGGCACCTCTGAGGGGATTTCTATTTTAAATGTGTGTGCTGTGTACAAACGGGCGGACTTTGTTCTTTCCTCTGTGTTACCATTAGTCACCATGGAGGCGGTGCCGAGAATAGCTTTTTAGATGCTGTGCTGAGGCGAACTGCATACCCCTCAGCTCGCATCATTCCCAGGAGTCCCCAGGAGGCTAGTGACATGTGACTATGGGGCCTCTGTGGTCAGGTGCCCTCACCGCTGTGTCCAGGTGACAATAAGCCCAGAAGCAATTAAGGGAGATGCATGGGTGGGGGTGGGAGGAGTGGAGGATGGCTGGGCTAAGCCATATCAAATTGTTTAAATTTGACCATTTTTTACGTACGAAAATGAGCATTTCATATGCTTTAACCTAATACGTTCCCCTCCCACTGCTGGTGTTAAAGAGATGGCTTGGACTGGGCTCTTTCGTGATCTCCTTCCCCCTCCCCTCCCCCTCTTTCTCACCTCTTCCTCCTCTTCTTCCTTTTTTTTCTTGTCAGGAGTCATTTGGGATTGTGGTTTAGGAATCAGCAAGGAACCCCAGTCTTTCTCTCCTTTTTTTTTTTTCCATGATATATTTTTTGGCAGCATCTATGGCATGTGAAAGTTTCCGAGCCAGGGATTGAACCAGCGCCACAGCAGCAACCCCAGCCATTGCAGTGATAACACTGGATCCTTAACCTACTGTGCCACCAGGGAACTCCTTTCCATTATATTTTTAAAATAAACAAGCCTGGAAAAAACAGACAATCATCTGTTGAATGAGTAGACAATCATCTCAAAGGTCCTTTTCCAGCTTCCACTCTGCAACAGTGACTCCATGAAGAATAACTGTAAGTTGCATTTTCCTGAGTGCTGGAGCTGTGCGTTTCCCAGCAGCTGGCTTGGAGTGGGACCCATGCATGCCTGCCATGGGCGGGAGGAATTCTGGCCTCTCAGAAGGGTGACAGGGTGATGAGTGATATTTTCCACTCCAGCTCTGTACTCAACCGCTGCCAGTCACTAATACTGCTTTCTCTGACTCTGAATCTCCTGCCTTTTAATCCTACAAGGACCTTTGTGATGACACTGGGCCCCCCGGACCATCTAGGACGTTCTCCCACCTAAATACCCTTAACTTAATCACATTTGCAAGGTCCTTTTTGCCAGATAAAGTGACATGTTCACGGTTCCAGGGCTCAGGACATGGAGCTCTCTAGAGGGTTAGCATTCCACTGACCA
This sequence comes from Phacochoerus africanus, assembly GCF_016906955.1. Classification (NCBI taxonomy): domain Eukaryota; kingdom Metazoa; phylum Chordata; class Mammalia; order Artiodactyla; family Suidae; genus Phacochoerus; species Phacochoerus africanus. Next base: position 66,250,036 of record NC_062555.1, on the reverse strand, counting down.
CATCTCATGATTCCAGAAAGAACTCAGTCTTCCCAGATACGCTAACCACCTGGACAGGTGGTCTTTTATATTTTTGAACCAGAATTCTATCCAGGGTCCCTTTCTTGCCTGCCTTCCTTTCTGTGGGTTTCCTGCTAAGTGCCAGGCACCCGTTTTAGCCCAGGTTAGTGGTACCCAGAGAAGTCACTTGACCATCCATCTCCCCTTGACTGGTCTCTCAAGACGGATTGTTAGGCAGCCCTGTCACCGCATTTGCTATTCCTCGCGCGAGCCTTCCGTAAACAAGTCAGAGCATCATTCTGATGGAATACTTATTGAACATTTCAGAATCCCAAAGGCTGGCAAAGTGCCAACGTAGGAGCTGCCCTCGTGATACTTACACTTCCTGACAGATGAGACTGTTGCCAAGAGATATTCAAATAAGAGTCTGACAGCTGAACACTCGTGGAACGTTTCTGTGCATTAAAAAAAGAAATGAGTAACGTGATGACATTGTTTCTAAGTTGTTTGTGGCACGCCAAAGCAAGGAACTGTCACAGGAATTGCATTTCTAGACAGGGTGGGATTTGGGGGTGGGGGGCGGGGTGCAGAGTGTTGTCTGGATGTCACAGCTTCCTGGGCATTTGCAGCTCAGAGCGGACGCCTCTACAGCCACTCCTAAGCCTTAAAATTCCCTCTCGCCAGGTCTAAAATAACCAGGGACTGGCAGAAGCCTGGAGCTATTCCTTTCCAGATTTGTAGCATTGTTATTTTTTTTTTCTCTAAACTCCACTTGTGCACTGTTTAATGCCAATCCAACTTGCAAAGCCATCTGATACGAGCATATCATCCTGTAAGCATTTCTGACAGTCCGTGTCACTATGCATCTTTTTTATCACCCTCCTTTTCACAAGGTATCAGAGATAGCATGCTAGGTTCAGCTGTGATTAATAGGGCTCTCTCACCATTGACTTCACTGGGCTCCAGTCTCCTAAGAAAAATGTGGCTGCTGATAAGTCTCCTGTGATAAGAACTGCGTTATGCGAGGCAGGCATTTCAGTGCATATTATTATGACGGGGTGGTAGTTTGCAAAGTTCAATAGAATTGACGAGCCCTCTTGTCCCATTGATTTTGCTAGGCTTCTGCAGAGCGAGCAAAAGAAATACTTATGGGGCTGAAAGCTACATGCACATGAGAGAGATTAGACTGTCTGGCTGCTCATATATATATATATATATATATATATATTTTTAAGCCACTTCCAGAATATTACACTCACTTTAGAAAGGTTTTTCTAGGGGTCTTTTTTTTCTTAGAAATTAAGACATCAAAGTTTCTGGTGGAACACAAGGTTGAAAAAAATTTTAGTTAAAAAAATTGCTTAGGAACATTCTTAGAGAAATACAGAAGTGTAGCAAGTCTGTTTCAGCGTGTGATGATCTAGTATGTATATGGGGAACTATTTAACATGTCATGCTGTATATATGCATGAATGAGACTTATGACTGACAGGGTAAACCAGTTCGGTTGCTTTATTTCTAACTGGCAAGAGGGTTATACGGTAAACACAAAACAAAACACCAAAACCCAAACACCTTGGGTTTGATGGGCTCCTAAAGAACATTCCTTTGAGGCGTGAAATGCTTTTTTGGAAACATTCTGGAGGAGATTTACTTGTGCACCCAGGGCATTGGGAGGCATGGGGAAGGCTTTCCTGTGAATTGAAGGCTGAAGTCTGTTGAGGAAAAAGGTTAGGGAGCAGCTTTAATTCAAAGCATAACTTTCAGCAAAGCTAAGAATTGTCATTTGTTTGTAGAGCATCATGTAATCATAAGGACCAGTTAGAGGAATGAATTCTGGTCATTATGGGTGTAACAAGGGAAGAGCAGAACCTTTTATTTTAAAGAAAGGGTTTTTTTTTTTTTTCAGGTAAAGAGAGAGGTGCAGTTCACCTTGACCCCCTCCCTCAGCAGCTCTTGTCTGTGTCCCATGTGACTTAAGCCACATGGCGAAGCCTGCATCCCCCAGACTTGAACTTCTTCATGCTTCCAGGCCTTTGCCTGAGCTGTTCCTTCAGCCTATAATACTCTTTTTATTTTTTTTCTGGTGACTTCTTACTGAAACCTGAAGACCTAGAACAAACAATCATCCCCATTAGTATCTCTTTGAAGTCCACTGGCACGTTATGTACTTCTCTCAAAACCGGTTCTTTGTTGTTTATCTCCAACGTGAGCTGTCTCCCAGGAGCCCCATAGAGCGGGAGCCATGACTGCATGACATTGACCTCTCAGATTGTAGCCTCTCCGTGAGTGCTTTTTCCACGATGCAGTGAATCTGTGCCCAGAAAAGGAACACCAGCCAAAGAGACAGCCCATCACCCTCCTTTGACTGTTTATCTAGTCCGAGAATGTAGAACTCTTTGTGTAGAATCTTCTCTGATGAAGAAAGCAGAAAAGGGTTGTAGAACTTAAAATCCTCTAATATAAAATGTTCATGTGGGCAGATCCAACAGAGAAGAAACTAAGCCTTGGGGATTTTCACTCTGAAATCCATGGACTTGCTTTCTTGTTGTTTTCACCTCTTCCCAGTAATTCCATGTGATGGAGGCATTTTGCAGGGGTTAATCTACATGTAAGGAAGTTTCAAAGAAATCATATACTGTACTCTACTTACGGGGCCCTGGGGTCTTTTTTTCTAGGCAGCATGGTATAAAGCAGTGATAAATAAGCTGAGGTTTATCACTGTAGGTAATGCTTTATTTTTCCTTTTCTTTTCTTTTCTTTTTTTTTTTCTTTTGGCCATCCCCAGAGGAAGTATGTGTTATTGTGAGTGGTTTCTTCATTAAAACCAAAGGTTTTGCACTTACTCCAGCAGAACTGGAAAATCTCTAGAAACCAGAAACATGCATGATCTGGGTGATAAGTTTTATTTCAAAAGACCTCCAGGGGTCTCTGGCCCACGTCCATCTGCCCTTGGCTTTCTAATAAAAGCAATGGGCACATGTCCAGATCCCGTGTGCACTTGAGCCACGGATGTGAAGAACTCACTTCTGCCACTTCCAACATGGACCTGCTGGGAAAGAAAGCATCAAGCCCCCATCCCGGCTGGCTTTACAGTGCAGTAGGATAGCAGAGAGAGTCCCAAAGAGACCGGTCCTGATGCTGAGGGAAGTAAATAGCCCATCCTCGGTGATGGCTTGGAGAGAGTAGAGTCTTGCCTGTGATGATAAGTTGGGAGCAGTTACAGCTAGGAGCATCCTACATGTTGATCAGCTTTTAACTTCATCTTCTAGCCCCAACTCAGAAGTATACAGACGAATGAGATGGAAAGAATGGGGTCAAAGGGATAGAGAGGAGGTTGTTTTTTTTCCCTCAATCTCTACTAATAGGATTTTGGTGACTTATGGATGAAGTTAATGCTCATGACTCTTTTCTCTCCTGTTTCCAAATGAGAGTAAAATTAGTAGCCAAGGAGAATGAGATAATGGCATCCTGAGATGGAAGAGGATCCAATCAAGTGTTGTCCACATTTTGAGAAGTCAGCGGTAAATCAGGAAGCTTTATTTCTGGGTCCAGAGTGCTGAGGGATGTGTTGTTCCCATCCCAGAGAGTGAGATATAGAGGAAGAAGCACGGATTCGGGGTCGAGGCCATGGAACTGCCTATCCCCTCTGCCGCTCACCAGCCACATTGTCCTAGATCAACTCACAAGACCCAAGACTGGCTGAGCTCTATGGGGTGTCACAGAGAAAGTGTTTTGAAAACTGCAAAGCAAAACTGGCATACGGGGGAGTTCTCTTGTGGCGTGGTGGGTTAAGGATCCGGCATTGTCACTGCAGCTGCTTGAGTCACTGCTGTGGCACCTGTTTCATCCCTGGCCTAGGAACTTCCATATGCCGTGGGCACAGCCAAAAGAAATTAAAAAATAAAATAAGGTGGCCTTCATTTCTTCTTTATTACAACTAATCCTTGAAAATGTTGCTTTATAATTGACAGATATTTCCATCCAATCAGCTTCACACAAATGCAATTTTTATTTACTCTCTATCCATTTGTGGAAAGCAAATGCCTAAGTACCTCTCTGCCTGCAAGGTAGGATGTTTCCAGAGAGTGGTGGACTTTGGTTTTGGTTGCTCTGCCCCCCTGTGTACCAGGTGATATTGTCTGTTCCCACAATGCAAAGGGGAGAGGAAAGGGATTAAGGAAAAGAGCATCGTAGGGAAGCTCAACACTCAGAGTGATTTGACTTTCTCTTTAGTTTAAAATGACCTCCAGAAGGTTAGACCTACCTGCTTTAAGTCCAAATAAATGTAAATAACTTGGAGATGATCTGTAGGGGTTGTTCATACCGCTTTTCCTATACGTTAATGTGAACCACTGGGGAATGGATTATGGTTTTTGTTTGTTTGTTTGTTTGTTTTGTCTTTTGTCCTTTTAGGGCCGCACCTGCAACATGTGGAGGTTCCCAGGCTAGGGGTCTAATCAGAGCTGTAGCCGCCGGCCTACACCAGGGCCACAGCAACTTGGGATCAGAGCTGCATCTGCAAACTACACCACAGCTCACAGCAACACCAGATCCTTAACCCACTCAGCAAGGCCAGGGATCGAACCCGCAACCTCATAGTTCCTAGTCAGATTCATTAACCGCTGAGCCACGACAGGAACTCCTGGATTATGTTTTCAATCCACTTCTGAGATAAATTCTTCACCGAAGCAGGTCACTGGGGGGAGGAGCAAGCAGTCTTTAACCTGGAGAGTGAAATTCCATGGATGAATTGCTGCTTCTTCCTCTAAAAGAGGTTTGGAAGGAGTAGCTGGGAGTGTTGGAAATTGAAAAGTAGAAATGACAAAATCCAAGAATTCCCATTGTGGCTCAACAGTTAATGAACCTGACTACTATCCATGAGGCTGTGGGTTTGATCCCTGGCCTCACTCAGTGGGTTAAGGATCCAGCTTTGCCGTGAGCTGTGATGTAGGTCGCAGGCTCAGCTTGGATTCCGTGTTGCTGTGGCTGAGGTGCAGGCCGGCAGCTGCAGCTCTGATTTGACCCCTAGCCTGGTAACCTCCATATGCCATGGATGAGGCCCTAAAAAGACAAAGAAAGAAAGAACAATTTCCAAAAGCTTTATCCTTCATTATCGTCATCATTAATAATAATAATGAAATAATAATAGACCACTTCTACTGAATTTCTTCCACGCGGTACTAGGTACTTACGTACTCAGTTCCTGTAATTTCATCCTTATAACAGCTCTGAAAGGTACATATCATACTTCCCATTTTTCAAATGAGGAAGCCCCAGTGCAGATCGTTGACCTAACTTGAACAGCTTTTAAGAGGCAGAGCTGGGACTCTCACCCAGATCCAGCCCCAGGCCTGAGTTCACTCCATGACTCTGCGCTGCTGCTTGGCTGCTTATTAGCTGGATGAGCGGGGTGGATGGATTTACAGAGGTACAGGTCTTAAGGTCAAATAACCTCTGGCTTCAATCCTGTCACTTATTCGCCCTGAGGTCTTGGAAGAGTCTGTTAATCACTCTAAGCCTGTTGTATCTTCTAAAGTATTGTTAATATTGGGCCTTCAGTCCTCTAGAATTGTTGAGGGGACCAGATGACATAACACCTTCTGAGTGCTCCAGACAGCCCATCTCCTTACAGGGGCTGCCTCTTGAGTGGTATTGTCTGCAGGGCATGTTCTTGAAGATGTGTTTATCTTAAAGGTTTTATTTAGGAGTTCCCATGTTGCTCAGCAGATTAAGAACCCAGCTAGTATCCTCGAGGAGGCCACAGGTTTGATCCCTGACCTCGATCAGTGGGTTAAAGATCCAGCATTGATGCAAGCTGTGGCATGGGTCACAGATGCAGCTCGGATCCCGTGTTACTATGGCTGTGGTGTAGGCCAGCAGCTGCAACTCCAGTTCAACCTCTTGCCCGGGAACTTTCATATACCACTGGTGCAGCCCTAACAAAAAAAGATTTTATATTTTTCTAAGGCATGGGCATTTATCAAGTAATACAAGCCATGATAGGCAATAAAACCTTTATTTAATGAGAGCCCAAATACTTATAAGCTCCCTACAATTTACATTGCTTTTCTTGTTTTCTTGAATTCCAGTTTTGAGAGTAAGACACACCAGTAAGAAAATAAAGGAATAGCATATGGATCTGCTAAAAATCCAAACAGCGTGGAAGGTATTTCTAGGGTCGCAATCAGAGACCATTAGAACAGGAAGTTGCCCTCCAGACCACAGCCGTCAAGGTCAAGTCGCTTGTCCAAGGTCGCTTCCCCAACTAGAAGTCTTGGACCCACAGGTTCCTCATGCTCAGCCCTTTCTGTCACGTCTGCCCATGTTTCCGTCTGTCTCTTCACCTCCTTGGTCTAACACTGCGCACACACGGGCTCTCAGAGTAAGGGCTCTTCAAATCTTCTCCGCCTACGTGGAAACACCCGCCTTTCTGTTCCTGTAGATGGTACTTACTCACAGTGAGTGGATTCATTTTTTAAAAGGCTTTCAGCCACAAAGGCTGGAAATAGACATTTCAGATTGCATAGTGTTTCCTTCCCCAAACAGTCTCATTCCCAAGTTTTTTGGGTTTTGTTTCTGTTTTTTTTCATTGTTTTTATTTGTCTTCTCTCGCAGTGGCAGCATAAGTTCCCAAGGCGACTTGGACTCTTGAGATCACGTAGTGAACTCGAATGTGTTAAGCCACCATGGGGCCACCATGGGGCTCTGCAGATTTGCCCCAATGCACCCCAAAACGGCCCATCTCTCCCGCTGCGTTGCATATGGCTGTCAGGGAGGAAGGCGTGGGTAGCCACATGGGAGATAAAGAGCATGGAGAGATGGTTTTTGTTGTCCCCCTTTAAGGCAAACACAGAAAACACTGTGTTTGGAGAGGGTTAGGCCTGGTTGTTCCTCACTCTCAAACAGAGGAAATTGGACTTGCGAGGGGAACCAGGGCCGTGCCCCAAAGTGAAATGTGGATATCTCATTTTTCACGGGCTTTCTTTTCCTTTGATTGTTTCCTTTCTACCAGTGGCTCCTCTGGGGCATCCTGCATTGCATGAGAACAGAACATTCTAACATCTTGCTTTGAAGCCAGGATTAGAATGAACTGCCCTTTAAATACAGCAACAAATTAATCCAGCCCAAACCCCAATGAGAGAGGTCAGTCCAATTCTTCCTACTTCACAGACGCGGGGCATTTCACACAGAGCCACAAGAGAGGGTAAATACTTGCTCAAGGCCACACAGCAAGTTACTGAGCGGCTTGGAATCAATTACACATAGAGAAAGCTCTTAATTGTTTGAGGCCTAAGTTGATGGACATGTCATGATATCTGCAGCATCCAGCAGATACTGTGCAGTCCGAGTGGTTGCCATATCAACCGCCTTGAGGTGGGGAGCAACCAGCTTAAACCCTGGAGTGAGGCAGGAGCAGAATGCAAGATTTAGAGTACAGAGCCATCACTACTTTTTTGTACACGGCTGCAGCACCTAAGACCGTGGCCTAGCTCTACGAAGCCGTGCCAACCAAGTTTCGGAAGGTAAGCACCGGCCATGCTTTATGATTTCTAGACTCAAAGCTCCTGGACCAGAATGGCTCTGTTAGCCATAATTGTGATGAATGAGGGTCAGAACCTTCAAGTTAATTCAAATAAAAAAATGTTTTTAACCTGATTCTCACAGGGCAGAGAAAGTCCAAGTGATAGATTTTTCCATTTGGGGCCCAAAAGAATTGGAGGTAATCTTAGAAGCGTACCTCTTTGGGCCCAGAGGCCAAAACTTGCAACTCAAAGAAGAGGTCTAATGTGAGCTTTAAAATGGATTATAAAGAGCCAAATAGAATAAAACTGGGGTCTGAGCAGAAGAGTTGGTAACTTGTTACCGGATTTCCTGAGATGAATTGTCTGACCAGTTCAATAGCACCAACATGACGGTTTTAACGTAATGTCTGAAATTGCTAAGCTTGGATATTGTAAGTGGCCAGACCACATGGTGAGATTCTAAGAGTAACTTGATTTTGCTGGTATTGTTCTAAAGTGGGTCCTCTTTATCAAAGTCACAGATAGAGGGGGCAGTTTAAACGATAATGTGAACATTCCTTTTCGCAGTTACTGCTTTATATCATCAACTTCCAATCACACCAAGAGGGCAGGTTATAGGCAGTTGGTCATAAAACCTTGTCTGAACCAAAAAAAGGGATGAGCGGCTCGGAAGTGTCACCCGCTATGATCACTTCTAAAATGTGCCCCCGAAAAGAAACTCTGTATGAAAAACAGGCAGCCTATCAGGTCCAGTGTTTTTTGTTTTGTTTGTGTGTGTGTGTGTGTGTGTGTGTGTGTGTGTCTTTTTTGGGCTGTACCTGCGGCATATGGAGGTTCCCAGGCTAGGGGTCCAATCAGAGCCACAGCAATGCGGGATCCGAGCCACGTCTGCGACCTACTCCACAGCTCATGGCAACGCCGGATCCTTAACCCACTGAGGGAAGCCAGGGGTCAAACCCACTTCCTCCTGGATACTAAGTCAGATTCGTTAACGCCCGAGCCATAATGGAAACTCCCAGGTCCAGTGTTTTTAAGTGACACCAAGTCAAGTCCCAAACTTACGCTACATGCCGCACATCCTAAGTCCCCAGTCCTGTACTGGGAGGGTGGGTTCACTGAAAATCGAATTGAAACTCGTACTCACTTTATTAGCCATTTATTGGAAAATGTCTGTCCAATGAGAAACCCAAAGCTGCATTTTTAAAGACTGCCTCCTATGTTGCTCACACTTGGAGTCCTCAGGCAATACCGTGAAATGGAAGTAAAAACAACACCTAACATTTATTGAGAACTGAATGGCTGTGTGCCTGACCCTGTGCTGAGTGTATTGACATCAGGTCAATGCAGATAGAACACAAAACCAAGATTTGAACCCAGGGGGTCAAACTTTTGATTCACACCCTTTTTTAAAATTTATTTTGTTGGTGTATAGTTGATTTATAGTTTTGTGTTAATTTCTGCTATGAGCAAAGTGATTCAGTTATATATATATATTCTATTTCATTCGGGTTGATCACAGGATATTGACCATAGTTCCCGGTGCTATGTAGTAGGACCTTGTTGTTTATCCATTCTATATATAATAGTTTGCATCTGCTAAACATAAACTCTCCACCCATCCCTCCCTCAACCACCTCTCCCTTGGCAACCACAAGTCTGCCCTCTATGTCTGTGAGTCTGTTTCTGTTTTGTAGATATAGGTTCATTGGTGCTGTATTTTAATTCCACATACAAGTGATATCACACGGTGTTTGTCTTTCTGACTTACTTCGTCTGGTATGATAATCTCTGTCTGTCCTGTTGCTGCAAATGACGTTAATTTTGTTCTTTTTTATGTCTGTTATGCCATTGTGTGTATGTACCACATCTTCTCAATCCATTCAGCTGTCAGTGGACGTTTAGGTTGATTCTGTGTCTTGGCTAATGTAAATAGTGCTGCAGTGAACATTAGGGGGTATGTATCTTTTCAAATTAAAGTTTTGCCTGGATACATGCTCAGGAGTGGGATTGTTGGGTCATATGGAAACCCCATTTTTAGTATTTTAAGGAACCTCCATACTGTTTTCCAACATGGTTGTACCAATTCACATTCCCACCAACAGTGTAGCAGGGTTCCCTTTTCTCTTCTCACCCTCTCCAGCATTTGTTTTTGGTAGACTTTTTAATGATGGCCATTCTGACCAGTGTGAGGTGGTACCTCATTGTCGGTTTGATTTGCATTCCTCTAATAATTAGCAACACCATGCATCTTTTCATGTGCCTTTTGGCCATCTGTATGTCTTCTTCGGAGAAGTGTCTGCTTAGGTCTTCTGCCTGTTTTTTTATTGGGTTGTTCGTTTTTTGTCATTGGTTGTTGCTATTGAATTATATGTTGACCCATATTCTTATGCTGCCTCCTAACATCTTTCATGGACTTCCCTTCTCATTTCTTAAGAAAGAGATACTAGTCTTTTTAATGTAAATCTATCAGTATTACCCACCTTACACATGTTAATCTTAACTGTAATTGTGAAACTGTTGATTTTCCAATTCAAGAAAAGTCAGCTGGGGGATTTCTGCTTCTGAAATGGAATAGTAGGAACTGGATTCCCTTCCTCTCTGATAAAACTATTTTTCAAACGACAAAATATTTTAATAAATATAGTTAAGAAATCAAAGGTATTGTGGGGGAAAGACTTTGCAAAACACTGGACACCAGACAATGAAGGACAGTGATCCTTAAGAAATGAGAAGCCAATGAGGTAAGGTCTGATTTGTCACAGCCTACTTTCTGAAGAGAATTTCCAGGCTATGGCCCGGGATATGGGAGTAGAGGAGGCTGGTGGACTCTGTGCCGAGGAGACGAGCTGAGAGTCCAGGGAGACCAAGGTGGCTGGAATTCACATGAGTCCTGGACAGCAGAAGGCTATGGAGAGAAAACAGGCTAGACATTGCCAGAAAGTCCCTCTTGAGTATTCAGCTGAGTTCTGGTCAGGTTATGTGTGCGAAAGACACCCGGAAGCTGGGGAAATAGCCACCTGAAAGAGTTAGAGGTAACAGTGCCTGGCACTCACATGGCTGAAAATAGTGCCTGTTCCCTTCAGGAGGTATAAGCCCTCAAGATTCAAAGGGCAGGAGTTCCCATCATGGCTCAGTGGTTAATGAATCTGGCTAGGAATCATGAGTTTGCGGGTTCGATCCCTGGCCTTGCTCAGTGGGTCAAGGATCCCGAGTTGCTGTGACTGTGGCGTAGGCCAGTGGCTACAGCTCCAATTAGACCTCTAGCCTGGGAACCTCCATATGCCATGGGTGCAGACCTGGAAAAGACAAAAAAAAAAAAAGATTCAAAGGGCAGTGGGTACAGTACATAAAAATTCTTAATAAATGGAGAATAGTAAGCTGTAAGCAATGGAATATAGCCAGCATTTTATAATAACATTGAATGGAATATAATCTAAAAATATAGAGGCACTATGTTGTACATTTGGAATTAATATTTTAAATATTAAACTTTACTTCAATTTAAAAATAAAAATAAGCTGTAAATTGAGCAAGACCCAACTATATGCTACCTTTGAGAAATGCGCTGCCAATATAAAAATATAAATAGGTTAATTTTAAATGGGTAAAAAAGGTACACTGTGTGTACTGGGTTGAATCGTGTTTCCCTGCAAAATTTATACCCACCCTTAATCTCTCCATGAGATCTTATTTGGAAACAGAATGTTTGCAGATGTAGTCAGCCAAGATGAGCGGCATCATGGATTAGGATGGGCCTTATAAGAAGAGGGGGAGACACAGAAACACAGACACACGTAGGCAAGAAAGGACATTTGACAGCAGAGACAGAGACTGGGATGATGCTGCTGCAACCCAGGGAGTCCCAAGGATTTTGCCCCCAGCCACTAGAAGCCAGGAAGAGGCAAGAGGTTCTTCCTTAGAGACCGTGGAGGAAGCATAGTCCTGGTCTCTGACTTCTGATCTCCAGAGAGGTGAGAGGATAAAAGTCTGTTCTTTTAAGTCACCTAGACTCTGGTTAGTAGTTACGGAAGCCTTAGGAATGAATACAGATTTTGGTACTGAGAAATGGGAGATTATTGTGACCAATACCTAATAATGTGGACGTGGCTTTGGAATTGGGTCATGAGTGGAGGTTGGAGGAATTTTGACGTGTGTGATAGAAAAGCCCTAGCTTGTCTTGAAGAGATTGTTGATAGGCATATGAACATTAAAGGCGACTCTGGTAAAGGTGTGGGAAAGAAATGAAAGCTGTGTAGAGAAATCTTGCGTCATCTTGGATACTCCATATATCATCATGGAAAGAATATTGGTAGAAATACAGAAACTCAGGTGCTTCTGTTGTGGTCTCGGAAGAAACATGCTATTGGACATTGGACAAGAGATAATTCTTGTTATGAAGTAGCAAAACTTGGCTGAACTGCATTCTAATGTTTGGTAGAATGTAGACTCTGTAAGCCATGATCTTGGATATTTAGCTGAGGAGACTTCCAACCAAAGCGTGGAAAGTTCGTCCTGGTTTCTCCCTGTTGCTTATTTTAAAATGGGAGAGGGGGAAAAAAATAAATAAAATAAAATGAGAAAGGAAAAAGATAAAGGAAAAACTGCTAAGAAATAAAGAACCCGAACTTGATGATTAGGAAAGTTCTTAGCCTGTTCAGAGTGTACCGTTGAAATAAGGCCAAGGCTATGGTTGGACAAACCTTCGCTGAAGATACTACATATGTGGGTCATGGATCCAGTCAACCATCTCAGCAGAAGCCAGGAATAGAGATGAGTCTTTCTAGGAAGGACTACAGATGCTTCCTCTACAGGAGTGTTACAGAAGAATGCTCTTATGTAATGGTTTAGATCCCCATGATATGCACTGGAGACTAACAAGGTTCTTAAAGAATTTTATATCAGCAGAAACAGTGACAGCTTGGGCTGAAGGGGGCAGAGACAGGATGAATCGGAAGAAGGACTTTTAGACTTCTGGGATTCTATGGTAGAAAACAGGCTGATATATACCCAACTAGCTACAAACACGCCCTGCTCCTCAAGGATATGGGAGAATTCCTCAGATTCCAAGGATGGAGCTTCAGATGCAGAGGTCAGGGAGGCAGACCTAGAGGAGGGGCCAGTGGAACCTTCATGGGCTCAGAGGCAGAAGCTGATGGGATCTCTGCCAGCACAGAGGGAGGAATCGACTCAGTCTTCTTGGGCCCTGAAGGTAGATTATTCTCAGGACCTGAAGCTTAACAGAACTGATCCTGCTGGAATGCAAACTTGTTTGGACCAATAATGATGGTTTTTTCTTTTTTCTTTATTTTTTTAATGGGAATATATATCTTATGCCTGACGCACAATTGTACTTTGAAGGCAGATAACTTTTCTAGTATCATAAGGTCCACACATAGATAGGAATTTTCTCATGAAGGACCATATACAGAATCTCACCTATACCTAATTTAGATGCTTAATTAAATGACATTTGGAACTTTATTATTATTATTATTATTATTTGTCTTTTCTAGGGCTGCATCCATGGCATATGGAGGTTCCCAGGCTAGGGGTCTAATCGGAGCTGCAGCAACCAGCCTATGCCAGAGTCACAGCAACGCGGGATCCAAGCCGTGTCTGCGACCTACACTATAGCTCATGGCAATGCCGGATCCTTAACCCACTGAGCAAGGCCAGGGATCGAACCCGCAACCTCATGGTTCCTAGTTGGATCTGTTAACCACTGAGCCATGACAGGAACTCCTGGAATTTTTTTTTAAATGATGGTATTATATAAGATATTGCATTCAAAGTTAATGTTGGAATGAGTTAAGAATTGCGGGGACATTGAGATGAGTGAGTGTATTTTGCATTCATGGATGTGTATGGACGTGAATAGAGGAGTCCAGAGAGCAAACTGTAGTGGTTTGAATAGCGATCCCCCCACAAAGCGTGTCTACCCAAGGGCCTTGGAATGTGACCTTTTTGGGGAACAGGGTCTTTGTAGGTGTAACTAGTTAAGATGAGAGCATACTGGATTTGAGAGGACCCTAAATCAGGATGCTTAGTGTCCTTAGAAGAAGAGAGGAGACACAGAGACATAAACAGGGAAGATGGACCTATGACCATAGAGGCAGAGCCTGGAGGGATGCGACTACACACCAAGGTCGCCAAGGACTGTTGGCAACTACAAGAGAGAGGCAGGAACGGGTTCTTTGCTAGAGTGTTCAGAGCAAGCATGGTCCTGCCGACATACTGATTTTGGTCTCCAGAGTTGTGAGAGAATGAAATTTTGGTTTTTGAAGCCCCCGATTTTCGGGTATCTTGTTATAGCTCCTCTAATTAACTAATACACATGGGTAGGACTGATCGAAAGAAACTTGGAGTGGTTCTATTAAAAGTATAGTAGAATATTACCAGAGATAAGCTGGGTCATTTGATAATGATAAGGTGGCCAATTATAAGTTATCAAGAAGATATAGAAATGCTAAAATTTATGCATCTAATAACAGAGGTTCAAAATACATGAGGAGTTCCCATCATGGCTCAGTGGTTAATGAACTTGACTAGCGTCCATGAGGATGCAGGTTCGATCCCTGGCATTGCTCAGTGGGTTAAGGATCCAGCGTTGCCATGAGCTGAGTGTAGGTCATAGATGCGGCTCAGATCACATGTTGCTGTGGCTGTGGTGTAGGCTGGCAGCTACAGCTCCGACTAGACCCCTAGCCTGGAAACCTCCATATGCCACGGGAGCGGCCCTAAAAAGACTAAACACACACACACACACACACACACACACACACACACACACACAAAAAGTAAAACTGTAGAAGAAATAGACAAATCCATAATAGTCGTATTTCAGCACTCCTCTCCTAGGAATTGATAGAACAAGGAAATAAGAAATCAGCAAGAGGAGTTCCCATTGTGGTTCAGTGGTTAATGAATCTAAGAACCATGAGGTTGTGGGTTCAATACCTGGCCTTGCTCAGTGGGTTAAGGATCCGGCGTTGCCCTGAGCTGTGGTGTAGGTCACAGACGCAGCTCGGATCCCATGTTGCTGTGGCTCTGGTGTGGGCCAGTGGCTACAGCTCCGATTAGACCCCTAACCTGGGAACCTCCATATGCCCCAGGAGCAGCCCAAGAAATGGCAAAAAAACAAAGAAAGAAAGAAAGAAATCAACAAGAGTATAGAAGATTTGAACAACGCTTGAACCAACATGACCAATTTGACATTTATAGAACTTTACACCCAGTAGCAACATTCATATTTTTTTTCAAGTGCATATGGAGCATTCAACAAAATAGACGACACTCTGGGCCAGAAAACAAGTTTCAGTGAGTTTAAAATATCCAAGTGAGTTTAAAAGTATTTAACTTGACAAAACAGAATTGAATTAGAAATCAGTAACAGAAAATCTCTAAACATTTGAAATGAAAATAGCATGCTTCTAAATAATCCATGTGTCAGATGAATTGAATGGAAAACTAGAAAAAAAGTATCTTGAATTGAATAAAAATAGAAACACAGGAGTTCCCATCATGGTGCAGCAGAAAGAAATCCGACTAGGAACCATGAGGTTGTGGGTACGATCCCTGGCCTCACTCAGTGGGTTAAGGATCTGGCGTTGCTGTGAGACGTGGCTCAGATGTGATGTTGCTGTGGCTGTGGTGTAGGCCAGCAGCTGTAGCTCTGTTTGGACCCCTAGCCTGGGAACCTCCGTATGCTGTGGCTGTGGCCCTAAAAAAGCAAAATAAAATTAAATTAAAAAGTAAAAATAAAAATAAAAACACAGCATATCAGTATTTTAGGATGCCACTAAAGCAGTGTAAGGGGGACTTTTCAGCACTAAACTCCTATATTTGAAACAAAGGAAAGGCTCAAATTGGTGATGTAAATTTCCACATTCAGAAACTACAAAAAGAAGAGCTAATTAAGCACAAAATATGTAGGATAAAGGAAATAATAACGTTGAGGATGCAACAGAAAATAGAAAAACAGAGAAAATTAATGAAACCAAGTGCTGGCTCTTTGAGAAGATTGATAAAATTGCTGAACCTCTAGAGAGACAGATTGGGGGAAAAAAGAAAACTTAATTTGCTAATACCAGCAATGAAAGCTATGACATGATTAGAGGTTCTACATATATTTATAACAATGCTATAACATTTGGTTGTGATGATTGTCCTACAACTATAAATGTAAGAAAATTCATTGAGTAATTAAAAAATAAATAAAATAAATAAATAAAATACTATGAACAACTTTATGCCAATAAATTCAAAACTTAGATGAGGAATCAATAAACTTTTTTTCTGTAAAGTTCCAGCAAGTAAAAACTTTGGCTTTGAAGACCATATGTGGTCTTCGTCACATGTTTTCTTTCCATTCTTTAAAAAGGTTTAAAAAAAAAAAAACTTTATGCACGGTAGGCCACCTGCTGACTTAGATGAAATGGACAGATTCCTTGAAACATACAGATTATTAAAGCTCAATCAAGGGGAAATAAATGCAATGGACTGTCCTTATCCAGGGATGTGGAACCCACGGAGATGGAGCACCAGCTGGACTATGCCATTTGATATAAGGAACTTGAGCATCTACAGATTTTGGTACCTGGGGTGGGGGGGTCCTGGAAACAATGCCCCATGGTTGCTGAAGAATGAGTGTAAGCTGATAGTCTTATGTTTATTAAGAAATTGAATTTGCAGTTAAAAACTTTCTCACATTTGCACAGCAAAGAAAACCATAAAAAAAAAAAGACACCTTACAAAATGGGAGAAAATAGTTTCAAACGATGCAACTGACAAGGGCTTAATCTCTAAAATATGCAAACAACTTACACAACTCAACAGCAAAAAAACCAACAATCCAATAGAAAAATGGGCAAAAGACCTGAATAGACATTTCTCTAAAGATACACAGATGGACAACAAGCACGTGAGAAAATGCTCAGCATCACTGATTATTAGAGAAATGCAAATCAAAACTGCTATAAGGTACCACCTCACACCAGTCAGAATGGCCATCATTAATAAGTCCACAAATAACAAATGCTGGAGGGGGTGTGGAGAAAAGGGAATCCTCCTCCACTGTTGGTGGGAATGTAAATTGGTACAACCACTATGGAAAACAGTAGGGAGGTATCTTAGAAAACTATATATAGAACTGCCATATGACACAGCAATCCCACTCTTGGGCATATATCCAGACAAAACTTTCCTTGAAAAAGACATATGCACCCATATGTTCACTGCAGTATTTTCACAATAGCCAAGACATGGAAACAACCTCAATGTCCATTGACAGGTGAATGGATTAAGAAGATGTGGTGTATATACACAATGGAATACTACTCAGCCATAAAAAAGAACAATATAATGCCATTTGCAGCAACATGGGTGGAACTAGAGACTCATGCTAAGTGAAGTAAGTTAGAAAGAGAAAGACAAATACCATATGATATCACTTTTATCTGGAATCTCATATATGGTACAAATGAACCTTTCCACAGAAAAGAAACTCATGAACTTGGAGAACAGACTTGTGGTTGCCAAAGGGGAGTGGGAGGGAGTGGGATGGGCTGGGAATTTGGGGTTAATAGATGCAAACTATTGCCTTTGGAATGGATAAGCAATGAGATGCTGCTGTGTAGCACTGGGAACTATATCTAGTCACTTATGATAGAGCATGATAATGTGAGAAAAAGAATGTATATATGTATGTGTGACTGGGTCACCTTGCTGTACAGTAGAAAGTTTATAGACGCTGTAAACCAGCTATAATGGAAAAAAAAAATCATTATAAAAAAAAACTTACAAAGAAAACTCCAGATCTGCAGGAGCTGGCTGGTAACTTTTACCAAACATTTAAGGAAGAAATGTTACAATCTTACCCAAACTCTTCTATAAAATTAAGAAGGAGGGCAAACTTCCCAACTCACTCTATAGACCAGCATCACCCTATTATCAAAACCAGACAAGGACACTGCAAGAAAACCACAGATCCGTATACATTGCGAACATAGACGTAAACATTCTAAGTGAAATTTTAACATATTGAAACCAACAATATATAAAAAGGAAAATTCATGATGACCATGTGGCTTTTATGTCAGGAATGCAAACTTGTTGCATCATTTAAAAGTCAGTTAAGGTAATTCCCCATATTAACAAACTAAAACTATCTAATATGTGCAGAAAAGATTGTAACAGAATTCAGCATCCATTCCTGGGAAAAATGTCTCAGCAGACTAAGACTAGACAGGGACTTCCTCAATCTGGTATGAAAAATTCATTGCTATTATCATATTTCATAGGGAAAGACTTAATGATTTTCCTCTAAGCTCAGGAACAAGACAATGATACCTGCTTCTCTACTTTCATTCAACATTATCCTGGAGATTTTAGCCAGTGCTATCAAGAAAACTATGATATAAAAAGTGCAGTATAAAAGATATCTGTATTGAAAAGGAAGAAGTAAAACTGTATATTTAGAAACATTATGATTCTCTATGTAGAAAATTCTGTGGAATTTACATGAAAGTGTCTAGGATTGATAAATAAACTTAGCAAAATGATGGGATTTAAGATCTGTGTCTATAAAAGTAAATTATGAACTTGCCTGGTAGTCTAATGGTTAGGACTCTCTGCTTTCACCCCTGCAGCTCAGATTCAGTTTCTGGTCTGGGAACTGAGATCCCACATCAAGCCACTGCACACTGCAGCCAAAAAACCCAAAAGTGTCCTATATTGCTATATACTACCATTTATTTGTTTTTAACTAAAATTTAGTAAATTTACAGTACTGTGGTAGTTTCAGGTGTACAGCAAAGTGATTCAGATATTTTTTTTCCAGATGATTTTCCATTATAGGTTATTATAAGATATTAAATATTGTTCCCCGTGTTATATAGTAAATCCTTGTTGTTTATCTGTTTTATAGTATTATGTATCTATGAATCCATACTCCTAATATATCCCTTCCTTTCCCTTTTCATAACCATCAGTTTGTTTTCTATGTCTGTGAGTATGTTTCTGCTTTATAAATAAGTTTATTTGTATCTTTTTTTTAGATTACACGTAAAAGTGATATGTAATATTTATCTTTCTCTGATGGACTTACTTCATTTAGTATGATATTCTCCAGGCTCATTGATATTGCTACAAATGGCATTATTTCATTCCTTTTATGGCTGAGTAGTATTTCATTGTATATATGTACCACATCTTATTTATGCATTCATCTCCTGGTGAACACTTACCTTGCTTCTATGTCTTGGCTATTGTAAATAGTGCTGCTGTGAACATTGGAGAACATGTATCTTTTCAAGTTTTAGAGTTTTTGTCTTTTCTGGATATGTGCCCAGGAATGGGATTGCTGGATCATATGGTAATTCTATTTTTAGCTTTTAAAGGCACCTCCATACTGTTTCCCATAATGTCTGCAGCAATTTACATTCCCACCAATGGTGTAGGAAGGGTCCCCTTTCTCCACATTTGTTTTTCCCCATGATTTATTATTTGTAGATTTTTTTTTTTGATGCTGACCATTCTGACCAGTGTGAGGTGTTGTCTCATTGTGGTTTTGATTTGCATTTCTCTAATAATTATCAATGTTAAGTATCTTTTCATGTGCCTATTGTCCACCTCTATGTCTTCTTTGGAGAAATGTCTATTTAGGTCTTTTGCACTTTTTTTTATTGGGTTGCCTTTTTTTTGATATTGAATTGTATGAGCTATTTGTATATACTACTATTTATGATCGAAAAATATTAAGCGCTTTAGAATAAATCTGACAGAAAAGGTGAAAATCTGTACAGTGAAAACTACCAAACATGCAGAGGGAAATTAGAGAAGACCTAAGTAAATGGAGAGAAATAACAGTTCATGTGTCAGAAGACTCGGTATTTTTAAGACGTCAATTCTCTCCAAATAGATCTATAGATTTAATGCAATATCAATCAAAATCCCAGCAGGCTTTCGAAAATAGAAATTGACAAAAATTCATGTGGAAAAGCAAAGGGCCTAAAATAACCAAAATAACTTTGAAAAAAGAAAAAAAAAGTTAGAAGGCCAATATTGCATGATTTCAAGACTTATTATCAAGCTGCAGTAATTAAAACTGTGATATTGAAAAAATTATAGACATAGAGATAAAGGCAACAAAATAGCCCAGAGAGAGATCTGTACATCTGTGGACAACTGGTTTTCAACAAAGGTGCAAAAACAACAAAATATGAAGATGATAGGTTTTTCAACCATATGGTGCTAAACCAGTTAGATATCCACATGTAAAAATTTAATAAAATTTTATCTTTGCATCACATAAAGATAACAAAATCATCTTTAAATAGAAAACTTAAAACTGTATCTTGTAGCAGAAAACATCAAAGAAAGTCTTGATGACTGGGCAGACGAATGTTTCTTAGCTACATCTCTAAAAAGAATGATCTAAAAGCAAGTGCTTGAACTTCATTTTAAAAAAAGTCCTTCTCTTTGAGATAAATTATGAAGAGGATGAAAGGAGAAGTCATACGCTAGGGGAAAAACTCTTGTAAATTATGGATCTAATAAAGGACCCTGAAAATGCGACAAGAAAACCAATAACTACATTTTTTAAAAACTGGGGGAAAGATTTGAATAGGCACTTCTCCAGAGAAGGTAGAAAGACGTCATTTAAATGGATGAAAAGATTATCACCATCATTAGATTTTGGGGAAATCTAGTTTAAATCTGCAAGGAGCGACCACTCTACACCGATTAGAATTTCCAGGCTAAAACGGAAGACTGTACCAAATCATGGTCTTGAAGTACTGCAACTCTCATGTACCCTCGTACACTCCGGGTGGGAATGTATAATCGTTCAACCACCCTTGAAAACTGTTTGGCAATTTCCTAAAAAAATTAAACATACCCCTCCCATATGATAACAGCTATTCCGCTCCTAGATGTTTACCCAAGAGAAAGAAAATCATTCAAGGTGCATACAAAGACGTCTACGTAAATGTTTATAGCATCTTCATCTGTAACAGTCAAAAGGTGGACACAATCCATGTGTCCATCTAGAAGAGGATGGGTGGAGAAGCCATGGCCCATTCATGGAATTGTGCTCAGCAATAAAAACGAACGAACTGTTGCCAGAGGCCACAGCATGTCTGACTCTCAGAATGATTATGCTGAGTCAAAGAAGCCAGACGTAAAAAGTAATAATAATACTGTATGATTCTATTCATAGAAAGTTCTAGGAGAGGCACACTAATGTGGAGTGACAGAAAGCAAATCCAAGGTTACTTGGGGAGGGTGGGAGCAAGGGATTACAACTGGGCTTAAGGAAACTCTTGGGGAGGCTGGGGACCTCCATTACCTTGACTGTGACGTGGTTTTCAGGGGTGGGTACTAAATCCCAGCTTTAAGTAAACTCAATTTACTATATATAACTATACCTTAGGAAAGCAGAGATGAACTCTTCCTAAAGAAGGAGGAACGAAGGCAAGAAGGAAGGAAGGGGCGAGGGAGGAAGGGGGGAGGGAAGGAAGGAGGAAAGAAGGGAGGAAGGAAGGAAGGGAGGGACATTTCAACTCTCACGGAAGGGCCAGGGAGGCCAGAGAGGAAAGTGAGAATTTCCTCGAAGCTCCCAGTATTTCCTAATCTGAGTAACACTGGCCCTGACTCGGTGTATGAGCTACCAGACATGTTCCGCTGGGGTGTTTGTTCAGGTGGTTCCATCACATTACTTTTTGCAGCTTTTCTGTGATATCTGTGGACCCTCAGGTTGCACCCGTCCGCCCTCTCAGGAGCTCAAAACCTTCTTCTTCCAGGATGTTCGATGAAAAAGTAGACTCCACATAGAACCCAGGCTACGGTGGCCCTCTAAGATTAATTTTTTATTAGTAGAAATACCTCCCTACTTTCTCCTTAACCCTTACAGCAGAGAATTCTATTTATTCCAAAACTTTCCAGTAAGCAAGCCTGATTTAGGAAAATACCGAGTTATAAAGCAAGAGAATGGGCCATCACATTCTTTACCCAAACAGCCCCCAAAGGGCACCTGTAAATAGGAAGGCTTCCAGAGGGCATCCAAAATGGATTCCATACATACAAAACTGGCTTTGCATGGATTTCAGGATGCTGTCTACATGTTCTTAAGCCAGCCTGACAGAGTGAAGGGAGTTTCTGCATGAGCAGCCCTTTCTGTGGACAGGCCTCTGTGGTCCTAGGTTCCCCACCCCTACCACACCTCCTCCTCCCTCCAAGCGCCCCCTGGTGGCCGGTGGTAAAGGGTGACCTGACACTGAGTGTGGAGCTGCACTTGCGTGCTGTTGAGCTGCCCTCATAGAGGGGCCTCAGGGACCTTCTTGGCGCCCTAGCGCCCCTAGCAGATGGGAGGCCTGCTGCTCAGCTGTGGGTATGTGACCCGGCTTGTTGTCGCCCTTTTCCAAGGTGGGCCGATCCCCAAGCCCGGGCACACCCAAGGCCATGGGTGACCCACTGGCCGTGTGGCTGGACCTTGCCTGGCAGGGTATGCGATGTGTCCCCCCCCCAACCCCTAGGCCCAGCCCGGTGGGCAGGTGTTCCAAAAGGGACTCGGATCAAGTGCCTAGATCCGCTCTCTGACCCCAGCCTGCAGCCCTCCCTGGGGACCAGGGCAGAGCGTCTTGTCAGCTCCTGCCACCCATCCGGAGATGTTGTGGTCAGCTCGTGCACCTGGGAGGACCCTGTGTCCTCGCTCCTCCTGAGAGAGCTGCCTCTGCTCAAGAAAGGACACCCTACTGGCAGAGCCCTCTAGTTGGCTTCGCTGCCCTTTAAAATTTTTTTCTATGTAGAACTGGTTTCCTTTTTTTTTTTTGGTCTTTTTGCCTTTTCTAGGGCCACATCCGAGGCATATGGAGATTTATTACAAAGTAACTTAGTAGTACCGAGCCGCGTCTGCAACCTACACCACAGCTCACAGCAATGCCAGATCCTTAACCCACTGAGCGAGGCGAGGGTTCAGAACCGCAACCTCAGGGTTCCGGGTCGGATTCGTTAACCGCTGAGCCATGACGGGAACTCCACAACTGCCGTTTTCTTTGCCCACCTCTTCGCTTTCTGCAGAGGCCACCGCTTCTCCACCCGCTGTGTTTCCTCCCAGGCCTGTTTCTGTGCCGTTCCATCCTCACATGGCCGATGGAACATCTCATTCTGTTTGTCACATCAGCAACATACAACTCAGTGTGTTATTCTGCAGCTTAGTATTTTTATCCTTCAATATGCTTTGTATTCTGTCCATTTTAGTACCTGCAAGGCTACCTTGTTCCTTCTAAAGGCTCCACATTCATCCCACCTTGCGGACAAAGCACAGTTGATGCTATTACCATATCCATGGATGTTTGGATTATTTATGCCACACGCAGTGCTGTAATGAATGGCCACGCCAAGCCCTTCTCCTGCATCTGGGAGGCCATACTTAACCCAGAAGTGGTGTAAACTCACCCTCAACCCTAGACCTGACTCTGAGAAGTACTGTTGGACCCCCTTACCTGCCCTCAAAACCTCCAATGCAGGAGTTCCCATTGTGGCTCAGTGGGTTAAGAACCCAACACAGTGTCCGTGAGGATGCAGGTTCCATCTCTGGCCTCATTCAGTGGGTTAAGGAGCCCGTGTTGTCGAGAGCTGCTGTGTGGTTCACAGATGCAGCTTGGATCCTGTGTTGCAGTAGATGTGGTAGAGGCAGGCAGCTGCAGCTCTGATTGGACTCCTAGCCCGGGAACTCCATATGCTGCAGGTGAGGCCTTAAAAAACAAGGGAACAGGAGTTCCCGTCGTGGCGCAGTGGTTAGCGAATCCGACTAGGAACCATGAGGTTGCGGGTTCGGTCCCTGCCTTTGCTCAGTGGGTTGACCATCTGGCGTTGCCCTGAGCTTGTGGTGCGGGTTGCAGACCCGGCTCGGATCACGCGTTGCTGTGGCTCTGGTGTAGGCTGGTGGCTACAGCTCCGATTCGACCCCTAGCCTGGGAACCTCCATATGCCGCGGGAGCGGCCCAAGAAATAGCAAAAAGCAAAAAAAAAAAAACAAAGAAACAACAACAACAAAAAAAAAAAAAAACAAGGGAACAAGCAAAAACCAACGAAAAACCCCTAAAAAGCAAAAAAACCCTCCAATACATACAGACCTTTTCTGTAGAAATTGTCATACTTTTCCCTTGGATCCCTGTTTCGTTTTGGCCATTAGATTGCTGTAGCGATCCACCCAGATGAGCATCTTATTTTTAGTGTCTTTTGGCCGTGATTGGCCATGTGTTGCTTTGTTTTCTTGTTTTAATCATTTATTCAAGAGTTGGATGATCCTGGGTTCAAATGTACTTGACTTCTCTGAGCCTCAGTTTCCTTATCTGAAAAATGGACCCAATAACTATCTAACGGTTGTGGCGAATGGCAGAGGGAATTTATGTGAAGTGCTCATAGCAAAGTGACTGAAGTCTAGTGAGTGCATGGTCATTGCTGGCTGTTGCGGAGTCAGTGATCAACTCTGCAGTGTAAGTGGCATCTAAATCTATGTCAGTATTTTGAGTATTAAGGGACTTTTTAACAAGAACAATTTCTCAGTGTGTTAGCATCTTTGATATGAATAGTCTGTGTGGTGGATGTGATTGCTGTTCTCTAACCCCCCGCCCCCCACTGCACACATCCTATTTCGGCTTATGGTAATTGCCTTTAAGATTTGGTTTCAGTTTGGCAAGCTGTTAGATCATCTCGAGGTTGTAAAGAACACTTGCCCCCCACCCCTGCCATTCCCGGGTGCACAGCCCTTGTCTGATAATTTATTTTCCAGGACAGCTAATTCAACGAGAAAACTGGTGACTATATCCTTCATTTCCAGAGTTGTATTACCTAATTTTCTCCTATCGTCAAAGTCATTCAGGTGATTAATTTTCAATTATTCCCTCCATCCATGGAAGGGAACTGAATCTTCATTGATTCAATGTATTCAATTTATTGAGCACTTTGCAAGAGCTACTGTCTGTTCTGGGCGCCGGTGATGGAGGTGGAGAAGAAAGACCAGGGTTGTCTTCAAGGACTTAACAGTCCAGCAGGGGGGACAGGGATGAAGTGTCGTTGAGTTGGAGTCCAGATTTACAAGAAGCTAGCCTTTCGCTGATACCACCTAGGCACTGATTCTGTGGGGCTGCTACTGACCTTGAGCTCCATGGGTTACTAAACCAAGAGACACATTTGTCACAATCCAGGGACTTCTTAGTTTTGGCAGTGCCTAGTTTAGGCCTTGCATAAATATGCAATAAATAAAACAAAGAGACAGTGTTCTCTAACACAGAACTTGCAAACACATCTTTTTAACACAAGCGATTTTTTTTTTTTTCCCAAAACTCTTGAGCAAGAAAACACCCTCTACAAATCTAGGACTTCTTTTTTTTATTAAAGGACACACACACACACGCACACACATACACACACAACGGAAAGGGAAAATGTTTTTATAGCTTGCAGTAGGCCTTAGAGATTTAAATACTGAAACCTTCAATTTGTACCAATAATTCATATACAGCTATATGGGGTGAAAAAGGTTAATGATGGAATTTTTTTTTAAAGTATGTTCCATTGACTATAAATGGCAGATCTGACAGTTAAAATGAAAATTGTTCGAGAAGAAACTTTAGTCAAACTAATTATTTGAGACGTTATAAGGATATATAATTATATTCTTCACCTTTAAAAAAAGTTTTATTACAAATGTGCTTTTAAAGAACAAGTAGAGAAATAAAGGCTGTAATTGTTCTTAATTATAGCTAACTGTAATTGCACTCAATTACGATATTCTGAATATCACCAGTGGCTAAAGAAATCCTGGCATACAGACAGTGCACCCACATTCATGAGATGAGGTATAGCTTTATGAATATTCTGTTATCTATAATTTAGCTCTTTTACTGTTGATTCCATTTCTCTTGGTTTTATTGTCTTTTATTTTGGTTTTAGTGGATCGTAGAGATGTAATTGTCATCTGTGGATGTGGTGAAGGTTGGCGATTTCATCGGGGGGTTGGTTCAAAATCCCCATCAACACAAAAAAGACACTTTGGCCATTGTGAGAGGAGACATTTGGATGTCACCCACCGTGGCTGAATACACAGATTTGAATTTCTGGAGGTGGTGCTGAATACCACATTTAATGTCCCCATCAAGGCCCAAGAAGCGACCTGGAAGATGGGCGAGCTCTCCAGCAGCCTCCCTCCCGCTCTGCGGGTTGCTCTGAGTCGTGTCCCGAGTGGGTCAATTTAAGGAGGGTGAGCGTGTCCCGTGAATGG
Source organism: Phacochoerus africanus (assembly GCF_016906955.1). NCBI lineage: Eukaryota > Metazoa > Chordata > Mammalia > Artiodactyla > Suidae > Phacochoerus > Phacochoerus africanus. The sequence goes on along the minus strand of NC_062555.1, from coordinate 66,224,227 downwards.
GAGGTTTTTCCTCTCCCTCCTCCCAGGATGCTCAGCATTCAGAGGGAGCTCTGTGTCTCTGCCTAGACCTGCCTGCCTGCCTTTACGGTCTGCAGAGCCAGGCGGGGCTCCCTGAGTTGACAGTTTTGTCACAAACTCTTGAACTGGTACCTGTCTGCTCAGTGAGGGGTGATAGCACCATCCTATTTCTCATCCAGAACTGGATCAGGGTAGACAGAAAAAGAAAAACGAATACACTCTTGGACACTATTGGAGAGGAGAAGGGAGTGCTTTAGCTTCAGGAGAAAGGGGCATTTTATGATGTATTTATTATGGCCACTGTTCCAAAAAGTGAAAAATAGAAAACCAACAAAAAAGTAAGACCCCCCCAGATCACATCAGAACAGCCTTTTGAACCCTACAGCCAGGGTCAGCTTTGACAGACTTTCTGGTGCATTTTTTAAATTAAAAAAAAAAAGTGTATTCTAATTTAATTAAAGCAAAATTTTAATAATTAAAATTCTTTTCTTTTTGAAATATTTTTTATTAAAGTGTAGTTGATTTATGGTGTTCTGGTAATTTCTGCTGGACAGCAAAGTGACCCAGTCATACACACACATGCACACACACGAATATCCTATTCTTTTTTTCGTACTACCTTCCATCATGTTCTAACCCGAGAGATTAAGCATAGTTCCCTGTGCTGTACAGTAGGACCCTATTCCTTATCCATTCTGAAGATAATAGTTTACATCTACTAACCTCAAACTCCCTGTCCCCTCCCCCTGGCAACCACAGATCTGCTCACCATGTCCATGATCTGTTTCTATTTTGTAGATAGGATCATTTGTGCCAGATCTTAGATTCCGCACATAAGTGTTATCTCTTTGTGATATGATATTTGTCTTTCTCTTTCTGACTTACTTCACTTAGTATGAGAAGCTCTAGTTGTATCCATGTTGCTGCAAATGGCATTACTTTGTCCTTTTTTATGGCTGAGTAGTATTCCATTATGTATATGTACCACATCTTCTTAATCCATTCATCTGTCGCTGGACATTTAGGTTGTTTCCATGTCTTGGCTGTTGTGAATTAGTGCTGCACTGAACATAGGGGTGCATGTATCCTTTTGAATGAATGTTTTGTCCTAATGTATGCCCAGGAGTGGGATTGCTGGGTCACATGGTAGTTCTATGTTGAGTTTTCTGAGGAGCCTCCCTACTGTTTTCCAGAGTGTTTGTACCAATTTGCATGCCCACCAAGAGTGTAGGAGGGTTCCCTTTTCTTCTCCATCATTTGTTACTTGTAGATAGTCGTTCTGACAGGTGCTAGGTGGTACCTCATACTAGTTTTGATTTGCATTTCTGTAATAATCAGTGATGATGAGCATTTTTTCATGTGCTCATTGGCCATCCATATGTCTTCTTTGGAGAAATGTCTGTTTAGGTTTTCTGCCCATTTTTCTATTGGATTGTGTGGGGGGGTTTTGCTATGAGTTGTATGAGTTGTTTGTATATTTTGAAGATTAAACCCTTGTTGGACTTAATCAGTTTTTCACTTTTCATATATGGCTGCTGTGAGCTTTTAACCCTTTAGCCAGAGTCAAGTTTGACAGAATTTCTGGTGTATTTTTTAAATTAAAAAATACGTTAAAATAAAATTTTAATAATGAAAAAAATTTAATGCCTTGGCCTGAGCCCCATTCCTGACTACAGGTTGGAGGCCAGGTCCACACAGAGGGAAGCCAGCTCTATGATGGGGCTATCTTTGTGGCAGAAGTCATGGCCACTCTGCTCCTTGAATAGAATTCCATTCATTACGTAGGATATTGGGTAGAAACAGACAAGGCCAAGAGGGCTGGCCTCCACTTGTCTTCCTCAAAGCCTGACAGCCCCCAGGGCTGGGCAGGGCCTGTCTGTAAGGAGAGAGGAAGTGACCAGACTCTTAGCCTATCTCCAACCAGGGGTCCAGCTGGTGAAACCCTCTCTCCATTTTTTCCACTAAGTTGCTCCATCCCACATGGAGTTTGACTGGCTGTCGGAAGCCGTCTTCTTCTCTCCCACCCCCCCATCCTCCACGTGCCTTTGGTCCTCTGCTGCCCTCCCCTAGGCCATCACCCACCCCGGAAAAGCCCAGGACGTCCTGCAAGCTTTCCCATCTACCTTGGCCTGGGCAGTAGCTTTAGTATTTTTAGATTCCTGGAAATAGCAGCATCTCTAAGACAAAATATCCTTCCTCTTGCCAAAGCCTTTTTCATCAGGCAGGACTTTACTGTAGCTCTACTGATGAGGTTGCTCAGGATTTGTTTTCCCAGAAACCTCTGCAGAAGAGATGGGGCCTTCAAGAGATGGGGGCAGAGAAAAGCCCTTCCTGCCATCATCACCTAGGCATGCCTGTGTGTGAGCGTTGGTTGCTATGGCTTTCCCACTGGATGGTCAGCCTTGTGAAGGAGGGCTCTGTGTGTATTCCCTTCCTGCTCCATCCCCAGCACAGAGAAAGAGGAACATAGTAGGAGCAGTAGAAATATTTGTTGAACAAATGAATAAATAAATGCTAATGGTAAATGCTAATGAACTCAATACCCATACATGCCGGTTGATGGATTAGGCCATTAGTCAAACATTACAGTGCAGGCTGGTATTTGCAAATCCCTCTTTGATCCAGAACTTATCAGGAGTGGAGATGATTTTCTCTCATTAAGAGGCCTTACTGGTGATATTATGTCTCTGGGAGCTCCTAGAGAAAAATTAGGCTTTTTTGCACAATGGACCTCCCTTTAAACTGATTTATCAAGGAAAAAAATATTATTTTCACGTAATAATTTAGGGGGTATGTTTTCCCTTAAGAAGCTCACTTATGAACTGCAGTAATGCTTTTAGCCCAGTCATAGCAATTCTAAATGCTGACACCCCTTCCCCCTGGCAGAGGCAGAGTGTTGGAAGGAAATCCCCCTTTTTTGTTTCTGTCTGGGGGGAGTGATGTCATTTTGTCAACAAAGCTTTAAGAAAACATCCAGACACACGGCCTTCCATGGGCATTGTCCTGTCCATGTGGCTTTGCTTTTGCCTTCCGTCTCCTCTGAGAGGACAAGTTGGTAAATGAAAGGCTCAGTGACTGTCGTCCTGGGCTGGTACCTTCGCCACTGCTGGAGCCTAAATAAGTGAGTTTCCATGAGCAGGAATGGCTGATTCATAATTGGATCACGTCATTTCACAGTGCTGGATTCACAGAGCAGGAAAAGGACAATGAAGAGATAAAACTTGGGAGTTCCTGTTGGGGCTCAGCAGGTTAAGAAGCTGACTTAGTATCCATGAGGATGCAGGTTCAACCCCTGGCCCCGCTGAATGGGTTAAGGATTCGGTGTTGCCCTGAGCTGGGGTGTAGGTCACAGATGCAGCTTGGATCTGGCCGTTGCTGTGGCTGTGGTGTAGGCCAGCAGGGGCAGCTCTGATTCGACCCCTGGCCTGGGAACTGCCATAGGCTGCAGTGGACCCTAAAAAGAAAAAAGAGAGCGAGGGAGAGAGAGAAACCTAATACCACCAGCAAAGTCCAGGACAGCCCTCCTTTTCTCAGGTGCATTCCTAAGTGTCAAGATGACATTGTTTTTGAAAGAAGAGAAAACAAAAGCCCTGAACACAATCTCCAAATGATGGAAGGGACAGGGGTGCTGTTTAACCATCAGCCGTCCCCACGGATGCCAGTCAAGGTGCCCTGGTATCTGTGGCAGATCTGATTAGGTAACCCTGGGTGATTTTGTTCTGGGAGCCCCTGAGCCCAGGAACACAGCCAGGGACATACATTTGCAGGTAGTTTATATGAGGAATCCGAAGATAAAATGGAGAAAGCCAGAGCCATGTCACATCTTAGCAAGGACTCCAAATAAGCCTGGCCTAGGTAGAAGGAGGCTGGATGGGTTGGTGATTAGATTCTTTTGCTTTTTTTGCTTTTTAGGGCCACACCTGTGGCATATGGAAGTTCTCAGGCTAAGGGTTGAATCTGAGCTGCAGCTCGCAGCCTACACCACAGCCCCAGCAGTGCCAGATCTGAGCCTCATCTGCAGTTTACACTGCAGCTCATGGCAATGTTGGATCCTTAACCCACTGAGCGAGGCCAGGGAGCGAACCCACATCCTCATGGATATTAGTTAGGCTCGTAACCCACTGAGCCACACTCTGGTGATTAGATTAACTTAATCTTAATGCTGCCAGTCTTCCAACAGCCCACACTGCCTGCCTGCCTGCCTGCAGCCAGATGTGAGTTCCCATCAGCCCCCAGGAGGACCCCATTTCCAGAGGCTTGGGGGGGGGCAGATGGTCCACCTCTCCACAGGGCTACCACCGGCCTGAGCCAAATGCCAAAGGGATAGAAAGAGAAACCCCACCTGGTAGACTTAATTGTTTAAAACCCCGGTGCGGGAGCTGTCATCCCCGTGAGCGAGCACGGGCTGGACAGGAAGAGCTGGGGGTGGTACCTCTCAGGATGCCTGTCTGCAGACGGGTCCCACTTCTGTGGATGCTGGGGGCTGGTATTTCATCCACCTGCTCGCCCGAGTGGATTGGAGAGGCTGGCCGGCCTCTGTAGTGATGGGTCTCTTGTCGAGACCCGCAGTTTTCTAAGTGACTGGGTGAGTTTCTCTGAGGGTCTCGTCTCCCCTTCTGGTTTGGCAGTATTGGGAAGGTACAGGTCCAGACCAACCAGCACTTATTAAAACCACAGCGCCATCTAGTATTGCCAGCTCCCTGCACCGGGTATGGGGTGAATAGTTGCTGCCGGAAAGAGGAATGAAAGGCAAGAGCTGGAAGGAAGAAAGGGACAGAAGAAATGACGCTGGGAAGCAAGTCAGAAAGAGAAAGACAAACACCATATGCTATCACTTCCATCTGGAATCTCATATACGGCACAAATGAACCTTTCCACAGAAAAGAAACTCAGGGACTTGGAGAACCGACTTGCGGTTGCCAAAGGGGAGGGAGTGGGATGGACTGGGAACGCGGGGTTAAGAGGTGCAGACTGTTGCCTTTGGAATGGATAAGCCATGAGATCCTGCTGCATAGCACCGGGAACTGTATCTAGTCACTTGTGATGGAGCCTGATAATGGGAGCAAAGAGGATGTATACTTGTATGTGTCACGGGGTCACCATTGCTGTACAGTAGAAAATTGACAGAACACCGTAAATCACCGATAATGGAAAAAAAATTTTAAAAAAAAAGAAGCGAAGGTGAGGGTGGTGTTTCCTGCCTTCACGTGGTCACCCCGTCTCCTTCTCTGTGGGCCCTTCCTGAGCCCTGATAGAACTAATACCCACTTAGGACTTAACATCTGTACCGTCTCCCTTGCCCCATTCTTCACGACCTGTACTAGGTAAGAGCGTGCTAAGTATCCCTTTGCTCCTTGGTTTCCTGTCTAGCCCCCCCTTTTAGATTGTAAAGTTCCTAACAGTCGGACTGCTTTGGGGGGATGTTCTCTGTTCTAGCACAGGACCCCCCCCCCACCCAGAACACAGGAATGGGTGTGTCATATGTGTACATTGGACCTGGTAGATACTGACGAGCAGTGCGGCATCATGACCCAAAGCATGGGCTTTGGGGCCAGGGCGCCTAGGGCAAGTCCTGGCTCTGTCTGTCACCAGCTATGCAGCCTTGGGAAGCAATTTGACATTTTTCTGTCTCATTTTCCTCAGCTCTATTGTAGCTTAATCATAGTAAAGACATCATGAGGCTTTTAGAAGGATTGAGTAACCACGTATAAATGGCCTAAAGTAGTGACTAGGGTTAAAAAAGCACCCAATCAATGTGAGCTCTAGGATGTGTGTGTGTGTGTACATATCACCATGTGAGAGTAATTGCTTGGGTTTACACACACACACACACGGATATCTTAATCATGGGAGTGAAAATTGAGGAAGAATAAAAGTGGGAGGGAAGGAATGAAGGACCGAAAGTAGCGGATAAAGACAGAAATGATGGGAGAGAAGGAAGTTGGGTTGAGGCGAAGGAGCAGTGCCTTTGCGCTTTTTTATCTGAAAGGAAACTTTAATCCCCAAGGTGTTCTAAATTTCCCAGAGTTAAGGTTCAGCATATACGAAGAAAGTTAACCGGTTCTAAATTAATATATGAATTTGTAATGATGCCTTGAAGCTAATCTTTTTATCTATGTATTATTTGGAAATACATCCAATGTGAAAAGCCCACAATTTGCCCCAAGCACTGGGTGACCAAAAAAAGAAAGAAGAAAAAGGACAAAATCTGCTCGATTGTAATACTTTCACCCTTAATTAAAATAAAGAAAACCTCACGCCTCCTACGACCAGAATGTTGAAATCACTTGCCGAACAGGCAATGAAAATACAAGGAATTTTAAGCTTTTCGAAAAATCTTTGTCCTTCGGGAAGGTCTGGACGTAGCGGTGGGGAGCAACGTCCAGGTCTTAGACATACTGATTGTGCTGACACACGATTCGCAGGGGGCTCTCGCGTCCTTTGTTTTATAGTCATCAACAAATTTTGGAAACTGGCAGAGCTGCGCAGAAATAAATGGTGCGCCCTTGCTTCAACCCTTCCTAAAAAAAGAACTCTTGGCACAGTCCAGGCATGGGATGGACGGTAGGGGACAAGGGAGGGCTCTGTTTCAGACACTTGAGAAAAGTTGGCATCACTCTGTGGCCCCTGGCAAACATTCTACCCCTTTAAAATGAAAGTGGTTTTTTTTAAGGAACGTGAAATAATCTCCCCAAAGGGCATCCATCCTCCACACGGGACATCTATCTGCTTTTGAAAGGTACTTGTCTCTTCTGGTTTTATTTATTGGTTCCCCCTTCGATAAAATGGAATGTATAGCCAACTTGAAAGCTGCAGGGAGCTTTTCTGTTCGTTCACACTGACAATGGATCTGGCAACTCTAGATCAAAGGGCAGGGCCGCATTATGATTCTCTTCTGGGACTTAGACACCCCTCAGGGCAGAGGGAATTGCCCAAGGGTACTGGACCCATTGGAAGCGCATACCCTCCACCATTTTGGTCTGTTTCTTGATCCCTAGAGCAACTCTGTTCCTTGGAACATGGGACTTCGTTTGGTCATTTTTTTTCATCATTGTTTTCAGTCAGTTGTTAGCCTTCCACTCTCTTCTTGATATCAGATTCTCTTGATGATGACAACTAAGGAAAGAAAATTAGTGCAATGAAATGCCGGATATTGCTGTCACTGAAACGGGCATTTTAAGGAATGAGGAAGCTGGGATCCCCTGCCAGTGGAGAGTGCTTTCTGGTTCTCTTGCTCTTATAGGGATGAGTGTCTGCGATGTGCCAGGCACTGGGTATTCAGCAATCTTGAATATGACATGGTCTTTGACTTAGAGAAGCTTTCCTTAGTGGAAAATTCAAAAATACTCACCACTTCATACCTCACGTAATATCTTTTGTTGGAGCAAAATGCTTGCAGTGAAGGATCAGGCTTTAAGTCCTCTTTGTGCCTCTGAAAGCAGCCAGCATGGTTTGTGTCAAACATATGCTAAGTGCTCAGTGAATGTGTTGGATGAGTAAATATTGGTGACAACGATGATTTATGCTTAGGACCTGAATGACCTTTCAACCTATTCAAGGTCGTTGAAACAAGCATGGCCATTAATGAACCTTTCGACCTATCCAAGTTCATCGAAACAAGCATGGTCGTTTCGGCACCTTCTTTTTTAGAGTAGACTTTATTTATTTACTTATTTAGAGCAGTTTTAGGTTTATAGCACACCTGAGGGGCAGGCGCAGAGATTTTATATACGCCTTCTGCCCCCGCCCCCATGCACAGCCCCATAATGTTAATCCTTGTCAATATCCCCTGCGAGAGCCGTGCATTTGTTACAATGGATGGGCCTGTGTTGACATGGCACCGTCACCCAGAGTCCACAGTTTACTTAGGGTTCAGTCCTCGTGCTGTACATTCTCTGGACCTGGATAAATATAGAATGACCTGTGTCTCCCATTATGATATCATAAGAGTAGCCTTACTGCCCTCAAGTTTTTCTCTATGGTGTTTTCTCTAAGTTCTGTCAACTGGGTTATGAAGGAGCATTATCTAGACGAAGCATGGCCACTTATGCTAAATTTGTTTTCCTCGAAGGTTTCTTTACAAAAGGTATAAATTCATGAAAATGTGAACAGTTCAGATGATGTTGTTACCCAACAAGCTAGGGTTTTAAAAGCTCTGGTGTTTGGAGGATCTCAAAAATGATGATTGGTCAGTGAGGCCTTGCTGCATTGCTGTTGTCACATGCGATGGTGCTTTCTCTGTATTTTTTTTTTTTTTAATCGTGGAGTCCCAAGCTCCAATGGCCTCATCAGACTTTTCAGTAATGTCTTGTAATTTAAACTGTGTTTACCCATTCATTCATGTTCACCCCAAATTACTTTTCCTGTGAAGTAATGTCTGTAATTCTAATGTAAATTTTTGAGGGCATGGTTGTATAAAACATAATTTTCCCCTGCTAGTGCTAAGTATGTAGCGAGCATAACTATTTTTTGTAGCATTTGTCTTTGGCTAGAAAGGCAAGGCCAGCCCCTTGAGTGTGTGGGTCTGTTAAACAGAGTTCTGCATTGTCTTTTGCATCTAAATCACACCTATAAGTCATCATCTAGGAATTTCTAGGTTTTTTGAGGTGATTTTTTTTTTTTTTTGACCATGCCCAGAGCATATGGAAATTCTCAGGCCAGGGATCGAACCCGAGCCACTGCCGTGACAACAGCTTAAGCTGCCGCACTGCCAAGGACCTCCTCTAGTTTATTTTTTAAGAGGAACGAGAACTTGGAGAAACTTTGTGGCAACCATGTCTTTTTTTTTCTCCCCAATATTTATATTTGTCTTGCTTCTAGTCCTAATTCACTGTTGGTTTTTCTTAAGCTGCTGGACATTTTTAATCTTTCCAAAGAACCCAACTTAGTTTTCATAGAAGCAAGAACTTTTCCAGACTCCTATTTCGTCAGTTTTACATCACATTTAATTAAATGCAAAGATGAGAATGAGTCACACCTGCATGAAGAGTGGAGGAGAGCCCCAGCCTACTCTTGGTATGTGTGCAGACTTCGGTGATGGAGCTGAGTGAAGCAGGCACTCCTGAGAGGCCTCGGCCACTGTGTTTTTCCAAGAGAATGGAGATTGTTGGTTGATCTAGGAAGCTTTTGAAATGGACAGCAGTTGCAGGCACTCGGATTCTGTTGCTCTGTTGTAGTGCCTCTCCTTGGAGGGCAGTTTTGCCCTCAGGGGACATTTGGCAATGTCTGAAGACTTTTTTTTTTTCCCGAGGCTTTTTGGGGTTTTTTTTTTTGAGGGGGGAGGCACATCTGCAGTATATGGAAGTTCCCAGGCTAAGGGTTGAATCAGCCCCATAACTGCCAGCCTACGCCACAGCCACACAGCAACGTGGGATCTGAGCTCTCTGTGGACCTTCACTGCAGCTCATGCAACGCTGGCTCTTTAACCCGCTGATCGAGGTCAGGGATTGAACCCTCATCCTCATGGATACCAGTTGGGTTCTAAACCACTCATCCACAATGGGGACTGCCTGGAGACATTTTTTGCATTTTTTAAAGGTTTTTTGAAGTATAGTTGATTTACAATGTTGTGATAATTTCTGTTGCACAACAAAGTGAGTCAGTTATACATGCACATACATTCACTCTTTTTCAGATTCTTTCAGCACATAGATTATCACAGACTCTTGGGTAGAGTTCCCTGTGCTATCTATACACAGCAGGTCCCCACTGGCCATTTGATTGTCACAGCCTGGGGGGAGGGGTGGTACACAAATGGCATCATGTGGGTAGAGGCCACAATACTGCTAAACATCCCTAAGGCCCAGGACACCTGCTCCCAAGAAAGGATTTTGGGCCCAAAACATCATGATTGTGCCTAGACTGAGAAGTAACTGCTTTGCTGTAGTTTATATAGATTTATTATAATGTAGCTCCAACATAGTTTTAAAACAGACCAGGGGGAATTTCCCGTGGTTCATTGGGTTACGGATCCGGCATTGTCACTGCTGTGGCTCCTGGCACTGCTGAGGTACAAGATTTACCCCTGACCCAGGAACTTCCATGTGTTGTAGGTACAGCCAAAAAAAAAAAAAAAAAGATTCTAGGGGAACTCATAATATTAAAAGAGGTATAATCTGGAAGCAAAAATAAAGAGTTAAAGAAGGAAAGGTCATTGTGCCTTAATGGGATACTGGGATGCTGCTGTTGCCATGATCAAGTTCTAAATGCAGATCTGACCCTCAAGGTCAACAGGAAGATTAGAAAAATTCATCAATTCATTCCTTTCAAATTGAACAAATATTTGGGGAGTACTCCTTTAGGCTGGGCTCAAGGGACAAAATGATAAATAATAAAATAGAATAGAATAAAATTATATTTTTTATTTCTGTGGTGACACACAAGATGAAGGGGAGGGGAGCTTCTTAGCTGGGGGTGGGGCGCTACCCACACTTGCATACTGTTTCGTAAGAGAAATTTCTTATGCAGTCACTGAACTCTTAGAAGAGATGCATACATGGGAGGCCTTCAGCAGAGTTGTGGACAGTGCTTTCAACTGGTTTTCTAGAAGGAGCAGAAACATCCTGTCGAAAGCCAGCTTCTATATCAATACAAGCTGGGAGTTCCCATTGTGGCGCAGTGATTAATGAATCTGACTAGGAACCATGAGGTTGCAGGTTTGAGCCCTGGCCTTGCTCAGTGGGTTAAGGATCCGGCGTTGTCATGAGCTGTGATGTGGGTCACAGACGTGGCTCGGATCTGGCGTTGCTGTGGCTCTGGCATAGGCCGGCGGCTACAGCTCTGATCTGACCCCTAGCCTGGGAACCTCCATATGCCACAGGAGCGGCCCTAGAAAAGGCAAAAAGACAGAAAAAAACAAAGAAAGAAAAGCTGAAGGTTTAATATTATGTGGTTATCTGGGAGAGAATATTTCTGTAGGAGCATAAATCATCATCACTTATAATCTTAAGGCAGTATGGCTCTATGGGAACCAGCATGTCCCTGCGGCGCCCAGGTACTGTCCCACATTATAGGTCAGGGAGTTCTAGAGACCAGGAGGGCGTCCTTTGGATTGACAAGACGAGGATGTAAAGACAATGTGATGCTGAGATTCTTAATCCAGGGCTGACATGTTAGCTTTTGGAGATCCATGAACCATTTGTAATTGCACACCACATTTTTTGTGTGTACTTATGCGCATGTCCTTATTTTTTCTACATGAGGCATTTGTATCTTTAATAAGGTCGTTTTTCTTTTCCATCGTAGTTTTTTCAATCTTATTGAAATAGTTGATTTACAATGTTGTGTTAATTTCTGCTGAACAGCAAAGTGACTCAGTGATTCTTTTTCATATTCATTTCCATTATGGTTTATCACAGGCTATTGAATATACTTCCTTGTGCTGTACAGTAGGACCTTGCTGTCTATCTATTTCATACATAACTTTGTATCCGCTGATCCCAAATTCCTAATTTATCTCTCCCCTGCCAACCACCACTGTCCCTTTGATAACCATAAGTTGGTTTTCTGTGTCTATGCATCTGCTTCTGTTTTGTAAATAAGTTCATTTGTGTCATATTTTAGATTCCACATATAAATGATATCATATGATATTTGTCTTGGTCTGACTACTTCACTTAGTATGATAATCTCTAGGTCCGTCCATGTTGCTGAGAATGGCATTATTTCTTTTTTTTTTTTTTTGCTTTTTAGGTCCTCACCTTTGGCACATGGAGTTTCCCAGGCTAGGGGTCCACTTGGAGCTACAGCTGCCAGCCACAGCCACAGCCACATCAGATCTGAGCCACATCTGTGACCTCAGCTCACAGAAACGCCAGATCCTTAACCCACTGAGCGGTCCCAGGGATTGAACCCACAACCTCATGGTTCCTAGTTGGATTGTTTCCCCTGTGCCACTGTGGGGACTCCTATTTCATTCTTTTTTAGGGATGCGTAGTATTCCATTGTATATGTATACCAAATCTTAAGAGATTCTCAAAGGGATTCTTCTTACATGACATGAAGAAAATGACACATCACTGATCCTAAGAATTGTGATCTAAAGCCTTCTGCCTCAAGTTAAGCCCACCACCACTTTTGGAATATCTCAGCAGTAATCCCCCATCTCTTCCTCCTTCTTCTTGCTTCCCAGTCCTTCCAAGAAGACATCTGCAATCAAAAGATAAGCTACTGCAATTAGGAGGAGATTAGTTCTAAAGTATGTCTCTGTCACTCTTACTCATATGCTACAGAGCTTCCATCAGTGACCTATCATTTGTGCCATTTGAGTGATCATAGCACCTGCCTTTAACAATCCCGCCTGGTAGGACATTATAACAAAGAAATGAAAAACAGTCCTTTGCTGCTGAAAGAATTGCATTTTGTGGTGCACATTTCGTTCACAAACCTCAGGTGACAGAGATCACCAACACACCCTCAAAGGAATCTGCTCCTAAATGATTCTTGGAAAGAGGATACAGGTGCTTTGTTTAAGTGGAAAAGATCTAAAATGTGGCTTGGAATTCTTTTGTCTCCTATCTTCCTTCTGTACATTGTACATTTAAAAATGTTAGTGTCATCAACTCAGTTGAGCTCTATGGCCAGAAAGCAGAGGCGGGCATTTGCACATGTGTGAAATTTCCTTGGAAATTAACCCTGGAAACGCTTATAGGAATTAACCAGAAATGTGATTAGTCAATTTTAAATTTAGAAGCAGCTGCACGTACAGGATCTTCTGCACACATATGATAGCAAAATGCCTTGGGGCACTAGATTATGGCTTTATGAAACACATTTTTATAAGTTACCAAAATAAGCTAATTATGCTTATCTTCTTTTTCTTCCAGAGAGACAACCACAGAGTTAGCTGGAAGTCTACCAAGGTGAGCCGTGTGCTTTGCTTATTTTGTCCGTGAGTTCTGATACGCAGCCTGAAACGAGAACGGTATCCTCTTGGAGAGGTCCTCTTCGCTTGCTCTTCCTCATGTTAGACTTTGACCTTGTGCGTCACGGCGTGTAACTGCCAAAAACTGTGTATGAGAGTGTGTAAGTGAGGCGACAAAAGGTAATGGGAGCGATGCCCACATATGACTTAGAGAAATGATTCTCATTCCGTTGAAGTTACATCACATACCGCTGTAGGTATATTTGAGCTAAATTCTCCATAAATATGCCGTTCCTTTATTATATCCACAAATGTTGATGATCTAAAGATGCATCAAATTGTTTCTTCTTCATTATATCCACTGCGTTCAAGGATTTATAGATTCGTGAAAGAATTTTGAGCTTCCGCTCAAGAACTTCCGCCATAGTTTTGATGATAATATAAGTGCATTGAGGAGTTCCCATTGTGGCGCAGTGGAAATGAATCTGACTCGTATCCCTGAGGATGTGGGTTGGATCCCTGGCCTCACTCAGTGGGTTAGGGATCCGGTATTGCTGTGAGCTGTGGTGTAGGTCACCGACGCAGCTTGGATCCTGTGTTGCTGTGGCTCTGATGCAGGCCAGCAGCTGTAGCTCTGATTTGACCCTTAGCCTGGGAACTTCCATGTGCCTCAGGTGCGGCCCTAAAAAGCAAAAAAATAAAATAATAAAATACATAAATGCATTGGTAATCCATATCATCATTTAAATATATAGTTACTATCTCACCAGGAAAAAAAAAATCAATATGTAAATTATTCCATGTCTTGTATTTTGAATATCTTCTGTCACTATATGAGATGAGGTAATTAACGAAATGCAAATTATAGACAACTGGCCATCAAAAATGATTGCCACTATTTATTAGAAGAAAAAAAAGGAAGCAAAAATTCCTGGGCATCGCATCATACAGCACCTTGCGTTGGGCCAGAGTCCTTGAAGGCCCTCAGGTCTGTGAAGGAATGAATAGGGCCTAGGGTTTTGCCCAGGAACTGCTGGAAACAGAAATCAAGAGAATCCCAGAACCAGAAGAAGCACGTAGAGTGTGATAACGAACAGCATTAGGGAACAGGGGGAAGCACACATCCTCACCATCTGTCACGGTCGATAAGCACATTTGGTGGCTTTTTTTTTTTAATGTAAAGAAACTCTCTGCTTATAGAATCCTGATTCGTAGTGCCAAAAACCTGTTTACTGTGATCCAAATGTTTAAATGACTGTATGTCTTAATTCTTTGCATGACATCCCAAGGAAGCGTTTCAACCGGGTGCTGGTTTCCGGGGTTAAAAGCGTGCGGTCTGTGCTGGTGCACGTGTCCCCACTGAGTTGGCTTTCGTTGTGCTTTTACCCCCCCGGAGAGAGTCCACCATGGAGACCTGGGCCCCCCTCGTTTTCTGGCAGAGCAGGAGTTGTGTATCTGCTTGTGTTTGTGGTGAAGAAGTTAATCCCCAAATAATGGAATGAAGGATGACTTTGACCCTTTTCTAGAATGACTCGGGAGTGGGCCACCCCGGTGTTGTCAGATGAGACCTGCGCAGAGCTGTAATCAGGCAGATAAAAATTACTCCAATGTCTGAGAGATCTGGTGTGCACCCTGAATTCTATCAAGTAGAGTTCTGTTGTGAATACCAAGTGGCAATGCCCACATGCACCGCGAGTGATCTTCTGTTGTAGCTGGTTTATTACTAGAGGAAACCTGCTCTCTTCTTGAGCTGTGCAGGAGGTATTTTAGTATTGAGCCTACTTTGTTTTTTCCCCGGGAATTTGTGTTCCTGTAATATTGCATCACGTTGAAAATAAACATGACAACAATCCCATCCTACCTGCCGTTCACAGTCCTTGTCCTTCATGGCCCTAAAGGTGTGAGAGAGAATATGCCAGTTATTTCTCAGTTCTTCTTCTAAGGTAGCTTTAGGTTTTCTTTTGGCTTCCTCGAGGGGGGGTGCAGTGCAGGACATTATCCTTTGAGAATTATTTCCCTCCCTCACAGGAACCTGACGTCGTGTGACGATTGGATGATGAATGCTTTCGGTATACAGACTGTTTCTTCTGCTAGCGGGCATTTGTTTGTACAGTCTTGTAGAATTCAAGCAGGTGTTCAGCCTTCAGCCTTTTTTTTTTTTTTTTTTTTTGCAATTTCTTCAGCCTGTCACTGGGAGAGTGCAAACGAGGCCTGGAAAACCTTGGTGCATTTAGAACAAGGCACCTGTCATGACTCTTGTTTGTTTGTCTGCTAATGATGAGTGGGACATGACACTTGGGGGTTTTATCCTTTTAGTCATAAAAGCACGCTTATGCTGTGACATCTAGAAAAAGATGGAAAATTGCAATTCAGGCAACTGTTAACTAGTCCGAGGTGGCCGGAAAGGAAGACGGTGGCATGTTATGCTTTGGTTTTCCTTGACTTTGTCTTGAAATTTTCTGAAAGGCCATTTCCACATTGTGCACAAAAGTGAGGTATTTCAACTTTTTTTTTTTTATTTTTTAGGGTCACACCCACAGCATATGGAAGTTTCCAGGCTAGGGCTCCAATCTGAGCTGCAGCTGCGGCCTACACCACAGCCACAGCAACGCGGGATCCGAGCCATATCTGCCACCTACACCACACCTCTTGGCAATGGCAACTCAGATCTTCAACCCACTGAGCAAAGCCTGGGATTGAACCTGAGTCCTCATGGATACTGGTCAGGATTGTTACCACTGGGCCATCATGGGACCTCCCATCAACTTTAATTGCCTTATGTAGCCGGCCACTGGTTGATAATGTCCTGAGAAAAGGTGCAAATCATGCAGCAGTGGATTGTGTCTTGGTTGTTAAAAATGCATTGAAGTTGAGATGAGATGTATGTGCAAGGCGCTTGAACAGACACGGGTTTGTCTTTCCTTACTAATGATAACCTAAATGTGTTTTTGGATTCTTGCCTTTGCTGAAATTAAAGCCTGGTAATAATATGTCACCAGAAAAAAAAAAAAATAGATTCTATGAGCAATGTGCCTAAGCATTGTAATTACATTATAAATATTAAAACTAATGATCTTCTCAGGATTAAAACAAATATTAAACTGACTATATGTCTTACCCATGTTGTCCTCTTTGTCTTGAAGTATCCTGGAAAAGGGATATATAGGTCCATTTCTTAAGCTGTGAAAATGGTCATTTTTAATCTTACATGTAACTCCTCTCTTTTTTTTCTGTAGGAAATGGCAATTTAGCAAGCTTGACAATTGCTTTTTCCATTGCAAGCATGCCTTTTAAGAGCTTCTTTTAATAGGGAAAGGTGTTTAATTTAGGGAGATGTGTTTTAATTAAATCATGGTAAAACCCCAGTTGTTCAAATGGAATGGAGGCCCTGAATTAGTTATGGTAAGCTGGGCTTTTAATATAAAGAATGCCGATATAGACAGAAAAGTTTTTTGGGGGGATAGCAGAATAAAGATGTAAACAAGGTTTCTATTAACAGAGGTTGTGCTGTCATCCTGCAGTATTAGTGGCTGTTTTTGAAAAAGAGAGAGCGTTTTAATCCTTCAGACACAGTCTACTGTTTCTCCACATAAACGAAACAATATAGGAAATAAAGCTATTTAAGAGACCATAATAGAAGCATCTTAAGGTCCTCAGTAGAGATTCATAAGCAGTTTTTAAAGCACAACACCCAGAAGTCAGGATGCTCTTTGAGGAACTGAAGTATTAGTAAATGAAGCTTACCGTAACTAAAATATGAAGAAGGTGCCATCTTTTACTAGATTTTAGCAGAAATCAGTGGAGGTATGGGCCCAAGATGAAAGTTATGAAAGAAAAACTTAACTGATTTCTTCTGCTTTAATCCAGTACCTTGATCTTTTTTCTGTGTCTCTTCTGAGAGGGTCAGGAAATGCAAGTAGTCAGGGGAGCAGTGGAACCCCCAGTGCTCAGAACGTCGCTAGACACCAGAGGACTCTCGCTTGAGATCCTCTACCAAGAAGTTAGAACTGCTTGGTTTGTGTGACTCTCAGAGATAAAAGACATGACATGGCAGTTTCACTTATGGAATTTGGGTCTTCAGTTATTGGTCTCTGTTATCTGAAAATTGAGCTCAACGGATTCTAGGTAGTGGAAAGGCAAGACTGAACCTTCTGATTGGCCACATTTCTCAGTCCTGGGTGCGAGACTAGTCTGGTAGCAGCAAAGGGGAAATTTGGAAACAAAGAGAATCAAAGCCATTTCTGCCAGCTCAGCTCACCACTTGTGTTCTGTAGGTTTTCAGTTAGATGTTCAGTCCCCTGTCATCTAAGTCCAAGGGCTTGGGTAAATAACAGATTCTCATACTTCTCCTTGTCCTCAATCAGGATGCTATCTTCTGAAAGACCTTTCAAAATTAGAAGATGAGACTGTTGGTGACACCAAAAGCAAGGGCAACAAAAGAGAAAGTAAACAAATGGGACCATATCACACTAAAGAGCTTTGGCACAGCACAGAAAACCCATCAACGAAATGAAAAGGCAGCCTATGGAATGGGAGAAAATATTTGCAAATTATATGTCTAGTAAGGGCTTAATATCCAAAATATGTAAAGAACGCACACAATTCAATAGCAAAAAAAAAAAAAATCCAACAGTCTGATTTTAAAAATGGGCAGAGGACCTGAATAGACATTTTTCCAAAGAGAACATACAGATGGCCAACAGGGACATGAAAAGGTGCATGATATCACTAGTCATCACGGAAGTGCAAACCAAGACCACAGTAAGGTATCACCTCATACCTGTTAGAATGGCTGTCATCAAAAAGACAAGAGACAGCAAGTGTTGGGGGTGGTGGATGTGCACTGTTGGGGGGGAATATAAATTGGTGCGGTACTGTGGAAAACAGTATGGAGGTTCCTCAAAAAGTTAAAGATAGAAATGCTGTATGATCCGGCATTACAACTTCCGGGTATGTATCCAAAGGAAATGAAGACTGGATCTCAAAAAAGATATCCACATCCTCATGTTCTTTGCAGCAGTATTCATACTAGCCATGACATGAAACGACCTAAGTGTCTGTCGGTGGATGAGTGAATAAAGAAGTTATGTTGTTGGAGTTCCCATCTCGGCGCAGTGGCTAACGAATCCGACTAGGAACCGTGAGGTTGCGGGTTCCATCCCTGCCCTTGCTCAGTGGGTTGACGATCCGGCGTTGCCATGAGCTGTGGTGTAGGTTGCAGACGTGGCTCAGATCCCGTATTGCTGTGGCTCTGGCGTAGGCCGGTGGCTACAGCTCTGATTGGACCCCTAGCCTGGGAACCCCTATATGCCACGGGAGCAGCCTTAGAAAAGTCAAAAAGACAAAAAAAAAAAAGTTATGGTGTATACATACACTGGAGTGTTATTTGGCTATGAGAAGGGAGGAATTCTGCCATTTGTGACAATACGGATAGACCTTGAGGGCATTATACTAAGTGAAGAAGGCCAGACAGAGAAAGACAAATACTGCATGATATCACTTATATGTGGACTCTTTAAAAAAAATTCAAACATGTAGAAACAGAGTAGAAAAGTGGTTGCCATGGCCCAGGGGCTGGAAGAAATAGGGAAAAAATGTTGATATTTCCAAGTCAACCTCTTGCTAAGTAATCTAGAACTGATGAACATTTCCTATCTTATTTATAACCCCCAAGAAAGAATAATTTTCCCAACTTCCTGGGATCCAGATAGGGTGCAGTTCAATATGTACAACATCCATTATTTATTCATTCATTCAGTAAAGAAGCATTGAACACTAGCTGAACGCCAAGAGTGGTTATAGACTGCATGGGAGGAAACAAGCTGGTCCTCCTCTCTCCTCCTGGGTGGTGTAGTCTAGTGTCGCAGGTACAGGACAGTACAGTGTTAGGTGGAAGTTGCTTCATGCCATGAGAAAGGTATAAAGACATAGCTAATAAAAGGCACTAGGGATTTCACCAACAAGATGGACCACTTCTGATTGGGAGAAGCAAGAACAGCATCGTGAGTCAGCCTTCTGAGCAGGTTTACCGATGGGTCAGGTCTGACCATGCGGCAGTGGACAGGGCTGTGCACTCCACACAGAGAGAATGTCATCACCGGGGGGAGGCGTGCAGGGAAATGTGTACAGGGAACAGGAAGTAGTGCCATCTTGTTGGATGGAATGTGAACCAAGAGGAGGTCTGTGGAAGTTGACTGGTTGATGTGAAGGGTGTAGACACCCGTCGAAGGGGCTGTTATTCTCTTTGATGCTGTTCATCCAGGAGATGTTCTAAGTAGTTGCTTAAGAGGAGTCATCTGGGCAAACTTATGGAAAGGATTTGGGGAAAGAATAAAAAGGGCTGAAGTTCTCCACATAGAACCCCACAGTACTCCCAGACCTTAAAACTCCTAGAGCTTCCCTCTCTCAGATGCACGATTTGTCTAACAATGAAAAACAAGCCCTCTGGCCAAAGTGTTTTCCAAACCTTACACTGCCCAGCTTCCTGCTTCCAGCACCCACCATCATACTGCACACCTACTCTGAGGCCTCAGCTGCAGTTGGTAAGATGTATTCTTTCTTCTTCCCTGCCCCAATCCCAGCTTCCAACTTTTTACAGTGTATCCCCCACTCATAGTCTGTGGCTGAATTCTTTCCTACCTAAATCTTTCTTTTACAATATCTTTATTATTTTTTCCCAGGTTGAATCCATTTAATAAAAGACATTATAGCTGTATCCAGATGGAAAATGAAGATTGAGTTTGTAGCTATAGTTCAAGAGGTCTGAGAAGACCCAAGCTTAATGTGGTATCCTGGTGTATTCTCTCTTTTTCCTCTGCCATCCTTAGCATGTTGGGCATGGTGTGCCTCATGCTCACAAATGACTGCCATAGCTCCAGCTATCACATGAAGACAGGACCACATCCAGTGAAGAACGGCATTTTTCTCTCATGTATTTCTGTATTAGAGAAGAATTTCTTGCCCATGCCTAAGCTCTTAGGGAGGGGAAATCGGGTTTCTGGTATTTGCAGCCCTTATAGTGAGAGACATATTCTGTCATCAGGGAGGAAGGAAGGAATCATAGTAAGGGGAAAATGGCTTTACACACTTAAGGAATGGACTCTGCCACAAGAACTCTTCTCTGACTTAATCCTCAGCCTATTCCAGCTGGGCTTCTGACCCTTCCATTTTACTAAACTGGCCTGGTCAAGGTCAACAGCAATTTCCATCTAGCAGTGGCCATTTATCTGTTCTTTTATTTGGTCACTTGGCTGCACTCAGAGTAAGGACATCTTCCTCTCCATGAAACACCTTCCTAGTTTCTGGAACACCAAACTCTCAAAGTTTTCTCCCTCGCTCACTGGCCATCCTATCCCAGTCTGTCTGCCCATGCTTCCTCCTCTGCTGGACTCTACATGCTGAGCTGCCCGGGGCTTCCCTAGCACTGTGTCATTGATATTTGAGTTAACTGAGGATTTTTAGACATTCTCCACTAAGTAGGAAACACCGAGATCCCACCATTCTTCATTGTTTTTCCCCACCATCTTGCAGTGCCTAGAACATAGTAGGCTCTTTATAAATACTTACATCAGTCTTTGAGTGAATAGATCTTTGACTGAATGCATAAAAGCTTGAATTTGAAGTGCCCTCATCTGCTGGGGCTGCTAAAACAAAATACTGTAGAGGGGTGACTTAGCATTTATTTCTCACAGTTCTGGAAACTGGAAATTTCAAGATCAAGGCGCTGGCAGATTCAGCATCTGGGTGAGGACCAGTGGCCTGGTTTTTTGTCTGCTGCCTTCTTTCTGTATCCTTACCTGGCAGAGGGGAGGGGATGCAGGGAGAAGGGGAGAAGGAGCTAGCTCTCTGGTCTCTTCTTACGAGGGCACTAATTCCTCCTGAGGACCCCACCCCAGTGACCTCATCTAAACCTAATCACCACCCAAAGGCCCCACCTCCTAATTCCATCACACTGGGCAGCAGGGCTTCAACATATGAATTATGGAGGGACATAAACATTCAGTCTGTAGGAGGAAGCGAGGGAGGAAGCATCCAAAAAAACCTCCCAGAGTCCAGTCTTAGAAAAGAGGAGTTCGCCTTCTACCACCCTGCCCACTCTGCTCACTGCAGCGTACTTTTGGCACCCAGAAAAATACATCTATCTTATTGGCTGGGAAGTTACTAATCTAAATGTTACTGTTATCAAGCTGTTCAGGGTGGTTGCTCTTGAGTCTATGTTAGCCTAGAGGTTGAGAGATTGGGCTTTGGACTCCCACAGGCTCACGTACATGTCTGCTGTTTTTTAATTGTGTGACCTCAAGCAAGTTAGTTAATATCCCTGTCTCAGTTTTTCATTTGAAATTTTGGAAAAATGATGGTACCCCCCCATCGTGTCGCTGTGAAATGAGGCTCCATAGAAAGTACTTAGCCTGGTACCCAGGGAATAATCGAAACATGGCGGCTCTTAGAGTGGTTCATGCAAAGGTAGCTTTGTGCTCATTATTTTTACCCGCACTTGGGTGGAGCCCCTATCTCACAGGGATTCTGTGTTGCATCATGAGGAGAAGCCCGGTGAAGTAGTTCAGCACAGACGCTCTAGAGACCAACTTCAGCCGAGTGTTCAAGTCCCCAGTCAGCCCTTTCCTAGTTCTGTGATCTTGGGTGAATTTCTTTACCTCTGTGTGCCTCATTTCCTTTATTTGTAAATTGGGGTCATAATTAGGACCACTTGTTCTGAGAAAGAAATGAAGCAAAAGATGTGAAGTGCTCAAAAGAGTGCTTACTTTGTCATTATAGGGAAATTACGGTTGCATGCTAGTAGACATTGGTGATGGGGAATGAAGGAATATCCAGCCATCGGCTGTAGAAACCTCTAGTACAGACATTAATTATTCAGTGGCTGGATATTTTGCCTTTCTATGGAGGGTTATTGATCTAAAGCAGAATACCCCAAGTATTAAAGGTAAAATTCCCTTGACCTTGCTATAAATACATGAACATAACAATTACCCAAAGAAAGTAGATGTGCAAATAGTGGCCGTCCATCTTGGGCAGCTCTATCAGGAACATGGTTTTCATTAATTCTCTAAATAACCCAAATCAAAACATTTCATTCTTCATAGATGTATATAAGAGCCCATAGTGACTGAATTAAATTACACTTGTTTTATAATATAGTGTTCTGATGTGTAACAGACTATCAAAGGAAAGATCTTTACAAGGAAAACTTTAGAATATTGTTCAGATACTCAGTGCATGACCTATTTAAACAGCTCAGATTCTTCTTGTTGTAGACTGCATAATTAAATTTTAAATGGAACATGATAAAGAAATTATACTGGTGATCTCCAGAGATTTTGAGACCCTATTTGGCTCTTTATAAGAGTATAGCAAAGGCATACTTTAAAATTTAATAAAGGCCTGCCCTAATTTTTTTTTCCCCTCTTAGATTTTTCTTTATCTGCTCAGGAATTCAAAGCTATGTTATGTTATCCACAAGTGTTACCTGCAATAAATGACCAAAATAAAAATTCTTAAAAGCCCATTTATCCCAATTTGAGAATTCCATTATGTGTGCGCCAGAGCTTTTGTGTAGCCATTGAACTCCTTGAAGATAAAACCTGCCATTTCCTGAATTTGTCACTGTAGAGAACTGGGGTTTTATTCATTCTGTTTGTGGAAGCATTCATATCTTTGGAGCTTCTGGAGCAAAGGGGTAGAAAATGGATTCTGTGAAAGATATAATTTTGCAATTAGAATTCCTTATTTGCTCTGTAGAAGTTGCCCTTCTTGAGAGGGTTAAAGGGAACACACACACACACACACACACACACACACAGAGCCTGTTGGAAGAAGAGCTAATGCAGAGGAAGAGAAAATTCTTCAGTGGAACATCCTCAGAGGTATTGGAGCCTCTTGGGTAAAGAATTTTGTTTCATAACCTTCCATCATTCATTATCTTTTGGATTTAAAGAAATGCTGCCAAGATAAAAGTATATGTTAAATAAGTTTTTCTCATATTTACTTAAAACTGTCTTGTTGTATAAAGCATCTTAGGAGAAAGGCTTCTGTCTTCCTTGAAGGATTTCAGATGTTGCTGTCCACTGAGCTTTGACAAAACACCAGGTGGGAGCGTTTCTCTTCCCACGCAGGGTTGGTTTGGTTTTCATTATACCTTAAACAGTTGCCTCTGTCAGCGTTTGGAATGTTCAAGCTACCGAGATCCTGCAAATTAATAAAATTCATTCTCATTTATCCCTACATATTTTTAAACCCTGTAAACCTTTCTTTTCAGATTAGGTTTTGTAAATGTGTCTATTATGTATTTCCCTTTGCCTTCTTTCTGGCAAATACACAGCTTTCCTTTGGGCCCAAGTCACTCAAGCATCCGATGTTGTTTTCAGGTTTTCAAATAAGCAATATTAAACTCACATAACACTATATAAAACCAAACTGAGGCAGTGACACAAGCCAGCAGAGAAAATAAATTCACCGTTTAGCCTGACTGTTCATCCTTAACCCTGTCGTTGTCATGCTTTTGGTGGGGGAGGAAGGATGAAGCTCAAGGAGTAATGCTGAGCTCCAGAAAGGATGCTAAAGAGAAATCCATACTGGGAGCTTGATTATCCAGTGTGTGGGCAGGAATTCTGCTTTACTGACACACTGCCACGAACGAGACCCTCCCTCTGCCAGATTCAGGCCTGTGGAACTCAGGGAGCATCTATAAGAGTGACACCTGGTGGCTGGTCACTCATTGTAATGTGCCAGGTTCCCCTTCCAAAGCGAAGGGAGGGGGGGGTCATTCCCAAATTAGGCTTTCAGTGCCATAGGTTTCTGTGGATGGTGTGCGATTAAAAAAAAAAAAAAAAAAGCACACATTTAAGTGAATAATAAAGATGCTTATGGACATAATAAATAATGAAAGTTTAAAATTAATCTGTTGACTCAGAGAGGACAGACTTGTGCCTGCCAAGGAGGGGGTGGGGGAGGGTTGGATTGGAAGTTTGGGATTAGCCGATGCCAACTATGACTTATAGGATGGATAAAGAGCCAGGACCTACTGTACACCACAGGGAACTATCTATACTCAATATCCTGCTGTAAACCATAATGGAAAAAAATGTGAAAAAGGATATTTATACATATGCATGTATGTATATCTGAATCACTTTGCTGTTCAGTAGAAACTAACACTGTACTTCAATGAAATAAATTTAAAAAAATTAATCTGTTGCTATGAACAACATCATTGCCAGCTGACTCACAGAGCACTTACATGAGCGAGGAGATGTATGATGAGCCTTCCTTTTAAGGACCAACAGTCTAAAGGCAGAAATCTGATTTGTGGTGGGAGGAAGTCCGTTCCTGACTAGCTAACATCAGTCACAGGATGAGATGAAAACATTTCTCTTGAGCCCATTAAATATCATATACATTGGCCAACCCTTTAAGTTCGGAGGGGAGAGAGACAACGTTTTTTGGTAGGCCAGTTCGAAAAACATCACCACAGTGGATTCAGATCTTTTGGGAAAAGAAATGGCAGGGACAAAGCAAAGAGCAAGGAAAATGGAGTTTTGAAATAGGGATTCAGCCAGCTGGATTCAGCCAGATGGTTTGTTGAGAAAATAATGAAATATGAGATTAGAAATGTAGGTGGAAGCCAGCTTGTACGCCTTAAAGGGATAGAAGTTTCCTCTGGGTTTGCTTTTCTTTTCTCAGTAGGCCATTGGAGGGGTTGGACAAGGATGAATGTTCGATTCAAAGAGCGTGTGAGCAAGGGGATTCTGATGGTCTCCTGCGAAATGTGTTATTCCAGAAAGAGCGACACCGACCCATCCAGTCCATGAGGAGCAGGACCAAGACCATGTTATTCATCTCTTTCATCCTCAGCACCTAGGATGAAGCACAAACTGGGAAATAAGGATTTCCCGGATAGTTCAAATGAGGATGGGAAATGCATGAACTAGATTGGTCTTTGTAGAAAGAAAATAAAGCAAGGGTCGGAGTTCCTGTCATGGCCCAGCAGTTAGCAAACCCGACTAGCATCCATGACGACACCAGTTCGATCCCTGGCATTGCCATGAGCTGTGGTATAGGTCACAGATGCGGCTCAGATCTGATGTGGCTGTGGCTGTGGCGTAGGCTGGCAGCTGTAGCTCTAATTGGACCCCTCGCCTGGGAATCTCCATGTGCCACGGGTACAGCCCTAAAAAGACAAAAATATATATATATATATATTGGGGAAAAAAAAAAAACAAATCACTATCATTTGCCTAAACTCAGGCAAGGAAGGAGAAGTTTCTAGTTTGTCAAGTTTCCAGTTTGGGAACGTCGTTTGGTGTCACCCACAAAAGCCAGTGAGGGAGGCCTGGAGGAGGCTTGTTGGGAAACATGGGGTTAGAAAGAGGGTTGTTTTATACTGAGTTTGGGATAAAGGCCAGATATTTAGAGGAGCATTTCTGGTAAAGGCTGAAGGACACCAGCGGATGTGGAGCTGGAGATTTGAGAGTTTAGTAAACGCATCTTGGGAGTTGCTTGCATGGAAGTTTAGTAAAAGTCATTTTGTACACACTTGGGTCTTGCCGTTGTCTGTCCTAGTGACATCCTTTGCCAAATGAGGCAAGATGCAGATCTGATCTGGAGCCCTTGAGGACAAATAATGTTGAAGCAGAGGTAAGTGTAATACTCAAATGGCTTCTCATTCATTCTGGCAGTTTCTCAAGAGAATGAAGAAAGGAAGGGCTCTGGGCTGACTTATGTGTAGACTGTGCTTCCTCTTTAAATGCCCACCTCAACTGCCATCTTGTTCCTGACACTCACTATGAAAATTTGGTACCTGGCACTGCTGGAAGGGTTCTGTTGGCAGCAGAATCCAGTATGCTGCCTGCTCTCATTTGGCCTTTCTTCATCTTGGCCTGGTACTTCTTAGCTAATTCCATCATGTCTGCAGTTTCATCTTTTCTGGGTTCTTGCCTGAAGCTCTGGCAGTTGACTGGGTTCAGTTGAGAAAGTCTTATCCAAGTTCAACTTTCACGATGCAAGAGTTTCTCTTTCATACCAGGGGGGACTGAAATCCATGCTAAAGGCAACATTTTAGCCATTCATTTTGTAACCTAATTGCAGCATTGCCTAAATGTTATAAATTAAAATTTTCTATAAAAGAGCAGAAATTGTTTAGGGATGCTTTGGGACAACTTTAGGGACACCAGTTAAGGGAAAATAGGTCACAAAGGCGAGCCGGTAGCTGGTATGGCCCAGCAGCCCAGGGGCTGTTGAATCTTGTCGATTTCAAATTGTGTTTGTGAAATGTGTGTGACCATTCGAACATCATCCAGAGATGCTTGTGAGGGTGAAAAAGCTGTGTTGCAGTTTTGAGCTTGAGTAAAGGACAATCATGCTTTAGAAAATTGGGACATGAAACTCTATGAAAGGAACTGAGGACGAGAGAGCAAGATAAAGTCAGAGCAGTTGTGGATTCTCAGCCCTGTGACTGCAGACATTTCTTTCATATTTTTTCCTTCTCTCTTGCTCTTCCAAGCTCTCAGTGGATCCTTTTCCTTCTCTGATGTGTGCGTGCACCGTACTTGACTTTGGTGAAGCAGAAAGCAGTAAAAGCAGGAATAAGACCTTTAGCAGAAATAGAAGTAAAGAAGTGGTTACTCCCACTCAAACGAAAAAATTAATATTCCAAAAATTTTTTTAAATACATTAATATTTTTCCTTTAAAAAAAGAGTAAGCAATGGTTACTTATTCAGTGGAATACTAGTCACGATTTAATATAGAAATTGTCAAAGATCACAAAGCAATCTGCGTAAGAATTATACAAATATTTGTATGTTATATGAATCTTCTCTACCGCTGCCACCCTGTCTGCTATTTTTTTGTGCATCCAGTGATGGGACTTTTGAGTTAAATGGAACTTGTCTTATGTCACCTCCTGGCTTTGCAGCTGAATGTACCAAACAGCAGAACGTCAAAAGTCAGTCCCGATGAGCACACTGTCTGGGCTCGCTGGACAAGCTGATATTTGCTTGGTGTGGATGGAGTCCCCATTCATTTCAGGGTCTGTTCCTGAGGCCATAGATCTGGAACCCCTTTAACTGCTTTCAGAAACCATTTTCCTCCCACTTTGATGGGAACGTCCATCTGCCTCTCCCGTCTGCCCTTGGAGACACATCTTCATTCCCACTGTTTTCACCATTTAGTTCTAATGAAATAAAAGCCAAGCCCTGAGACTCGGTGGATGCTGGTCATACCACAGCGCTTCTCTGATTTCAACGTGCATGTCAATCACTGGGGGGCGGGGGAGGGGTTGTTTAAATCCATTTTCCAATCTAGTTGGTCTGAGATGAGATCTGAAATTCTGCATTTCAAACAAATTCTCCGAGGAGGTCTGCTGATTGGTTCTCAGACCACCCCACGAGCACCAAGGGACAACGGACCCCACCCTCCAGCCACATCTTATTTGAAAGAAATACCCATCACTTTTCCAAGCTCTGCATCTCTATCTTTAGGTGTACAGTGCTTTTATTTATATTTTTCTACCTTATCTCTGGTTGGCTTGTTTCCTTTTTGATAAGATGCCGTGGCACATTTTGGAAACTACCACTACAGAAGTAATTTCTTTTCGGGCTCTGAGATACTATAAAACCACTGTAGAAGCCTGAAAATTGAACTATATAAAGGCAATATTATGGTATCAAGCCCATATGAGTTTAGGATGCAGTATCAATCAAGATTTGACTTTCAATTCTGGGTTTATGACAAGCAGCCCTCATTGAAGGAGAAACCAGAAGTTTGGCTATTAGGAAGTTTTTATTTCACAAATATGAAGTCTTATTTATGTCACGTAATTGAGTTCCCAAATGTTCTCATTCTATATCAGTGACTATAAACAGTGTCAGCCTAGGTAATATGACAGAATGAATATATATGTATTCATTTTCATATTCAGGAGTCTGCTTTCGTAACTCCCGTCAATGCACAGGCTATAGAGCTGATTCCTGGGAACTGACATTTGTTGGCTGTGCAGATGTTAAAATTGTTTTATTTATTCCATATGAAACTGCAAAGTATTATAGAAGCAATATTCCCTCTCTTCCTTTACCTCTATTCCCATCCATCCCATCCCCTTTACCAGAGGAAACTGGGGTGTCTCGATTACAGAAATCTAATGTGAGAAGACTCAAGAGAGAGAGCGAGCGAGCTCAGTAGCATTGAATATTCCGAATTCAATGATGAAAAATAATCACTTTAGTGAAAAGCCAGCTGTTCTTTCTTTTCTAATAGGCATGTGATGTTGATGAAAAATAACATGCAGGTAGTTTACCAAGTAGAATTGGTTTGATTTGGGGTATTATTACATTATTTTGCAGAATAGGAAATGTTATTTAGGCTTAACAAAAAGCTGAACAGTACAGCCAGTCCAAAAGACCCAAATACCAAAGGATTATCTTTAAATTTAGAGAGTGAAAAATGCTAGTGCATTATATATAAGGCATGGTATGATCATTCTTTCAGAGAATATGCCTGTGTTTTCTACGTCCTTCAAATTTCATTTGAATGGATGCTTTATGGATTTCTGTGATGCTTGGGGACATGTTAAAAATACAGCTGCAGACACACCAGGCAACTTAGGTCTAGATAGTTCTTGATTTGAATCATTATACCATGCGCTGTTTCCTACTCGGAGAGAAATAGGAGTTTTGAGACAATTTGGAGTTACCTTTCTGGGTGTCCCCAGTGAGTTTCTACATTCAGTGAGTTTCCCTTAAAGCAGACCCTTGAGACGTGGATTGAAGTCCAGGGACGTGAGGGTGTGGTGAGTTGAGGCAGGAAAGGAGAATGGCCCCTGGACATAGGTTCACTGCCTGGGTATCGGGGACTCAGGCCCACTGGGTCCCTGTGAAATGCTGTCCCACAGAGGGGCAAGCAGGCTCCAGTATGTTCCATAATGTCTCGTCCTTCAGCAGTTGGCGCCTCACAGCGGGGGTCTGTTCTCGGGCACGTCTATCTTCCTCTGGCTCAGGCCAAGCACTCCTAAGACCAGAGAAGACTTTCTAAAACACAAAAAATAGGAGGAAGCCACAGGGGTCTGCATAGGATCTGCAGGGCAAATTAAAAGCAGGGCTTTGACAATATCTTTCTCATCACTGTGGTCCCTGCTATGTGCCCAGCGCCTGCTACCCTGCCTGGTACCCAGCAGATGCTTGCTAAATGTTTATTCAGTG
The DNA here is from genome assembly GCF_016906955.1 of Phacochoerus africanus. Classification (NCBI taxonomy): domain Eukaryota; kingdom Metazoa; phylum Chordata; class Mammalia; order Artiodactyla; family Suidae; genus Phacochoerus; species Phacochoerus africanus. Next base: position 66,195,138 of record NC_062555.1, on the reverse strand, counting down.
AAGGAAAGAAAGGAGGGTGGGAGAAAAACGCTTGACTCAGATAGAATGGGAAGAACCAGCATTAGGTGCCCACCAGCCAACAACACTGGTCTATCAAAGATTAGAGGTCCTTTTTTAAAAAAATGATATTTCAAGAAGGAACCTGAGTAGGAACCATGGGGTTGTGGGTTTGCTCCCTGACCCCACTCAGCGGGTTAAAGATCCAGCATTGCTGTGAGCTGTGGTGTAGGTTACAGACGTGGCTCAGATCCTGCATTGCTGTGGCTGTGGTATAGGCTGCAGCCGCAGCTCCAATTGAACCCCTAGTCTGGAAACTTCCATATGCCACAGGTACAGCCAGGAAGGAAGGAAGGAAGGAAGGAAGGAAGGAAGGAGAAAGAAAGAAAGGAAAGAAAGAAAGCAAAGAAGAAAGAAAAAAGAAAGAAGAAAGAAAGAAAGAAATAAGAGAAAGATAAGAAGGAAGAAAGAAAGAAAGAAAGAACAAGAAAGAAAGCAAAGAAAGAACGAACGCAAGAAAGAGATGCCTGATGGGGTGAAAAGACGAGAGAGAGAAAGAAAGAAAGAAGAAAGGAAGGAAAGAAGGAAGGAAGGAAGCAAGCAAGCAGGCAAAGGATATCTCACTTCTGACATAGGTCCCCAAGCTATCATCAAAACTTTATGCTTGCCAGATTTATTATGCACGAGGAGATGGGAGAAGAGAAAGTGGGTATGAGAGATCAGGTGGCTCTGTGTATGTACCGAGTGCCTGACTTCTAAAGGCTGCCATGAGGGGACTTTGGCTTTGGACATCCACAGTTATATTATATCCACTTAAATTTTTAAAAGATTAACAGCGTGTTTGTCTTTCATTATTCGGTACATGTGAGTTCCTAGTTACCGCTGACTCATTGAAGAACCGTGTGAATTATCCATGCTAAGTCCTAGACGAAAATAGGGTAAATGGCTTGCTTCCTGATTTGGGGGCTGAGCTGGGACGTCCAGGTTTGAGGTAAGGCCAGCAGATGCCCAACATCCAGACCAAAATGGGAAAATGACCTTGGTCATCTGGATGTTTGCAGATAGCCAGTGGCTTTGTTTCCATCCTGCTGACAGATGTGAGTAAAGAGTACAGCACTCAGCACCTCACGCAGATATTTCAGATGCCTGGCACCAGGCGGAGATAGTTAGAATAGCAGGTGATGGCTTGCATCTAGAATTCCATCGAGACAGTTCTCACCTGAGTGTGTCTTTTCAGCCACGCGTGGACCTGAATGGGTTCGTATGTGCACGTGGTGTGTATGCTGGCAGAAGGTGGCAGGGGAGGGACTTCTCCCCAGAATGTGGAGTTTGGGGAGGGGGGGGACGCCTGGCTTCTTTGCTGGTTTCGGTCCTCTATAACTTCTGTAGCGCTCATGACTGCTCCTTGATTCGAAGGATGTCAAAACCCAAAGGCCATTTTCTCGGCCAAACGTCCCTTTCAAACTGTGACAACCGCATGAACTTGATAACTTAGAGTCAGACTGCCCTCGGGTCTCTTTTTCTGGGCCCCGGGTGATGTTCTAGATAAATCACGCCAAAGGAAAAAGGGGGCTAAGTGGCAGCAAGTGTGTAGAGTTTGGTGGGATCTGCAAAGGGTTAATAAGCTAGAAATACTCATTCCTTGCCAGAAATGCGAGCAGGGGAGCTTGGCAGTGATCCCTCTGTTTTTTCCTGGAGTGGTGCCGAGATGTGCTCCCCAGACCAGTGTGCCCGTGTGGACGCAGGGTACCAAGTGTTTCCTGCCTCCAGGAAGTTGATGCTGTCTTAGCCTGGGCCCCCCATGGTCCTGGACCGGGGTGGCAGGCGTGTTACTGAGTGGCGTGGGAATTCAACCCATAAGCCTTAGGTTTCTTCTAGCAGGATGCCTCGCTGCTCCTGACAGTTTCCTCATACTGATTTATTGATTTAATTTTTGGTTGGCAATGGCAGTGGTTACAAAGTAAATTCAGCCTGGAACCAAAAAAAAAAAAAAAAGGGTATTTGGGGAATTCATTAATGCTAACACTGCACTTTGATGCTCCATTTGCTTTCCATCGGCCCGCCAAAAGCCAAATTAAACAAGGAAGTGACACCAAGCCAGTGACAAGTGATTATCTCCTCTGTTTATTCTGTGGGATGGTGGGACTCGAAGGAGATGAAGGGTGTTTTCTTCTGAAGAGCTCACGTCAGAAATCAAACGTCCAGGGACCATCACCAACACCACGCGGCGTCATGTTTGAGCTTCCGCAGTGTATTTCTCCATCTTCATTTTGATGTAGGTCTCGAGGAAATAAAAAAAGATTGTCTTGGATGTGGGATGTATTTCTTACTTACTCTTGGACCTGGTTTTGTGTAACAACTTCTCCCCAAACTTTAGCAGCCTAAAGCAACAAATATTTATGATCTCATTTCTCCGAGTCAGATATCGGAGCCCAGCTTAGCTGAGGGCCGATGTTTCCAGAGTTTCTTACCAAGCTGCAATCCAAGTTTTGGCTGTGGCCGTAATCTTACAGGAAAACCCAACCGGGAAGGACCCCCTTTGCAGCTTATGCCTGTGGTTGTTGGAAGATTCAGTTCTTTGTGGGCTCTGGGACTGAGGGCTTCAGTTCCTGGTTTTCTGTTGACTGGGGCTCCTCCATAGGGAAGCCGGCTTTCATGGCAGCAAATAAGAGCAAGGAGAAGATACAGCCAGTAAGATGGAAGTCAGTCTCTTTATAACCGCAGGTCGTAAGTGCCATCCTACCACTGTCACTCTGTTCTTCTCCACTGAACATGAGTCACCAGATCCAGCCCATACGCAAAGGAGGGGTCGCATAAGGACACGAAGAGCAAGAGGTCAGCATCATTGGGAGCCATTATAGAAGCTGCTTACACAGGTACGATTCCAAATTGCAGTGTTACGGAGAGTGAGGCTTGCTGCAGTTACCTGCTGAGTTCTGAGACAAACTCCATCATTTGTGGTGAGGTGGATTGATGTCTTGAAGGTGAATAAGATTAAAGGCAGAGGGCTGAGACAATGTAATAGTCATTTCTCTGATAATTGCAAATCGTCCTCCTCTGTCTCGGAAGGAACTGGAGTTCAAGACCAGGGGAGGCTCAGGACTGGACCCCATGTCTGCTTCGTGGATGGTGACACAGGGATCACTCTGGAAGGACTCCCTGAGAGGGCAGAACGCCTGTGGGCTAAAGGAGGAGCTGTTGGAGCTCACAAAGGAGAAGGGCCTGTGGATCTGAGACCTAGATCAATGGCAGGGGCACAACTCCAAGCGTGCACTTCCTACTGGAAATAAGCAGGTTGTGATAAGGGACCAAAAGAGTCCCTTGTCTAGAACTAGGTGTGGAAAGATTGGGATGCTCTAGAAAGGCTCTAGAAACCTGGAAAAAAACACCTGTTCCATCACCTGCCAAGAATGGCTCCTGAAAGGGTTGACTCTGCAGCTTGACCACCTGAGGGCGTGCTGGCCATGGCTTAAGGGTGTGGTGTTTGGCCCACACAGGGAAGGGGAAGCTTGGTCTCTACATACCGTAAAATGACATGGTCCGTATGTCCTGGGCACACATTAAACAGGATGGCAGGAGTCCCTGTGACAGGACTGGATTACATACTAGATGTTCCTGGATCTGTCTAGGTGGGTGATTTTGAGCCTCTTTAGTCACTTGGCCTCTTTGGGTTTAGGAGGCTGATCTGCAGGATCAGGTAGAGACCCTCCTCCCCGCTACCAAAGCTTAAAGAGGTGGCCAGTGACCCATGAAGAGCTCAGTCCAGTCCCACAGACATGCTTCCAGGCACAGAGCACATAGGCTCTGCAGTTCTGGGTACCACTGGCCTCTTCCTTCTTCTCCAAGCACTTCTTTTCTTGGTGTAGATATAATTCCAGAAGTCCTTACCAAAAAGCTGATGTTTGAGGTGTGGGGTGTATTTTGACTTGGGGAAGGTGTTCTGCAGGCAGAGGGCAGAGGGCTAGGCTTGCACCTCAGTAATTATGTGCATCAGGGAACAGGTAAAGAAGGTGTAACCCAGCAGAAGTATTGAGCCAAGAGCGGAGAAGACAGCCAGGTTGGAGCGGATTTAGTGGGGCGCTGGAAGTGACCAAGTCCAGAAGATCCAGTTGAGAAGCTCGGCTTCAAAGGGCCCCAGAGAGAGGAGGTAGCTGGAGGGAAATAATGGACTTGAGGAAGGATGTTTCTGTTTCCTTTAATTGAAGTATAGCTGATTTATAGTGTTTCTTCAATGTCTATTGTACAGCAAAGTGACCCAGTCACGCACGGTTCCCTGTGCTGTACAGTAGGGCGCCATTGCCCATCCATTGCCCATCAACCCTCAAGGCAGGAGAAACTTACACAGCTTTAAATGCATAGGAGGTGTCGGTAGAGAGAGTGGGGGAGGGGTACGGCCCCTGGGGAGGCAAGGGGACATGGGACCCAGAGCACAGGTGGAAGGTCAGACTACGAGAGGACAGCCAGCGCTTCCATTTCAACAGGAGGGAAGGAAGCAAGGAAGGATTCAGATCCACCTGTAGGACTGGTGGCCTCAGTGGATCTCCTAGACATTTGAACCAGGGGTCGATGGGAGCATAAGGAGGTGGCTGAGGAGCCCACCACAGGGGCAGGAAAAGCAAGGTTGGAGGGTGGGGGATGGAGACTGTGCCTGTCCTGCCACCTGCTCTTCAGCCGTGAAAAGAGGCATTGGGCACAGCCACACAGACAGAAAAGAGAGAGAGGACAGGAGAAGGAGGTCCTTGGAGGGCCGGCAAAGGAACAGTGCAAGCTGGCAAGTCAGGGAAGGCTTCCTGGAGGAGGTGGGACTGAGGACCTGGGCCTTGGAGGATGGCCAAGACTCAGATGTTCAGGGGAGGGAGGAGAACAGGAAACCATATGTGCTGAGAACCCTGCTCCCTGCCTGATGGCACCTGTCACCAGTCTCACTGCAGCCTTTTGTCAGAGAAGTGGCAAGACTTGCTCGAGGTCTTTGCGCTGGTAGAGGGGGAGCCAGTCCCTGGTTCGAGGCCGTGTGTCTCCAGGGTGTACCATGCTGTACCCAAGGACCGTGTGGGCAAGCCAAGAGCATGGCTGGGCTGGCCAGAGCAGCTCTGACACCGGAGAAATCAGGCCAGGGTGACAGATCAGCACTGCGGAGCCCGGAAAAGCTGCTGATGGGAGGTGGTGAGAGCCGCGGGAGCTGCTGTGTGGGTCTGAGTGACAAGTGGCATGGGCGACGGTCACCGGCGCTCAACCCCACGGAGCCCTGGGGGCCGCACACCTGACGTCCGGGAGGAGGTGCCGCAAGGACCTGTCAGCATCCTCAGCAGCTGCTCCAGGCTGCAAGCCGAGGAAGGCAGCCGTCAGCTCTGCTGACAGATTTCCGACGGGCCCTTCCAGGATGTTCGCGTGCCTTCTCCAGCTACGCGTTCCCAGCTTCCACTGCTTCCCCTGCTGGTTTGATTGAGACAGTCATAGCGAGCGAGAGGGCAAGACTTTACACCGAGAGCGGAGCAGGGGGTGTGGGGATGAGCGGGGGGCCTCCTCTGGGAGGAATTTACCTTTTAAAACTGGAGGGGGAACAGGTGCTCTGGAAATGGCTCGTAACTGCATGAGGGCGGGACGGCGTTCCTGGAGGGGAAGGTGACTCAGATTAACAGCGCTCCGCTGAAACTGATGGCCTCCTGGCTCTGTCATTAAAACAGGTGGCTGTCATTACGGCCGCTCGCTCCTAATGGGAAGATAATACAGGGGGAGAGAGATTTATACAGGCCCCAGAAAGATGAAATTGCACATAAAGGAGGAACCAAGGCATAAAGGGGGCCAATTCGGGAAGTTTCTCGCCCCACAGGACAGCACGTGGTTCTCATTAATGGGGTAGCATGTGCGTGGCTCTATCCAGAGGGTTGCTTTACCTGCAGTGCTTTCCTTTATGCAGTTTTATTCAAGTTGCATTTGGGAAAGATATTTCTTTTCCCTCTTTGGATGTTTTTCTTCCATTTAAGAAAGGAGCCGGTATAAAAATGTACTGCATGTGATGGAATGTACCCCCTTCCTTTTCCTACAAATAATGTTGGCTGCCCAGGAGGCTGTGGGAAACCCAGAGTCTGCTCCAAACAATGATGAGGGCATAATGGGGTGCTCGGTGAGGTTCCCAATGGGCCCACCTGCCCTATTTTTTTTTCCTTAAAAAGAGGAAGTGTTTTTTTTAAAAAAAAAAAAACAAAAAAACGAAGCCAGAATTCCTGTCATGGTGCAGCTGAAATGAATCCAACTAGGAACCATGAGGACACAGGTTCGATCCCTGGCCTCACTCTGTGGGTTAAGGATCCGGCGTTGCCATGAGCTGTGGTGTAGGTTGCAGATGCAGGTCAGATCTGATGTTGCTGTGGCTCTGGCGTAGGCCGGTGGCTACAGCTCCGATTTGACCCCTAGCCTGGGAACTTCCATATGCTGAAGATGTGGCCCTAAAAAGCAAAAAAAAAAAAAAAAAAGAGAGAGAGAGAGAGAAGAAGGAGTTCCCATCGTAGCTCAGTAGGTTACGAACACGACTACTGTCCATAAGGATTCCGGTTTGATCCCTGGCCTCAGTCAGTGGATTAAGGATCCCGCGTTGCAGTGGCTGTGATGTAGTCTGGCAGCTGCAGCTCTGATTCAACCCCTAGCCTGGGAACTTCCACATGCTGCAGGTGCAACCCTAAAAAACAAACAAACAGAGAAAGATGAAGTCTAAATTTTTTTAATTTAATAAACACTTACATGGTGCTAATTATTGCCGGGCACTGTTCTAAGCCTCTTATAAATATTCATTCATTTAATTTTCACAGAAACACTTCCAGGAGTGTGAAACATGGAGAGGTTAAGAAGCCCATCTGAGGTCACACAATTAGGAAGTGGTGGAGTCAGGGTTCGAGCCCAAGCAGGTTTGCTCCGGAGGCTCCTGACCACAGCTCTGCACTGACTACCCTTCACACATCTCATTTGTCCCCTATTTCTGGGTGAGAATCCATTTGAACATCTCAGCATGCCTCAGTCCTCAAGGCATGGACTGTGGATAAGATATCAGAATGGCACTTGAACTTGAACAGGTGGGGGTGTTTTCCATTTCACGAGGCATCTTTAAAATGTGCAGTATGTGTCCCGGTCAGACCTTCAGAGGCCTGCTCTGCTGGCTCTGTGCGCAGTCGGGGCAAGGAAGGGAAGCTTTGAAATCCCGTGGGAGTATACATGCGCGCTCTCTCTCTCTCTCAAATGTAAGTGATCAGCACAGAGTTTCACATAGGCGTGCATCCTAGAGCCAGCCCCTTCGCTGCTGCAGAAAACCCTGCTTTGGGAGGCTCTGCTGGAAAAATCTTTCTTTGACCGTCCTGAGCACATTTTTTTCCTGGGGATTTAGAGCTGATGGGGCACAGATGGGAGGTAGGGTAATTTACCCTTTTTCTCCCCCTCCCTGTTCACCATTTGACACAAGACATGAACAGCTCTTCTGCCTTACAAGGCTTAGCCAGATTGCCAGGCAATTACCTTGATTTATGAGCGCAGGAGTAGGAGGACGCGGGAAACATGATTGGTAAGTGAGGATGGTCAGGTTAGCACTCTGGTGATTTGTAAATTATTTCAGGTTGCACGGCGTACCCAACAAGCACGTGGGAGAGGGCAGCGGTCTCTTAGGACTTTTGTGCTCTCAGAGCCTAGAATAGTGCCTGGCTTTCCAGGTTTATGGGATAAAGAAATTAATGATTGAAAAAGCACCAAGGACCTAGGTAGATGTCCAAAGTCACTTAGTGCCTTCAACTTTCTGCTTTCAAGGTCACCAGTCATGTAATGGGACAGAAATACACACCTATAGCGCAAAGGAGATACAGCAAGTTAGAGCAGAGAGAAAATGCTAGGGGCATAAGAAAATCTGCAGGAAGAAAGTATGGGAGACAGCTGCCAGAGGTTGGTTTTGGACTCAAAGAGCATGAGGCAGGAAGGAGCAGGATCTTGTAGAAAGTTCTCCAGTCCCCTGCCTTGCAGTGTTAGATGTTAACGGGTTAGAAAGGGAATAATAAGCTGAGACAGATGTGACATACAGTGGGGGCGTGTTGACTGCCAAGCTGGGGCTTTTGTGTCTGGTCCCCCAGGCGGTGAGGGATGGTTGAAGATTTTGAAGCAGAGCTCACAGCTCGCCTTTGGCAAGGGGCGTCTGCTGCGAGGGCGGATCCAGGAGCTGAGTGCCCTGTTGGCAGGACAGCGGAGTTGTGTCCAGAGGAAGGGAAACAGGAAGAAAGGTTGGTTGCAGGGGGGCTGGGAAGAAAGGATGCCTTTGAGGGGTAATTTATAGGAATCAGAATTACTTGGAGGAGAACAGAACACCAAGAAAGAGTGAGTTACAACTAAAATTCTCAACTGAAGAACCCGGGGGTCAGGAGGAAGAACAGGTGTGGGAGAGGAAGCTGCCAGGTTGAGTTTGGTGGGAGAGGAAACAGGGAATTGAAAATTGCAGGTTTGGGGGAAAGAGGCGCTCCCGATGTGGCTCAGTGGGACCAGAGGCCTCTTGGGAGCACTGGGACACAGGTTCAATCCCTGGCCCCGCACAGTGGTTAAGGATCCAGGGTTGCCGTAGCTGTGGATTAGGTCACAGCTGTGGCTTGGATCTGATGCCTGGCCTGGGAACTCCATGTTTTGGTGGCCAAAAATGAAAAAGAAAGAAAGACAGAGAGACAGAAAGAAAGAGAGAGAGGAAGGAAGGAGGGAAGGGAAGAAGGAAGGAAGGAAAGAAAGAAAATCGCAAGTTGGAAAGCGAGTGAGACGAGGCTTTGGAGGCGGTCCACGGTCAGCTCAGCAAGGACATCGGTCACTGATGTCTCACGGGCTCAAGGTGGCCAAGAACAGAAACTCGCATTTCCTCATTGGCGACCAGAACGGACCCCACCCTCTCCAGCCCCGCAGCCCAGGGGACAGGTCCACAAAGACTTCACAGTGACTTCTGGAGGGACAGTTGGGCCTGCCAATTCCCCCCTCCCCAGTGACAGTAGCGTCACTTGTTGGGGTGTTGGAATCCAAGGATCCTCCAGCTCATTTCGGGGCTTCTGGCCCAGAGCTCCTCAGCGCTTCCCAACACAGCAGTGGGAATATTTTGACTCTGAAATTCAACCATGCCACACCTCCCCTCACACTCACTTGACTAAAAGCCACAGCCCTTCTAAGCATCTCGGAGCCCTCTGCCACGAAGCTCTGCCACATCACAGGCTAGTGTCCCCTTGTCACAAGCCCCCAGCCAGAGCCCCTCCCCGTCCCGTTCCTCTCTATCCTCCTGCCACAGGGCTCTCAAAGTCAGGTGATCTGCCCCCAGGTAGACTCGTGTCTCTCATCCTTACCTCTTCTCGGGGTTTTGCTCAGCTGTCGCCTTCTCAGTGAGGCTTCTGTGAGTATTCTCCCCTCCCAAGTTCCCCTTGTGGGGCAGCAGAAATGAATCTGACTAGTATCCATGAGGCTGTGGGTTCGATCCCTGGCCTCCCTCAGTGGGTTAAGGATCCGTCATTGCTGTGCGCTGTGGTGTAGGTGGTAGACGCGGCTCGGCTATGGGGTAGGCCGGCAGCTGCAGCTCTGATTCGACCCCTAGCCCGGGAACTTCCATATACCATGGGTGTGGTCCTAAAAAGCAAAAATAAAAAATTAATTAGTTAAATAAATAAAATCACCCCTCCCACTCAACCCTCCCCAGCACTCCTTTCCCCTGCCCTCTTGCAATATGGAGATGACCGTGAGCCTGGACCCTGGGGTCATAGTGCCCCAGGGAGCCTTGGCTCTTGGGCTTCCCAGAGGCATGACCCTGGGTGGGTTGGTCCACCTCTTAAAGCCTCAGTTTTTTCATCCCTGAAACGGGGATATGCTAATAAGGTTCACATATGTGAAGTGCTTCGAACACTTAGAAATTCCCAATACGAGGCAGCGGTCATTATATCATAGCATGTACCACCTCTGGACACGCCCCGCACTCACTAATTTATCTGCTCACCGGTCCTTCTCCTCGCCTGAGAATGTTGGCTCCACAAGGCAAGGATTTTTGTTTGCTGTTCTTCATCATATCCCCAGGGGCTCGATGGGACCTCGAATACAGTAGGTTCTCAATAGATATTTGGTGAATAAATATTTTCTTTGTTCTCCTTTCTTAAAAATGATCTTTATTTTTTCCATTATAGCTGGGTTACAGTGTTCTGTCAATTTTCTACTGTACAGCAAAGTGACCCAGTCACACATACATACATATATGTATGTATATATGTATGTACACACACACACACATACACACGCATTCTTCTTCTCACTTTATCTTCCATCATGCTCCATCATAAGTGACTAGATATAGTTCCCAGTGCTATATAGTAGGATCTCATTGCTTATCCATTCCAAAGGCAATAGTTTGCAACTATTAACCCCAGATTCCCAGTCCATCCCTTCCCCTCCCCCTTGGCAACCACAAGTCTGTTTTCCAAGTCCATGAGTTTCTTTTCTGTGGCAAGGTTCATTTGTGCCATATATTAGATTCCAGATAGAAATGATATCATATGGTATTTGTCTTTCTCTTTCTGACTTACTTCACTTAGTATGAGAGTCTCTAGTTCCATCCATGTTGCTGCAAATGGCATGATTTTGTTCTTTTTTATGGCTGAGTAGTATTCCATTGTGTACATGTACCACATCTTCTTAATCCATTCATTGGTCAGTGGACGTTTAGTTGGTTTCCATGTCTTGGATATTGTGAATAGTGCTGCAGTGAACATAAGGTTACATGTATCTTTTTCAAGGAAAGTTTTGTCATGATATATGCCCAGGAGTGGGTCATATGGTAGTTCTGTATTTCGTTTTCTGAGGAACTTCCATACTGATCTCTGTAGTGGTTGTGCCTGTTCTCCTTTTTGTGTCTGGTTTGCTTCGCCTGGGCCTCAGGAGGAATAGAATGCACAAGCTGGCAGAGTCAGCGGGTTCTGTGTCAGGACACTGGCTGTATGTCCCATTATTTAGTGACTATTTCTGTCCTCAGGCCTAGAAGAAACCAGCTCTTCTCTACTGGCTCCTTCCCCCAGCTGTCTGTGCAGCTCTGCATCTCCCGCTTAGCTTTCCTTCCATCCTCAGGTCCATTCTGGGCCATGCCCCCTTGCCAGCAATAGAGGGTCGCTACCATATGATCTCTCGCTCCCTGGGATCCTGGCCTCAGCGGGGCACCTGCAAGAGGTCATTCTGATGGGGATGTCCCAAGGCTGCGTCCCGTTTCCCCCTGGTCAGTAGTAGATGAGAACGATAGTGTCCATCCCACCTTGGAAAATTCTGGACACATATAATCCTTCTACTTCTCTGTCAGGACTGTAGCTCAGCCCAGTAAGGCAGGGATTTTGCCATCAGACTAACTAGCCATTGCAATGCCACTCCATCTCTGGGGGCTTTCTGGTCACCCAACTGCCTCAAGCCTCTGAAAACGTGATTCTGTGTGTGATGCAAAAGGCCCTTTGCTTTCAGTTCTGGCCTTTTGATGAGCTGGTCCACGAACTTCCCAAATGCTGTATCTCCATCCCCAGGGCTCCCCAGTGGCTCAGGGAAACAGTGGACCTGGATGCCGTGGACCCGCGGTCAGGGCAGAAAGAGCTTTCGGATCTGTGATTCCCTTTGTTATAGACGCTGGGTCCTGCCTTGTTCACTAAGGGCCACAGAGTTGACACACATCAAAAGACAGCTTTAGCCCCTTGGGAGGGTTCAGTACCTGGTTAAGGGACCATCATTCATGCTCCGCTGAAGTCCTTGTAAACATATTTTGTCAGAGACACTGGCACCTCCCAAGACTTCATTTTCTCAGCTTTCTTCGTGAGATGCTGACAGGGGACAGGGGACACGGGGTCCACAGAGGCGTCCAATCAAACTGAAAACCCTAAGGAGGATGCTTCTCTCTTTTCCTTATTCTTCTCTGCCCTCCTCGCCCCTAACACAGCACAGAGGACCCCTGACCCACATGGTCTGAACACCCAGGGCAGCGGGCTGGGGCTTGAGGGGGGGAGGGGGCAGGGAGAAGACATTCTCTCTGCTCTCAGCCTCGGCCCGGTCATGGGGAGGGCCCGTGGGACCCGCAGTGGCAATTAGCCAGATCCCGTCTCTGACTCGACTCTGCCCAGCCTTGGCTGGCATGCAGAAGAGATGGGAGGGAATGGAGTAGCCTCAGAAGGAGGACCTGAGAGCGGGGCCTGGAGCTCCTTGACCTGGAAGGGAAGCTTCGAAGATCCCAGCAGGGAACAGAGGGAACAGAGGCAGACGTCACAAGTGGGAGAACAGTGACTTAACTCTTTAGCCCTTTGGGATCGGCTGTTATGTCCAGGGTCCCAGCAAACCTGGGATCTGAGCCAGTGGGGCAAACATCACAAACTAGTCGGCATTTCAGATGGCAGCCTGGGCAAGGGGCGGAAGGAACCATGCGATCTTCCTTTAAACAGTAGCTGCTGCAGGGGGAGGGGGCAGGGTGCTTCATTTTCTGTTCATTTGTTGGGGGGAGAGGTGTTTCTGAGATAGTAACACGCTCCCCAGGGGCTGCCCTGCTCAGGGAAGAGGCGAAGATTTGCAGGGACCTCCGAAGGGAAATATGAAGCGTGACTATTTCGATGATTTTCTGCTGCTGCCTTCCTCTTTTGGAAATGAGGTACCTTTGACTTATTTATCATTTTTGCTCATAAAACTGTAACTCTCGTGATTGCATTGCCTCAGGGCACAAGTACGAAACGTGAAAGTTCTGTTCAAGCCTGTAAGACAGAGCAGCAGCAGCTATCAGCCCAGATTAACGGGTCTGCTGTTCCCCGTGTCTTACGGAGGGAGGTCACCCATGGTGTCCCACCATCCAGGCCCGTGCTGAGCAAAAGCAGAATTTCCACGAAAAACACCTTCCAACACCAGTTGGAGAGCAGCTTAACTTTAGCTGGTGGATGTGTGCAGAGCAGCGGTTACTTGTGTGACAGTGTCGTGGTGACTGGTGAACGTGGCTGATGTCCCCATCGGCCACCCTCTCCATTTCCTGATCTATTTAGCGAGACACTCGGTGTCTGTAAGAGCCAGTTACCAAAGCCATCAGAGCGAATTCTTCAAGCCTGCTGGGAACTCATCTTCAGTACCATCCTCCTTTTTTGTGTGGTTCCAAATAGTCAAGCCCTGATTTTACCACGTTTCAAGCCATGGGCCAAGGAGAGGGGTGACTGGGTGGGTGAGCATGGCTCCAGCTGGTTTATTCCTCCGAGGGTGAAAACCGAAGCCCTCCCCAATCCCATGCCTCCTGCTCAGTACTTCCAAATCCTCCAGTGTCCCCCCCACCCCCCACCTCCCCCCTGCCCTTAACACCAGCCTTTCATTGTACTCCTTGCACTAAGAGGTGAGAGGACAGCTTACATTTGTCTGTTGACATCACACTTTTAGCAGGTCCCATTGTGGCTCAGCAGGTTGAGAACCCAACTAGTATCCATGAGGATGCAGGTTCGATCCCTGGCCTCACTCAGTGGGTTAAGGATCCAGCATTGCTGTGAGCTGTGGTTTAGGTCACAGATGCAGCTTGGGTCTGACCTTGCTGTGGCTGTGGTGTAGACCGACAGCTGCAGCTCCGTTTAGACCCCCTAGCCTGAGAACCTCCATATGCCGCAGGTGCGCCCGTAAAAAGACAAAGAAAACCACGCTCCAGTCACCTAGAGAGAGGCGAAAACATAACTCTTTTTTTCTATCACGTTCCCCCCGCAAATCTCTGTACCCTTTCCCTCTTGGCATAGCAGCCAGAGTAGAACAAAGCCAAGGCCAAGCCGACAGACTGGCACCGAACAAGAAGGGCAGCGGAGATGTCCGGGACCCAGCTCCAAAATGCCCGCAGCTTCTTCCGGAGACAGATTGACTCTTGATCCTCTGCGCTTTGAGGTCCTGGGTGTGTCCCACCAGCCACAGGGCCCCTTCCGCCACCCCACCCCGGAGAGGAGGGGGAGTGGAGGGCAGGTAGAGCCAGGGGGGCCCCAAGCCAGAGCCGTGTTCTGGGTCAGGCAGGGAGTGCGGCTGACAGCCCCGGCAGTGGAGGACCCAGGGCCGCTCCGCAGGCATCCAAGGAGAATGTCTTTGGACATTTTCAAATGTCAGGAAATAGCAGCAGGGAATTAGAATGCCAGAATTACCGTCTTGGTTGTATGTTCTGAGGGAAGAGCCATGTCATAACAAACTCTTGATCCTCAGCCGTTGAAGTTCTGCAGTTATTATGTACTTTTCTCATCACAGCTGTGTGCTCCGGACCGACTCGGAAAAGAGCCAGCTTCCCATCCCTTTGAAAAATTGGGTGTTGGACCATAGCCTCTTAGGAAAGAAGACATTTTCCTCTACCCTTCCAGAGTCTTCTGGCTGGTCTGAAAATTAACCCGACACGAGACACATTAACGAGAGAAAATCAAACAAATGCTTAATAACATGTGGTCATGGGAGAGACCCAGGAAAACCAACCCACTGAAGGGACTGAAACTTTCACCCTAAATACCATCTTCAGAGAAAGACAAAAAAGGACGTTGAAGGCCGGGATTTAGGACTTCAGAGAGGATGGGGTGTTTCCCTCTGTCTGCACACCTCGTTCATACTATAGTGATATGTGATGATAGGTCCCTTCCTGGTCCAGGTCCTTTATCTAAATTCTTTTAGGTGGTTATGGGGGGAGATCAGAAGTTCTTCCTGAGTCTTTTGAGCCTTGGGTTTTTTTCAGCTTGAAATAATCCACATGCCAAAGAGACATTTGGGGTTTTCCAGTTATCACTGCACCAGGCACGATGAGCAGCGAAGTCTGCAGCGACACCTTCTGTGAGGCAGTGTGTGAGGTCTTGCATGGGGACCAGCACAAGTGCTGGGAAGTTTTTGGAGATGATGGAGCTTCGGATCAGCCTGAAGAACCATGACCCTCAGAAGGACACATGCTTCTTGGACATCGTCAAGTGTATGTCTCTTCCCTGCCCTCAAGGTCTCCGGGAGTGTGTTCTGGGAGACCAGCAGCATGGTGACGAGGTCAGGGTTGTGCATATCCCGCGCAGGGACATCAAGGCACTGAGGAAACTCAGCAAGAATAAGAAAATGGGGTGTTCCCGTCATGGCTCAGCAGTAATGTACCTGACTAGTATCCATGAGGTTGCAAGTTCGATCCCTGGCCTCACTCAGTGGGTTAAGGATCCAGCGTTGCCACAAGCTGCAGCATTGCCAAAGATGTGGCTCAGATCTGGCGTTGTTGTGGCTGTAGTGTAAGTCCGCCACTGCAAGTCTGATTTGGCCCCTAGCCTGGGAACCTCCATATGCAGCCCTAAAAAGCAAAAGAAAGAAAGAAGGAAAGAAACTGGTCAAGAGGCTAGGCAAGAAGTATGATGGCTTTTTGGCTTCAGAGTCTCCAATCAAGAAGACCCCATGAATCCTGAGCCCAGATCTCAATAAGGCTGACAAGTCCCCTTCCTTGCTGACCCACGGTGAGAACGTGGTGGCCAGCGTTGAAGTGCAGTCCACCTGTAAGTTCCAGATGAAGAAGGTGCTGTGTCCAGCAGTGGCTATTGACCACATGAAGACGACAGATGAGGGGCTTGTGTCCAACATGCACTTGGCTGCCAGCTTCTGGTATTCAGTGCTCAAGAGAAATTGGCAGAACACCCGGGCTTTATAGATTAAGAGCACTGTGGGCAAGCCCCAGCACCGCCTAATAAAATACGGCCCCCATTAAATTAAAAGAAAAAACAAGAAAGACATTTGGGGGTGGCAAATTTTGCTCCCCCACACCCCAAAGAAAGGAGCTTTGTGGAGAAGGGACTCATTAACAGAGAAGGAAGACAGTGAGGGAAGAAAAAGATAGGAACTGGCAGTTCCTATTGTGGCTCAGTGGTTAACGAATCCGACTAGGAACCATGAGGTTGCGGGTTCGATCCCTGGTCTTGCTCAGTGGGTTAAGGATCCAGCATTGCCATGAGCTGTGGTGTAGGTTGCAGACGTGGCTCTGATCCCGCGTTGCTATGGCTGTGGCGTAGGTCAGCAGCTACAGCTCTGATTCGACCCTTAGCCTGGGAACCTGCATATGCCACAGGAACAGCCTAAGAAATGGCAAGAAGACCAAAAAAAAAAAAAAAAGATAGGAACTGGACTCATGGGAGAAGGTGGCAGGACCCCTGGGAAGTGGCCTTTACAGAAGTGTCCCCAAGTCTCTGCATACTGTTCCTTTCTCTAAATAAATATTTTAACGCATATTTATGCTGTATCTAGCTACCTCCACTTAAAAAGAATTCATGACTGTGATATGGTCCAGAAAAAAAAAAAAAGGATTATAGTTATTTAAGTGGTTCCTTTAAAGTTGGTTTTAATCAGACACTTGTATAATGTAATTATGGCCCGTGGCTTTCTGGGAGAAAGCCATACTTTAAAAAATTAAGCTGAGAGCGTTGGGAGGGGCTGCTCTGATGCTTGTTCCCCATTTGGTCCATGTGTAATTAAGTTTCTTCATTCTTCCTGTAATCAGGCATCCAGAATGATCTCTACATTTTTAAAGGGCTCAGGTTTGGTGGTAGTAAAAGATGATGCTGGAGAGAAACAGATGGGTGAGTGGGTTCAGATTGTCTCCATAATAGAAAAACAGTCATAAAAATGCCATCTCCTACATATTGTGGGAAGATAAAATGCAAGGCTCATCATGGCTGAGTGGTTAGTCTCATTCTGTCCTCCAGCCATAATCAATTGTACATCATTAACAAGACACAAAATCTTTACTAATTAGCTCTTATGATTATATTGTTATTGCACGGAGGCATTTAAGGCATCGGCGATAAAGGAGGTCCGATGCCCACAAAGAAGAATCCTTTGAGGGGGAGGGGGCTGTAGCCCCATCACTCATATGCCCTCTTCAGAGATTGTCACTCGCTGTTCCCATCTGTAATTTTTAACTCGATTCACTGTGAAGATTAATATTTTTAGTAAGTGAGTGACAACTGTTGAAAAGAGGGAGAAGAATATTGAATATGCTTTCACACCAGGAAAACTGGAAGAAAGTCAGCTGTTGAAGTTATTGAACAAGAGGAATTGTTCATTTTCTCCTTGCTCGAAATTTTCAGGGCTAATTCTGTTCTTACCCTATGTATCACGGTCTTACAAGTGGTTCTCCTCTAAATGGAAGAAATAGCATTCAGCCAATTAAAAGAGAGTTAGATCCATACCTTTCACTGGGGTACCTTGCAAAAGGATCCAAGATTTAAATGCTGAATATAAAACAGTAAGTGTATCAGGAGAAACTAAGGGAAAATTCTTTGACAACGTCAGAGTGGGGAAGCCTTTTTAAAACTGTGATTCAAACCCCAAAAGCTATAACCAAAAAATTACATAAATTCAACCCCCCCCCCCCAAAAAAAAATTCTGCATGGAAAACTGACAAAAACAGACCAAGACAGCAGTGAGCAAAGTAGAAAAAAAAAAAATAAATGACAAGCTAGGAGAAAAATATTGGGCAATTATATCACAGACCACAGCCTGCTATCTCAAATATGTAAAGAGCTGCTATAAATCAAAATGACAAAGTCCAGCAAACCAAGAGAGAAAGTTTCAGCCAGGGTATGAATAATCATTTCCTGGAAAAGGATATTTACATTTTCCTGAAACTTATGAAAATATGCCCAATGCTACCCCTAAGGTAAATGCCAACTAAACTACAATGAGATAGCGCTTTTTGGTGATCAGATTGGCAAAGATTAGAAAGTCTGAGGAGTTCCTTTCGTGGCTCAGCGGAAACGAATGTGACCGGCATCCATGGGGATGCAGGTTCAATCCCTGGCGTCACTCAGTGGGTTGAGGATCCGGCATTGCCCTGAGCTGTGGTGTAGGTCGCAGATGCGGCTCGGATCTGACGTTTCTGTGGCTGTGGTGCAGGCCGGCAGCTGTAGCTCCGATTTGACCCCTAGCCTGGGAACCTCCATATGCCACAGGTGCAGCCCTAAAAAAGATAAAAAAAATAATAATAATAATAAAAGAAACTTGGACAAGAGGTTTTGTTGATGAGAGTATGAGAAACAGGCTCTCTCCTGTTGCCCATCTGAGTAGGAAATGGTACAAAATCTGGAGAAGACGATGCTGCCGTTTCTAACAAATTGACGAATGTCCGTACCTTGTGATCCAGCAATTCCACTGCTAGGAATTTTTCCAACAGACACATTTGTGTGAAAAGATTTATTTAAAAGGTATCCCTTCCTGCATTGCTTGCAAAAGAAAATGCAGGGAAACAAGCTAAACAGGGGGACAGGTTAAATTATGAGACATCGATTGAGTGGAACACCACGTCTCCATAGACTAAGAGCAAAGGCGTTCTTTACGTACCGATTTGAAAAAAATCCCCAAGTGATATCGTTAAGTTAAAAAAAAAAAAAGGCAGCGACTGTGTAGCAGAGAGCACATGAATTTGTTTTGTTCAAAAGGGAAAAAACACACAGCTTCAGCCGTTGTTTAAAAAAGATGAATCATATTTCTTAGTTCTTAGATTAACTGCCTGTTTCAAACACTCCAAATGGGCAGCATTTCTCCCATTTCTGTTATCTTCCCTTCCAGTTTGAGCAATCTCTGTAAAGGTAAGTATATATTTTTTAAAGCATCACTTATTGATTGCCTACGAGAGCAAACTTCAGCAAGATAGTTTTGTGTCTGTTTCACAGATGAGACAACAGAGAGAAGACAAGTAACTCGCTCAAGGCCACGTGGCTAAGAAATAGCAAAGCCAGGGTTTGGGCCCAAGTCTGTCTGGGCCTAAAGCTTGTGTGCTTCCCACTGAGCCAGGCTGAGCAAGTATGTCTTGTCTGCCTCCGGGCTCCCCACATGAGCTGATGAAGTTTCCGCTGTACATCCTAGGCTGTGTCTGTCGATCCAACCCTCTGGCATGGAGCCTTTACCTGTGAGCTTTTCAGAGCCTCTCGGAGGAACCTGGTAACATGGAAATTCAGAACCACAGCCCATGTTCAATCGTGTCACCATCAGACAAGCATGTGAAGTGAATACTATCAGTGTTCCCGCTTCACAGACGGGGACCCTCGAGCTCAGAGCAAAAGGTTAAACCATCCGCCCATCCCAGGGTCACTCATAGAACGGGGACCAGATTCAAGGTCAAGGGGTCTGACTCCTGGGCTGGGATCCAATGTGCTACCCTCTTAGCCACACGCTGTGCTCATACCCAGTAATTGCAATCATGGGACAAGACTGTACGGGGGTCCCATTGCAGCTCAGCAGGTTAAGAACCCGGCTGGTATCCATAAGGACATGGGTTCGATCCCTGGCCTCGATCAGTGGGTTAAGGATCCAGCATTGCCGTGAGCTATAGCGTAGGTTACAGATGTGGCTCGGATCCCGCGTGGCTGTGGCTGTGGCTGTGGCTGTGGCTGTGGCGAAGACCGGCAGCTTCAGTTCCGATTCAGCCCCTAGGCTGGGAACATCCATATGCTGTGGGTGCGGCCCTAAAAAGCAAAAGCAAAAAAAAAAAAAAAAAGGACAAGACTTTAGGATGCTGTTGTGGGGCCAGGATGGTGTACGTGTGGGCTGAGGGAAAGGCACCCTGGGGCTTCCTTCCTCTTACTCACTAGAAAACCGAAATGCAGAGAAGCAAAGGCTGACGATGTTTTAAACCCGTCAGGACTCCCTGCTTCCTTCTGTGTCCATCATGGCAAATCGAGTCATCATTTGGAATTGTCCAGACTTAAGTTAGGAAAGATTACACCTGTTAGAAAGAGATGGAAAGAAAGGGCAACCGAGAATCCATTTGCCCTGGCTTTTAAAGTTGTCTTCTCTGGATGGATCAGTTTACAGATATTTTTATAGCGACATCCTTCTTCTTTTTTTTTTTTTTTCCTCTGTGTTTGATGGGGAGCTTACTGAACATCGATACTGAGTTATTTTACTTTATTGCTGCCACAAAACTGCCCTTAATAAAAAGTGAAAGAAAGAAGAATGAAAGCTTATGGTCTCGCCACTCTATTTCTTGAGGAGAAGCCCATCGTCAAAGTTTTAGGGTTTAAAATTCTTTTTAGAGAAAATGCTTTCCTGTCACGAGCAGAAGATGCTTCCTATGCTCTATTTGCTTGCATATTTCTCTCCCCTTTTAGCAGTTATGTGTCCCCCTGAATGGCAACCATCACATGCGGACAACCTTGGGAAGAGCCCACAGTTGGATCGAAGCCTATTTCTGCCTCTTCTCTGCAGTGTGACTCGAAGCCAGTGTCTTAACCTCTCTGAACCTCAGTTGTTAAACTCCTGCACCACAGGGCTACATGACATCTATTGGGCAGGACTGGGAGGCAGGCAGGTCAGTGAAGCACCATTTGTAAAAGTGCTCACCAGAATGGCTTGCACAGCTTAGATGCTCTTATAATGAGACAACTTTGCCTCCTGAAAGCTCATTGGCTGGCCCCAGTTCTGTTCTCTGAGCTCTCAAGATCAAGGGTAGAATCTTGCACAGAGCATTTGGAGCTGCAAAATATTTAAAAGCAGCCTTCTTCTCCCCCCGACTCCTCCCCCTTGCTTCAGCACTCTGGAGTTTTAACTTTTTCCCCTGTGGTCATTCTTGGTCTCTGTGTCATTGGACTAAATTTTCCACCAATCCACTCAAACCAGTTTCTGTATTTAGCTATGACGGAAGGTCCTAGGGTGTGTACCGCTAGTAATGGTACGTTAGCACTGTGATAGAAGTAGCATTCTTTTTGCCTGTGTGTATCCTCGGGGAGTCCCTTACTCACTGAAAGATTATTCCAGAATGCCTTTTTCTCTTAATGGAAAAGGCTGGATTGAGTCACCTGCGAGGCAGGGTGTGTTAAGGCCAGAAGAAGCCTGCTGGAATTAACCAGGTCATGCTTTCAACAACCGCTCAGGCTTAGCAGATGGTAGAATAGTCTCTGTGTGTGTGCGCGTCTCTCTCTTCCCAGAAAGGAAAGAGACAGGTCACAGGTCAAGGTCAGCGAGTGAGTAACCAACCTCTTACCTGGAGAGCATTTCCCATGCTGACTTCTGCTCTGCCTGCCTGATAGCGAAGTGACCGATAATTGCCCAGCCCAGCCGTCCAGCTTTTCCCTCTTCTCAAGAGTATGATTCAGCAAGAGTTGGTTGCTCATGGGTAGAAACTGGTTTGGAGAACAACACGCAAAATAAGCCCTTTCCTCGCAAATGACCTACATTTTCCCTCAGCCCTCCCCGTTTTCCTCAATGGGACCGGTCTTCTTCAATGAGATGAGACGGAACACTAGACTCACTTCGAGTTGTTCAGGAGAAA
The DNA here is from genome assembly GCF_016906955.1 of Phacochoerus africanus. Classification (NCBI taxonomy): domain Eukaryota; kingdom Metazoa; phylum Chordata; class Mammalia; order Artiodactyla; family Suidae; genus Phacochoerus; species Phacochoerus africanus. Next base: position 66,173,876 of record NC_062555.1, on the reverse strand, counting down.
ATCGTCGCATCACCTTCCTCCCTCAGCATCCTCGGGGGACTGGTTCCAGGACCACCCCCCTTCCCCTGCGCAAGCCAAAAATCCACAGATGCTCCAGTCGCTTCTAGACAAATATTTGCATGTGACCTACATGATCTTCCTGTATGCTTTAAATCATCTCTAGGTGGTGTGTAATGACAAATTCAATGTAAATGCTGTGCACATAAATGCCGGCATGTGACAGATTCAAGTGTCGCTGTATGGAACCTTCTGGAATTTTTTTCCTAGTACTTTCCATCTGTGGTGGGTCGAGGTTGGCTGACTCTGCAGATGAGGTACCTGAGGGTGGAGGATGCAGTCGGAGGGCCGCCTGTGTTGTTAGCATTGCTGTTTTCGTTTTCTGTTTCGGAGGAGTGTGGGGACTTGAGGAATGTTTATGAGGTGTTCCGCGAGCTGGGATGAGGTAGACAGATGAAATGCGAAGGATTCCTTAGGAGTCAGCCAGCAGTGGAGCCTGGCTGAAAGCGCTCCTTCATCAAAGAAATGTTGAGACCAAAATAAGCATGGGTCTGTCTCTGTGTCTGTCCATCTGTCTGGAGAGGAGGGTGTAGACAGGGAATTGAACAAGTGTCAACAAGAAAGGAGAACGCGTTCAAGCGTGAGGGAGACGGCTCCCTGAAATCTGGGCTCGGCTTCTTCCCAGAGCTAGTGCTTCTCCTGGGCTTTACAGCTGAATTCTCAGGGATGTATCCTCAGAAGTACTGTGTGTACCGAGTCATCTGCTTCTAAAAGGAACTGCATTTTAAAGGGGGAGATGAGAACAAAGAGGGGAGCCGGGGAGATGGAAGGAAGTGAGACACCCAGCCATCTGCCCGAGGGATTGGGCACCCCAGCCTGAGGCTCTCCAGAGCCAGCACGTGGAATGGAATAACCTGCCAACACTGTGACACAGGGCCTCCGGTCCGCCGTTTTGCAGTGTCATTTCGCTGCTCTGCCTTTTAAACACGTTGGAAAACAAGAGGAGAGCCACAGCACCCCCCTGGGCAGCCACGTACGTGCTTGGTTGGTACGCCCACGACCGGGCCCCCGCATTTTCCCATCCTGAGAAGCTCCAGGTCCCCTGTACTATTGCCGTGGACCGAATGTTTGTATCTCCCTCCAAAACCTGTCTGTTGAAGCCCCAGCCCCCGATGTGAGGATATGAGGAGATGGGGCCCTTGGGAGGTCCTGAGGTCCTGAGCGAAGTTAGTGTCCTTCGAAGAACAGAAGGAGAGGGAGGATCTGGCTCCACCGTGTCAGGGCTCAGTCAGACAGCCGCCTGCAAACCAGAAAGGGGGCCCCCTCACCGTGAACCCCGCTCCGCAGGCTCCCCGACCTCAGGCTTCCTGCATCCAGAGCGGGGAGGAATAATTGCTTGTGATTTAAGCCACCCAGCCTATGGTGTTTTTGTTAGAGCCGCCGAAACGGACTGAGACAGACGCCTTTAGTGGCCCTTCGGGACTGTGGCCTTCGGCACGTCCGTCGTCCGGGACTCCCGTGGCATCATGACCCACGCGTGTCTGTGTGGAATTGTACTTTTCATCGGAAATGGGAGACATGGTCATCTCCCGTTCATATTTACTGAGCGCCCAAAATACTTGGAGCTCAGCTCACAAGAAAACAAATGCATGTGTGGTTTTTTAAAATGATTACATGCCTTTTACTTGGGAGATGAATGGCTTCACCCGGGTGATTTTTCCATCATGGAGAACCAAGCTGGGAATGTTCTTGAATTTCCGGCCTGTGTTCTTTCAGGGCAGTTCTGTCATCTTCCTAAGACTGAATATTACATTTTACCTCCTTGGGCCTTTCTGGTCCATCTGCAGAAGGTGCCGTCATCACCCAGGTATAGTCTGGCCTTTTCAGAGACAGAGGATAACCGCCCCCACAACCTCCGGGGAAGCTACCTTAGATTAGTTTCCTCTGTAAAGAATGTTTCCTGGTTGGGGGACCATGTGGTAGCATTGAATACTCATTTTCCTTTTCAATTAGCACCAGGAGCTGTCACCTCGTGTGACCCAAACTGAAAAAAGATTAGCATCAACACACTTTTATTCCAATACGGTGGTTATCAGTGTACACGTGAAGCTGTCAGGATTCTGGCTGCAGGCTCCGAAACGCTCCAGCCACTCAGGAGGGCTTTAAACGGCAGCTGGATTTCATAGCCAGGTGGCGAACCTCTGAGCAGACTTTGCAGCCGGTGGCCAGTTCCTCCTAGGGATCCTGGCGCTCCAGAAACAGGAGATGCTTTCTGGTGATGGTGCTGTAAGAACAGTCCTGGAGGAATTGGAAGCAGCTTGTCCTTCTCTTCATTCCTCCTCCCCAAGGGTAGAATCTGAGAGTCTTCTTTCCCCAAACCCTTATCATGCAAACCATGTCCTTGAAGCTGCTACTCTTTGAGGCATTGAACCAATGCAAAAACTCCAACGGTTTGGAATTCACGTTTTATCTAGAATCCACCCAGTAGAAACAATATACAGGCAGACCCTGGTTTTGGTACCTCACTTTATTGCGCAGTTTGTTACCCATTTAAAGGTTTGTGGCATCCCCTTTCCGGAGGATGGTTAGTGATTTTTAGCAAGAAAGTATTTTAAAATTAAGGTATGTACATTTTTTTAGACATAATGCTCTTATACACTTAGCAGACCAGTGTAGTGTAAACGTAACTTTTTTTTTTTTTTTTAAATGACTGCATCCGTGGCATGTGGAAGTTCCCAGGCCAGGAATAGAATCCAAGCTGCAGCTGTGACCTACGCCACAGCTGCGGCAACACTGGATCCTTTAACTCATTGCGCTGGGCCAGGGATCGACCCATAGCTTCATGGCAACCTGCTCCTGAGCCGCTGCAGTCAGGTTCTTAATCCACTGTGCCACCATGGGAACTCCCATCAACTTTTTTTTAATGGAAGTATAGTGTTATGTTAATTTCTGCTGTACAGCAAAGTGACTCAGATATATATATATGTATATGTATGTATGTATCTGATATATACACACATACATATAATTTTTCATATTCTTTTTCCGTAGGGCTTCTTACAGGGTACTGAATATTGTTTCCTGGGCTGTGCAGTAGGCCCTTATTGTTTACCATCCTGTGTATGCTGGTTTCCCTCTGCCAATCCCAAACTCCCCCTCCTTCCCTCCCCCTGCCACCCTCGCCCTCTTGGCAACCATCAGTCTGTTCTCTATGAGCATAACTTTTCCATGCACGGGGAAAGCAAACAGTCTGTGGGCCTCACTTTATTGCAATATTCGCTTCATTGCAGTGGTCTGGAACCGAACTCACGGTATCTCCAAGGTGAACCTGTATTATGAAAGCTAGTTAGAACTCTCTGTCAAATGGAAACCTCTCTTAATTGATATAAGCATGCTTCGTTGGGCAGAGTGAAAATGGAGGTTCATAATGGTGACCTGGAGGCAATGAAATATTCTGAAACGTCTTGAATCATCAGAGAAAGATTAAAATATGTTCAGTGTTGTTTTAGTGTTCAAGCGTATTTTACTGTATTCCGTCTCCTGCCAACTGGTAATGCATACCTACCATTTGGGATAAAACTCCATTGCCCTGAGTGTTTGATTTGACACAGCATCCCATTTCCTAAGAGAGCAGGGGGCAGCAGAGGCTTCTTATTAGCTCTGGCTGGTTGTTCTGCTCAGGGCAGAGTTAGGTGATTCTTCCATTTTTACAAGGAACCTAATCGGTGTGAGTTAGCATCTACCTCCTTTTTTCTTTTTCATTGGGCATTAGCTTTATAGATTTAAACACAGTAGGCACATTTTCAGGGGAGAGATTGTAACTAGTTGTGCCCCCAGCCAGACGAGTAGCCAGTTCTAAGTTTCTCCAAGTATGGCGTTCTCTTCGGCTAATGGGATTAAAGAACCTGCTTTCATATCCCTAAGATCTCTACCTGTTTCTTGAGCACTGCCTCCAGCTGCTCAGTGGGATTTGAATTCCAGAAAATGATCCCTCTTACAGGAGTATTTTTAGGCCTGAGGAAGGCCAAAGAGTTCAGTTGGAGCTAAAAGGCCTCTGTTCTTTTCCCTTAGAGAGAGAGGGGGGAGAGGGGAGAGAGAGAGGGAGAGAGAGGGGAGAGGTGAGTTAAGTAGGTGTGAGAATTTGGAGTAGGGAGATAATGATCTCGAGGTTTAAAAGGAGACCCAGAGGAAAGCTGACCTCATTTTTACGGGTGGAAGATTAGACTGTTTATTTATAGTTGGCGATATTGACTTCTCGAAGAGAAAAACTAAAAATGTATTGGGGAGTGTCACCTTACGAAAGGTGAGGTGCATGACATTCTAATCCAGGGCCTTTTTTTCATTTGACTAGTTAAACAGAAGTGCCAGCAACACCAAAGATTTAGTTTTTGTTTGGGGTTGTTTTTTGTTTTCTTGAAAAATGTTTGAAATTTTTTCCACGTTATTTAATTTGGGCCTTTTAAGCTAATCATTCATTGCCTTCCTGGCTAGACTATTTTCTCTCCCCCCAGCTCCAGATCATTTTATTCAATCAAATATGGATGAGAAACACAATCTAAAATTAAAAAAGGCTCAGGTTCCTCCTGCGTGTGGCTGTGGTACAATGGGATCAGTGGTGTCTTGGGAGCGCTGGGATGCAAGTTCGATCCCGGGTCTGGCACAGTGGGTTAGGGGTCCGGCATTGCTGCACCTGCAGCTCAGATCTGATCCCTGGCCCAGGAGCTCCACATGCTGCAAGATGGCCAAAAAATTAAATAAAATAAAATGAAATAGGGAGTTCCCGTTTTGCCACAGCGGAATTGAATCTGACTAGTAACCATGAGGTTTCGGGTTCGATCCCTGGCTTCGCTCAGTGGGTTAAGGACCTGGCATTGCCATGAGCTGTGGTGCAGGTCACAGACACGGCTTGGATCCCAAGTTGCTGTGGCTGTGGTGTAGGCCAGCAGCTACAGCTCCAATTCGACCCCTGGCCTGGGAACCTCCATATACCACAGATGTGGCCCTAAAAAAAAAAAGAGCAAAGCAAAGAAAAGCCAAAAATAAATAAATAAAATGAAATAAAATAAAATCGGAAAAGGCTCTTTCTTCTCTCCCATTCTTCACCCAAAGCACCTCATGGAACCACGTGGTGGTTTCAGAAGAAACAAGATGGGGTGCTGGGTACCGATCCCCCAGTCTGCTGTCTCCTCTTCCTTCCTGTCGTTACACACCATACCTTGAAGAGCTTTTAGAACCACTGCTGATTGTAGGATAGGACCAGCATTTGGCCAGAAGAGACTGTTGTGCTTGAAATATCAGAGAAAAAATATGCCTTGACAAGAGATCCCTTTTTCAGCAACTAGAATGAGGAGACGGAAACCGCACACGCTCAGACTGGGACTTGAACCCACTGTCTTGTAATTGTAATCACACACCCAGCTTCAGGACTTGCTGCAGTTCAGGTTCTCTCAGCGCAGAAGGAATGCAGCGGCAGTCAAAGTGATAGGTGAGAAGTAGATTCATTGAGACAGGTACACACTGCAAAACAGAGTGTGGGCCATTTCAGAAGGTGAGAGAGCAGCCTGGAAATATGGGGTGGTGAGTTTGTATGGGCTGGGTAATTTCACAGGCTAAATGAGTGAGAAGGGTTGGGGATTTGCAGGATTTGGGACATTGCCCACTTTTTGGCCTTGGAGCTGTCATGGTACCTGCTGGTGTGTCATTTAGATGCTGATGTACTACAATGAGAGCAAACAGAGGCTCAAGGTTCACTGTAAGTCAACTCTTCTGCCATCTTGGACCTTGTTTATTCTAACCAGTCTTTGTCCTGTCCTCAAAGGCTATGTCCTTTCTTAAAACTTTGTACCCTGCTCCCTTCCCTCCAGTTTCAGAAGGAGGAGGGATCTGATAGGGGAAGAGGAGGAGACAAAATTTAATCTTTCTTCTGGGCCTTCCTAACCCTTGACTCATGCAAAGTCTGCTGTGTATTGTTGCCTGGCCTTCTGATCCTTGTGTCCCAAGTGTCATATGTCTTTTTTTTCTTTTCCTTTTTTTTTTTTGTCTTTTTAGGGTCACACCCATGGCATTTGAAAGTCCCCTGGCTCAGGGTCAAATTGGAGCTGCAGCTGCCAGCCTACATACCACAGCCACAGCAACGCAGGATCTGAGCCACATCTGTGGACCTACACTACAGCTCACAGCAGCACCAGATCCCCAACCCACTAAGTGAGGCCAGGGATCAAACCTGAAACCTCATGGTTACTAGTTGGATTCATTTTCACTGAGCCACAACAGGAACTCCCCCAAGTGCTATGTCTTAACCAAAAGTAAAAGACCCACTTGGTCAGCCAAATGGATTAATAACCTTCTCAGTAAGTAAATTCTGTTTTGGTTGATGGTGAGAAAAAATTTCTCTTCCTTTTCACATGTGAAGTCATTATCTTTTACTTTATCTCCTTTATGGGGTCTTTTAGCATCTCTCCCCATTGAGGGTTAGAGCTTTTCCTTGAAATTTGTCCGATGAGTACATAAGTAGCCATCCATGAAACTGAAAACTGGAGAAACATCTGGGAAGAACTGAAGGAGGAACCACCTTCTGCCTGACGGTGTGAAATCTCTATGTAGTTCTTCTACCTGTGGGTTTCCAATTATAGGTTTGTCGTATCTGATGTGTATTTTTAATGATGAACTATGACTCTTCGGGAAGCTTTTAGTCATCAGTTTATTGAAAATGATAAGGTAGCTTGTGGACTGGACTTAATTTATGACCTGGGGGTAAAAGCACCCAGTTGCAGCCCCAGTGAAGGCTGCATGAAGAGGTCAAGACGTCACCCTGACCTTGGAGAGCTCCATCCAGAGGCCGCAGCGGATGCCTCGCCTTTCCCGGTCCAGCGCAGACACCTGCCCCCTGCAGACTCCTCATGAACAAGGATGTTGACCTCCCACAACTGTCTGAAAAAAAATTCAGAACGCTTCCTCCCAGACCCAAATCTAAATTTTAATACTGGGAGTTCCCATTGCGGTGCATCGGAAATGAATCTGACTGGTGTACGTGAGGATGTGGGTTCAGTCCCTGGCTTTGCTCTGTGGGTCGGGGATCTGGCCTTGCCATGAGCTGTGATGGAGGTCACAGATCCCGCATTGCTGTGGCTGTGACGTAGGCCAGCAGCTGTAGCTCCACTATGACCCCCTGGCCTGGAACTTCCGTATGCTGCTGGTGCAAAAAATAAAAGCCAAAATACATACATACACACATACATACACACATTCATACATACTAATACCATATACTCCCCAGTAAGCCTGAAAACATAAATTGGAGTCAAGAAGATAGTAGGCTAGATGTCTTCCTTAGCATCCTAAAACATGCCCCCACCGCCTGCAATATTTGATAATATTGCTTTGCAATTATTGGATGAATTTATAATTAAAAATTTTGAAAGCTGTGATATTCCTTTACCTTCCTGGGGAAATTCTAAAATCTTTCTCGCGGGCTCCCCTTCCCCACCCTCACCATGGTGTGAAGGCGGAATTTAATAGTGCCTATAAAAGTGCTTTTTGTTGATCAGAATCCAGCACTAAAGAAATTTGAAGCTATTTGGACTCATGTTATCAGTGATTAGAGGGTAAACTGACCGCTCTTTGAAGGTGATTTAACACTTTCAGGCCCTCATGAGGTCACTGGGCTCCCTGGAAAAGGTAATTTACTAAATGGTACTTTTGTAACTTAAATGAATTAATGGCCATCAAAAATGAGTGAATTATTCCTTTTTTTAAGTTTTAGGATGAGGTCTTTGGAATTGTATGTGAGGCCATCCACCTTTCAAAGGGATTTGATTTTATGTCATTTCAGCGACTTAAAAAAAATATATCATCTGAAGATTGAAAAGGAAGCCTGGGGCTTTTGATTTGTCTGTTGTACCTTTTCAGACACATCTACGGAAGGAATAAAAAAATAGATTTTTTTAAAAATTTTAAACTGAATGTGAACCTTCCCCTCTCATATTGTCATTTTAGAATCAACAAAATCATTAAGCCTCTCATCCAGAAGCAGTGCAACTCTTTAAATCAAACAATGATAATAATTACAATAATAACAGAGAGCTACCTTCCATGTAACGTTTCAAACTTCACTGAACACTTTCCCATTTCACCCTCCGTGTCACTTACGAATTAGCTGTGAAGAGCTTTTTTTCTTTCTTTCCGGTCAATGAGAACAGATTTTAGCTGAGCATAAAAAAACTCGTAACTTTCACGGTGGTAAAATACTAGCATGGTTTACTGAGAAGGACTGTGGAGCCATCATTGTCTGTGATGGGAAAAACAAAGCACGGTGAGATTAAATGTTCCTCTAATCCAATTCTTGGGGTCCAGGAAGAAAGACTTCAGCCACTTTCTTTCCTTAACAAGAACATCCCACCTTCCCATCAATATTAATTATATATTTGTAAGGCAGATCTTGAATCATATCTGAAATAGATCAAATTTAATGAAAGTGGTCCCTGCTCTTGAATAACCTTTGGTGCCGTTTGATAGCATACATGTAATTATGTATTGGCCTGTTAGTTTCCTGTTAATTTCAAGTGTGTGAATTTCCCCAACATGATTGGAAACTCTTAATAGACCAGACTCATTCTTGGAGCTAGTTTTGTGCTCTTTATAGGGATAATTACAGACAATAAAACAGTTTAATTGACCCATGACTGATTTCACCCCAGCCTCAAGATAGGTAGATGAGATCAGTGGTTCCCAAACTTGAGCAGAGATCTGGATCGCCTGGAGGAGAGCTTGTTGAAACACTATTCTGGGCCCCGCCCCCAGAGGTTCTGATTTAGGAGGATGACTTCAGGCTGAGAATTTGCATTTCTAACAATTCCCAGGGGATGCTCATTGCTGTAGGTCCTGAGACCACACTTGGAGAATCATCGCATTAGATTTAAATCTAAAGGGTCCTCCGTGGAGTTCCCTCTGTGGTGCAGTGGGTTAAGAACCTCAGAATTGGACTTGCAATTTCTCAGGTCGCTGCATCTGCAGAGGCATGGTTTGGGACAACTGCATCCCACTGATTGGCTTGGCACAGTGGGTTAAAGGATACAGAGTTGCCGCAGGTGCGGCATAGGTCACCCCTGTGGCTTGGATTCAATCCCTGACCCCAGGAACTTCCATATGCTGTGGGTGCAGCCATTTAAAAAAAAAAAAATTCTCCTACAAATGTTACCTGATGATATTGAAGACCTGTACCAAGGTTTAATGGGGTATAAGAGCACAAAGCAACATTATTCACAGAAACAAATGTAGTCTTACCACTAAACTTACCGCTAAACTCACAAGTTAAAAGACCTAAAAGAAATCAAGCTGAGCTCCAAATATATCAGGCTACAAATGAATAACTCTGATTAATGATAATGATAATTTTCTAAATGAGGATGTATCCCACATCATTAGCACAGCTATTACCCAACTTATGAATGGATCATATTCCACTGTTTATTTGGAGTCTGTTGTTTGGAACTCAGAATGTGTTTTGCCATAGACGGATGGTGATAAGTCATCGTAACAAATGTTGAACTCATAATTCACCCAAAGATGGTTCTGAGAGTCCTCGTCCTAATCTTGGGTTTCTAAGGGGACAAGTTTAGGAGGTGCCGCTTTATGTCATCACCGACTGAATAGGGTATCGGATAGAAGAGCAGGGAGGAAAGAGATGGACCTTCCGTTTTGGACCTGTTGAGTTTTCTTTGGCCCATCCCAGTGATGGCCACTGTGCACAGCATTATGGGTATATCCCCATCTCCTCTGCAGCCAACTCACAGATTCCATTTGCCCTCCTCTTACTGTCAACCAGACAGTGATGGGGGAGACTGATGGTGCCTTTCTTCCAGGGCTGGGTCAATGAGCAGCACAGGGGAGCTGATGAGTCCAGGGAGAGGTCCAGTCCGTGGCGTGGCGTAAAACGCTGAGGATGCTACTTCTGAACCTTTTTTCCCTAATCCCTGTGTTTGCTTCTGAAGGTCCAGCAGTGAACGGGTCTGCTTAGATATTTCAGCACCTTCAGCAACAGCTTTGCTCCCTCTCTCACCTTCTGAAGGCTTCCTCCCCAGTGCCTCCCTTTCCTTTCTCTCACTCAAATTTACCAAGGACAGATAGCTGGTTGGGGGGACACCCATTCATTTTCATGTCAACAGACAACCCAAATCACCTGAACTCAGGCAGGTGTTCTATGTGGAGAAGAAGGCAGTTGGGGATTGGGGAATTGAGGAAATGGACAGAGGACAGGAGAGGGTAACCAGAGACAGGCCTCGGGGTAGAGCATCTGTGGATTAACCTCAGTCCTGTAGCCCCCGGCTCACCATGTGAACGGCCCCAGAGCCTGTACTGGGCTCCAGGTAACAGTGGGTTCTCTATCATCAGAGTGTACAGGAAAGGAGTAGAAAAAAAAAAAAGCCATTTTTGGCAAATCAGAAAGAAAAGTAATTCCTCTAGCCACCTGACCGGCATTGTTTGGGATGAACCAGAATAGCTATTCCAATGGGCCATTTGTGAACCAGGGAATTCCCAAGTAAACACAGACACAGACACACACACACACACACACACACACACACACACACACACGCACGCGTGCGCGCACACACTGTAATGCCCGAATGGATTTCATTGATGACCGATTCATACCTTCTTACACCTGACTGCATAGAAGTATGGACTATGGAATGCTCTGGATCCTTTGAGAAGGAGGCGTCAAGAGGGAAATAAACGTGCAAGGATTTCATTAGAAGAAAATGGGAGAGACCCAGAAAAGGCTGAGATTGTGGTCAGACTGCAGTGCGCATCTAATCCGGAGGGAAGAGACGCTTGGGGGCAGCGTCCCAGCCCCAAGTGGAAGTTCTGGGGAGTCCTTGAGTGAACTTGACCCCCAGAGCTGTCCTATATCTCCCAGGAAGGGGGCCTGCCTTCACATCCCTCCTGTGCTCAGCCCCCTGGCTGGAGCAGACAGAGGCCAGCATGACCTGGAGCATGTGTGCTGATGGATTTCAGAGCCTGGCAGTTGGGGACCATTGGTCACCTGTGCCCCTGTCGTGGGCGTTCTGCCAGGTGTGTTTCCTCCGTATAGACCCATAGCTGGAGTGTTCTGGGTAAATGAAAAGTTGTGCCTTGCAATGAGAATGGTGTGATATTGGTTATTAAAGCCAAAAAAAAGAAAAAAAGAAAGAAAAGAAAAATGCTTCATTATCTTCAGTATTTCGCAAGCAGAGAGCTTAGACCATTAAAATCCACCATGATCTGAAAATTTTACTCTAAGCCCACAGTTTCAGCCTGTGTGTCCCTCTGGACTGTCTTAAGAACTGGTAAGAGGAGCAAAATGATCTGCCTTGGCCTCATTTTCTTCTCTCAATGCTTAATGAAAGGGCAACAAAATGCCAGCCAGGGGAGGAGGGGGAGGGGAGGGCTGGAAAAAGCACCAACTGAATAATTGCTGCTTAAGAGTCAAGAATCCACTGTGCTTTTTTTTTTTTTGGATTGCTAAAATTTTCATTCTTTTGACCTAGAAAAAAAAAATCTTGGCCTTTAAATGTGGAACACCTAATTTTTCATTTTATAAATAATCTGTGTTCCCTTCCACGGGTGGAATGCAGGATGATGTCTAGAATACCAGCTGCCACCTAGCGATGTTCCCAAGGTTAAATATACGTGTATCTTGCTGTATTTTAAATTATGTAAATAATTCACTTTCTGTCTCTCCTGATGTCGAATTGGAGAGATGAGGAGTTAGGACGTTCAAAACCAATGGGTATTGTATTTTTTATGCTGTTTATGAGAGGTGCGGGTATAAAGGGTGGAGCGGGGGTGGGGGGGTCTTTTAGATTAACTGGAAAAGCTTAACTAATGCAGAGATTTCATAAAGATGCCGGCACATTGTATTCTAATTGAATGACACTTCACTCCCTGTTCTTTTAGGCTTAAAATAATGTGTCACAAAAATGACAGTGGATCAGTGGATTTTGCCTAAAAAGTGGTACTTTTTTTTAGCAGGACTTCTTGGCAAAGCATATATAGATTAAAGGTCAAACCCTTAGGGTTGCTGATAAAGTTGCTAATTGTGAGGGGGAAGGAGATACACTCCTTCAGACTAGAGTTCAGATTAATAGCAAGCTAATGACTCTAAGAATAAAAGGCCTCTTTGTTTTCTTATTCAGAATGCAAGTACATTAAGCAGCTCTATTAATACACAAATGAGATTAACAAAGACCTCGGTTTTTTTCTGAGCGGAAGAACAGCTAAGATTAGGATCCTGATGCTGACATATGAGTCCACTGGCAGTTTCAAAATGTGGGACTTGGGTGAACCCCAGAAGGCATGCAGTTGTAGGCTGGGGCGGGCCTTTGAGGGAACAGAACGGTGAGGTGTTTCCAAGAACGGTGACTCAGAGGAGCCTCCAGTATTTCAAGAAGGTGCATTTGCTTATGTGAAGTGGAGATGAAGCCATTAGGTAGAGCAAGGAATGGCCTGTAAATGAACCATTCTAGTTCATATAATGATAATGACAAAAGGACAAGAATTCCTATTTTGCCACACATGCAAAAACACATGCAGTATTTCATGCTGTGTCTGCTTGTCTGTCTCTCTCTCTTTCTCTCACACGCACTCATTGACACACTCTTTGCTTCCCTCTATACAAAAAGGAAGGGATGGTTTCTCTAATTTTGTGCCTCAGAGCATATACCAAGTATGGATGCATCCTGTACCTACAGGTATTCCTCTGACGTCATGTGTAGTTACTTGAGGTCTTTTTAATCAGCTTTTCCCACATCGGTCAAGATGTTGATGCTTAGATAAGCTTCATTATAGCCGTGAAAGATCTATACGTACAATAGTCACATTTTTAATAGGACGTTGGCTGATGGCTATTGTCATAGGTTACCGATTTGCCACCTAATAATTGTCGTTTAACTACTTGTCTGGGATGGGGAATAATTGCCCCAGCTTCTGACATAGACTAACAATGAGATTTGCCTCAAGCGGCTGAGTGGGGAACCCTTCTGATGAATATAACTTCTTTAGAACAGAGTAATTTTCATTTCTGTAATAACGTTTTCCTATGACTTTCGCTAAAGAATTGACATGTAATGTTGAGATGAAAACAGCTGAGAAGTTTCTGTGTATGCCATCTGCTTAGAACAAAAATGTTTTGCCAAAATGTCTTCTGAATACACCCAAACCCCAGTATTCATGCTTTCTCTAAAAACGGGAGGTAGCTGGGTTCTTGGTTTAAACTGCACAGAGGAGAAAAACCCCTTAAAAGAATTGTTTTTCAGACTATTACCAAAAATACTGCGTATTTCATGCTTTTAGGTGGCAAACAGTAATTGCCAAGAACAGCCCCATTTTCTCCTGTAGGAAAAGATGGGATTCCAGCAAAGTGGAAGGTAGAATCTTGTTTGGATCCACTACTCACTATTCTTCGTAGATTCTGTTCTGGCATAAATTGTCTTGACTCAACTCTAAGTTCCACATGAGTAAAATGAACAACATGCAGTTTTTATACTCATGAGATCTGGGTTGGTTTTGTCTACTTACACGCTTCGATTTATGAAACATCAAATGTGTTTCTTCACTCTCCTTTTCCTTCCTTCCTTCCTTCCTTTCTCCTTTTTAGGGCCATCCCTGTGACATATGGACGTTTCTAGGCTAGGGATAGAATCAGAGCTTCAGCTGAGGCCTACGCCACAGCCACAGCAACACGGAATCCCAGCTGCCATCAGCGACCTACGCCACAGCTCACGGCATTGCCGGATCCTTAACCCACTGAGCGAGGCCAGGGATCCAATCCAAATCCTCATGGATACTAGTGAGGTTCTTAACCCACTGAGCCACAATGGGAACTCCCTTCCTTTTCCTTTTAATAGAAAATTTGGGTTGTGTTACTTTAGAGACCAGGATTCCAATAACAAAATAGGGCCCGGAATCACAAATGAACAGATGAATGGAGCTTCTAAGGATCCTGTGGTTGTCGATTAGACAGCTGAGTCCATGGAACCAGCAACACCCAATGAGCAGAGAAAGAGCTGAAAACGGAGTGCTAGGATTCCAGTCCCAAATGTCCTGCCTTGGGTACACCTGTCCTTGAGCGCCTCCATGCCTTTCCTCTGGGCTCCTGCTCCTTGGGACTGACTCTCCTTTCCTGCATGCCTCTGTTCTCTGCTTTCTCCTGCTCCTTCCAGGCCCACGTCAAGGCTTCCTCTTGTAAGGGGTCTTGCCTGGTCCTCCCAGTTACAACTGAGCTGTTCCTCCTGCGGTTTCTCATAGATGGTTGCTTGTATGTGGGCACGTCCCATATTCCTCTTACGTCTGGTTCCTTTCCAGAGCTTCAGTTCCCTCCTCCAGCGCTTCCCCCCTCTACCACACTCTCTCACCCCAGTATTTTTGGCTTCTCTCTCTCTCTTTGTTTTTTTTTTTTTTTTCCTTTCAGCCCATAAATTTGTACAACGCTCTCTCGTCCTGAAATGCCCTATGGATGCCACATTTCTGTCCTCTGTGTCTTTCCTTTCCAACCCAGGTCTCTTGAAAGCATCATCAACATGCACTGTTTTTGCATCTCCACATCTTATTTACTAATCCTTGCCTTGCCCCCGTCCTTACTGCACCCCTAACCTCACTCTGATAAAGGTAACCAGTGACTTGCTAATTGTCCAAGTGTAGCCTTTCTTGAGTCTTCTCTGTGGTCCTGGTATCATGGGCAATTTCTTGTTTGGAGAAACCCTTTCTAGGTTTCCTGCAACTATGCTCCAAGGAACATTGGTTTTGAGGAACACGAATGGGTTTTATGTAAAATGAAGAATTCCTCGGTCAAATAATTTGAGGAGGCTCTACCTGCTCTCATCCCCTTTAATGACTCACACTACAAATCAGCAAGCCAGTTTCACTTTCATCTATAAAACTCATCTCATCATAATACCAGGAATACCCTATGGGCAACGCCACCCTTGAAACTCGACTCCCCCGTTACGGTTCTCTCTCGGTTCCCCAAAGTCTCCATGGCTGTCCTCCTAGTGCTCCTCTTTTTTTTTTTTTTTTAATTCCTGTATTTCCTAGCCTTCTATTTGGACTACTACTCTTCTTTCCATGTGTTCTTTCCTTGAACGAGTGTGTCTTCTCTCTGGTTTTAAGTATCTCCTACATATTGATAATTCTTGGTCTCCAGGTCTGAACGTGCCATGACCTCAGACTCACACCTCCAGATCTGTATCATACAGCTCCACCTGGCTGTTCCTAGACACTTGCTTCACCTTGATGCTACTCAGGCAATTCAACCTGTCTCAAACGCATATAATTATTTCCACTCCCACGCATCATTTTTGACCTATTTCTATCCCTGGATGTAGGATATCCATTAATGGCACGCATAGAGTCCCCCTCACCAGAAAACGGATCCGGGCTGATTTTTCCCTTGGCTTTCCCCAAGTTCAGTCCACACTACAAGACTGTCCCAACAGGACGATCATGTGATAGAAAGTTGCAGACAAAGGATGGAGTGTTTCTTTAATGGTGAAGAATTCAGAAACCTAGGGAGATGGTTGGACAAAGCAGAAGGCACAGAACATACCCCCCAACTGCCACGGAAGGGGTTATGATGTCTGGGGCCTCAGTGCCCCAGGCCATGCCACCTCAGTAGAGTCTTGTTCCATTGAGCTATGCCTGTGACAGTTTTAAAGGGTATTCAATCCTGGCACCCACCCACACTGAGCTCTTCTGGGGACCATGCCTAGAAGTCTGCCTACTCACCATGTGGAAGCGGCATGGTGTGAGTGGGCAGATCCGTCACCAGCTCCTTAAGGACAATCTTGAGATAAAATGATGACAGTTTGACCCACGTTTTCTGCTGCCTAGTCTTGATTTGGGCTTTCACTCTTCAACTCCATTTTTGGTGCCTTCCACACATGGCATTCTTATTTTCTAGCAAGGCATGTGGTGATTATGGGGCAGGCTAGAGAAATGAATCATCGTGGACTTGGGACCAGACATACCTGTGTTTATTTATCTATTTTTTTGTCTTTTTTTTTTTTTTAAGGGCCACACCCGCGGTATATGGAGGTTCCCAGGCTAGGGGTTGAATTGGAGCTGTCACCATTGGCCTACACCACAGCAATGCCAGATTTGAGCCACGTCTTCGACCTATGCCACAGCTCATGATGACAGCAGATCCTTAACTCATTGAGTGAGGCCAGAGATTGTACCTGTGTCCTCCTGGATTCTAGTCAGATTCATTTCCACTGAGCCATGACCGGAACTCTCACACCTGTGTTTAAATCGCAGCTCTCCTGTTTCAGCTCATGTGACTTTGGACAGGGCATTTGTCTCTGTCACCTGAGCATAAACATACCTACCTCACAGGGCAGCCATGAGGATTGAAAGGGATCATTCAAGCGCCATGTACATGAGGGTCATTCAGCGAAAGGTTTTTATCGCTTAGTATGTTGAATTTGTCTTTGCTTTTCCCACTGGATCTCTTCACCACTACTGGCAGATCAGGTATGGAAATAATACCGCCTGTGATTCCACTGAAATATTCTCCTCTTCATTAAAAGTTTTCACATAATGTCCTAAGTGCTGGAAAGGTGTTAGAGACGGTAAGCCTGAAGTTCAATACTGAGATAAATACAAAGGGCAAGGTATTTAGAGTCTCCCTAAGATAAACTGGATTTGGGTTATAAAGCCTTCTTCGAGTCTCTCACATAATAAAAAAATCTATGAAATGTAATTGATCAAACTCAAGGAGATGAAGAGTCGTGCAGACTCCGCCGGGATTTGAACTTGAGGTTTTAACCAGCCCAGGCAGAGCAAACCTGAAGCTTAGTGGACTAAGCCATGCCCTCTGGCTGTGTGATTATCTACAGCAATTTCCTGTCGGTGAAGGGAGAAGAAATGCTTGCTGAGTCGCTCTTCTCCCAAGTCCCACCGCTCAACTAAGGTAACCGAATTGAGCAAACCCTCTGAAAGGAATGAACGGTGTGCCCTGCCTAGTCCAGTGCTCATGAACCAAGACCGAAATTCATTTCCAGATCCCGATGTAGGGTCCAATGTCTGTTTTGACCATCGAGGCAAAGTGGACGGTGACCTTACAGTTCTCGGACTCAAAAGTTTATCTTTCCATATTGGCAGAACTCAGTTTAGAGATGTATCTGAAAATGACTAATAGGCTCTTGTAATCAACAGCGACAAGAAGAAAGCCAGCACGTTTTCATTTTCACAGGTAACAAAGCAAACAGCACGATGGCGTCCCTTGTCTCCTTTCTAGCCGTGGGACTTGGGACACGTTGTTTAAATGATTTATTTTCCCTAAGGAAAAGGTCCAGGGATCAGAATTCAGAGACCTCGTCTCTATCAGCAGGGCTACAAACTGAGCGTTCACTTTCCATTTTCCTTACCTGTAGAGTGAGAATAACATCTCACTTATCTTGGACATGAACTTGTCGTGCAGGGAAACATTCATAGGTTGAGTCTGATGTCGTTACAAGCTAACATGTTGGTGTGCTTCCTAAACGCCGAGTGAAACCATACATGGTCTATAGCGGAAGGCAGGTCTCATGCCCTTGTTTTGCGGGAAACAGCAGTGGCAGTAAATAACAAGCCCAAAGGAACACAGTTGCTCAGTTCCTGAGCCACGTCTAGAATGTGGGTTTTCTGCCTGCGATCTAATGCGTCTTCGGAGCATCACAGGGCCATGTGGCAGACAAAGAGTTTGTGTCTGCGTTTATCTTGGTGAAATGAATGTGTCTTATGTCAGGCGTGGGATTCTTTCTACCTTAAGCCATGTTACCCTTCTCTCTCCCCACGCCTTTAGTTTCAGGGGGAGGATATGAAATCACTTTTCATTTTGTTCCCTTTTTCTTCTCCTCCCTTTTCTGGCCCTTTCTCGACTTTCTAGTCCCAAGTTCCTAATTGGCCAGACGGTGGCTAAGCTTGCATTTCAAACCAGAGTTTTATCTTCCTTTGTGTGGGATGTCATTTTCCTTCGCCTTGCAGGATCTGGCTTCTAGAAATTGCTCCTCTCTTCCCTTGAAGGAATTTAAAATGCAACCCTGAGTTTCTCTCTGGGTGCCCGTCACATGCATGTCAATTCTTTTCATCTGCTGTACATTTTCTAGGTAACTGTTCTTCTGCCTGCTCTGCTCAGCCACAGTCTTTGCTGCTGTCGCTATCACTGAGCTATTTTGGAGTGCAGAATCCACCTCCCTACCTGTGCCCTGGAAAGATAGTCTGGCATCTAGAAAGTTCCTGATAGTTATAATTTCCTTCTGTCAGGAGCGTTGCCCTGATGGGAACCAACTCTTGACAACTTCCCACAGGCAAACCCCTGCAGAAACCTGCCAGTAGCCACAGGTGGATTCCAGAACCTACACAGTGTCTGATGCTCCTTTTCAAAGTTGAAATGAGCAGGAAAACTCATCAATTCTTCCAGAAACTGTGGTGAGAGTGTGAGGGGACCCTCAGCTCCCCACAAGTCATTTTGTTATTCAAAGAAGACCACGAGAGCCTAGAGCACCTGTTGTTTCAGATGCATTGACAAACGCACTTAGTGATGCAGCAGGTCCAATGGGTTTTGTGTGGTATTTCCAAACACTCTATCAGCAGGGGGTATTTTTTAGTCTCCAGGAAATATTGTACATGGAGACTCAGCATTGACATCTGGCGGGTTCAAATGTAACCACTGAGATCTTTCAAAACAAAACTGTTGCAGGGGATATTTAAACCCAGAATGTCACTTGGAATAAAATGTCCCCTTCTCTAACTGTCTTTCCTGGTGTGAAATGTACAAATTTTAAAGATTAGGAGCGAGTCAATTTGGATATTCTGAAGCACAAAAATGGAAAGAAAGCCTTTTTCTGAATGTCATCTCCTCCCAAAATTATGGGGGGGGGATGCCAATTTTTTTAAAGGGACAGGGGAGAATTTTGTACACCGTCTTCGCTGGGCTTATCTAGGACATCATGGCCTCTGGCAGCTTGCTGTCATGTGCCCTGGAATTAGATGAGGCTTGAATTCTGCCCCAACTCCTTCCTACTTAGATGCCTTCCTACTTAGATGCCTTGAAACAAAGGTATTGATAGTCCCATCACCTAAGATTGTCGTCGGAATAAATATGTTCCCTACAAAGAGTTAAGCTGTGCCTGTGCAGTAAATGTTCAATAAATGTTAGCTACTGCTTTGCTGTTACATGCGGGTAAATGTACCGAAGACGGTAGAAGAGGTTTTGGTGGATTCTTTTTTTCCCCGAGGAAGGTGGTTAACATTAAAGGAGCCTTTTCTGAAGTTGATAATAGGTTTACAAAAATGTTTCTTTGAAATCACCATACTGGAGTCCTATTGAAATTATATGACTTGAAAATCAAAACATAAGAACAGCTCTCGAAACATTTCCAGACTTCCGAAGACACCCGTTTTACACCATTGTGTTAGTTATTCAGAAAACGAACATCCAGTGGGAGCCTAACTTTGCAAAATCCATCTCTGTCATCGTTTAACCATTTCACAGCTTTCTTGGAGTTCTGATGATCTCAGTCTCGGGTGGGGGGGGACACATAATCAAATGATAATCGGATATGGTTTTCTTCTTTTTAAAAAGCAGTGTTAAGAAGTAGGCTCACTCAAGATTTTGTTTCCATTTCTGTTTCTAGCAATGATTTCGATTAGTGGCAAATTAGGAAGGCAAGCCCTGAAGCATCTGTCATAGTGTTCCTTATAGGTCTCTGCATGGTTTGTGCATTTTCCACAAACAAAGATGATAGGCAGTGGGCAATGATGAGTTAATCAGAGTTCAAAATGATTGAATTAGAGCTCAAAAGTTGTGCCCTATATGCCCAAAAGGCAATAAAAACAAGTGGGACTATTATAATAGCTTATGAATGGGAATCCCAGAGCCGTGTACCCAGCAATTGCTTAGGAAGAGAGGGGCAGGAAGAAACTGGTAAAACTCACCAGCTACCAGTGATGTTGGAGTCTATTATCCTAAGCCTGGAAGCTGAATATAAAGAGAGGAGAAAAGGCGAAGATCCTGCTGTGGTGCAGCAGGATCTGTGGTGTCTTGGGAGCGCTGGGACGCAGGTTTGATTCCTGACCTGGCACAGTGGGGTAAGGTCCAGCATTGCCACAGCTGAGGCATAGGTCACAAGTGGCTCAGATCTGATCCCTGGCCTGGGAACTCGATATGCGGCCAAAAAAAGAAAAAAAGAAAAAGAGAGAGAGAGGAGAAAAGGCGTTATGAGACTAGAAAGGGGCAGTTTTAAAAGCCCAGAGTCCAGGCAGTGTCAGTATGACTGATGCAGACGAGGAAAATTAACAAAAATGTTCCTCAGCAAAGCAAGCCTTATGTAAGCCTCTTTCATGCCTTTTGAGAAGTCAAGAACCAAACGATTTTGGCTCCTTGGCAGGACGCAGTTTCTGGTGACTGTCTAGCCCGTATCCAGGAGTCCAGGCTTCTTATTTTCAAAACCTGGAAACCATCCTTCAGCTTTCAAGTCCTAGCCAGTTCTCTGCCTTTGAACTTCTTCTGTCTACTTTCTGGCCCCAGGTTTGGCCACCATCTTCCAGGAGAAAAAGTGGCTGAAACTCAGCAGCCTGAGAGCAAGGGAAAAACTGAGATGGAGGAGAATCGGGGTCCCTCCTACACACCCGCATTTTGCCTACAGTGAGCAGTCTCTGTTCTCTCCCCTTGGCTCCCAGCAGGCACCTTCCACCTGTCCAGAAAGTCCCTGATCATCAAGCTGCAAACTGTAAACCCAGGAAGGCCACAGGGGAGAGCCCCAGAGACTGCTAAATAATTGTTGTTGACAATAACAATTATAACACAAATCTTGTTGGATTATAACTTCACCATTTGCTGAGAGCTTCAGCCAAAGGGCAAATCAAACTTTATGATGCTGGGAAAAGCACAGCTACATCCGATCGTATTTTGTAAACTACCAAACGGGGGAGAGAGGGATGGAGGATTGACAATAACCAGAAAGAGGAAAACTCTGTAATTGCAAAGATGTGAGTAACTCTTTCTCCAGCAGTCCCTTTTGGATAAAATAAGAGATTATTTTTTTTTTGGTGGCATGGTGGTTTTGAGAAAGTCAAAGGGCTTTGCTTTTAGCGAGGACATTGAACGCACTGGGAGAGGCAAATCCAAAGGTGATGAATTAGGCTGTGCTAGGTGAGGACTCAGGAAAGCAGGGCTTTAGGTTCATAATTCAACTAAAAGACATCTGGCTTATTTTTCTAATAAGTGGCTAGAAACAGAGAAAAGAGAGAAGACTATAAGGAGAACGAGAGAGAGACTGCAGTAGCTTCAAGTGTCAAAGGACAGTAAGGCAGAGGATCCAATCCAGATTGGGCGTAACCGATGTTTCTGTGTCTGTCCCTCGTCGCTAACAACAGGCACAGTGTGCACAGCACCTGTCGAGAAGTCAGTTGAGAAATCAGTCCTTTTGCGTGACTGCAGCTACATCCTTTGATCAGCAATTCGCCATCTCCTCCTCCCCCGAGCCCTGGGCAACCACCGTCCTGGTCTCTCCTTCCATGAGTTTGAGAACTTCAGGTTCCACTCACTGTATAAGTGAACTCGCACAGTATTTGTCCTTCTGGGACTGGCTTATTTCACGTCCCATAACGTCCTCAAGGCTCATCCATGTTGTCACATATGGCAGGATTCTTCTCAGGCTGAATGATGATCCACTGCATGTGTGTGTGGGAGGTGCAGGTGTGTACACACACACACACACACACACACACACGTTGTCTTTACCCATTCATCCGTCAGTGGACATTTAGCTCGTTTCCACATCTTGGTTCTCGGTTCTCGTGAGTGACCATGAGGGCGCAGATATCCCTTTGAAAAGCCTGATTTCAGTTCTTCTGGATACACACCCAGAAGTGGGCTTGTTGGATCATAGGGTAAGTCTATTTTTCATGTCTTTAGGAAACCCTGTTTTTTTCCATAGCCACTGTGCCTTTTTCCACTTCCAGCTATAGTTTCTCCATATCTTTATCATCACGGGTTGTCCTTTTTTTTTTTTGGCTTTTTTCCTAGGGCTGCACGTGCGGCACATGGAGGTTCCCAGGCTAGGGGTCGAATCGGAGCTGTAGCTGCCGGCCTACACCACACCAGCACCAGATCTGAGCTGCATCTGCGACCTACACCACAGCTCACAGCAAAGCCAGGTCCTTAACCCATGGAGCAGGGCAGGGATCGAACCGACATCCTCCTGTATACTAGCCAGGTACATTAACCACTGAGCTAGGATGGGAACTCCTGGTTTTTTTGATAATAGTTTCCTACAAGGTGTGAGGTGATATTTCATTTTTTTTGTCTTTTTTGCTATTTCTTGGGCCGCTCCCGTGGCATATGGAGGTTCCCAGGCCAGGGGTCGAATCGGAGCTGTAGCCACTGGCCCAGGCCAGAGCCACAGCAACGCGGGATCCAAGCCGCGTCTGCAACCTACACCACAGCTCACGGCAACGTCGGATCGTTAATCCACTGAGCAAGGGCAGGGACCGAACCCGCAACCTCCTGGTTCCTAGTCGGATTCGTTAACCACTGCGCCACGACGGGAACTCCTCACTTTTTGATTTGCATTTCCCTGATGACTGGTGACACCAAACATCTTTTCACGTACTTGTTCACCATTCGTGCTTTGTCTTTTATGAAGAAATGTTTATTCACGTCTTTAGCCTGTGTTCTTTTGTTGTCGTTTTTGGCCGCCTGTGGCACATGGAGTTCCCCGGGGCCAGGAATCAGACTTGAGCTGCAGTTGCGACCTAAACCACAACACCAGATCCTCCACCCACTGTGCCAGGGATCCAACCTGTGTCCCAGCACTGCCGAGACACCGCCAATCCCACTGCACCCCAGTGGGAACTCCATCTTTTAGCCCGTGCTTTAATCTAGTTATTAGAGGGTTTTTTTGACTGAGTTGTAGGAGTTCTTTCTAGATTTTGGAAACTAACTCCTTATCAGGGATATTCAAATGCTAAAATTTTCTCCTATTTCATAGGTTCCTTTTTCACTTTGTGTCTTTGGCTGTACAGAAGTTTGGGGTTCTTTTTTTTTTTATACCACACACAAAATTCAACTCAAAATGGATGAAAGACTTAAAGATAGACCCGGAAATGGAGAAACTCCTAGAAGAAAACACAGGGGAGGAGCTGCATGACCTTGGCCTTGGCAGTAACTTCATGGGTATGACACCAACAGCCCGGGCAGCAGAAGCAAAGGTAGACACACGGGACTATCTCAAGCCTCGTTTCCACTTTATTTGCTGCCTTTTCCAGTGTCTCTGTTGCTGCTTTGCCGCTTTGGAGTTTCTCTTCCCAAATCCATGAGTTCTTTACAGATGTGCCTGTTTCTTTAAAAGAATCTGTATCTTTTTCTCTTTTGCTCCCAAGACCATAGCCATCTCATTTTACAAGGAATGTTATCTTCAAAGGCCTTTTTGGAGCTTGGACTCTGGTAAGCCTCTCTGTGAGCTTTGTCCTACCAAGCCCGCTTTCTCTGTGGCCTGGGTCTCTAACTTGCCACACTCTGCTGGGCTTCCTCTGCTCAGCTGCGTTGCCGTCTTGCTGGCTCTTGAAAACCAGCACCTGGACCCAGGAAGCTGCACTTGCTCTTGTAATGTTTTATGTTCTTTCCTTCCAACCCCCCTCTCTCCCTTCCTCCCTCTCCCCTTCCCTCCCTCTCCCTCTCCCTCTCTCTCACACACAAACACACACTCAGACACATGCATATTCAAGTATCTGCTCTAAAGTCACTCCCTCAGAAAAGCCTTCCTTTATCAGCATGTATAAAATATGCCCTTAACCCAGTCCCACCCCACCTCTCATCACCTTTGGCCACCTTGGCTTTTTTTCTTTGAATTCCCTTCCTCATCACCTGTCACATGATCCCATGTTAATATCTGTACATTTACACATAGATCTTTACAACAAAGATTGTTGCAAAATTCTGAACCCCCAGCGCACAGGGGCTATGCTTAGTGGCACACCAGGACCTTCATGCCCTCAAGAATGCCAGCTGAATTCCCAGAGCTGCCATGTCTATATAGTGTCCAATAGAGATTATTGAATATATAAATGCTTCCCACTTATTTCATGTCTTTCATCTCATTGACATTCCACTCCTTTTTAAAAATAGACTGCTATAAAATACCTCGAATCAAAAGTCTGTGCTCTGTAGGCACTGTGGCGGTTAGCACGACAGGATCTGTTGGAAGGCAGAATGGGGAATGGGTGCTCACTAAAAGGCACCCACCTCTCAAAACACTTGCTGGCTTTTGCCAGGCGCTGAGCAATCCCCCACTGACACTGCATTTTGAGAGCATTGAGAAGGAAGAGCCCGAAGAAGTGGGAGGCATACGATCTGATTATTCAAGGTCGAGAATTGGCACCTACAGTAATTTGCACAAATTCTTAAGTGCTTCAGAGGTTGGCACCTATGTTGTTTAAATATCAAGTTTCTATACCTGGTTTATAAATAACAAGGAGACGTGCGTCGTGGTCTCTTGTTCATTCTCGCGTGATGTTCACTGAGACTTTTAGGGCAAAGCAGGTGTTTTGAGCAGCGCTGGCCATAGCTACTCCCCTTTCTGGGACATCGCTGATTTTTACTGCATTCTGCACCAACTTTTTCCCACTGAGGTATTGTAGAAATAGCAAGACTAGGAGTTCCCATGGTGGCTCAGGGGTAACGAACCCAACTGGTATCCATGAGGATGCGGGTTCGATCCCTGGCCTCACTCAGTGGGTTAAGGATCCAGTGTTGCTGTGAGCTGTGGTGTAGGTCACAGACGTGGCTCACATCCAGTGTTGCTGTGGCTGTGATGTAGGCTAGCAGCTGCAGCTCTAATTCGACCCCTAGCCTGGGAACCTCCCTATCCTGCAGGTGTGGCCCTAAATAAAAAATATATATATATATAATGTAGTATATAATGTAATATAATATAATTTAAATGTACATATAACAAGACTAGCTAAGGTTTTTGTGTATGTTTACATGCCAGGCCTTGTGCCAAGCACTTTGCCATGCGTTTCCTCATTTACGCCTCTCTATTGGGCAGGTAAAATGATTTTTTTTCTCATCTTAGAAATGAGAAAACAGATTTCACAGGACCACTCAGACCTTAAACCGTGGTCGGTCACATCTCTAAGCCTCTGCTCCCCACTGCTTTGTAGGTGACCTCCCCTACACCCTGGCCACCAAAATTCTTTGGCCCCTGGAATGGCACAGAAACCATAGGGAGAGGTGTGGGAAGTCTTACAATGATGCAGAACCTCCGCCCCCACCTATGCCCGATATTATAGTTCCCAACTGCTGGAAGAAAACCAGCTTCCACACTCGCCTGGGGAAATGAATCACGAGCTGCTACAGAGGTTTCTGAACCCGCCCATCTTAGGGGAACAGCTGAGGCTAATCAAGCAACACCTGCATCTTCTGGAGACGAGATGGGGGAACAGAGCCCAGCCTCGCCCCGCTAGAGGCCCCAAGAGGAGGGGGGTGTAAGGCCGGGGCAGGTGGGAACGAGGGCCAGGCCAGAGCTTCTTGCCAAATCAGAAGATGTAAGGAAAGGATATCAAACCCCTTCTTACCGCCCTGTGCTTTCAGCTTCGATCCGAAGGAACCCGTCCGATCTGTGTCCAGACCAGCTTCATTTCATGGCCCGAGGCGTGTTCATTCAGGCCACTTGAGGATGCACGTTTTCCTACAGCTCTTTGAAAGCTAATTCGCTTCTCAGGCCCTTGCCGCTTTTCCCTCTCGTGTTTGTAGCGACCCCACCTCAATTTCTAAAAGGCTTTTGGTTCCGAAGCGCCTTTTCTTTGGGTCTAACGAGAGCTTTCCTTGATTTCTGCTCATGTTTGAAATGTTGTGGCGATACTGCGCTTCTGTGTGTCTTCGTTTACATGGTCAGAAGGCGTGTTGACACGTGCGGAAGAGTCCCCGACCCCAGCAGTGTGGCTCAATTGACAAGGTTATTCAGCCTTCACTGATTTGAGGCCTGCGTCTGAACCCAGCAGCTTAACTCAGGGACTCATGTTTAAAAGTGACTTAAGCCCCTTTTTCCAGGTTTTCAGGAGGCAGATTGAGACACATGGGTTTGTACAAGATGAAAGTATCCAATAAAATGAGTGAGACATTTGAATGATGTACTTGAAACATTTTTACTTCAATATCACAAGTTCCTGCAAAGCATCATAATACAATAGAGGGTGTTTAGGGGATGGTGTTTAGTAAGTGACCTGTACCTAAGCTGACACGTCGTCCCTAACCTAGTGGTTTGCGTGGTGGACTTGATTAGGGATGGTAATAAAATGAACTTAGCCTTGAGAACTGAGGAACCAGTACATAGTTCTTTACTGGACTTAACAATTCAGTCTAGAGTTTTTACGGAGAGTGTCTGTAGAGGCCCTATGCGGTGGCGGGGACTATTGAAGATGCATATGTTTTAATGTAGCTTTGGACTCTTGCCCTCAATGATTTCAAAAAGCTAGTAAAAGCAAGTCCTACTGTCCCGCACAGGGAACTATGTCCAGTCTCTTGGGATAGACCATGATGGAAAACAGTGGGAGAGAAAGAATGTGTATATAGGTATACACACACATGTATGCATTGTGTGTGTATATATATACTGTACAATGTGTGTGTGTGTGTGTGTGTGTGTGTGTGTATACTGTACATACTGTGCAGCTAAGTGACCCGGCCATGTACAAGCAGAAGTTGACACAGTGCTGTACTTAGCTGTACAGCAGAAGTTGACACATTGTTCATCAGCTATACTTTAATTAAAAAAAAAAAAGATATTTTTAAAAAAGCCAGTGTTTGGGTTTGCCTGGAACCCCCGAGTCAGTTACCAAATTTGGAGAATGGGAGACACTTCTGTGGGGCTGATTCTTTTTTGGAGGCCGCAGGGTTGGAGGGGTCTTGATAAGGACGGTTCACACTTCGGCAGCACGCTCTGTGATAGGTTCTGACACCCATTCAATTGTTGCACCTTGGCCACGTTCATTATCCCCGCTTTACAGGTGAGGAAATAAGTTTGGATAAGAAACGCGCTCCAGGGCACACGCAGATGGTCGCCGCGTCGGAATTCGACTCCAAGCGCTGTCTTTCTCGGAAACCCCGCATCCTCCCCAGTACACGTCACATCCAGTCATAAAGTATACGGTTCAGGTTTGGAGAGCTGTTTAATGTGATCGATGCAGGCGGCCCCGTAGAAGAATTAAGAATCTGAAACGGCTATTTTGCTCTGACTATTTGGCTTATTTAACTGTCTACAGTTACAAGTTAAATGGATAATTGTAAAGTCTCTAAATTACTTTGGGTTATGTGGACATAAGCCCAAAGCTGTTTTATTCTGACTCTAATTATGTTTCATTTCATATTCCTAATAGCTCCTTTTCTAGCAGGTGTCCTGGGGGACAGGGAAAGGGACGTGGGGATGGCTTTAGTCGTGTATGTTTAGTGGGCCTTCAGGTGGGACAGGTGTGTCCCCTTTAAAGGAATTTCATCCAGAAAAGTCAGATTTACCAACAGACCCTCTAGGACATAATGATTTGTTTATAAAACAACTCCTCTCTCTGAAAGGGATTCACCACAAACTTTATTTAGTTAATAAGACCCTCCAGTATATTTAAAACACCATCTTAATATATGAATGTGAATTACACGTCTTTGTATTTTATTTTTTGGCTGTACCCACAGCATGTGGAAGTTCTCAGGCCAGGGATCGAACTCGTGCCACAACAGCCACCCAGTAGTGACAACACCAGATCTTAACCCCCTGAGCCACCAGGGAATTCCTTGCCTTTCTTTTTAGACATGTATCTTTTATATTAAAGCACATCTGTCTCTTTTTCATTTATTTTTTTTATTTTTTTCTTTTTAGGGCCACACCTGCGGCATGTGAAAAGTTCCCGGGCTAGAAGTCACATTGGAACTGCAGCTGCCGGCCTACGCTACAGCCACAGCAACGCCAGATCCGGGCCTCATCTGTGACCTGTGCAGCAGCTGTGGCAACCTCAGATTCTTAACCCACTGAGCAAGGCCAGGGACTGAACCTGCATCCTCACAGACACTATGTCAGGTTCTTAACCCGCTGAGCCACAAAGCACATCTGTATCTTGAACTGACCAAATGTTTGTCCTGCCACAAAGCACAGAATGCTTCTCTTATGTGACCTCATGATCCTTTTAATAATTTTAGAAGCACCTAGGGACCAGTCCAGAGATGAAGAGAAGCAGGGGTGTAAGTTCACCGATGTTATCCTCACGGCCGATATTTCACATTTTCTCCCTCTATGGAAGGAAATATCATGATCTGTTGTGCCCACTCTTTTCCCAACTTCTGAGAAGCATTTTGACTGAGGATTAGGTAAAATTTATTCTACATATAAGTGAAGATGTTTAAACTGTAATTGTGTGCAATTTGAAGGAAATCTTCTTTCAGTGGAGTGAAGATTGACCTCCTCAGGAATATTAAAATGTACAGAGGTTCACACTTTTGCGATAATATTTTATCATTTTGAAAACTTCTTAATAGACCCTCACATCACATTTCAGTAAAGTGGTTTCATTTTCTTTAACAACCATTAATAGCTATTAGAGGTTAAAAAAAATAAGGCTTTATATAGCTCATTAAAGTACACTTAAGTCATTTGTAATTGACAATTAAATCAGCATGGCAATGCATTATCATAAGTTTGATAGATCTGCCTTTTTTAAAGTACTGAGAAGAAAGGGTTCCTTTGTAAGCCATCCCGCTACAGACTATTCTTGCATTTTAATTGATCACAAAGAACACATTGTCTCCACATATGTGCTTGGTAATCATTGTTCACAAGTTTCCTTTTGTGGGGATTTTGATGCTGGGGGGCGGTGCGGGCCTGTGGTTCATGCTGGGAGCGGTGTCCTTGGTAAGATTTTGAAATAGCAGCGACCTTTCAACTGTGCTCGTAGCCATAGGATGAAGAGTTAGAGCTTTTCCTCTTTGAAAGTTCCGAGTCCTCGTTTTTCTCTTTCCTTCTTTTCTTCCATCTCTCTAAAGACGGATGAAGGTGTGGGCAAAAAGGCTGGGTCTCAATGTTACCATGGCCATGGCCACACAGATGCAGGGCCCCCGTTCCTGGGCAGCCAGTGGGCATTGACCTTATCCTGTCAAACCACAGAAGAAGCCTACGGGCTCTGTTTGTTTGTATGATTTGAACTCTTCCACCGACTCCCACTCCCGCAGGAAATTTGAGGACTTATTCTTAGGAAATTTGTGGTCCATCCAGAAATTCCAGTTAAAAGAGTTTCTACGTTTAGATTATAATACAGAAACATCACTACATTTGAGAGGGAATTCTAATCACTGATTTTTTTTTTCTCAGAAGAAACTTATAAACATTTCATAGGCAACTGATTAATTCCCACTTGTCTTCATTTCCTTACACCGTACAATAACGGATGTCTCCATTTGGGGGTAAACCTTAAAAAACAGAGTGTGTTTTTCTGTATTTTAAGCTATGAGAAAAAGCAAAAAATCCAGATTCCTTCCTGTATAATTTGCTCGGTTCTAAGATAGGTCAGAGTACCACTAGAGATTTTTCCCCTGGAATAGCTAAGAAAGATATTTTATAATACGAACATGGCCAAGTTTTATGTGAGTCTGATTAATCTCAAAAATTTCTCTGCTTTACTGCATCTTCTTACTATTATTTAATTCATAGATTTTGTGGGTCTTCATGTGAGATAAACATGTCATCGGAGAAGTGAAAGAGGAGTGATTTTTAAGGAATTTTTAAAATATTGGCATTAGTTCGGTATGGATACCCAAATGGTAGATATTAATTTTTTTTAATTTAACGAGGAAAGAGAAGGGAGCCCCTTATAATTAGATTATCTTTTCACTGTAGTATAGTTCCATGCACTCGACAGATACTCAGGGATTTTTTAAAAAATTAAATGGAATTAATGAATTCAAGGAGTTCAAACCACTCTGGAAGTGACTCTGACACACTCATGGGTAATTCAACTGGCCTCTCCATGCCAACCTCACGACAGCGTGGCAGGACTCCCTGGGAGGAACGTGGGATGTGTTAGCCTCAGAATCACGGCGGTCACGCAGTCTATTGCCCAGTGTGACGGGTCTGTATGAGTGTATTAAAGAGGGAACAGTGCCTTCAGAGAAGACCCCTGCCCCCAGACTCCCTGAGACAGTAGGACGTTAACAGACTCCAGGGATAATTGATGAACGTGTTAAGAGAATGCTGCAGAAGTGTATAAATTACTTTCTGGGAAGAAGCTAAAAGTCACAGGGAGATTTTCTGAAGGTCAGCCATGGACAGCCTTCTTGGCAGTGGTGATCTTTAATTTGCAACTCCTGCCATCTCAATTTGCTTCTGCTATTTGAAACATGTTTCAAGGTATTAATGAAAGAGATTAAGATTGGCAAGGCCATAGAGACGCCTGATTGCAAAGGCAGGCAGCAGAATGGCTGATGACTTTAAAACGTCTGGTGGGTTAGTAGTGAAAACATCCCTGATCATCAGAGGTGTGTTTTTCCATTTCTGGTAGTGCGCTAAAACCTCACCAATTCTAGTAAGTCTTTAATAAAATTGGAAATTTTCCCAATGGTAACGTTAGTAAATATTATAGTGGACAAAGGGATAACATATACTACTTAGTTAAATTAAGTATGTTAAATGAAAGCAAACATGTCACAGCCAGGCTAGGGTACATGTACTTTCTAAACTTTAAAATATGAAGTTATGTCATTGAATTTTTAAAATTTTGCTCGAAAGAACTACATATTCTTTGGGATTTCTAGTTAAGACAGTGGTTTTTAATGATTTTTATTTTTTTCCATTGTAGCATTTACAGTGTCCTGTCATTTTCTACTGTACAGCAAGGTGACCTAGTCACACATTCATATATACATTCTTTTTTCTCACGTTCTCATGCTCCATCATAAGTGACTAGATACAGTTCCCTGTGCTACGCAGCAGGATCTCATGGCTAATCCATTCCAAAGGCAATAGTTTGCATCTCTTAACCCCAGACTCCCAATCCATCCCACTCCCTCCCCTTTGGCAACCACAGGTCGGTTCTCCAAGTGCATGAGTTTCTTTTCTGTGGAAAAGTTCATTTGTGCTCTATATGAGATTCCAGATGGAAGTGATATCATATGGTATTTGTCTTTCTCTTTCTGACTTACTTCACTCAGTATGAGTCTCTAGTTCCATCCCTGTTGCTGCAAATGGCATTATTTTGTTCTTTTTTATGGCTGAGTAGTATTCCATTGTGTATATATACCACATCTTCCTAATCCATTCACCTGTCAATGGACATTGAGGTTGTTTCCGTGTCTTGGCTATTGTGATAATGCTGCAGTGAACATATGGGTGCGTGTGTCTTTTTCAAAGAAAGTTTTGTCTGGATATATGCCCAAGAGTGGGATTGCTGGGTCATATGATAGTTCTATGTATAGTTTTCTAAGGTACCTCCATACTGGTTTCCACAGTGGTTGTACCAATTTACATTCCCACCAACGGTGGAGGAGGATTCCCTTTTCTCCACACCCTCTCTAGCATGTATTATTTGTTGATTGTTAATGATGGACATTCTGACAGGTGTGAGCTGGTACCTCATTGTAGTTTTGATTTGCATTTCTCTAATAATCAGCGATGCTGAGCATTTTTTCATGTGCTTGTTGTCCATCTGTGTATCTTCTTTGAAGGAATGTCTATTCAGGTCTTTTGCCCATTTTTCAATTGGGCTATTGGCGTTTTTGCTATTGAGTTCTATAAGTTGTTTGTATATTTTAGAGATTAAGTTCTTGTCAGTTGCATCATTCGAAATTACTTTCTCCCTTTCCGAAGGTTGTCTTTTTGTTTTTTTTTTTTTAATAGTTTCCTTTGCTATGCAAAAGTTTGTCAGTTTGATTAGGTCCTCTTGGTTTATTTTTGCTTTTATTTTCTGTTGCTTTGGGAGACTGACCTGGGCAAACATGTGTAAGGTGGATGCGAAGATGGTGTTTTGACTTACGGCCCTTGACATAGTTTAGAGATAGAGGACATGACGAAAATTATCCTCTGTAACCAGTTATGGTGTGAGCCAAGAATAAAAGATGTTCTTTGTTTTAGAAAATCTGTTAATATATTGTATTATCTCAGTAGGTCAGTAAGGAAAAGGTCAATAAAATTAAACCCTTATTCCTGAAGGGCATCGGGGGGACTCTCAGAAAACCTGGCGTGCAGAAGAACTTTAAAACTTAAAGACGGCTGTCTTAAACTAGTCATTGAGTGAGGGCACCTTCTCTTCATTCATTAAATAATGTTCTGGAAGCTTCGATCCTAGCAATAAGACATAGAACCGAAAACTGATATGCTGGTGAGAAACACAAAGATAAAAAAATTTCTCATTTGTACATGATAGGTATGTTTATGAATATAATCATGAAAAAGCAAGACAGTCTTGGTAAAACAACAAAAAAATCTCTAAGAATTTAAGGAGTGTATAATAACAAATGTTAATATTAAAAATTTAAAATAAATGTATGGAGTTCCTGTTGTGGCTCAATGGGTTAGTAGCCACAAGGAGGCGGATTTGATTCCCTGGCCTCGCTCAATGGGCTGAGGATCCGGCCTTGCCATGAGCTGTGGTGTAGGTCTCAGATGTGGCTCGGATCTGGTGTTGCTGTGGTTGTGGCGTAGGCTGGCAGCTGCAGCTCCAATTAGACCCCTCACCTGGGAACTTCCATATTTGGCCCTAAAAAGAAAAAAAAAAAGGAAAATAAAATGAATGTAAATCAGTAACTTTATCAAAAATCAGTAACAGAGGTGGCAACTCTTTGAAGAAAATATTAAGTTCTCCCTGAGAGAGAAAGAAATTAAAATTTTGGTAAATTTGGAGTTAACACGTGTTCCTAGGTGGAAAGAGCAGGTAATGTAAAGATGTTGAGTTTTCCAAGAGAACTCTAAGGGTTTAATTCAAATGCCAGTCAAAATTAGAAAAAAAAAATTGTAATGGGCAAGATAATTCTAAACTTGAATTTCCCTTTGCGAGGAAAGATCATTAAATTGGGTAATTGGCACACCAGATTTTATAAAACACATCTACCAAGTGTTCTGACCTAAAACAATGAGATGCCAACATAAGCAATGAGAGATGCACTAGCACATAATCTAACATATCAACACGTGCATTCTACTCCCTAAAACGACTGGGAAAAGAATGAATCACATAATAGATGACACACATAAAACTGCCCATTTGTAAAAAGAGGTAAAACTCAAGTTGGAGTTTACTCTCCAAAATAACCTAGATGAATAAAGGAGTAAAAATCGGAGTTCCCATCGTGGTGCAGCAGAAAGAATCTGACTAGGAACCATGAGGTTGCGGGTTCAATCCCTGGCCTTGCTCAGTGGGTTAAGAATCTGGTGTTGCCGTGAGCTGTGGCGTAGGTCGCAGACGTGGCTCGGATCTGGCCTTGCTGTGGCTCTGGTGTAGGCCGGCAGCAACAGCTTTGATTAGACCTCTAGCCTGGAAACCTCCATATGCCGTGGGTGTGGCCCTAAGAAGACAAAAGACAAAATAAATAAATAAATAAAATAAAGAGTAAAAATAAAATCAGCATACAAAGGTAAAGATTAATCTACTTTCAGGGTAAGGAAGACCTTTTATATAAAAAATAAAAGTGGGAGGGAAGTTATTGAAATAATTGTATATAAAATTTTAAGTTCAATACCAAAAAAAACCTTTTAAAAATAAAAGTAAATAATGACCTGAGACAAATTAATTAATAAAGACTTTTTAAAAGAATTAAAATACGGAAATATATAGAGAACTGCTACAGCTCAATTCAGAAATCACTACTTTATGGCTAAGGCATAGGAACTGATCTTTCAGAAAGGAAGGCAAATGACAATAAATGTTGGAAAAAATATTTACCTTCATTAGAAGGAAATACAAAGCAGTGACATTTTGCTTCATTCATCAAATGTGCAGATTTAAAATTAGAGTCAGGGTGTTTGAGAAATTGGCAAGTCAAAAACTCTTGTCCTGGCTCAGCGGAAACAAATCTGAGTAGCATCCGTGAGGATGCAGGTTCAATCCCTAGCCTCGCTCAGTGGGTTAAGGATCCCATGTTGCCATGAGCTGTGGTGTGGGTCACAGATGTGGCTTGGATCCTGCGTGGCTGTGGCTGTGGCGTAGGCCAGCAGCTACATCTCAGATTCAGCCCCTAGCCTGGGAACCTCCATATGCCACAGGTGCAGCCCTAAAAAGACAAAAGACAAAAAAAGAAAAAAAGAAAAAAAAAACTTCTTGTCCTGTGGGCAAGTGTCAGCTGTTGCAAATCTTCTACAAAGAAACCTGGTAATTTGTGTTAAGACAACTTAGTTCTCATCTCTCAGAAGAAAGCCAGAAATGCCCACAAATATTCATGTTTCAGAATTTTCACCTCAGCGTCATCTATAAAAGTGAAAACTTAGAAACACTGCTAATATCTAATCTTGAAGTAATTAAATAAATTATGAGACATCAGGACAATGAAATAACATGCAACCCTTGGAAAATACTGTTTCCAAAATTATTTCTTATGGGAGAAAAATAGCTGATATTTTTTAAAAAGGATTAAAAATATGATCAATCCACCCCCTATTTGTGTATATAAAGATGAAGTATGTGAATTGAAAATGACAAAAGGAAATGCACTAAAAACTAAACAATTATTTTTTTCAGTCACATTTAGGTGATGATAACTTTCCTTCTTTATACATTTCTCTGTTTCCAGGCAATGTTGTGAACGTGAATTGCTTTTATATTCATTAAAAACAATAAATGTTATTTTTAAAAGAAGCACATACAATGTCCACATTATCACTAAATCTGAGCTAATGGCATCTAAATTAAGAACATTTTAATAGTAAAGTTTTAATAGTATAATATTATACGCTCAGTGGGAATTCGGTATATTATATTGATAAGTATCATTTGTAGCAATATGCTAAATATAGGCTTAAAAAGGCAATTCTTTGCTAGAGATAGATAAATAATTGTTACCAAACAAGTTTTGTTTCAGTCTGAAACAGCCTGGCAGCAGGATTCCATAAGTTGCTCACAAATAAGGCAACTGACCAGCTCTTCTCTGTGTGTCAACATGGTTGGGGTCTTATTTGGGGCAGCTTGTGCTCCTGGTGGCTTTATACCTCCCTAATGGCCGTGCAGATGCTCTCGTATCGAACCTCCATTTATAGAGATGGGAGTGAGATGCATTCGGGTGCTTGTAGCATCTTTTTGAGGATCCTATATGTTGTTTTGGCGTGTGGGTGTGTGTGTGGGTGTGTCGGGGCGAGTGTGTCTCCCGATGAAGTATTCCTTTGGAAGTTCAGAGCTTAGGCAGAAAAGCATGAATTTGGCAGTGTAACTTCGGAATGCATAAAACAGCAACTTTAAACTCATGTTATCTGTTCTCCCAAACACAGTGGAGTGTGTGCGTGTGTGTCTGTGTTGGATGTGTGAGGGTATGCACACATGCACCTGTGTGTGTACGTATGGGTGGCACAGCTATGTGTGTATGGTTTGTTCCAGGTAAGAAAAAGGTTTGAAGAGTTCCTGTTGTGGCTCAGGGGGGTTAAGAGCCTAACTAGTATCCATGAGGATGCGGGTTTGATCCCTGGCCCCACTTGGTGGGTGAAGGAGCTGGTGTTGCTGTGAGCTGCAGTGTAGGTTGCACATGCGGCTTGGGCCCCTCATTGCTGTGGTTATGGTTCAGGCTGGCAGCTACAGCTCTGATTTGATTCCTAACCTGGGAACTTCCATATGCCATGGGTGTGGCCCTAAAAAGCAAAAGGAAGGAAGGAAGGAAGAAAAGAAAGAAAAAAAGAAAGAAAGAGACATTAATGAACTTGGCATCCTTCAAACTGTGTCTCACAAATTGGAATTCAGATGGCAGGCCCATGCCGCATGTGCTAGGGTGATGTGACAAGGGTCTCAGTTGGGGGAACTGCTGCTCTGGAGACCTGCTTTCACCTCCCAAGTGTGCTGGCTCAGGTTGCATGGACCTCTGGTGACCAGGCTGAGAGCTTGAGATACGGTGTCCCACCAGCCTTTCAACCACAAAACCCCAAAATGATCAGTGGGCCAAAGGGGCCATAAACTGACCACATCCGATTAGATGATTACAGAAGAATACGAAAATATTACTTCCCATAATTTTGTTTTCTTCGTTTTTTTGTGTAGTGGGGAGAAGATGGTTCAGGCTTTTCATCTTTTGTCAGTTTCACATCAATCAGGGTCCAACCAGAGAAGCAGAGCCAGGAGGATGAATAGATAGGTGATGGATGGTTGGATAGATAGAAGGAAGATGATAGATGGATAGACAGATGGATAGGCATAAATAGTAGATGATGGATGGATGGATAGATGATAGAAGAATAGATAGAATATAGGTAGATTTTAGATGATAGGAGACATGATAAATAGAAGATGAATAAAAAAATGGGTAGATGATAAATAATGGGTGGATGGGAGGAAAGAAAGGAAAGAAAAAAGATTGATTGATGGATAGATGATGGGTAGATAGATAGATAATAGATACCTAGTTAGTACAGGGATTGACCTTACATAGTTGTGGCAGTAGGTTAAGCAGTTCTGTAAGGTTTTTCTGCATCTGATGCTGGAACTTGACATCTACAGACCAAACAGTCGGGCAGGGAAAATGGATATAAAATTGGAGCGACCAAGGGCAGGCGAAAAGCCACAAACACTGTACATTAGCATTCAAGGATGGACTGAAGCCCTGTCAGTTCTTGTTGCCTCTGCCTTTGGGACCTTGGGGAGAGAGGTAAACACACACACCTGGCCCAGAAGTCAGGGACACTCAGGAGGATGGGCAAGGGCAGACCAGATGCCAGGCCAGATGCTTCTGACCAACGAGGCAAGTCAGCACATCAGCAACATGAGGACAAGCTGCAGAATGACTGTGGCTTTCCTTCATATCTCCAGGACCCTTCCTCATGGCTGACCCTAGGCAGAAACTTGAGGGGAAAAAAAGGAAAGAAAGAAAAAAGTGAATTCTGGGACATGTAGTTCAGCCTTGCTGAGGTGCCCTATTAGAGAGCCATCACAGGGGAAGTGTAATTCCACTGCCAAGCACAGTAAATCAGGAAAAGCTTTCAGAGAAGGTGATGCTGGCACTGAACCTTTAAGGATGAGCAGGTGTCACCCAGGAAGGAAGAATAGCAGTTGTGGCAGGCACAAGACCAGAGAAAGAAGTCATGGAAGATACTGGCCTTGAAGGGCAAGCCACCAGGAACATGCCCACAGGCAAAGTTAGGTTCATTTGCCTCGTGACAGCAAAGGAATGCACACCAAGGATACGATGGAGCATCGTAGGAAAAAGAGGTTGGAAGGGGTTCATTACGGAAATAAGATTTATGTGCATACTGAGGAAGTTTTAAGGAAGTAGAAGTCAGTTCTAGATTGGGTGTCTTCAGGAATTATTGGGTCTGGTTGTGAACGGAATTGTGTCCTCCTCCAGGTGCATCTACTGAGGTCCTAACTCCTGGGATCTCTGAATGCAACTGTCCTGGGAAATAGGGCCTTTAAGGAGGTAATTAAGGGTAATGAGGTCTTAAGGGTTGGATCCAGTAGGACTGCCATCTTTATAAGAGGCAAGAGATACCAGGGGTGCACAGAGGAAAGGCCACGTGGGAACATGGCAAGAAGGTGGCTGTCCACAAGCCAAGGAAAGAGGCCTCAGGAGAAACCAAACCTGCCTACACTTTGATCTGGACTTCCAGCCTCCAGAACTGTGAGAAAATTGATTTCTGTTGTTTAAGCCCCCCAGGCTGTGGTATTTTGTTACAGCAGCTGGAGCAGACTCGCACGAGCATTGGATTAACTGTTATCTAGGGAGCAGGAGGTTAAAGCCAAGCTCCATCATCATGTGCATAAGCAGTTCGAAGGTTGGAGACGGTTGCATTCGTTTTGTAGTTGCAATGTCTTTGTCTTTGCCTCTTGTTCCACCGTGGTCACAAAGCCTGATTATTTTTATATTCCGTAGGAGTTGTTTATGTTTAGTTGGAAACGTCCTGGCATACCTGTCAGCGACCAGCTGCTGGAACTGTTTTTCACTTTCCCATTGGCATAGTCAAAAAGACGATGCTCATTTGCTGATCCAGAAATTACATCGTAGCTTCATTTCTCACAGTGTGGAATCCGGATTCCTTTGCTCCGTTTTCTAGATTCATCACCAGGCCTCCCTCTTCCTCGTTTCTCTTATTTCTCCATGTTTGTCAATATCCGTGCAATTTGATTCAGTCTTTTCACTGTCTCCTGCATAAACCCTCCTCAGGCTGGTTCCCTCTGCTGGGGGCGTCCTTATCCTTGGTCTCCAAGCCCCCCCCCACCCCCTGCCCAAGGCAAGTCTCCTCTTCAAGATGCTCTCAAGTCTTCTCCATCCACAGAAGATGCTCAGATCATTCTAGCCAACTCTTGACCATGGCTCCTTCCTTGGAACTCTTCTGGCTCATAAAGCATCACATAACTCCTGTCTTTCTAACATGATTAGACACCCCCCGAGGACAAGGGCCATGGGCCATCCCTCTTCTGAATTCCATTTTAAATAACCAACACCTTAATGCCCCACAGACAAAAAAAAAAAAAAAAAATGTGCTCGGTTTGTTTCATCACAGTGTTGTTTTTCCTTTTAAAACCCAGGCCATATTATGACATCACTCTATTTCTTTTGCTCCCGAGATGATGGCCCTTCCTTATTCATGTATGCAGCCAGCCAGCCAGCCAGGATTCTTTGAGGGCCTATTTTTGTGCTCAGCACTTGATAGGTAAGCCCAGTCCTGAAGGATATGCAGATAAACCTGGGGAGGGGGTGGAGACCACCAGGAGAGTTTTGCACGTGGAGGAAACAGCAGGAGCAAAAGCACAGAGGCGAGAGAAATCATATGCACGAGGACTGGCAAGATGCCCATGGAGCAACCAGCCTTGCGTGCTGGCTGGGAAAACCCACGAGATGAGGTTGGAGATGCAGGTGGGTCTTGTGGACCACTTACGTGGCTCAGACTTCGTGGTAAGGGCGGGGGAAAGCCCTGGTGGCCTCTGAGCTGGAGACAACTAACGACCGTGTTTTGATATTAGAGACTTTGCTGAAATGTCTGGCCTGGATCAGGGACGGGAAATAAGAGACTCCCTAAGGAACAGACTTGTTGCTAAGTGGGAGGGAGTGGAATGGATCGATGGGGAGTTGGGGTTAGTAGATGCAAACTCTTCCATTTAGAATGGGGAAGCGATAGGTCCTAGTACAGCATGGGGAACGGTGTGCAGTCTCTTGGGATAGACTGTGATGGGTAGTATGACAAAAAGAGTGTCTACATACACAAATGAATGACTGGGTCACTCTGCTGTACAGCAGAAATTGAGAGAACATTTTAAATCAACTATGGTTTAATTTAGGAGTTCCCGTCGTGGCGCAGTGGTTAACGAATCCGACTAGGAACCATGAGGTTGCGGGTTCGGTCCCTGCCCTTGCTCAGTGGGTTAAGGATCCGGCGTTGCCGTGAGCTGTGGTGTAGGTTGCAGACGCGGCTCGGATCCCGCGTTGCTGTGGCTCTGGCGTAGGCCGGTGGCTACAGCTTCGATTCGACCCCTGGCCTGGGAACCTCCATATGCCGCGGGAGCAGCCCAAAGAAATAGCAAAAAGACAAAACAAACAAACAAACAAACTATGGTTTAATTTAAACAATTAAAAACAAAAACAAACCAAAGGACCAGAGAGCCTGAATTAGGAGAGCGTAGATGGTGACAAGGAGGTGGGTTCTAGAGAAAGTCCTGTTCAGTTGACTCACTGTCTCCCTGGCAACTTTTCCTCACAAGCATCCTGACTCTATATTTATATTCGTCAACTCATGCTTTGCTTGTGGAATTAAGAACGGACGCGAGGCTTGGTAGATCTGGGTTGAACTGCATTGGATGTGGTCACTCTGACTCTTCTTTGGGGTGTGTTCATGGGTCCTTTTCCTCTCTGGGTGTGACCCTTCACTACGTTTAAAACCACTGACCCTGAATATGCTCTCCACATCTAGAGCTGATAGCTCCTTAAAGGTTTTGGAATCCTTATCCGGAGAAATGCACGGCCACCTTCAAAACCGACTTTTGCCCTTGCCTTTTTGAACTGTTGGATCCAGTGTCTATGGCAGCACCTGATTTTGTTCTGCATGGTTGCTGTCCTCTTCTGCAAGCTGGTGCACTGCTCTGCCCCCAGCCCGCCCCATCTGGCTTTTAATTTTATGCCCTCGAGGAGCAGCAGGGCACTTTTCCCTGTGGTCTCAGAAGTCAGGGCATGTAGCTGAATGCTGGGTCAGAGTCAGGCCAGAACAAACAGGGATTTTAGCCAGGAGCTTTCAGCTCGCCCCAACTCCCCACCCCCCACCCCCCCATTTCCAGCCACCACACAGCTGTGCAGGTGGCCTGCTTCCTTTTCAAATCAGGCTGCCTTCTGGAGTTACGGGCCCAGTTCCCAATGGATTCCCGAGGCTCTCTGGATGCTCCTGCCTCTTATTTGCGTGGCCGTGCCTTTTCATT
Organism: Phacochoerus africanus; assembly: GCF_016906955.1. Lineage (NCBI taxonomy): Eukaryota > Metazoa > Chordata > Mammalia > Artiodactyla > Suidae > Phacochoerus > Phacochoerus africanus. Next base: position 66,133,292 of record NC_062555.1, on the reverse strand, counting down.
TAGCATCTGAGCAAATAATTCACAGTCTCCTCTACCGCCAGGGAGCTCAGAGCTTCACATGCATGTGTTTTCTACCTCCCACTGGACTCCAGCTGCCTGGTGATGCGTTTGACCCTCTTTTTCACCAGGGTGTCTTTCTTTGCCTCCTCCTCCAGTTTTGGTTTGCCTGGGGCTCTGGTCTTGGTCTGTTTCTCCTGTCTGGCCCTCAGTACTCCTGGCCAATCCCCTTCCCTGCAGAGGTGCTAACTGCCTCTCTGCTCGGCAGACCTGCCTGCAGGCATCTCAAGCTCCGCTTTATACCCAGTGGAGCCCGTTATCTTCCTCATCTGCCCAGTGTTGCTTTTGTTTGTTTGTTTGTTTTTTGATTTTCATTCCGTTAGCAGTGTCACCCTTTTGCCAGACTGTGCGTGCTAGAAACATCAGAATTATCTTTGACTTTGCTCTTTTCTCCATTCAACCCATTCAGTTGTCCCCATCATGATTCTACCCCTAAAACAGCTTTTTACCCGTTTCCTCTCTGTAGGTCCTTACTGCCTGGACAAGGTGGAACAGTGGAGAGAGCTGAGCCCACCCCATCTCTGCCAGTATTACTGCCTGCGAGGGCTTGGGTCTGTCTCTTTTGACCTTCTAGGCCTCCAGTGTGTTGTGGGTAGCAGTGTCCATTCACTGGATTGCTCTGGGAACTGAGTGCTTTAATATTTTTTTTTTCTCCTTTTTAGGGCTGCATCCCCGGCATTTGGAAGTTTCTTGGCTAGGGGTCAAACGGGGACTGCTGCTGCTGGCCTACGCCACAGCCACATCAACGCCAGATCCGAGCCACGTCTGTGACCTACACCAAAGCTTGAAGCAACGCCAGATCCTTAACCTACTGAGGGAGGCCAGGGATCGAACCGAGCCACATCTGTGACCTACACCAAAGCTTGAAGCAAGGCCAGATCCTTAACCTACTGAGCGAGGCCAGGGATCGAACCCACATCCTCACGGATACCAGTTGGGTCCTGCTGAGCCACAACAGGAACTCCCGAGTACTTTAATCTATGTGGAGGATCTCAAACAAGCCCATCCAATGGGCAGTAGTCCACGAATAGAAGACCACCTCGCACGCCACGTGGCCTCCGAGCTACACAGTGGCTCCACCGCTGCATCCCTACCCCCCACGTTCCTCTGTCTTCTTGGATCACGCTCCACACTGAAACCAGAGTTACCTTTCTAGGGCTGGAGCTGTTTAGAATCTTCGATGCCTTCCTACACCCAGTTTTTAGTCTGGAATGCAAAGTCCTCCCTCCCTCAACTTGGGGCCACTTTCTGCCTCGTCTTCACTGTGCTTTTGTCCTCTAGGAACTTCCTTTGATGAGCATGACGTGGTCATCTTCTCAGCGCATGTCCGTTGTCCACCATAACGATGTGTAATTGACATAACAGGAATGGAGAGGCCAGTGCTGTGTTTCATGTCTATCCAATGAACGTACTTTTGAAAGCGAGGATACGTGTCATTAGGAAACTGACTTGAGAAGGTGTGTGTGGCATCTAACAGCATTTACTGTTTTGTTTTTAATGGTGGGAGGTGAGTGGGACTAACAAGAGGGTAACTTTCTATAAATCCCTGGGCATCTTGGTGAACTGAGAGGGCAGTAGGGCAGGACTACCGTGACGGGAAGGAAGTGACTTCCCAGCATATACAAAGAGTCAGATACATGGAATAGGTCGACTGAAAATGAATGAAGTACAAAGTTAGAGTGCCTTCTGATTCTGGCTCCCGGCCCATAAGGACACCTGCTTTTTCCCAGATACCCCACAAACCTCCCTCCGACTCCCATTGCTCCCACCTCTAAAAGTTTTGAGTCCTCTTCTCATCCTCAGTGCTGTCCTACCTGCCTGCAACTTGTCAGCTGCCAAACTTCAGCACTGATGGAAAGTAATGAGGGAATTAAGTCATTTATCACTTTATCTTCTATGTACCCATAAAGTTAAAAAAAAAAATGAAAAGAGCAAACTTACCATTCCATCTCAATGACCCTATCATGGTCTTAAAGTCAGGAACAGGGCCGTTTCCTTCTGTCGTACTTGGGGTCTAGCCTAATGACTGCTCATAGTTGAGTAGGGTATTTCGAAAGTCATGTCACATAGTTATAAGTCACTGAGATTGGGTCACTTAACAAAAAGGGTGTTTCGCAAAGAAATTCAGCTGTTAAACACACATTTATTAAGTGTGTCTGCCGTATGCTACACATGGGTCCAAAGTGGTGATAAGATGGAGTGAATTCTTACTTTGATGCAACTTGGGTTTGGATGGCGGAAAGACATAATCGACAAGCAAATAAATAGCTAATTTCATTTCAGAGAGCGATCTATAAAGCAGCATAACATTTAAAGCACCTGCTGTTGTGGTTGTTTCAGAAGCATCTTTCGCAGACCATCTGGGTTTCCGTGTCGTTTCCATCGCCTCATCAGTGAGTCGCCATCTTGGTCTGGCCTTCGCATCCGGAGGCTACCTGCCCCACCCCTGGTCTTCATGACACCTGCATCATTCACCTTCTGTGATTCCCTAGGATTGAAACCTCCAAGAAAGAGGGATCGTACACCAAACTATCAAATGTCCATTGAGGACTGGCCTGTAATGGTCAGGTGACAGAACCTCTGGGACATGGCTGCCTGAGCAGACAGGAAAGTTGTTTGTGTGCATATGTCTGTCTTTAAAAATAGTGATAATCAATGTGGCCCATCTTCTATGCAACTATTAATGGCTAACTTACACGTGTTCGCCTGTGGCCTTCTCAAGGCTTCCCATGTGCCCAAGAGTGGCTCTCAGCAAAACATCAGCCAACCATGACCACGCAGTTGCGAACCTGTTATTTACTAAGTCGTGTGAATTTGCAAACCAAAGTTAGTTGTTTTATCCACGAGACTACTTACCGTAGCCCATTTTTTTCATGGGAAATCCTTGACTTTCTTCTCTTTCTCTTCAACAGACCCTTCCCTACCTGCCTGGGCATAGTTCTCCAAACCCTCTTCGTGGGGTCTGTTTTCATCGCCTCGCTTGTTTAATAGCCAACAAGTTATTATGACGCTTTGTAATCATATCTCTTACATGTACCTAGTGCCTCTTTTCAAGTGGCTTCTTGGAGCTCTAAGTTCCTTGTGGCTTATGATGTACACCCACGCATTGACAAATATGACACTTTATCAATTATTCTTGCTAATTACTCACCCCCACATCCCACTTCTCCTAGTGAAACATTGCCACCTGGCAAACATCGTCCCATGACTTGGAGAAGGAATGTGCGTTTGGAACGCAGGGCCCTTAGGTTGGTGACTGGGCTGGCTGCCTCCTGCTTCTGAAGCACGACTTGGAGGTTCTTTGTGAGGCCTCAAGCGAGAGGAACGCCGCTTCCACAGACCCTCAGATCACCACCAGATCCTTTCCCTGCCAACCCTGCTGAGGTTTGGCTTCAAACCCACTGTCAGTTTATGTTTCGGGTAGTGGTTGGTGTTGTCTTTGTTTTGGGGGCTTTGGAGGTTTTTCCCCTGAAGGCAGGAGGGGGCACAGGGTCTTGCACGTTCCATTTGTTTTGGCTCCTGTGTGCTGAGCTCACTGCTTCGCCTCCTTCCTCTGGGCTGACAACACTGGTCAGAGGTGCTTTGGTTCCCTGCTCAACCTCAGCCCTGGATGGAAACCCACTCCCTCACGCACAGACTTCCCCACTTGACTAAGCCCCTCCTGCATGTCACGTATGGAATTTGCTGCAGATCCATCTCCTGTAGACCCTGGCCATTGCTTCATACTCACTTTGGAAATTCTTTCTCTTTTTCTTTTTTTTTTCTTTTTAAGGCTGCACCTGCAGCATATGAAAGTTCCCAAGCTAGGGGTCAAATGAGAGCTGCAGCTACAGGCCTATGCCACAGCCATAGCAGTGCCAGATCTGAGCTGCATCTGCGACCTATGCCACAGCTTGAGACAATGCTGTGAGGTCAGAGATCGAACCCACATCTTCATGGATATTCATTGGGTTCTTTACCATTGCGCCACAGTGGGAACCCCCCACGTTGCAAATTCTGTGTGTTCTTTCCATCTTTCATCACAATGTTTCTTAGTTACACCTGGCAGCTCTTGGTATCTGCTGTGGTCTGAATGTGTGTCGCCCCCACCCCCAGCCCCCGTGCCCCACCAGATTCAGATGTTGAGATCCTAATGTGCAATGCTATGACATCTGAAGGTGGGGTCTCCGGACTAGCTCCTGAGGGGGGAACCTTCGTGAAATTAGCATCCTTATAAAAGAGATCCCGCACCCCTTCCACCATGAGGACATGGCAGGGAGGTCCCGGCTTTGAACCAGGAAGAGGGCAGGGCCTTCAAGAGAACCTGACCAGGCTGGTGCCTTGATCTAGGAATTCCCAGCCTCCAGAACTGGGAGAAATAAGTATTTGTTGCCCACCCCCTAAAGTCTGTGGCATTTGTTTTAACAGCCTGAATGGACCAAGGCAGCATCTGAAACTAGCAGCTAGAGATTGAGTAGCCTCAGCGCTTCCACGTTTCAAGATGGTTCTTTAACGATGGGAATCTGAGAGGCAGACTGGATTTTTTTTCAGTGTCTCATCCTTCATCAAAGGATCCTGTACCACCAGGCCCTGTATCTCTAACACACGCCATGTCGTTCCTGCTCATTGGAATGGTACTTCCCGTTACTTCTGCAATGAACATATCAAAATGCAAAGATAATGCACAGAAGGCAGAACAAACTTGGAGTAGTTAAGGTTGCATTTGAAAATCCAGCTTTTTATTCTAGAAACTACCGGCAGCATGAAGAAATGCCTGCATACTATATCTTATTTTTTTTAGGAAGCTCAAAGCTAGGAAGGTCACACTGTCTGGCTGATTCTCAGCTCACCCCCGTACTTCCACATGGCTGTACCTTTCCAGTTTTTCCCTCACCAAATTTGCATTATTAGCTAAACAGTTAATTTCTACAGTTAAAAAAAAAAAAAAAGCTTTTCCAATATAGAGGGAGGTGAAATAAGCTAAGTTTCCATTCCGGTCTTTGCTAATTACTGCTGTGATCCTTATCCTTTCAAAAAAACTTTCTCCTACAAACCAAATTTAATAATAATCACAATTGTTAACAATGAATTCCTATTGTAGGCGACCGAAAAATAATTGGTCTCCAAAAGCTTTTAGTCTGTCTAGTTTCAACTCAACCTGCGTTTGGAATAAATTTTTGTTTGTTTTTGGGTTTTTTTTGTCCTTTTTGCCATTTCTTGGGCCGCTCCCGCGGCATATGGAGGTTCCCAGGCTAGGGGTCTAATCGGAGCTGTAGCCGCCGGCCTACGCCAGAGCCACAGCAACGCGGGATCCAAGCCGCGTCTGCGACCTACACCACAGCCCACAGCAACGCCGGATCCTTAACCCACTGAGCAAGGCCAGGGACCGAACCCGCAACCTCATGGTTCCTAGTCGGATTTGTTAACTATTGCGCCATGACGGGAACTCCATGGAATAAAGTTTTGAAAGGAATTGAGAAGTAGTAGCCTCGCATTACCTTTGAGTCAGTTTTTTAAAATTCATTTACTGTTTCTTCTCTAAGGGTATTCTCATTAGAAAGCTGTAAGGTTCTTCATTACAATAAACATTACTTAGCAGCTACGCCCTCCCCATCTGTGTCTGTCACTTATCTCTGGGCACAGTGGGGCCACTGGGTCACAGGGCAGTACAGTGGAAAGAACACATACCCAGGGTTGGTAAACCGAGTTCCCACACTCCCTCATTATCCACTTTTCTGTGGGCACGTTGCTCATTCTTCTACACTTGAACTTTTTCAGCAAAGCAGCTGTGCCTACCCCACAGTGTTGCGGTGACTCATCGGAGAAACGTGAAAAGGTCTTGAAATGTAAAACACAGTGGCACCCAAGGACTTCACAGTGTTGCGAGTGGTGCCAGAGGAGTGCCTGAATTAGAATAACAAGTGGTTTTTTTCCTCCCACATATTCGTTAAGGAATCTACATAAAAGAATATTGAAAATAAAAGTCTTCCCAAAGTCCCAAGAGTTAAAAACAAATTCATTCCTTTATTTAACAGATATTAATCAAGTATCAGCTAGGGAAGGGTTCTACTGGGTGGATTAAAAATACGGAGATTGGAGTTCCCTTTGTGGCTCAGTGGGTTAAGGAGCTGACTAGTATCCACGAGGATGCCGGTTCCATCCCTGGGCTCACTGGGTGGGTTAAGGATCTGGCTTTGCCGTGAGCTTCTGGGTAGGTTGCAGATGTGGCTTGGATCCTGTATTGCTGTGGTTGTGGCGTAGGCTGGCAGCTACAGCTCTGAATCAACCCCTAGCCCGCAAACTCCCATATACTGCAGGTGTGGCCCTTAAAAAAAAAAAAAAGAAAAAAAAGAAAGATTAATCCAATGTGGATTTGGAATCAAAGAATTTCTGTCTAATATGACATACCTGCCTTATAGTCATTCGTCTTTCTATCCCCAGATTCAGCACAGGAAGTTGGTGGATGTAAGACCTCTGATCAGTCATCTTTCTGGAGTTTGGACAAATACGAAACTCTTACCTCAATTGCATTCTCATTACTTTAGGTCCCTAGACTCAAAAGGAAGCGGAGGGAGTATAAGCTATTTAGTGGTTTGATTCCATCCCAGCCCTTACCATGAGGGATCCATAATTCATTTCACTAGAGGAATAGCCCCATATACTGTAGCCCTGGCTCCCAGTGCTAAGAATCTATTTATGGATTAGCAAATGCATTAGTCTTACATGTTAGTACTTGCCTCGTAGTTTAGCCCTGTTAGAAACTGGATGGAAGTATTTTTAAAAAAGGGCTTTGTGTCAGAACAGTTTACTTTCCCTCTTCTCTGATGGACAAAGCCATGGCCAGAGGCAGTCCGCTCATTCCACTTATTGTTAATATTTGCACAGAGGGTACGTACCCAGTTTCATTACAGAAGCTTCCGGTGCTTTAAAACAAGTGAGAATTTGTGGCTCCCCTTTAGCTGGTGGGACTAAGAGAGTCCAGAGAGGTGAGGTGACATCTGCCTCACCACGCGTCTCTTGGGACACAGCTCCAACTCTCTCTCTCTCTGCAGGGGTCTCTGGTTCCAAACTCATTGACATGATGTTGGTGGTGCTTCAGAAGAACACCTTAGGTTTTATGTAGTGTCTTTCCTGGCCGGGGAATTCATTTTGATACGTTCCCTCTGCAACTTCCAGATGCCTTCGTGAAGGAAGGAAATGTAAAAATACAGTTGTTGTAAGGACAGAGTTCCCCCTTCATTATCGGAACCCCGTCAAGCCATTCATCATGTCATCTTCTTGCCGTCTAGAAATAGGCTTGGGAGGCGTTTTCATTGTGGCCCACTGTGTTAAGAACCCAACCAGTATCTATGAAGATGTGGGTTTGATTCCTGGCCTCAATCAGTAGGTTAAGGATCCAGCATTCCAGTGAGCTGGGGTGTAGGTCAAAGACGTGGCTTGGACCTGGTGTTGCTGTGGCTGTGGTGTAGGCCGGTAGCTGCAGCTCTGATTCATCCCCTAGCTTGGGAACCTCCATGTGCTGAAGGTTCAGCCCTAAAAAGAATACAAATGGAAATAGGTATGGGGCCAGCTTTTTGTCACCATTGCGTATTGTCATCAGCCCTGTTGATGAACTAAGCAAGGTTACTGTGCAGTAGCCCTGAGAGCACCTTCTTTGTCCTCTGGAACATCTCTAGTTCCCTGTCTGGGGGCTAAGATGAAGTTCAGAGGTCAGAGGTCTAGCAAGTTACCAGGGGGGATTCCAGATTTTCAGATGGGAGGGAAGTGGGGCCCGCCATTCTTTTCTCCCCTCCACTCTTATCCCCACACATATTTAACTCTGGATTAGTACTTGATGAGGGCAGGTGAAGTGCTTTGGCCCAGGGAGTGAGGAAACCGGGATGCCCTGATCCCTGTCCATTGCTGCTGTGTTCTGCCTTCCTCCATCCTAGCCTTCTTGGCTTCCCTGTCCACACACACCTCCTGGAGCAATGCCTTCATTTACAGTTTTGGACACCTGACTATTCTGTCCACAGCATCTCATCTTTTCTGTGCGTGTTGCACTTGCTCTTTTCCTTGGCTAACCTGCATGGAATTCTCATAATTCCAATCAGCAGAAGTACAATGTGTATTTCCTTGGCTAACTGTATATGCTAAGCCTGGTGAGGATAATGAAGGAGGGAAGCTGATTTTTTTTTCTTGTTTTAGCAAGGAGCATCTAATTGGTCTTTTGAGGGTGATGCTCCAGTGTCTTTTAGGACTTCAGTATGACCGAGCCATCTTTACATTGCCTGCCTCCTTCAGATGTCCTGCTCCAGGTGGATTATGCTCTGAGCTACAAGAAGTCTGGTGCTCACAGAGTTAAAATCTTCCCATGTCCCCCAGTCGTGATCCTCTGCATCCTCAACCCAGGGTGGGGCTAAGGGTCTTGCCCTTGTCACTCTTCCTGAGGACAGGAGGGGAGGAAGAGATGAATCCAACTGTGAATTCAGTGTCCCAGAAGAGAGAAGCCCAAATCCCTTTTAGCACCCTGACCCATCCACATCATCTGTGAGTCACCTGCAGGGCTTGCTGACAGTTGATGGCAGAGAGAAAACGTGAAATCAGTTTTGCTATGCAATGTCTAAGAGAAAAAGGTAAAGGAGTTACTTATTTTTCTTTCCAATTTCTGAAGATGGTAATTAGGAGAACTCACACCAGCCAGGCTCCAGTGCATGCAAGCAAGACCCCTATAGGCTGCACCATGTATTCATGGAAAAATATGCTTAGACAACATAACTTGTCAGAGAGGATTATTTCTACTTAGTGGATCTGCAGGAACCCCTTTGCTCTACCATTCAGAATTTGACTGGAGAAGAGAGTGGGGAAAGAGGAAGAGAGAGAGAGAGAGAGGGAGGGAGAGGGGGAGAGGGGAGAGAGGGGGAGCGCGCATTAGTGAACAGCTACCGTGGCATTGATGTTGGAGCGCACTTCTGAACTGGCTTTTGTTGAGACTATCAGTGTATCTGTGCAGAAAGCATGCGCTGTCCCAAATCCGCTGTTACTATGAGAAATGAGGAACTGCTTTTAAGGTATGTTGTTGTGTTCTTTGTTTGAATGCCTTGCTAGTTTCTAGAGCCTGCTGAGACAATCATTGTGCTCTGAAGCAAGTCGCTTCCTTATCTTAGAAGGGGGGAAAAAAGAAAGAAAGACTCTAGAGAGAGGGAGAAAGAGAGAAGGAAAGGAAATCGAGACCAAGAGATTGGGAGAAAGGGAGAGCGAGCAAGAGAAAGGAAAAGGACTCCCGTGGACGAGTTATATTTTCAGGAGTTGCCTTTTGCAAGCATATCATGTATTTGCTCGCTGCTATTTGTGCGCGGCCAGTGGATAATTTTAAAGGCTCCGAATCTGGCTCTGGGTTTGTCTTTTCCTTTGCAATGTCTAAGCCTCTTTCATTATTATGCACTCTGCACGGAATAATCAGCGAGAAAGGAGCTAAGGAGACTCCATATTAGACTTGCGTTCCAGATACCGCTCTAATCTGGACTTAGCCTACCTAAATAGTCCTTCTGTGTTACCAGGTTTGGATCACTTTATCCTGTTTGCCAAAATGTATACCTGTTTAAAGACCTCTGTGCGTGCATGGCGTCCTGGTCCCTCTGTATTGAAAGCGAATATTTGTTTCCTGCATCTGTGTTGGGGGTTCTACCGCCTACCAAGAATGAGCCACCTTTGGGGAAGCAGGGAAAGAATTATGATAGAATTGGCATCCTGCTTTGAAAAATGTAGTCTTTTGTTTATTTGCTAGCAGACGTTGTAGCACTGACTACATCTATGGGTCTAACAATGGGACCCGTTGAACAATGGAGCTGTCAAACTAGCTTAATGCATGTCTGGGGTTTTTTTTTTTTTTTTTTTTTCTTTCTCAACACCCTTTTTATCTCCTTTAATCTTGTTTGTATAGACTCTACCAAATGGAGAGCTTTTAGGACTGCTTGCTTGTGGTTTCGTGCTTTTAAAAAATTTAATATCTGCCGTTCATAGAGCTTTTTGCATTTTGCAGCTATGTTGGTTGGATTAAGTTAGAGATTTATTGCTTACCTCTCTGTTAACTACAGAAAGAAACTCATTGATTGAGACTGCTTGTAATACCATTATCATTCTGGCAAATACCTGGTTATCAGACATGCCTCTAGAGTATTTAATTCTTGAGGATTTAAAATTTGCCTATTCGGTGGACTTACATAGCATGAAAGAGAAGTTAAGAGAATATTTCTAATGTTTAAGTAAATTATAATTTCTAGTCTCTTCCTCCACTTCTGGAATCCGGGTAGATAAACAGTTTAGAAATTCAAGGACAAGTGAGAACTTTTGCCCTTATAATTTTGGTCACAAACTATCTTTATATATATAGCCTGTTAAATTGTTGAGTTAAAGGTCTCTACGGAATATTTTGATTTTTGATATATGATTATGTACTTATAAGATGCATTTCTGTGCAAGGCAAGCATTCCTCACCTCTGCAAAAATCTTTCGTTTCATAAGTACTGGTTTCTAAGGTGCAAACAGTGAGACTGAGACTTTAAATAAAAAGAGAAAAATGGAAAAATCTGTTTCAAACTTCTCCGATATTAGAAACATTTTTGTCCTCACATTCGATGTCAAAGAACTGATCCTAGAATATTAAATCTACATGCAAATCAGCTGATCTACATGAAAATCATGTCACTAAGGGGGCTTTCTGTAAAGAATGTATCTTTTCTAATAGTCTAGTGTTTTGCTTTAATTAGTTGTTTGTGCCCGAGCAGTCTATTGAAAAATATTAGTAAATGTATAAAGATCAAGGATTTTAACTTTTAAAAACAGAAAGGAAATCATTTGAAAGGGCAAATTTAAAAAAATGCATTTATATATTTTGTTACAAATATTGCTTCTTGGATTACATTGTGGTTCAAATTAGTGATATCCCTGGCAAACAAGGAACAAATATATTTCTTATGAAAACAGTTAGGAAACATTAACCATTTTTTAAGCATTTGCACATGCCCTTCAATTTTTTTAAGTTAAAATGTTGGCATTAATTCAGAGTTATGAAAATTAATGGTTCCAGCTCAATACATTGCCTGCTCAAACATAGATTTTTGTACTGACAATATTTTCAGAGGCTGGCTGGACCCAAAACACATCTGTAGGATAATAATATTTTTAAAGTTATCCATTGTGAGCAGCGTGGATTTTATGGTTATGTTCTCTTACTTCCAGAGGGATCTGAACTGCTCATTCCATTGGGTATATGCCAATAACTGCTTTTAGGATGAGCTCATCAAAGGTAATTGGTGAAGCTTTATATCTGAAGCTGGCCCACTGCTGCCAGCACACCTAGATTCTGCTTTCCTGGGAAATTTTTATTTTAAAACAAAGGTCACAAAGCAATGTGTGTGTGTGTGTGTGTGTGTGTGGTTTGGGGAAAAAGTAGTGTCCTATGCTCCCCAGCTGCTTGTCAGTAGCATGCCGAAATAAATATCTTGGAAACCTCCATGTTGAATTTTTGACTAAATTATCATCATTTACCCATGCTCTATTCCCTTTAATTCCTGGGTGATCATATCAGCTTCAAGGTCAAGGGAAATCCCTTCCCATCTGTGCTTTGATCCACTACGAGCGTTCAGAATTCCAGACACCCTCCACCCCCCTTTCCAGTGTCCGCCACGCAGCTATCTTTTCCTCCAGGCTGATGGGAAAGGAGGAGGTGGCTGAAAGTTGGCAAACTTGACTCCATGTCTTTCCACAACTGCAACAAGATATGTAATCTGTATCCTGCCATCAGCCTCTATGGGGGAATGATCCCCTTCTAGAATGACCTAAACAAATGTCAAAAGAAATCTGAATTCTAGGCTCAGACTTGGAGAAAGGGAATCACAAGAGGGTCAAAGTGGGAAGATGGCTTCTTTCAGTAGAGTTGCAGTTGCACCCCTTGTCCCCTCACACACGAGCCTCGGGGATGCTCAGAAATACAGGGATGTGTCCAGCAGACCCCAGGCTTCGATCTGTTAACTTCGACATATCAATTAGTCCTTTATGTGTGAACATGAAACCTCACAGTTTTTCTTTCTATAAATATGAGTGTATACACTTATGAAATATCCCCACAGGGCCAAAAAAAAAAAAAACAAAGAAAGGCATTTGATTAATATTCATATCTAGAACTTGAGTGCAAGAGCAGACTGTGCTGGAATACCTAGGAAGTCATTCAAAGGGGGAATCAATACTAATTATTGTAATCAGGGCGGTTAATTAGGTGAAAATGTAGCTGATGGATAGTTCCTTGCTCGCAGTCCTAGAAACACCTAGGGTGATGAAAAGAAGGTAAAATACAAAAGGAAGAGTGTCACAGGGGAATGACGGCTTGACGGCTCCGTCTTTACGGGGTCAGAGCCTGTCCATGAAAGACGTACCTTGATTTGCTGTAATGTGGTTGCGAGGAAACTAGAAACAAGCAACTTTGTCGCTGGCATAGAGCTTTCTGGAAAAGTCATCAGCAGAATGCAGTTCGTTAGGAGCATGTCCAGGGCCTTTATCTGCACGTTTTCAGACAGAAACACGTGTATTCCACTCAGTTGCGATGACATCTTAGATCATCTGGACGAGCCTTCATTGCATTTCTTTCTACCTTTTGGTAATTCCTGGGGGATTTGTGGGGGCAGGGGAGTTCTCCTTTCATCAAACTATTGATTGCTTCTCTCTTGGTGATTACTGGCTTTGGGAATTTTTCTAACTTCGCAGTGACTTTTATTCTGTAGGGAAGACGAGGCAGTGGTTTGGGGAGAGGATTAAAATCTGTGGCATTTCCCTGAACTGACATGGGGAAGAGGGTGTCGGAGGAAGGAACGCATATGTGAGGTTTTAATGTTGTTGCCCATTAAGCCCTGAAAATGAAGTGTCCTAGAGCCAAAACACCTTTCTGATCAGATGGTACCCATCTACAGAGGTCAGGCTGGGACAGCAGAGCGTGTGTGTGTGTGTGTGTGTGTGTGTGTGTTTGAACCTCTACTCAACTCAGAGATGTGCTGGTTCACCCTGATTTGGGATGAGGCACCCTTTGTTCCCACATGCAGCCTTCTGCGTCATGCGATGTCATTAGGGATTGTTATGTGCAGATATGTTGATCTGATTCCCAGCTTTCTTCTGCCGAGGACAGATCCCAGGGCATTTTCTTGTATGTCAAGACCACATGGCTCGCAGGGAATGGCATCTGTGGGGAGAGGGTGACGGCAGCCCAGAGTGCCATGTCTTACCAGGGCAGCTCAGCTGCCACCTCCTCCCCATCCGTGCCGACCCTCCTGTGATTGGCTGCCTGCGGTGGAGATACGTCACTGCCGTTTATGAAGCAGGGCTTGCCAGCGTGCCCTTTGAGAAAAACAAAAACCAGAATTTTCCTGCATGACCATTCGGTTCAGCCAACTTTGTCATGGACAAGAAGAGCGTCAGGTTGGAAGTTATAAGGCTGATCCACCTCTAGTATCAGTGGCTTTTGGAATCCCCATCTGGAGAAAGGTTGCAACTGCGATTGGTAAAAAAGCTGGGTGGAAACTTGTGGGCGGCATTGCCAGCTTCCGGCTTGTGTGTGAAGTGACTTGCAGGGGTGCCAAGAACCTGGTGCCGCCCTCCTGAAAAGCTGCCCATCTCAGTGATCCAGGGCTGCAGGGGTCCCTGCCACACTGTGGTCGTTGTATGCCTTTCTTTTTGACCATCTTGATCTGGGACCCCAGTTCTCTTTCGGGTTCTGTGAGATAGCTTCCCCCTTTGTTCAGAGATGATGTAGAAAGCATCTCTGTAAGTGAAAATGCACTGAGTTGGTGATGGGTGGCACGAATTCCCGGTGGCGGCAGTTAGGATGCATTTTGACTTTCTCTTCGGAAACTGACTTGATCAAAAAGGGGCGGAGTCCTCATCCCCAGCCCTGGGATGCTCGGTGCCTGCCCTCCTACCCTTCATCCCCCCTCTGGGCTGAGCTGCTAGACTTAGAAATATTAGTGAAAACCTTTACTGCTGCGTGAACAATAGGATCAGGACCGGCTTTCTCTTTTCCTTCCCACATGCCAGTTCCAGATTTAAACAGAGATCATGGGGTGCAAGTGTCATGATTGGCAGTAAGGAATAAATCAAAGGTTTACTGATAATCAGCTCTGTACCTGGCACTACACTCGGTGATCTCTTTTATGGAACTGAATCCTCACAGATACCCAAGAGTTCGTGGCAGTTATATTATTCCCATTTCAAAGATGAAGAAACTGAGTCTGACAGAGGGAAAATAATGGGCCCCCAGACCCACAGCTCAGGGTAGACGGGGTCCTTAGTCAGGACTCGAGCAAGCTCCTTCCTTGGCCACCGTGAAAGTATAAATATTGGAGATTTGATGCTTGAACGCGTTATATTTCCCCCGGTACTGAATTTCCACGGTGCACTTTGATTTGTATGTGTCGTCTGGTTTTGTACTGAGTAGGTGGTACAGTGAAAAAGGGAAAAAACCACACTTCTTTTTGCTTCTAACAACTCCCCCTTGGATCCATCTTGGTTTCCTTTATAGTCCATGAGGTCTTTGAATCAAAGCACCTGTGCTTCACTTTTCTCAGCTTCTATCTGTATAATGGGAACAGATTTGGAAGGGATAATAGACAAACTTGAAGCATGATGAAACCGAAATGTGAGTTTTTATCTGCATAAGGGGTCAAGGTTTGTCATACTGTAATCAGAACCAACCAAGCAACACATACACTATACAGGACACAGTCTCAGTTGTTAAGAAGCTGCATGAAACAGAGAGGGAACAGAATGGCTAAGACAGTATCAAGTGGTGTATAATACAGAGGCGGGGCTTGAAGGATGGGTGAGGGAGCGGGAGAGGAACGTGGTCGTTAGAACAGCCTGGTTTTGTCTTTGCTATTAAAGCAAATTTGCACAAAATCCTTAAGTGGTTCCCTTTCTTCCTCGGACCATCGAGGTCGCTCATATCACTGCTCCTCCCTCACTTGGCGGTATTCCTGTGAACTAGTGCAAGTGTAGCCAGTAGCCTGTACCAGAGAGTATTGAGAGGCTAAGCGATTGGTAACAAAGGTTTACCCTCAGCTGCAGAGATGAGACAAGATAATGCATTTCCACTTAGCTTGTGTAGATAGCTACACCAGTGTTCATGAAGAATTTTTTTCCCCCCTAAGGGATTTCATGGGAATTAGCATCAAAAGCCAAGTTAAAGAAAAATCAGCTGGGATTTTCAAAAACCTCTATCATGGGCTAAAAATAGTTAAGAGATTTGAACCATATTATAGGGGGAAAAAAAATTTCCTGTGCTCAAAACCTTAATGTATTTTCAACCTACGTGTCAGTTAATAGCTTGGTTATGTAATTGCTGTAGTAATAATTAGGTTAACTAACACAGGGCACCTCTTATCTGTGGGATCACGGTAGATTTTGATTTTGTAGCCATCTACCAGGAAATGATGGCCTGGCACATGACAAAGGTCTAGCTGACGAATCCGAAAATTAAATGACATGGTCCCAGTGTCAGGCTGTTCTGATGGAATCACAGGCAGAATCCAGCACGTCTGGTTCTTAAATTCTCATCATCCTTTTCACTCCTCCGGCAAAAGCAGCATTTGCCTTAAAGAGTCTGATCATCTGCATGTACCATTATCAGATGACTTCTGATCTTTGGAAGGAAGAGCTCTTTGATGGGGGGGGTGGGGGTCCTGAGATCATTGTGGGTAAAGCAGATTCACGTGTTTTGTTTTACAGGCATCCGAGCGTTTGGTCTCATTAAGGGTTCCTCTTCTACAAGATGTATTTGTTCAGAAAAAGGAGGAACATTCAAGCCAGTGGGGTTCTCAAGTCCAGATTTTGATTCTCGCCAAGAGGGGTTTCAGGCACCGCCTCCCCCCGCAAGGCTTAAAACTCCCTTTTTCTTCCACCCCCACCTGTTGCTGCTTTCTGTCTGGACCTAATGTTATGCCAACGGTTGTGGCCACCCAGCTGTTACCACTCAGCTGTTGGGGTTTGTCAGGCAGTAGTTTCTCCTTTTCAAATTTACAGCACGTGGCAGTAAGATGAGACCCTCTGGCCAGTTGGGGACAACAGGATGGGGGGTGGGGGCGTCTTAGGGCACATTCCCAGGGAACTGAAAACCCCATTCGGATAGGTATGCATTTTGTTCCCGCCGCCAGGCTGGCACCAGACAAGGGGACCTGATACAGCTGGACAAATCTCGGCATCTTCAAGGGGCCATGGGGACCTTCCCTGAGAGGTGTTTTTTGGTTTGTTTTTTTTTCTGAGTGCCTTCGTGTACACATCACCAGGCCAGCTTTTTTTTTTTTTTTCTCCTTCCACCCTTTCTTCAGTCGTCTCCTTCCCAATTTTCATGCCTTATTGATTCATTTCATGGGACAGAGTCTTCCCTCCCCTCTCCCACCCCCGGAAGGACTCGCCCAGAGGCAGCTGTTCCCAGTGGGGACACCAGCCCTTGGTCAAGGCAAACTTGAGTTCCCTGACAGATGAGCCACCAGCTACCTCTCCACTCATGTGGGCACCTGCCTCCGCAGACACGCAGCTGTGGAGGAAGGCTTCTGGCATTGTCTGGCTTCCGTTTGAGAGAGAAAGAGGGAGTGAGAGAGAGAAGGCCGAGTGAGGGACAGTCAGGAAGGTGGCAGCGGTGTCATGGAGAAAGGAAGCAAAGGCAAAGCCAAGTCCGAGAGGGAAGCCATGAGCTGGTTGGGCTCTGGGTCCGACAGGCCCACACTTTTAACATTTCATCCCCTTGGGATGGAAGCTTCCGGAAACTCTAGAGGGGCGCCTCCTTTCCGAGCTCGAAGGTATGTATGCAAAGAACCCATCTTCCCTTGGAGGGTCTCTTCAGAAGGAAGAGAAATTCACCATCCTTGGCTTTTTGCACTATTGAAAATAAATTCAGAAAAACCCAAGATTGAAAAAAAAAAAAAAAGCCAGTTAGCAGCTGTTCTGGGGTTGGGGTGGAGAGAGCGGTGGCTGAAAATGCCTGTAAAAATGGGAAATAGGAGTTTAATAACGGCGATTTCATTTTGATGGGCGTGTGATTTTACTCAAGTCGCTTTAGGAATGTGATGACGTCACCATTCCAGAAGCTTTCCAAAAAGTGGGAGGACGGGGAGCAGAATACAATCATTTTAAACTTAGGATTGGTGATGGAAGCATTTTCTCAGGGATCTCTTTGCAGAGATGAGAAAATGTATCTTTATCATGTATCACTTAAGGGTTTTTTGTTTTTGTTTTTGTTTTTTTTTAAGCACAGAAAAAGGCACTGTTGTTTATTTTTGCAAGTTGCTAATGAAACTGGGGTAAGCCAAGAACAAACACATGGCCACAAAGTCAGATGCTCACCCAGGTACTTAAAATTCATGTGGATTTCAGTTCCCGTGGATTTCAAATTTATTGGCTGGAAGTGATGCGAAACTCCCCTCCAGGGCCTGTCTTGCTCCACATGGCTCTCAGCGCATTGTTTTTGTTTTGTTTTGTTTTCACCGTGACAGCTATATTGATAAAATTTGAATTTGAAAATGTGATGGGGAGAGATGGGGGGAAAAGCGCTTTTGTGAAGGTGGCTGTGGAGGGTGGAAGTGGCCCTGGCACACCTGTAGTCGCCTGGCCCACAGCCTGCTGCTTCTAGAGATTGTGACCTGTGACATGATGCCTAGGAATGATTTAGAAAATGGAAATGTGTCCTCAAACATACAGAGTTGTCTGCAGGAGAAGAAAACGAACTGTTTGCACATAAACATCTGTCGGAACAGAGCAGGCCCCTGTCTCTAAGTTCTGGTCTAAACTTGTGCAAAAATGTTGAAAGATCTGCAGTCAGGGTCCTGTGTGCTGGTTCATTGATGAGGAGGGAGATGGGAATAAGATTTCTCCCGTTGGAGCAGTGTGTGCATTCCCTGTATCAATGCATTTCTGAGCGCTCTGCTTCTCTCGAGAGGTTTGTTCTGGTTTGTTTTGCTTTTTTTAAAACTGCCAGGGATAATTCAGTGCTCCGGCAGTGACCACTGGCGGAAACTCCGTTTGCGAGGAGACAGGAGGGGGGCAGGGGTGCTAAAGCAGCTCAGGGCACCCCATTGCCTCGGAAGGCCTGCTATAAAATGAGGTCATTCAGAAACTTTCCCTTGAAGTGCTTCCAATTCTTGAATGGCCTTTTGTTTAGGAAATGAATAGCAAGTTGATTAAAAAAAAAAAAAAGAAATAGACAATTAGCGAAGGTGGAGGATGGGCATAGGGAAGCCCTTAAGGGTTTTTACACCGACCCTAAAATGGTGAGAAACCTGCCTTCTTCCCAGCAGCCCAGGTCCCCAGTGATGTCAGCACACGGAGGTGTTCCCCCCAGGTCAGGCCCAGGAGGGGCTGCCCGATGGCCTCCTCCCATCTCATTGCTGGTGAGAAGATCCTTGGCTGTAAAATAGCTTCCTTGAACCCAGCAGCCGCCCAGCGGAGCTGTCTGCAAAATAACTCCAACTGCCAAAACCTGATACCTGATGGCTTGTTATGGCATGAAAATTAAAAAAGGGGGCCCCGTGGAGTTGTTGTAGATGTTTTTTGCTTTTTTTTTTTCCTTCTGCCAGAGCAGTCAAATGAGAAATTTAAGCTTTTCATCAGGTGGCATTTGGTTGGTTGTTTTTGTTTTGAAGCTCAAGAGCTTTTGACATTTGTATTTTTGAAAATGGCTATTGTGGAGGTGCTGTGATCATGGAAACAAAACCCTGTGGGGGTGTGTTGTGTGTGTGTGGTGTGGTTTGTGTCTCTCTGGCACCTACATCCAGGGCCCATGTGATCATTCTATTATTTATGTATTTGGGAGCCAAACTATTTAAGCTCAGCTGCAGCACGGGCTACAAGCTCTCCTTGGTTCTCGCCTGTCAGTGTATTTCATTCAAGAGTGAGTTTTCTTTTATATCTGCCCCCAATTTTGCTTCTAACTTTAAATGGCAAAAGCAAATGTGCAGTGAAAACTCTGGGACACTGTGGTCGTTAAATAAGGCAATAACCTATGCACTTGTCATTCTTCCTCTATGACCTACTTACATACTGCTTTACACTCCTCATGGTATGATTAAGAGCTGCCTTGAAGCCACCATTGCCTCAAGGGATTTGAGCCCCGAATTTAACAAACTGCTGAGAAGGCTTAAGTCAGTAAGAGGGCTTCCCTATAGCGTCTCCCAACGAATTCACATGCAATTAAAAAGAAAATAAATATTTCAGAAGTGTGTGTGTTAATGAGGCTTTTTTGACCTCATAGCACGCACATGGACCTGGAGCCTCGCTCCATATCAGATTTGAAAATATTTTTCTTTTTGATTCCTGCTATTGTGTTTTGCTCCTCTTCTGGAGGCCGGTTCTGTTCATTCGCTCTGAAAAGAATTTTCTTATGGGATCAGCTCCCTGTCTACATTTGGGATTTATATAAATAATTTCTAGAAAATCAAGAGCTGCCAAGGTTTGTCTCATTTATCTGGCTAATTACTTCGTTAAGGTTATTGAAAGACCAATAAAATCCTTATAATTTCAAAGGCAGCCTGCAGTGGCTAGGGTATGGAAAAAAATGTAGCTTAGAATTATTAGGAAAAGTTGGGGCATTTGGGGTATAAGAATTCATTTTACTGCGTCTTTTTTTTTTTTTTTTTTCAGTTCTTTATGAACCTAGGCCTGGTTCCTCAGAAAGGCAGTATTTTAAAATGATTAGTCCTAGCCCTACATCTGTCTTGGAATGAGAACGATCTTGGTCAAAAGCCAGATATATTGTTCAGCTGAAGAAGGAAATCAAGTCAATTAAGTATGAATGGACTTAATCAAATACACCAGGCCTGTTATTCCAAATTGCTCAATGCATCACGCCTGGATTTAAAATTGATATGTGGATTTTGAATTGGCATATAAATATCCATTTTCCCTCGTAACCTCTAAAGATGATCAGTTCTCATTATACCACAAGAAATTGGTGAGAAAAGATAAAAACAATCTTTTCTCCATATCATGGTGTCTGGTATATTTAACTCCACGTGATGCAGTTAACTCCATGTGACTTAGTTGTTTAACCCTCTGGCTACCAGTGACTACACCCGGGATGTGATTTCAAAATAGAATTAAAAGTGATGATTGGCAAAAGAAGCGAGTTGTTAAGACTTCGGGCATGCAATTTAGGAGGTTGCTTTCGAATGTGAAATAGGCCACAAAGAAGTTTAATAGATTCCAGATTCGTGACATTTTGAACACTTTTCTCTAAATAACCAAACAGCAAAACAATAATGAGAAAGCCACATTAGAACATCACTACATAAATACCTATCTTTCAAGAATTTTCACAAATCGCTCGGGAAAATTAAACTCCCTTCTTGCCGTTGTGAGAGTTCTGCTCTGCTTCCCAATTCCTATTCGTCAGTCAGTCCCAAATCTGAAATGAGTGTGGAAGCTTCCTGTGAGGCCATCGGAGATGTCACACTCGTTCACGAAGCCACTCTGTTGGTTTATGAATTACTGTCTTAAATACTTGGAAATGACCAATTTGTGCTGTATCCTTTTAAAAGAACATGTGATTCATCACTTTCTTATTTTCAGTCCCATACACTTCTTAATGTTTGCAGGGTGCTACAAAAGGACACATAATTGTGCAGAGATGGATGCATCTTTTTAGTTAAAGCACTGAAAAGTCCCCAAATGTCACTCGGGCCATTTAGCTGATATTTACTTTGGCTCAACCACGGATGCCATTTCAGTGACTCTTGTGAGTTCAGACACGCTTGTACAGCACATCGCAGAGCCTTTCGGCAGCTTCCGCCCTACCCCCGGGGTGATTCGTCGTCTCTCATAGCTTGGGTTGGGGACTTTGAGTGTGATCGTGGAGCGCACGGGGCTTTGGCAATTCGGTGGCACTCAACCCACCACCGGTGGTTACTGGACCTCGTGCCAGGCGCCTGGGAACGGGGCAGCGGACAGAGTCGGCGCGGGGACGAGAGTGCCTGTCCGGAGGCTGGGGTCCTAGGCCGGCGGGCGACTCGGAGGGCGGCGAGCCCAGCCCGGCAGCTGCCGGCCGGGGGCGGTCCCTCCGCCGCCGCCTCCCTCGGGGGCGGGCGGCCGGGCCCGCAGGGGTTAAGCGGCGGCGCGGCGGGCGCGGAGCTCCGCCCCCGCTCGCCGCACCTGGCGTTCCGCAGCCCGTGGCCGGGGCGCTGGCTTTCGGAGGGGATTGGCGGAGAGCGGGCGGGGAGAGAATGTGACAAGTGCCGGCTCGGGCGGCCGCCGCGGGGAGGCCGCGCGCACCTGTCCCTGCCTGTCTGCGCCCCCGCCGCCGCCGCCGCCGCCGCCGCCGCCGCCCCTCGGCCGCGCGCACCGCCGCCCCCCGCGCCCGAGCGCAGAGCGCGCGCCGTGAACATGACTTCTGCCTTCAAGCTGGATTTCCTCCCGGACATGATGGTCGAGGGCCGCCTGCTAGTTCCCGACAGAATGTGAGTGTGGCCGCCCGGCCGCCGCCGGGTCGCGGGCCCGGGGCCCCGCGGGGGGCGAGGGCGGGCGGTTGCGCCTCGGGGACGCGGGGGGCGGCTCCGGGTCGGCCGCGCCCTGGGGTGCGGAGCCGGCGCTGGACGCGGGGAGGTGGGAGCGCGTCTGGAGGAGCGGCGGGGACCGGGCGGGGCGGGGACCCGCGAGCCGTACGCGGGGTCCGGGGGAGGGGTCGGGGCGTGGGGTCCGGGCGGCGCGGCGAGCGGGGCGCGGCGGCCCAGGGTGGGGTGCGCGCGTGCACGCTCGTGTCATTTGAAATTCGGGGCTGCTGGAGCCCTCGTGGCCCAGTTAAAGATCCCTTTGCAAAGATTCCTCTGACTTATCTTTGCAAAGATTTCTTTCCCGTGGCAGGAGAGTGAAAGGAAAGGAGAGGAAGAAAAAAGAGGGGAGGATAATTATAAAGCATTAAGAGAGCCAGGTGTACTCTATTGCAGAAATTAGAGGTAATTTTTACGTAATCACGGTGGTTTGTCTGATATGCAGTCTATAATTTAATGATTAATGTGATTCTGGTGGTTTTACACGTCGTCAAACTGGAGTATGAGAGTTTATTGGGAGCAGTCAAGAGCTGGGATTCCTGAGGAAAGGAAAGTATGTCTTCATTTTTAAGGGCCTCGTTAGCCTTGATAGGAAAAGTTTCTCTTATCGGCTCGGGCACTCTCAAGGCAGTCGGATCTGCTTGTATTTCAGGCGTGGTATGAAAAGAAAAGCCCAAAGGGGTTGCCAAGAGCGGGTCTGAAAGGTCTGTGCCCATTTCGGACTTGGAATATACACAGTTGTCTCTTGTCAGGCAAGAAATGTGATAGTGAATCTAGGCTGCAATTAATCGAGTGAAAAAGGGACTGTTAGCCTCAGTAAGAGTATGTATAAAATGTTTCCTATTGTACACATCGTAAGATAACATTCATATTCTTTCCGGCACTTTGCTGTAGCCTTTGCAATTTTCAGGCCATTCCCAGCTTTATGATCCATTTCCTTGGCAACTAACTTTCCCCTACGGTGCTCCGTGCTCCATTCTTTTTCTAGGATGTTAAATGTTATGAGCTGAGAGATTCCTGAGAAACTCCGCAGTGGCCAATTATTTGAGCCCCTAGGATTTAGGAGGAGGAAAAAAAAAAAAAAAGGCAGGAAGAGGGATGAAAGTCTGTTAAATGTGAATTGTCCTTCTAGTCGGTATTAAGAATGTTAACTGGTTTGTACACACTGCCGGGTTCATTGTCCCAACTAAGATCATCAGATAAGGTAAAATATTGAATTTCCCTTTGGCAGTTTTCTCCGAGAAATGAGTCTTGATTAGTGACATTCCCATGGTATTTGTTTTAGGAGATCTCGGTCCTGCACCCACCCCCACATAAATCTTTATAGGCATTTAATACATGTTTCCACGTTAGCTGGTTTGAAAGTTCTGTGGGTTTTCTCCTCTGTATGTTAGAGTGTCAGGGCAGAACCAAAGAATGGGCTTGATCATGATTTTAAATGGATGGTCACCTGCTCCTTAGGTGACCGTTCATGATATATCTAGCCAAGAATGCTCTGAATGTGAAGTGTTAATGGCCTCTGAAAGATGCTATCTCTTGTCAGTTAAATTATTAATTATGAAAATTTAGTTCGGCCTTTTCATTTGGTGGATGAATGTGGCTCGTTCAGCCTATTTGCCCTGAATAGAGCCTTTGTGTCTTAGCCATGGAATCTCCTAGGCAAACCCTGATAGAACTTTGCCCCACCTCTCTGCCATATGTTAGTTATTTTGGAATCAAACTCAAATTGTTTGCAATGTTTGTCAACTCTTGCCTCATTGAACCTAGAAAAAAGAAGAGCAGAGGATTTGTAAATGATGACTTTATTTGTTTCCAAGATAATGATTTTATGTCTCCTTAGCCCTGAGAATACTGTAGCATGTTTTCCGAGAGTTGGTG
The DNA here is from genome assembly GCF_016906955.1 of Phacochoerus africanus. Taxonomy (NCBI): domain Eukaryota; kingdom Metazoa; phylum Chordata; class Mammalia; order Artiodactyla; family Suidae; genus Phacochoerus; species Phacochoerus africanus. The sequence continues at coordinate 66,109,821 of NC_062555.1, read as the reverse complement.
ATTAACTCACGTTAGGGACTGTCTGGGGGATGGGAGTGTATGGGAAGGAATAAGACAATTTGAAAATGCTTGAAATCCACCTCGAAGTTTACCTTGTCGCCATGTTCGGAGAGCGGGGAAGATAACTGTGCCTGGAGATTGTTTTCCAGACGGTTGTCATTTGTGGTATGTTGCCTTTTGGACTAAACTGCTGTCAGCTGGATATTGGCCTCTTCCTAAAAGGACCTTAAATAAAGCACAGGGCTTTCCTGGTTGTTGATTTTCTAAAGCCGTAGAACCTATTTTCAATGGCGTTTTCCCCTAAGAATATGTTGGATAAGTTTGCAAGATGTAATACGTTTGAGTCCTCCAGGCAGATGAACAAATAGCTTTTGAGGTGAGTGATTACGCTTGATGGCCCCACGAGCCATCAAGTGTTTAAAGAGCCCAGATCATTTAAGGCTCCACAGTGGTAGGGAATTGTCATGACACAGGCCTCAAAGACGTGGGGTTTTTAAATGTTCACCATCAGAACTGGAAATGCAAATGGACCTTTGAAATCATCATAACTATCGGTTTTGTTGTCTTTGTGTTACTCTAGAACATCACTTGCCACAAAGCACAGGGAAAATAAAAACAGAACTATTTTAGAAAGTCTGTTAGAAATTGGGGCAGGTGGTTTGGGACTGGATTCGGGGATGAATATCTTCCTTTCACCATTTGAATCGTCGTAGGTATGCATTTGGGGTTTTTTTAAAAATGTTTTTGAGTTTTTAAACAAAAACTTTCAAAACTTATTATATATGCGTATATGTGTGTGTGTATATATATATATATATTTTTTTTTTTTTTTGGCCACGGTGTACAGCCGTGGGATGTGGGATCTCAGTGCCCAGACCAGGGATTAAACCTGGGCCACAGTGGTGAAAGTGCCAAATCCTAACCACTAGACCACCAGGGAACTCCCTAAACAAAAATTTTAAACAGTACATCTAAGAAGTCATGCCTTGGAAATGAGAAATTACAGGCGGAAAAAAATCTAGGAATGCAGCTTTAATAGTATTAGTTCAGATTTGTGACGTTGCAATAAGATGCTGAGAAGCAGCTCCCAGTAAATTAAAATGAAATCATTTTTTTTCCCCACATTCAGTGGGTAACCTTTCTGACAGGGGGAGAAAGTTACCCCGAGTGTAGGTAGATTCTTCATTTTGGTGAATTTACCTGTTTGTCAAGTCCTCCCAGGCTAGCATCGCTGGGAAGGTGTCTGTCAGGGTCTCATGACACTCAGAGGCAGTTGGGGGAACATCTTCGTTAAAAGAGGCTTTGAAAACCAGCTCACCAGACCTCCTCCGTTTATAGACGAAGAAACTATCAGCGGGACAATGGGACCTGCCCAAGATAGCAGTTACCAGCTTCCCCCTGAAATGACAAAAACATTGAGTCCTTCATTGAATGCCTGCTGTGTACTGGGGGCACTTTACTTTGTCGTAGTGGGTCTGCAGGATGGGTGTCACACCCATTGTACAGACGATGCTTAAAGAGGTTGCATTCTTGTCCATGCCATGTCGGCAGTGAATGGCAAAGCTGTGGTCTGCTTGTGTGTGGGCATGTGTGAAATTAACGCATATGTACCTGTTGATGAGGAGCCAGGAGAGGAGGTGAATGAATTCTGGGACAGATTTTTGTTGGGAAACCAAAATTGTCCCTTGAGAATGATGGAGCATTATAGGAGGCACATACCTTCACCTCTCCAGGGTTGACTCTGGTTTGATTCAGATTAGAGAGTCGATCACTCCCTTATTTGATTCAGATTCACACTGTTATTCCATGTGCTGATGAGCTAAATAAAGAGAAAATATTGTAATCAAAAACATTGCTTGGTTTACAGAGTACCAGCAAGGTGAATTGAGTTCCCTTCCTCCCCACCCACAGATGGCATTTAAAATATATTTGGAAAATGCCATTACCAGTAATAAAATACAGTGCTGAGCTGTCACCTGATTCCTTGATAGTCAGGAGAGGAAATTAAAATGGAAGATTCTCAGAGAGGGGCCGTGTCTATGGTTCTTTAAGGCCATTTTTAAAAAGGCGTTTTCAGGTGGGATTTCTCCGCAGTGTCTATTTCGGTATCAGCTGCTTCCTGAAACCCCCAAACTCCTCCCACACTGGCATTTTCTAACAGCGATGCTATCTTTGATCTGGGTTAGAGGTATTATTTTAATTGTTGAGCATTGCTCTTTAATTGTCATTTGCCGGATTGAGATAACCCCGGCATCTGTTCCTGAGATGCGCTGAGCTGGGAGGAAGAAGAACCTTGCAAGACAAGATGAAAAGAAGATAAGATTTTCAGATATGAACCTAGTGATTAAGATTTCATGGGACCATTTGGAATGCTCCCCCCCCCCCACCACCACCATGCTATAATAATAGTATATTTGGCCTCTGGTAAAAGACTGCAGCCTCCTTCTCTTTTTTTGCATAAATCCCCAGACTTTTCATTTCTTCGTACCCCTTCCTTGTGGGGGTGTTTCTTACATGTTCAACACTCTTTCCCCTCTTAGGAGAAGACAGATAATGTTTGGGCTGCCAGATAACCTAATCATAGTGACCACTGCCGAGGCTGACCCGTAGAAATGCATGATGAGGGCTCCGCGTCACTGTAGCGGATTCTAAACAGACCTTACGGCGGCGGTTAGTGCTCTCAGCGTCTCTTATTCACTTTGCATTTTGTTGGGAAACCTGGGTATTTTCAGCACGTTTGCAGCAGCCAAAAGGATGAGTCAGTAAGTCATTGATGACTTTCACTTCCTAGGCTGAACCTCACCCAGACCTAAAAAGTCGTTCTTTCCAACTTAGAAGATTAATAATACTAGAGGGGTTTGTTTTTTTGGTTTTTTTCAGGGGAGGCTCGCATTTTTGCTTCATGTTGGCAGATGAGGTCGCCCGGAAGAGTTAGTGCTTTCTCAGTGTCGTATCTGTTCTCCAAAACTGCAGAAGGGAAGCTTTGGGAAGGCAGAATGATTTCCAGTTCGCTAGCACCTCCCCATCCCCAGCCCTTGTGTTTGTTTCTACTCTCAGGGAGGTACTGGGTGAGCCAGCATCCGAGCTGTGCTACTTGGGTAGCGGTGCAGAAAATGCATTTTTATTTTTCCTGAAGAAAAAAAGAAGCTCTTGCTGAACTTGAAGGGGAACGGAGCTGCACATTCCTGGAAAAGCCTTGGTGGGAAACAAAAACTAATTAGCGCCGTAAATGCAGTGCTCGCAGGTAATTGTAAAATAATTATTCCCCCTTAGCATCATCACTGCTTAATTGTGCCGTCCAAGGTGCTCATGCTCTGAATCTAGATTCGAAGGGATAGAGATCCCGCATCTCCTCCCGGGGACTGTCTTTGTCATTTACTGTGTGAGCTTCAGACTCTTCCTAAAGGACTTTTCAAAGAGAGGGGCACACATCCAAGGAGATTGGCCACAGCTTCCTTCCCTTTTCCCGTTTGTTCGGAATCACAGGGGAGAGCGATCACGCCAGCTAGTTTTAGAGAAACACAGTCCCCGTCAGTGGCTGAAATGCCTTGTGAGCGTGTTGGAGACTGATGCTTGCACAGCGCTGCTCCCGGAGTTTTATGAAGGGTCTGTCTTACGAATCGAAGATTGTATGTTAGATGCAGATAACGAGAGCGAGGCTTTAAAATCAGCTGATAATTTAACATGGAATGCTAATAAATATGTAATCATGTGGCTCTCGAAATGACAGATGAGTACAGATTCGGGGTTTGGTTAAATTTTAATTACTCCGTTGGAACGAATACCTCAGAGCCAGCTTTCCGGCAAATTGTTAGACCCCCTATTTTTAAATTTTTTTCCCTCCTAAAGATTTTCTGTAAATTAAGTGTAGGCTGCGTTTAGACTGAACTATCACGTTGGTTGCTTATTCTCAGCTCTTCTGCCAGACTCCTAAGGCCTTTTACTTAAGGTCAGATTTTAGGGAAAGAAATCTATGAGAAGGAGAGCTCCGTTTAAACGATCTGTGCTTTTTTTCCCCCGTCAGGGAAGGGGAAGAGTCATGCAGGTGGATACAGGATTCCTTGACGAGTGACAGTGCTTTCAGGATGGGGGACGTGCAGTGTTCGGATCTGAAGCCTTAATAATTAAAGAGGTTTGTTTCCTCTGTGAGCTCGTTTGTGGCCCTTTGTGTCCTAACTGTGGAAATGGAGTTCCCCCAGCCCAGCAGCTGCTGGGTCTGACATTTCTAGGCCCAAACAGGGCCGAAGATTTCTGAGGTTCGCAGACGATGGTGACTCACTCCTCAGAGAGAGTGTGATTAATTTCAGCTGATTTATTTGACATTTTGGCATCACTTTTGGACAGCTGTAAGAAAAATTTTTTTTTTTAGTATCTTGGGAGTGCATAATTCTTCATCTTCCATACTGGGTTCGAAAGGCTTAATTTTCATGCTTTTTCAGAGGAACGTTCCTAGCTGGACTCGGGCTCATTACCTTTGAAGGTGGTATTTTAGATCCGTTTCCTTGAATGGTGTCTTGCTGTCTCCTGGTCTCCCCCGTAGCAGAGAAGTTGTACCACTTTTATCTGACACAAATAAGATCAGTTGGTCCTTTCAGCCCAAAAGAGCAAACTGTTCTGTTATTCACCTGGCTATAAATGTGTATATAAATGTGTGCACACGTGTGTGTGTGTGTGTGTGTGTGTACACATATATATGGAAGACGATCTTGGGCATAAGGCCTCACTTAACCTTAGTAGCTTCCACTTAGTGGTCTTGGCTCTAAAAGTTACGAAATTTTTATACATCATACCATGCGTTTACGGACTATTCCCTACCTCGCTGAAAAATTTAAGATTCGGGAAGAATCTTGTCGTCTTGACCAAATACGCATTTCATTTGAGAGATGCAGCTAGAAGTGGGCCTCGGGACTCTGTCTTGACTCTTTGGCCCAGGTCCTCAGAGCAGCTTTGGACACTGATAGTCCTGTCATTCCTTCGGGGTAAAAAGCTGAGACCCTTCCCAGTTGAGTGGCCTTTGCCTCTTTGCTGCAAAGCCCCCAGCCCCAGGGACCCCTTCTGCATCTCGGTTGTGGTTGAGAGGTTGCTCCTGACAAGATCGTACAGGTCAGAGTAGGAAGGAAGACTCTTCACAGACTCATGACTGCAGCGCCCAGGTCGGTGTGTCCTGGGGTGGACACGGCTGGCGCCACCCAGACCCGACTCTGCTCCCTTGGCTTTGGCTGCCGCCACCGTCTTACGTGATCCACGTGGGGTCCCATAGCTTCTTGTCACGGTTGAGGGGAGAACTTGAAATTTTGATCGTGTCTAATGGGATTCCGACACATCCACTGCACATCTGGAAAAGGCTCAAGTTACAGGAGAGGTTTCTGGACCTATAAGGGGGGGGGGTAAACCTGCAAACCCCCCCCCACACACACACACACATACCCGATTGTTTTCTCTGTGCATCTCCAGAGTCCGACGCTGGTGTCTCCCAGTAAAGCAGAGGCAGGGCGATGTCAGGCGTGTCACGTCCTCTTGGGGGAAGAAGAGAGAGAGGTGATAAGAGGAGGGCAAGGAGGGGATGCTCTGGGTGGAGGGCTCCTGGGGATTCCTTGAGCCGGGCCTGGCTTTCCCGAGCACTCCTGATGCCCCGGACCCGGACCGAGACTCCTTCAGGTCGTTACCGGTACAGCCCTTCGGGAAGTTTGCCCTCAGCCTGTCTGAGGTTGTCCTGCGTCTCTTCTTCCAGGTCTTTTTGTTATTTTTCTCTGCGATTCCCTGGGCTTCTCTAAGGCCAGTCGGTTTTCCCTCTGCCAAGCAGGTTCCTGAATTCTGCGACATGGGGCCACATCCGTCCACGACACCGTTCCCAGAACCACCTCCTGGAGAAGGAGGGCCGTGTCAAGCCCCTCGGTGGTCACTTGCAGGAAGTGGCACTGGCACAGCTGCGTGTGGCTGTGTGCGAAGCTCTATTTTGACTTCCTACGCTGTGGACGGGGTGTTGAGTTTTCTGGTGGAGCATAAGGGGAGCGTGTTTCGGGATGATTCACTTTATGGATGTCTTTGCCTCGGACCCGCTATATTTGGCTCTGCTGCAGCTGTGTTTGCCTTCTCGAAATTGTCACCAGGAGGCCTCCAACTGCAGTTATTCCCTTCAGTTCATTCTGGTAACGTCTTGTGACTCCCCTTGTCCACCCTGCCGTCTTGCCAGGACGTCAGGCTTAAAGACAGCATGCATGTCCCCTCGGAAGGCTGGAATGCTGGCTGACAGGACTGGCAGCCCCACCTCAAAGCTGTTTCTTAATATCAGGTCACCTCTATTTTACTTTGTCATGTGACCTGTCAGGATGCTTCTTTCTCTCCACAAAAAGCTTGTGTTTCCCTGACTCTTTTTTCCCTATGTCTCTCTTCCTTTTGGATGGCCAAAAAAAAAAAAAAAAATACTTCCAGCACCTGCTGATGGGCAGGGTTGCTTCTCTGTATTTCTGGGGCACTTCCGAGCAGGTTTTTACTTCTAAGCATTTCGAGGTCCTTCACAAAGCACGGGGTTGAAGAGGAGACTTGGCAAAGCATTTCTTTTTCCTGTTAGTTGAGCACCTGGCACAGAATTTACTTTTCTTTCAGGCAGAATTTAGGAAAGATTGTTCTTCATGTAGAAACCATTCTAGTTTTGCTGGCTATGTGTGGGTTTTCTTTTTTTCTTTGTTTTGTTTTTTGTCTCTTTAGGGCCGCACCCGAAGCACATGGAGTTTCCCAGACTAGCGGTCGAATTGGAGCTGCAGCTGCCGGCCTACACTGCAGCCACAGCAACACCAGATCTGAGCCGCGTCTGCAACTTACGCCACAGCTCATGGCAATGCCGGAATCTTAATCGACTGAGCGAGGCCAGGGGTTGAACCCTCGTCCTCATGGACACGAGTTGGGTTTATTACCGCTGAGCCAGGATGGGAACTCCTGTGTGTGGGTTTTCATTCTGAGTTAGAACTTCCCCTTGGGTTGTGTCTGCTTGTTGAGGTCACCTGCCCTGCATTGGGATCCGTGTGTAGGAGAAAGAATGAAGCACCAGGGCTATTGCTTTAGGGTCCCTGCAGCAGTGGGTCGAAAGGTCATCCTTGAAAGGCTGAGTATCTTTGACTAGCCAAGAATCTCACCCCTTCCCCTGGCTCGTCTACTGATTGGTTGGAGACCCCTTTGCATCTCAGGTGACTTGTCAAGACTCCTCATCAAGAAAATAAGAATGATTAGACCCGCTTCTGGCCTGTCCCCCAGTATTACTGTGAAACTCACGCTGGGAGAGTTGAGTGATAACTGAAATATCTTAACAGTTTCACGGTCCTTAAAAGCGACCACAGGTTCACCTGCCTTTCCTGGGAGAACCCAATACAGAGAGACTTCATTACCACGGACCAGTTAATGTTTTCTCCCTGGGAACGTTCCTGCTTTCAAGTCCCAGCCAAAGAGCCATAAAGCAGTATTGCTCCCATATAAACTTTCAGAAAATGCTCAGTCCCCGGGATCACATTAAGAAGAATGATTTTCTTTTTCTCTCTTTCTCTCCTCTTTCTGCTGGATGATTGAGAAATAAAATACAGTTCGTGTTCCAACTGTGAACTTGTGGTCAGACCTCGCATTCTGGGATGAGGGTGAAAAAGCAATAGCTCCATCCAGTTTCCCCGGAGGTGCCTTTGGGAAAGCCCGTCTCTCCACCGGCTGAAATAGATCTTGATTTTCTGATGGGAAGAGACTCAGCTGCATGATATGAAGGCTGGTTCTCCCGGAACGGGACTTCTAACCCCTGCAGAAACCCAACTCTTAAGAAAATAATTTTGATGCTATGAAAGCGGAGGGGAATATGGTAGAACCTGCCGCCTGCCGGCCTCCTAGGTCCCGGGCCACAAGATGCCTGGAGAAAGAAGGGGAATCTCTGAAGGCAGAAGGACTTGGAAAAGGAATCGGTGACTTTTTTCAGAGGCAGCACCATGGGGAGAGGTGTGGATCTAGCCACAGGGTTCATTGTGGTTATTGGGTTTTTTTTTAAATTTTTAAAGTATAGTTGATTTACAGTGTACTGTCGATTTCTGCTGTATAGCAGAGTGACCCATTTATATATATACACACACAAACACATCCTTGTCCTTCTATCATGTTCTATCACCAGCGATTGGATATAGTTCCCTTTGTTGTATATAGCCAGACCTCATTGCTTATCCATTCTAAATGCGGTCGTTTGCATTTACTTTTTTTTTTTTTTCTTTTTTTGGCCACCCTGGGTCATATGGACTTCCCAAGGCCAGGAATCAGATCTGAGCCACAGACCTACAGCACAACTTTCACTTGGAATCCACAGTGCCAGGCCAGGGTCTGGTGCTGCAGAGACACCACCGATCTTGTGGAGCCATGGCGGGCACTCCTAGTCAGTCTGTTGCTCTGCTTAATGCCCAGGCATGCACTTGCCTGCCATAGCTGATAGGGTGCTTGAACTGCTGAGAGGCCAGAGCTGCTGCCGCTCGTGTGCAGATTCATGCCCAGCCGGCTAAGTCACTGGATTGCTTTTAGATCAGACGTGATGCCATGCAGTTGGGAAGCCCAGGGCCTCGTCTGCGTCCCTCGGTCGAGGGCTGTCCTCCACGGTGGCGGGGGGAACACAGCGCGCACTCTGGCCAAGTGTGACGTTGCCTGCGAGAAACTCCCCAGGCCAGGACCGTGACCTCCTGGATCCAGAATCTATCCCCTCTGGTGGCAGACCCCTTTACGTGAAGGTGACTCGGGATGTCACTCAAGGCCCTGGGAACCTGGGCGCTGACAGCTGTTTCTGAGATGCTTGGGAAAGGAGGAGGAGTCTGGGGGTGAAAGCTGGCAGGATCTTTAGAGAAGAAGCTGCCTCGAAGACGCTGCAGATGTTTCCGGACACGCTGATCCGTTCTTGGAAATGAGCACATTTTTATTTTCTGAGTGTCAAGCGCGTCTCATTAACTTTTGTAGGCAGTCTGTCCGCTGGGCCAAGATTTCATGTCCAGCTCTCATAAAAGGGACCAGAACTGGACTCTTGTCAGCCTCAGAAGCCACGGGATGGCCTTGATCTTGCCTCTGTGTCTTGTTTTTTTTTTTAGGTCTCCTCGAATGTGGTACTTCAGATCCAAATTGATTTTGAGTTGTCTGTTCAATAAAATGATGATGTCTACCCAGAAGCCAAAAAAGGTTTCCTGGTGTCAACAAAACTGTAATTCTTTGACAACGACATACTTCTTCTTTGGCGTGTTGCTCCTACTTCGGATGCCTAATGCTTGAAGGGATGTTGCCTTCCCCGTGCGTCGAATTTCTGACGTATTTTATGACATGAGCTGCTCTTGATTTAGGGTGCACTGTGGGCCAGCCCTGAAGCTGAGGAGTTTGCATAAATTATCAGTAATCTCTAGAAAAGTTTTGTAAGGTCAGTTCAATTGTTCTTCTTTTGCAAACGAGGAAATGATGGTTTTCGAAGGTGGTGGTGTGTATCTGTTTCCAAAGCCTCGGATCTTTCTCTTGTGCCACCTTCCATTCTGGCCCAGAAGGTTGCTTTGTCTCTTGAGGGATTCCTACATCCTTCCATGACCATAAACAGGTGGAATTTCTGGATAAGTCGGTGAATTGGCAGCTGAGCCTGTGGGTCCTGCGTATGCAGTCGTTTCTTAGCTATGACCTACAAATCGATAGTGGGCATTTTATGGGCTCTTTCGCATAAAGTGTGTGTTCTTGATTTTATTTTATAGCCAGACCGACTCTGAGTCTAGAAGGCAAGAGTGTTAGAAGATTTATGAGAAGAAAGGGGGCACCACAGCAATGTCAAGGTCTCTTAGGGGAAGGAGGAGGAGGCAGGTGCTCACTTAGAGCTGAGATAAGGAAGCAGTTACGATTGAAGGTTAAGGCGGGTCCTTACTCTGCGTTTAAGAGAACTGTGTCTTCCACGTAGAGGGTCCTCTTGGGGACTTCATTAGACACCTGGGATCCCACTCCCCCCCCCCCCATTTACTTCCAACTTGCTAGTTTTTGTGAAGGAAGTTTTTTGGAGAAAGGCTTGGCCTTTCTCAGGGTGCCTTCGGCCCAGAGTAGGCCTTCTTGTGACTTAGAAACAGGCTCTCAGGTGGCGTTCCATCCCCACTGTACCCCTCGCGGGGTGCATCTCTGCAGCATTCTTTCGATAGAGTTATTTGCAGTTCTTATCCCCTTCTTCATAAGTGGGCCAGGATAGCAGGCAGTAGAACACGTGGGTCTGTGCACAAGAAAACAAATGGATTTTAGGTGATTGACGGCTGGGGCCAACTCAGGCCTGGTCCCCAGCCCTTTTCAGGCGTCTGTACGCTTTTGACTTCTCTGTAGCATTTTGCTCCAAGTGCGTAAACCTTTGATGGGACTCTGGGTCTTCAGCATATCCCAGATTTGTGTTTCCTTTGTTAGTAGCCCAAGTAAAGGAGCGGGTAATGGAAGAGTTGGAGCAGAATGCATGCCCGGGTTGGTCCAACCCACACACCATTTCTTCCCAAATATTAGCTCGTCAGAATGCCTGACTCTCGGCAGGAGACACGCATTGTAACCCAAGAGGATGTGATTTGAGTGGAGTTTTCGCGCCCCGTGTGCTTATGTATTCTTGCTCCGGATGCAAACATTATCTATAATTACATTTTCAAGTGACTGAAAATTGCAGGCTTTGTTGAACAAAAATACAGAAGGGAATGTATATCCACTCCACCCTCATTATAAGGCTTTCAGAAATCAGACTATAAGGCCCAGGCCTGGGGCTCTCAGCTACATGATACCCGCGCCGTTCTCTGATGTTTGAACACTTTGTCAAAATGCCGGGTTGCCGATGATGATCATAAAATTGGAGGAAAATGTGATGACTCTCTTAGCGCTTTGCTGGCTCCATTGTCAACTCTGTGACGGAGGCACCGCCTCTCACCGACCCTTTATTTCCAGGAGGCGAAGCTAGAAACCACGCAAGTTGAGTTAGATCCAAGCATGGTGGGCCACACTGGGACAGCTGGTTGAGATAAAGACACTGTTGCCTTCCTGGGGCAAATACAGTTAAATCCTGTGGCATTCTGTTGTCTCCAAGCTGTCCCGCCTCCCACCTTGGGCGTAATTGAAAAAACAATTGCTCTCATGGGGCCCACTGCAAGGTACTGGCTATGGGACAAGAAAAACGTCCTGGCCATTCTCACTCTT